>NC_136057.1:1465308102-1465963102 GCF_964261635.1 Lissotriton helveticus
GCCGCCGCATCTACCCGCCCCGCATCTACCCGCCCCGCATCTACCCGCCCCACATCTACCCGCCGCCACATCTACCCGCCGCCACATCTACCCGCCGCCACATCTACCCGCCGCCACATCTACCCGCCGCCACATCTACCCGCCGCCACATCTACCCGCCGCCACATCTACCCGCCGCCACATCTACCCGCCGCCACATCTACCCCCGCCACATCTACCCCCGCTGGCTGTGTGTGTGTGTGTGTGTGTGTGTGTGTGCAAATGGAATAGGTCTCGCATTTGCAAGAGATTACGCTATTGGCATTGTAAATGACAATGCCATTTATTTATCTGTCTTCAGAACCAACACATAAATAAAAAAAATTTCATTTACAATGACAATCGCTCTAACTTTTGCAAAGGTGAGACCGTTGCATTGTAAATGCTTTTTCTGACATATTGACGTTCATAGTGCTGTGTGTAAACCACACAAGAAGGCAAAAGAAAACCACTAAGAGTCCCTCTTTATATAAAAGGTAAACTTAAAGGTATGCAACCAGCTAATTCAGTTCCTTCCAGTGCAATTCATTGTACAAGTATAAAAGTTCAATCAACTCAAACCTTTTACTCTTAAGCTAAACTTTTATTTAGAGTAGTAGTTTACAGGCCAGAGTTTTCCTCTCAAGCTGCACCATCAGTAGTACTTCTTGATGCTTGCAGAACAGGGCTTCTGGAATGTTTAGATTGTGTTCTCGAAAATGGTGAAATAATTTAGAACAATCCACAATATTTGCATACACTGCACAGCATGTTTTTTTAGTGATTTTGTGTTAAAGTCATTTTTGGATGTTTATTTTGTTGCCATTTTTTGCAATTGTTTTATTTCGTTAATCTCAGGTTGTCACAATTCTGAAATATGAACTCATTAACTGGCGGCAGCTGCTCTTGATACCTAATGTATAAATATTGAAAACCTCTGGATACTGCGTCAGTATGTTAAATGTTGCGTTTTCCTAATGCTCCTCATTGTCTAATATCAAGGAGGAAGTATGACGGTAGTGTAACTTTCACTGGAGCTTATCAAGGATTTTAAGTGATGCAAGTTAATCTTCGTTATTTGTTTAGCTACATCTTGTTCTTCATCCAGAAATTGGAAAGATGCCTCATCTGGAAAGGGATTCAGATTTCAGCTTTTGCTCATGTTTTGGCTTCTCCACAATGCTGAAAGAACTCTCGATTAAATAAACTTGTTTGTTATTATTAATTAGGGGGTTGGTATATTGTTAATTCTAAACCTACTCATACTTTCCACCCATGCTGCATTTCTGTTGGCTGACCTACCTCCTGTCCGGTGTCTCTTGTTTTACTGGCTTAGGCTTGTTCAGTCCCTAAGCAGTCTTTTGGTTACCTGTGCCCTATGCTATCTTATAGTTTCCTGTACTTTTTTCTGCCGTTGTCTTGAGTATCTTTATCTTGTCGAACGTCTGACATGCCATCTTTTTCTTTGCAAGGGCTTCGGCGCTGGTAATGAGCGATGGGGTATGATGTGACCCGGTTTCAGGGCGATGTGGATGAAGATCTTATCTGCCCCATCTGCAGCGGGGTCTTGGAGGAGCCTGTCCAGGTATGCCATATTCTTTCTGTTCGGCCTTGTAACTTGGAAATAAAACACTGGAGGATAACAAATCAATACAGCTCTTGGTTGAAAATTGCTTATTACTTCAAAAGTTTTGCCATCAGGCGCTAAAAATGGTATGACGGACTGCTCTTGCAATCTGTAGTCATTTGCTATAGATGCAGATGGCCTCTATTGGGAGTCTAGCCAACTATAGGATTCTAGACCATTCAAAACGTAGCAGCCAGACTTGCACTCAGGCTCCCACCCTACACTCATAAATACCCACCACAGTCACTACCCATGGCCTGCTGTTCATGAACTCTCACTCTTCAAACTACACACATTCACACACCATACCCACCCCTTTATGTAACCTAGCTCAATATCCACATTAATTTCCAGAAAGCTCGGCCAGCCTCTTGCTGGTACACACCCCACATTTACAAAGCCAGAGCCGAAGGTTGTGCTTTCTCCTGTATCACTTACAAAGCATGGAACAACCTTTCCTGCACATCAAGGCGGTCTCCTCAGTCTTTGAATTCCCCACGGAACTGATGACATTGCTCCTTACCTAGGTTCAAGGCACGGGCAGTGAAACCCCCATCTTATTAGTACTGGGATACCCTCCTGGGTCAAACGTGCACTCTTAGAGTAAACATAATGTAACGTATCATAAATCCTGTGTTACCTAACATAATCCATCAATGTAAATGTTTCTTCATGATGATGTCCACTGTGAGGCCTTTGTTGGCAGGTTTTCTTGTGAGCCCCTTCTCATACAAACTAGTCACCAAATGGTGGGGAAATACAAAATGGTGTGCTTTCATATGTATTTATTTTAATTGTGCTTACAACTTTTTCAATGAAACATGTTTTCAGTTTGTTAGAAATGACATTTAATTTTGTTAATAAATCAATTGGATCAGGCCTCCTACACTGTATAATAATAATCTAGCTACTCTCTGTGCAAAAGTGTCAGAATCCAGTCGAAGATTATGTATACCCCAGTGTCTGAAATGTATCTAATTGAACTCCTGGTAAAATGTGACCATACAACTATTCTTGATTAAGACAGTCCTCAGAAGCACATATCCTGATTCTATGGTATCAAACCAACCTTTGGTTATGCATGTATTCTGTTACCATATGTCGTTGGCTATTCCCATTACGCTGTATGCTTCATGAAACTATTTCATTAAATTCAGTAGTCCAGATTGGTAGAAATTACTATTTCGGGTTAAAGGACCTTACTCTTGGAAGAGTTGATTTTTTTTAAAGCTGACTTACTAATAAGCTTTTTTTTTTTTGTAGTAAATGTTTTTTATTGATTTTAATTCCAACAAAAGCCTGTGCACATGGAGATGCATCTTCAACAATCGAGTGACAGAATCAAATTAAGTATGGGACACATCCGTGTGGGGAGGGGGCACAAGCAAGAAGCCGAATACAAGGAAAGGATACAAACGTACAATATTACATAGAAATGATTCCTCTCGCGCCTAGGGGAATAAAATGCGGAATAAGTGTAGCCAGGCAGTAAATTATAATAAATGGTAGAACACCTGGGCAGGGTGGATTCTAACTTATTCGGGCATGCTAATTTCAAATCTATCAAGAAACAATCGTAATATGTCAAACATATATTTCAAAATAGATATGTATTAAATAAGGTCATATATTAAAATACTTTACTCTTTTTTTTCTTGGTGTATATATATGTATATATATTAGAGGCCCCATCCTGCAAGCTGGCTGAGGTACAACTGGTTTCTGCTCCTGCAGTGTTTTGTACTCCAAGGTATTGGAATTACCTCAGCCCGCCTCTACGAGCGAGCAATGCAAGGGCTGCTGTGTTTACAGTTCGTGACTGCACAAGGAGCAGGACACACTGTTCTCCTGTTCACGGCCCGGCGGACACTTATTTCATTGAGGCTGGGATGTTAAGTGGACTCATGGAAGCGGCTTCTATGGACATCAAGGCCATTTAAAACCGGACACTCTGCGTCCAGCCCTGCGCAGCAAGCTTACATCTGGACTGATTTTGATTCCACCCCCACACATTATCCGTGACCGCAAGGTGATTCCTGGGAGTTGTGGTATTCACACTACTCCCGCGGCTATTTGGTCATGTGATGGGGAGGTGCCAAAGCTCCCGCCTATGGGAGTGTGCAGGACTATTAAGGACTCAGGTGGGGCAGCACCTTGATTTCACAGCGGCATCCGACGAAGGCTCAAGGGAGCCGAAATGCATCATGCCATATGCTGTTCCATTAAAGCGGCTCCAATTCCCCTGTGTGGCCTCTACCTTTCGTGATTGGAGGGGTTTTGGGTGTATATATATGTATATATGTATATATGTATATGTATATGTACACAAAAAAGTTTGTCCACCAGGTGAAGACGCACATGTGGTTGTTCAAATATGAAAAAGTAAAGAGACTCGGCTTCTCCCCTATCCAACCAGCTGACATTGCCCGGAGCCCGTGACCAAGGAGCAGGAGCTCCGAAACACGTAGGGCCAATTACTTCAAAAGCGCTGTGATGTCCGGTAACGAATTAAAAAGAAGCTGTTTGAAAGTGCAGCCTCTCTCTGTTGCTTCATGTGCGTCTTCACCTGGTGGACAACCTTTTTTGTGTACAAATATTTCGGCCCGTCCTGGTCGAGAAGACTGCACTCCCTCTGAAATAATGGCGGGCCATGCGCACAAACTGTTTGCAAAGCGCACTGTGGGAAGTTAACAGTTCGAAAAAAACCGGAGCCAAGCACTTTTTTTCTCACCAAAGAGACATTAATTGGGCATGCAGATGTCATCACTGGGAGGAAATCCACTGGAGGATTTATAAATGCAGGTTGCCAGAGGAGGAAACTACGAGTCCCGGAAACGTGTCGATATGAGCAAGCCCACTGGAGGGCGTGACTCACTTGTGTTTGTTCAAATATGAAAAAGTAAAGAGACTCGGCTTCTCCCCTATCCAACCAGCTGACATTGCCCGGAGCCCGTGACCAAGGAGCAGGAGCTCCGAAACGCGTAGGGCCAATTACTTCAAAAGCGCTGTGATGTCCGGTAACGAAATAAAAAGAAGCTGTTTGAAAGTGCAGCCTCTCTCTGTTGCTTCATGTGCGTCTTCACCTGGTGGACAACCTTTTTTGTGTGTGTGTGTGTATATATATATATATATATATATATATATTAGTGTCTAATGGATCAATTGATATTAAAATTAATATTGCAATCATTCAGTATTCTTTTTGCATGGATTAATATTGTACAATTGTTTGAATATCTTTATTCGGCAATTTTTCACCATAAAAGAATGCACATACATAAACATTACATCCCAATAAAAGATATAAAATGCAATAAAAACATGGACAAATCGTCCTCAGCTAGTAGTATCTTCAGTTTGTAGTTTAAGTAACCGGGAACGTGTCAACCACGCACTTCCTAAAAACTTAGCCACCCCACAGATCATACTGGCAGATGAGGAATCTGTAGAAAGAACACGTAGTGCCTGGCTGTGGCACCTCAGCCCCATTTCCCTGCAGACAGGTTTTAACCAAAATTTCCGTGCCCCTTTGTAAGCAGGGCAGGCAAAGAACAAGTGAGCCACCGATTCCTTGGGGGCCGCACAGCCCGGGCAACCACGAGAGCGGACATCTGTGTTCAGCCATCTCCCTGTAAATTCATTCACCGGGAGCGTCCCATACCGCAGTTTAAGGTACAGCGCTCGGTCCAATGGTTTGGTTATTAAGTCTAAAAAGGGTTCCAGTTTACGCACAGACTTAATAGACAAAAACTGGTCAGTGAGTGAACCCAAATTCATAGACCTCATGGTATTATTCTGTACCCAATCCCAGTACAGTTTTTTTAAAACATCTTTTGGTGGTGGTGACTGCGACTCCCATGCCTCTCTAAGACCCAAGCTAAAAACCAATTCTTTTAATTTGTTTAACCATCTTATTTTTTTACAGGTGTCCAATAGTAACAGTTCATCCAGCCCTTCTGCGTACTTTGCGAGCTCCTCGGTTCTTCTTAGCCGGGACCAGAATAACAATGGGCGAAGCCTCACTAAGTCCTTTACTGTTTTCCTGCCCAGATCTAATCTAAGAGGGATCATAGGGGTGGAAGTGGGTAGAGCTACCACATTCCTAAAAAAATTGTTTTCCGCTCTCATCAAGGCCGAAACCCCTTCAAATCCCCACAGTTCAGAGCCATAGAGTGCTGCAGGAAGGATCTGGCCCTCGTAGATGGTCATAGCTGGGGAGACCGGTTTGCTGGTTGACTCCCGAATCTCCTTCAACATCACCCCGGATACTCTATGATGGTTTAATAGCATCTTAGACAGATGATCCTTCCAAGACATATGACTGTTAATTCGGACACCAAGATAGTCAAAAGACTCGACCAGCTCAAGGGGGGCGCTATTAAGCACAAAATTATTTCTAAATCTTCTTGAGGGTGCAAAAGCCATCAGTTTGGTTTTTAATGTATTGATAGTTAGACCTCGATTGGTACAAAAGGAGCTAAACCGATTTAAGAGTTTCTGCAAGCCCACCGGGGATTTAGAAATTAATAGGGTGTCGTCAGCGAAGAGAAGTGTGGGGATTTTCTCCCCCGCCAGGGATGGGGCATCCGACTCCTCCCCCATCAGATGGTCAACCACTCCATTTACGAATAGGGAGAAGAGAGTCGGAGCCATGACACAGCCCTGACGCACTCCTCTTCGCACAGGGATCCTATCTGTAAGTTGACCCTGGGATCCCCATCTCACCCTCGCATAGTTCCCTTCGTGTAGCTTGACGATTAGGCTCAGAAGACCACTGGGAATACCCATCTCTCCTAGAATTCCCCAAAGTTTAGTACGAGGGACCAGGTCGAAGGCGGTTTTAAGATCAATGAAGGCCATATACAAACTGCCCTTCATGATAGTAACCGCCTTCCAATAGATGGCAAAGAATCGAAAGACCTGGTCCATCGTACCTACCTTCCTTCTGAACCCCGCTTGTAAATGGGAGAGGATACTAGCCTCCTCTATCCAATCGCCTACTCTTGAAATGATGACCCTGCCGACCACTTTCTGGATTATGTCTATCAGACTTATAGGTCTGTAGTTTGCAGGGTCATCTCTAGCCCCCTTCTTGTACACGGTAACTACCTCGGCCCCTTTCCAGGAGTCTGGAACCTGGTGTCCCCTCATAATCAGGTTCATTATAATCGCGATTAGTTTAGCCCAGGACTCAGGCTCCACCAACAATAGATCCCCTGGGATCCCGTCCTGCCCTGCAGCTTTTTTGGGGGTTAGGTGTCTAATCGCCAATACTACCTCTCCCGTTGAAAACAGAAGCTCGGTATCATCCATGGGGGCCCCTTCACCCAGGCTAATCACCCCAGGACTAGTTGTTTCTTCCGAGTCTCCATATAGGGATGAGAAGTGTGTAAACCATTGCTGGCAAGTTATATGATCAGACAATGGTTGCGATTTTCTCTGCCTTGATCTATTAACTAGTTCCCAAAAGAGGTTTGGATTCCTACCACTCACTGCATTGGAGAGATCCTGCCAATGCTGTTCCTCCCACTCCCGTTTGGCCAATGACAGTTCTTTCAGGTAATCCTTCCTGGCCGCTCTAACCAGTGGAGGGTCCCCTGAAAGTAGAGCTTCTGTCAATTTTTTCCTTTTGCTTTTACAAAGTTCATTATACCAAACTTTGCTAAGAGTAGAGGGTATAGCATGAGCCCTTTTACTTTTCCCCTTCGAGATAAAAAATTTCCCAACTTGGTCTATTGTGGATTTATAGGCAGAGTCAAGGGAGGGGTATTGGGGACTGACGGTCCTATTTTCACCAGCCCATATTTCTAAGGTGGAAGACAAACCCTCAACCATTTCTTTGATACTTCCTATGTCGCCCTCATTAAGCTTAGCCTTATCCCATTTTAATCTACGATTGTTATTAAATGGGATAACTTCTTTAGTTGTTTTTAGGGTGACCATTGCACACCTGTCATTCCGAATGCCCCAATGGAATTTACAACACAGGGGGTTGTGGTCACTATCCTGGCTTGGGACGACCTCCATATCAATTAGGTCCGGCCAGAATCCAACATCCATTAGGATGTAATCGATTCGGGACGGACCGGAAAGTCTATTAAAGGTCCATGCCCCTGACTGGTCTGACAAGGTCCTGCCATTGAGGGCTCTTAGTCTATGGTCCCTTGTCAGTGCATTAATTTGTATGGCCCTAGACGACCACTTCCTAACAGGGGACAGGGAAAGAGCTGGAATAGACCATTTCGAGTCCTCCTCTTCGATACCTAAGGGGTCGTCTCCGAGAAGGGGTTCAAAGGTACAATTAAAATCACCCCCCACCAGAATTTTTGCTAAGCTGGGGCAGTTGGCTAAGGCCAAGTCCAAGGATGTTAGGGTCAAAGAGGGGGAGTCACCCTGTGTCCCTCTTGCATAAACATTAAAAAGGTCAAGCCTATCAACAACCTCCCCTCCTTTTGCCGAGAGGTGGAGTATATCATTACACTCCACGATATGTCTTGTGACCACCCAATTCAAATCTATTTTTATCCAGATAATGAGCCCGCCCGATGGTCTGCCCTTGCCCATACTTACTGCGGGCACACAGTGGGTGGTATACCCCGATTTATGTAATGGAACTAAACTCCATGTCTCCTGGAACAGGCAGACATCAAACTGCTCAATTTGTATATGCCACTCTGGAATATCCAACTTCCTCTTTAGCCCAGCAATATTCCAAGAGAGGAGGTTTATTACCCTCCTTCCTCTGGGCATGGAAGTATAATCCTCCATTGGCAACCTCTCATTAACATCCCAGGTCAAAGGGCACCCCCCCTCCTGGGCCAATGAAGTCACGGCTGCAGAACAATCAACCGTACTCATCACGGGCCCAGCTGGCCTAAAATCCTCATTAATGTCAATAGTGGTCACCATGCGGTCTGTAGGTAGAATAGCTTCTTCAGTAACAGTACTACCCCAGATTGGACGAAGACCCTCCCCCCCTAGAGATTTGTTGTCAGTTACCCCCCCCCCATGGCCCCACCTTCAATCGCAATCTTCCAGCCCTGACAGCTGAGAAAACCGATTATAGGTGTCCAATGGGGTAAAGGGCATCAAATGGTTCATGCTGGGACCTTGGTTCTGCCTATGTCCATGAGGGACTATGGACCAGGCGGAGTGTGGATCGGGCACCCTGGTCAGCTGATGACCATACTGAGGTTGATTATTAATATAAGGCGGGATAAAGGGAGGCATATAAAGTTGTGGTCTGTTTAAGTATTTAGAGTTGGTAATTTTTGCCCTGGGATAAAAGTATGTTAAAGCCCGAGGGATAACACAGGTTTCCCCTCTCCCAGGTGGCCAGTTTAGGATGTAATCAACTGCCCGAGGGTCTCTAAAATTGACCACCACTAGGTCCCCCTCAATATCTTTGGTTCTACTCCCCAGCCAATTGGTCCTTCTAACATGAGCTATATCCCCATCTATGTTAGGTGCTATCGGCCTGTGCAACCGCAACCAATGGATAATTTTATTTTTAAGGTCGGCAAATCCCTCCTTCTTATTTTCAGTTAGTTGCGGGACCCCTGTTAGGATCACCACATAGGGCACCGCTTCAGGGGGGATCTCTATTGGTGGAACCCTTTTCTGAGGCATTCTACTTTTCCATCATCTCCCTGTGCACTCAGATTGCTACTCGTCGGGGCCTTTAGAGGTGGATTGGAAGGGTCCACTCTCAACCCTGTAGCTGGGGCTTTAGGTTGTTTAGTCTGTGGTGTATTATGGGTTGGGGGCACAGCTCCCCCCGGGGGCTGGCAATTTTGCTTAGCCGAAGCAGGAACGGGAGGCAATCTAGATTTACTTTCAGGACCGGTAGAAGGGGGTTTGGGATTTACCACCACACTTCCTTTGTTTTTGGTATGAGTAGACATACTAGTTATAGCGGCTTCCAATATAGTTAGTCTAATTTCCACCTTTTTAATTGACTCATTAATGGGTAGGAGGAGAGATCTTAACAAGAATTCCAGATTCCCTGATACTGAAGAAGGAAGTGCAGGTGAAGTGATAGGTGAGGCGCCTCTAGTGTTTTTATCTAGAGCCTCAACTTGTATGGTTACTGAAGATGGACTATGACCCGGTGAATCAACTACCTGTGGGGTATGTTCCTGGCCTATTACTATAGGAATCTCAGTTGTAACCGGGGTTATTATCCCTTTACCAAAATCAGTGTGAGGTATTTTTGTTTTACCTGCTACCACCCTTTGTTTCCTTCTTTTTTTACTAGGGGGCGGGCGGTGAATCTGGGCTGTAGGATAAATATTAACTTTCTGCTTCCTAGCTTTGGCTTTATCGGCCATACGACTACCACTAGGGGTGGGTGAAACAATTATAACATTATTATTATCTGCAGGCAGACAAGGAGTAGCTACAAAGTCACGAAACAATAGTGGGACTCCATCTTGACTTACATTATCTTCATTTAGGCCAGTCATATCACCTTCACAATTTAGTTCAAGTAGGCTATCAGTGATGGGTCTGTGTTTCATATTTTCAACAGAACGACGCCGCTCTGCCCTACGCTCCGCTAGGATGGAATCCTTTTCTCCCTCGCTCCTCTTAGGAAAATAGTTCTCCAAGGATCCATTGCGTAACCTAGATTTTTTCCCCGGGGTTTCTTCTTCTGTTGCCTTATCCATTATATGATGAACAATGTCCTCCGGACTGCAACGAAAGAGAGCAGGCCCAGCCCGGCCTCTTTCGGCCCCGGACGGCCACAGACGGTCCCGCCCTTGTCCCGGGCTTCTCCCGCGCGCTCCCGCGCCGCGGGGGATTGCCTCTCCTTAAATATGTGGAAAAATGAGTGGTTGAGATAAGGGGGCGGGGCAGGCAAGGAGAGCGGCCCGATGGCGGGAGGCGAGGGCAGCCGAGACTTCTGGGACACGAAGTCCGGCCCCTGATGCTCGCAGCCTTGCCTGCACAGTGATGTTCCTTTTTGCTCCCCCGGTGGTCTCAGGAGTCCTAGGTAGCGCTGCGGGACCCGCGGAGCGGGTTCCGCGAGGAGTAGGTGATAAAGCCCTCAGCAGTGATGACGGAGCCCTCTGTGGTAAAGTCAGCAAGTTTCCCACTGCGTCCAGGTGCAGCTACCTTTTCTGCAACGAGAGGGGGGCGGGGCAGGCAAGGAGAGCGGCCCGATGGCGGGAGGCGAGGGCAGCCGAGACTTCTGGGACACGAAGTCCGGCCCCTGACGCTCGCAGCCTTGCCTGCACAGTGATGTTCCTTTTTGCTCCCCCGGTGGTCTCAGGAGTCCTAGGTAGCGCTGCGGGACCCGCGGAGCGGGTTCCGCGAGGAGTAGGTGATAAAGCCCTCAGCAGTGATGACGGAGCCCTCTGTGGTAAAGTCAGCAAGTTTCCCACTGCGTCCAGGTGCAGCTACCTTTTCTGCAACGAGAGGGGGGCGGGGCAGGCAAGGAGAGCGGCCCGATGGCGGGAGGCGAGGGCAGCCGAGACTTCTGGGACACGAAGTCCGGCCCCTGACGCTCGCAGCCTTGCCTGCACAGTGATGTTCCTTTTTGCTCCCCCGGTGGTCTCAGGAGTCCTAGGTAGCGCTGCGGGACCCGCAGAGCGGGTTCCGCGAGGAGTAGGTGATAAAGCCCTCAGCAGTGATGACGGAGCCCTCTGTGGTAAAGTCAGCAAGTTTCCCACTGCGTCCAGGTGCAGCTACCTTTTCTGCAACGAGAGGGGGGCGGGGCAGGCAAGGAGAGCGGCCCGATGGCGGGAGGCGAGGGCAGCCGAGACTTCTGGGACACGAAGTCCGGCCCCTGACGCTCGCAGCCTTGCCTGCACAGTGATGTTCCTTTTTGCTCCCCCGGTGGTCTCAGGAGTCCTAGGTAGCGCTGCGGGACCCGCGGAGCGGGTTCCGCGAGGAGTAGGTGATAAAGCCCTCAGCAGTGATGACGGAGCCCTCTGTGGTAAAGTCAGCAAAGTCAGCAATTTAATATACAGCTGTTAGAAAACCTAGAAATATACAACAAATAATTCAATGATCAAATCCCTAGTCACAATCCAGCAATGGGCCGATGAATAAACACTGTATGTAGAAACTGGCGGTATGTTATTCTACACGCGTTTCGGCAATGCCTTCATCAGGGTTCCATCTCAGAATTTACTGAATCAAACACAAAAATCACATTGTTAAATATGAAATGTATTTCCCGCTATTTACACAAAATGAGCCAAAAAATGAATACAATGGTGCCTGATGGAAAGCGTTGTTTCATTGTTAATGCTGAACTATCTTACAGACCTAAAACATAAAATGTGTGGTGATTATACATGCAAAAGAAGTGAATTTTATCTAGAAGAGATAAAGATGTTGTGCTTGACGTGCAGCATGAGGCAAATGTCTTCATGTTGATATCCCAGTGAATCCCTCCAACACATCAGATATAATCATACATAAATGGACCTTTCAACCCATCATGGTCCATGATAACTTGGATACGTTCCAGGAGAGTGTGGTACAAGACATAAAAAAACTCTATACCGCCACAAACAAAAAGAAGTTTCACATATCCAAACAGAACTGGTGTTATAAACAACTAATTACAAAACTCCAGAAAGATCACAACATCATCGTAAAACAGGCCGATAAAGGCGGAAATGTAGTCCTTTGGCCCAAAGATATGTATCTTAAAGAGGCGGAATTACAACTTAATGACATCTCTTGTTATCGCAGGAGCAATATCCAGGTCGTAAAAACTATGTGGGTTGAACAACATCAAAAATTACAAGCCTGGAGAAGTGCTGGACTTATTACACATGAGGAGTTCAGATATTTAAGAGGGGATCATCCGGTTATCCCCTCATTTTATTTGATCCCAAAGATCCACAAAGACATTGACACACCACCGGGCCGACCCATTATTTCGCCTATTGATAGCTCTTTGGAACATGTTTCCAAATATATAGACTTTTTTTTTTTGCAAGGTTATGTTAAGACTCTCAACTCGTATGTCAAGGACTCCTTTGACTTCCTAAGCAAAATTGAGCACTTTGTTTGGGAAGAGGATATGATACTAATGACTCTGGATGTTTCATACCTTTACACCTCAATAAAACACTGTGATGGACTCAAAGCTTTGGATTACTACTTAAACAAAGGCCCCCCACATTCGATGGCACATAACAAAATGTTACTGGATATGACAAAAATGTGCCTCGAACAGAACTTTTTCATCTTCAATGGCGTAATTTACCATCAGGTTAGAGGTGTGGCGATGGGGGCCTGTTTCTCACCTAGCTACACGTGTTTACACATTGGGCTATGGGAGGAACAGGTCCTAGTCGGCCAACACCACAACTTTATTTCAAATAACATTGTTTTGTACTTACGTTATATTGATGATTTTCTTTTTTGGAAGGGCAGTGTTGATAGTGCCAAAGCGTTTGCAGATTTGATTAATATAAACACCATTAATCTTAATTTCACTTCAAATGAGTTCCAAATCTATCTGTTTTTTGGATGTGGAGGTATTTGTAGAATGTAACACCTTGAATACAAGATTGTACAGAAAGCCCAGTGCAGGGAATACTATATTACACTCCAATAGCCAACATCCGGCTCACTTGATTCGTAGCATTCCTTTTGGGGAAATGCTCCGGATCAAAAGAATCTGCAGCACTGATGTCGAATGTGCGGCTGCACAAGAGGCATGCAGATTACGTTTCCTTGCCAGGGGGTATTCAAATGACAATCTCACTAAAGCGATCAAGCGTTCAAACTCAGTCAGCAGACAGGAGGCTCGGATTCCCAAAGCAAGAAACATCCACACGGATGTCTCCTTGGTAGGGGAGGTTAAAATAAGTTCCCCACGAGTTATTCTGACGTTTAACCGACAACATGGGGCTCTTCGGAAAATTTTGTACAAAAACTGGAACCTGGTTCAAAGTGATCCAGTGATTGGACACAAAGTAGACAACAAACCAGAGCTCACCTTCCGAAGATCTCCTTCAATGTTGAAGGCTTTAGTCAGTAACACCTTGGAGCCAAGAGCCTCCACCACTTGGTCGACACTTAAGAAGGGCTTTAAGGCATGTCCGCAATGTAAAGCCTGCCGGTTCGGCAGCAATAGGACCCACTTTATGAGCCCATTTCATGAACATCCAATTGCCATTTCCAAGTGGCTTACCTGCAAGACTGAATACGCCATCTATGTGTTGGAGTGTCCGTGTGGACTCCAGTATGTGAGCAGTACTAAACTGCCCGCCCACCAACGGATACTCCAACACATACGTGCAATTTCCGGGCACGATCAAAATTATCCGGTTGCCAGGCATTTTCAGGAGAAACATCTAGGCATACCTGACCAGCTCCAATTTTTTTCTGATTGATTGTGTAGAAGTTTCAAGGAGAGGAGGGGACCGTGAGGCCAAACTCCGTCTCCTCGAGACGAGGTACATTTTGGAGCTCAATACGAAAAATCCTAATGGATTAAATGACAGGGAAGACCTTTACACCTGCATTTAGGATTTATCAGTATGCCCGTAAGACCTGTCCGGATTCAAAAAATATTTTTCATCCCAGTAATGTCACTTTTTATACCATAAGCTCTTGACATTGTGGTGACTCTGTTGCATATATTTTTATAATCATGAAAATAAGATTTTTTAGAAAAACTTTTTCTGATCTATATTTCAGGAATTATCTGTTGTTATAGTTGCACTTTATATTGCTAATTTTGCACAATCACCTTTGCACTTGTTATGTTTCTAGCAGGCATCGTGACAGGCCCACTTGGGCTCTATTCAGATCATTTTACTTTTGTTTCATAAAATTGGATTAACGCTGTTGCATTGCACTTGAGCATATTACTTGATTTTTTGCACAACATGGATATTTGGATTGTTTACATGTAGACAATGGGTCGATACTCTTTTACATAGACATAATTATTTGTCATGTTTTGATACCATTTCTATTGGTTCGTGTTGTGTAAATATGCTTGTATATTTATTAACCAAATAATTGGTTTTATTGAATGTAAAATATTTGGGGAAATTTACATGTTTCCTAAAGGCTTTCTTTCATGGATTGCACAACTACAGCGTTATCATGTATAGTATTTTCACCATTTTTATGAATCATTCTGATGCACTGTCACTTTAAATGCCCCGCTCAATGACGAGCAGTTTGTCATGTGATCAAGCCTTTTCGAAGGCGAAACGCGTCATGGCGGCAGCGCCGGCTTTATTTTAATAAACCACCTTTGCACCAGCACTCTTTTGGGTCGACTCTTTGTCACTACGGATCCGGCAGTTCCCTGTCTTCTAAGTGATGAGCCTCGTAAATAAATAAATAAATATATATATATATATATATATATATATATATATATATATATATATATATATATATATATATATATATATATATATATATATATATTAGTGTCTAATGGATCAATTGATATTAAATATAATATTGCAATCATTCAGTATTCTTTTTGCATGGATTAATATTGTACAATTTAATATACAGCTGTCCGAGAACCTAGAAATATACAACAAATAATTCAATGATCAAATCCCTAGTCACAATCCAGCAATGGGCCGATGAATAAACACTGTATGTAGAAACTGGCGGTATGTTATTCTACACGCGTTTCGGCAATGCCTTCATCAGGGTTCCATCTCAGAATTTACTGAATCAAACACAAAAATCACATTGTTAAATATGAAATGTATTTCCCGCTATTTACACAAAATGAGCCAAAAAATGAATACAATGGTGCCTGATGGAGAGCGTTTTCATTGGTAATGCTGAACTATCTTACAGACCTAAAACATAAAATGTGTGGTGATTATACATGCAAAAGAAGTGAATTTTATCTAGAAGAGATAAAGATGTTGTGCTTGACATGCAGCATGAGGCAAATGTCTTCATGTTGATATCCCAGTGAATCCCTCCAACACATCAGATGTAATCATACATAAAGAGGATTGGCACCTCCCCACATACCTGTATGTAACTGGTCTTGATGATGTCTAGAGGAATCTTGTATGTGGAGGAAATGGGGTCACGAGGGACCATTTGTAAAGTGCATGATAGCAAGAGAGCGCACTTACTCTTATCCTAAGGGCAAGGAAGATGAAAAGAAATGAATAGAGTATTAGATTCAATGATACCGGTTTGACAGAACGAGAAGTAAATTAACTTATGCGCAAAAAACAGGCCATACATTACCTCCCATCGCATGTCATCCCACCTCTCCTCTCAGCATGAATATATATGTGATATTTAACAGGTGGCCAGTCACTTTCCGGGCCTCCCATTCAGACATCTGGGTGTCACCCATCTAGGGCCAGCAGGTCCTTCAACTTAGTGAGATAGTCACTCCATTGCTCAATGAGGGTACACCTCCCATCTCTGGCTTGTGTATCTGCTCGTATTGAGAGCTCTGCGAGACCCAACGAGCCACATCCGTCTGCCATGCCGTAATTTAGAAGGCAGTCACTGCTTTCCAGGACATAGCACTACGACGCTTCACAAGAACCAGTTACCAGACCCTGAAAGCTTATCAGATGTTTTGTCTTTTTTGTTACTATCTCTGTGTTAAGGATACATCGAGTAAGGTCGCAGGCTAGTATGGAATTTCTAATGGTAGAAATAAAAGCGGTCACTGTTTGCCAGTAATCTGAGATCACTGGACAAACCCACACCATATAAATAAATTCCCCCTCAACCTGTTGGCATCTGAGACATTGTGTTTGTGTGCCTGGGTAAATTTTGCCTATTTTGTCTGAGGAGAGGTATGTGTGATGCAAATAGTTGAATTGTGTAAAGCGTAACCTAGCATTCCGTGTAATTGTTTTGACGGACCCCAGACATCTGTGCCAAGCAGCTTCCATTAATTCTGTTCACAACTTGTCTTCCCATCTCTCCTTAAGGTTCTGGAAGCAGGGATCTGAAGGATCCTGCTTCAAAGTTTCAATTAAAGATATTTCTCGTCTCAAACTTTTTGTGGTCCGCATCAGTAGTAATAAGCTTCTGTTATGCCAAACGGTGGTAAAATTACTCAAGGCTTGCTTCTCAATACCAGTTTATGGCCCTTGTGGATTCTAAGCAAGTCATACTAGATTCTTTTGGTGGCTAATTTAATTTTATAGTGCACTGCTTCTTGAACTGAAGTGCCTCTATGCTTCACTCAACAGATCGGTCCATTTTCACTGTATTTCACCTAATATTTGTGTTTAGAACGCCTGTAAGCACTGTGAACCTTTACAAATGCAGCGTGAATTTGAGCTGTGACATCTTTCTAGGAGTTAAACATGTGCATAGAGCCTGGTCAGTCGATAACCATTCATAATATTTGGAGTCCAGCCTCTACTATGTCTTCAAAGAACACTCCGACAATTAAAGGTAAAAAAAAAAACAGAGCAATTAGAATTGTCACAGTGCTAGAAAGGTTTGGGATCTAGATTTAGCCTTCAAACATTATTGCATTTATGTATTCTGCACTAGTTTTGCTTGTTCAGTATTTTTCCTACCACCAATGTAATCTTACGAGGTACACACGTGTTGACAGTACATCTTCGAGACAAACCCTTTATCGCTTGCTGTGAAGTCTGTTGTAAGAGCTGTTGACTAATGAGGTCCGAGTCGAGATCACTAGCAAGGACCAGATGTCTTTCAAGATCACCCTCAGCCAAGTGTTTGAGGGAGGAAAAAAATATAATTAAAACAAGAAGCGGTGCTCTTCCTTGCCCACTCACAAGTACAGGTAAAATACCTGGCTCCATCTATCCGGGAGCCAGATTTGGTGGAGATGTCGTTGAGACTGTCCCGTACCAGGCTCTGTCTCCTCCACACCCATCACCAACTCCACCTCCTCAATCGATATCGGAGTGTATCAGCCCGGAGTACCCAGCGTTGGGTTGCTTATCCATCTGGCTTCCTGCAAGCCATAGCAGACTTTTTTAGGAAGTTAGCTATCCCATCTGGAGCACGACTGCTCCTTGAGGAAGGTCGGTGGTCCTTTTGGTCTTCTACATATCTGTCCATGATGCCATAAAGGTTTTTTACCAGCGACACCCCAATTTGAGGCACAGATTTGCCTGATGTAACTGCCAGTATTGGCTCCGCTCCTTCATAGATAGCTTCAAGACTCTCCCCAGTATCTACGTCGGTACCACTATCTGCTCCAACCGACTCTCCACTTCAAGTCCACTCGGACCCAGCACTGCGCACAATGCTGTTAATCAGCGCACATTGACACTGCAACCTGCTTTGGAGATCTTGCTGGGTGTTGACATCCAGGTCCAGAAGTGACACCTTTTGTCTACTAGAAGAATGTTACCATCCTGAACCTTTGTGACTCCCTTTCCATATGGCTATGGACTCAAATGATCAGTTTCAGCAAGGAGATGTGACTGACAGTCCTTCTTCCCATACTTCGACTCTACAGGTGGCCAACAGTCTAGATGCCTCCAAGCGCATCAACATGGATCCTTCTTGTTACGCTTCACCTTAGATGACTCCGTTCAATTCTGTATTAAGAAAGGCTGCAGATGGTCATGAGCTGCCCTTGCCTGCAGAATATTATCCCAATGTTCTTACAAATGTTTTCCAATGGCAGACCCCCACCCCTCCCCATCACCCGCTGCCACCAATAATATCTGCTTCCCTTTTATGAGGAGATAATGGAGACATTCAAGGAGCCCTGGTCTAAACCATCCTGTTCTCCAGTGGTTCACTGAGCCATAACTCGCTGGTACAGACCATCTCTGGTCTGAGGGATTCAACCTTCCTCTTGTCACACCCAACCCCAGAAGGTTTAGGGGTTAAAACTTCTCCCTCGATCTGGCTGCCTTCTGTCCACACACTCTGGATAGGGAATCCAAAAAACTAGAGGTTATGAGGAAGAACTGATTGGCAGAAGCCTTGCCCTCAGATCTCTGAAGATGGTGCATGTGCTTAGTTGCTATTCACAAACCCTTTGAGCTATGGCAGCATTAGCTGCGCTCATCCTACCCGGACCACCTTATGGAGGTGATGATAGATGGTCCGGATGCTCCAACCATATTATAAGGGGGCCTTAACAATGCTGACTGAGTGGTCAGGGCAGTGTTCATTTGTCACCCTACATAGGTACGCTAGGCTTCAATCTTCAGGATTCTCCACTGATGTTCTGAATACCCTGATGGACATGCCCTTGATGGGAACGTCTCTTTGCCAAAAGGCAGATGCTGCTTGGAACGTCTTTTAGAAGGCATGTTCACCGCCAGATAAGTAGGCCTGCAATCGCCAACTGGTTCTATTTTTCCCTTTCTAAAACCTAGTCCATTTGCCAGAGGTTTTCAGAAACCATACTAAGCGCAAGTTCCTGGTCAGCAACCGCAAACCCCTTTCTTTAGTCACTACAGAGGATGAGGAAAAGGGTGTGCCAAGCTGCTTCCATCTACCCTTTTCTCTTGTTCTTTCCCAACACCACCACAAAAGTAGCCATTAGCTGGACTGTGAAGGAACATATCAAGGGAGGAAGCGTACCTTTTTCTGCAAGCCTGGACGGCCATTACTTCAGAATGCTGGATCCTTCAAATTGTAGAAAAGAGATTAACTTCTCTTTTTATCTGCTCTTCTCCTTCCTGCACTGTTGTCCTCCTCCAGTTCTGCTGAGGAGAGGGTCAGTGGAATTGTAGCCGGAAATTGGATAGGGGTTCTACTTTATGTACTTCCTAGTACACATGGAAGATAACTGTCTTCATCCAATCGTATACCTCAGGTTCCTGAATTTGTTCCTACGGAAGGACAAGTTCTCCAGTATTAGGGGTGTCTTTCATAGATTCACATGCTTGAATATCCCCCGTCGTCGAAGTGGTAGTCCCACGGTACATAAAATAGCAGTCATATATGCATGTATACATGAAAATTATAATAAATAAAAAATATACATACATATAATGCAATAAATTGTAAATTCTAAAAGTACCATAGAACATAATAGGCCCATTGAAAAGCCTATGGGAGAACTCACTTTAGTAGCTTATCAGAGTCATTATGTGTTGGTCCACATTCCAGCCAATCAGGCTGTAGCCTCCTCTAGAACCTTCTCCTCAGAAGCCCAAGTCTTCAGATTTTCTACCGCATGTCGTGTGAAGGGAGTCTCCCTGAGCTCTGCTCAGTTTTCTTCAACTTTAACTGTTCTTTTTCATCAGAAAATGTCTTCAAACAAGAAATCTTTGTTTAAAGCCTGCCCTTCTTGTAAACTACGCCTTTTCCACGAGGATCCACACAGTAAATGCATTTACTGTCTCTATCCAGACCACAAGGTGAAAAACTGTAAGTACTGTCGTACTTTCCCTCCCAAGACTCTGAGGGATAGAGAGGCCCGTCTCCTTCTGTGGCTACAGAGGTTGAAGACTTCGGACACTGCACTTTCTGAGGTAGGCAGTTTATCTTCTGGATTTTCAAAATCCTCTCAGAAGCGTGGGTCTGAGACTGAGGTTCCTTCTCCTTTTCTTAAGAAGAGTAGACTGTTGGAGTCCTCTAGGATTGTCTCCCCACAGGATTTGCTTCAGGGCACGTCTACGGGACCTGTTTCTCGGACGTCTGCGCCCAAAGCCGTGCCTTCCATTAAAAAATCTGTTTTTGGCTCATCGACGGGCTCGTCGACACACCCGTCGACGTCTTCAGCGTCGACGAAATCAGTGTCTGCCATCTCTACGTCGACGACGACATGTACAATGTCGACCAGCGCTACGTCGACGACGATCACCTCGTCGACGACGACCATGAAGGTGAGACCCATCTCTTCTATTGTGAAGATCTCGTCGACGACCGCCAAAGAGAAACCGTCGACGACGAGGTCATCGTCGACTCTTCCTTCGTCGACGCGAACACCGTCGACGAAGATCAAGTCTTCTAGCAGCACCTCGTCGACGGGCCCGTCGACGGCGCCGCCGTCAACCATCATCCCATCGTCGACAGCTTCGACGACGGCTGTCATCCCGTCGACGTCTACGTCATCGTCGACGATGAAAGCTCCAATTTCGTCGACGGCCCCGTCGACGACTCCGTCGACGGCCAAGAAATCCTCGTCGACGAAGAAAAAACCTTCCATTTCAGCGCCGATTACCTCCGTGGTGACGACGCAGCCGCCTCAGGTTGATTCTGACACTGCCACACTTACGCCAACGGGCTCGTTGACGTCTCGTCAACCTTTGCCGAAAACAGCTGCCATCTATACAGTGGTTACTGCTTCTTCTTTGCGGACAGTTCCTCTCATCCAACTGAGTCCAGTGAGAAGTGGCACTCGTCTTCCAGACCAATTGTTCCAGTCTGGTGCAGAAGAATCCGGAAACGATTCAGAGGTGGAAGAATTTTTTAAACAGGCTACCAGTCCTTCGGATTTACACATTAAGTGCCAGGAATATAGTGATGAGGGTGATGTGGTGGACAATGTCGAAGATGGGAATGAATTATTTCCTGTTGATGCGTCAGAACCAGTGCCTTCGGAACCAATTACACAAATACCTCTGTCTTTGGTCATGAACCTACAGCACATGCTGGATGACTATAACCGCAGGTTTCCGCCTTCTACACCTGCCTCTCCAGCATCGCAACCTCCTCCGCAGCCTCAACCTCAACTTCCTCAAACACCTGCACCAGTTTTACCCGTGTCACCGGGTGGTACCCGTCCTGACACTGGCGACGAGGATCCGGATCCTCACAATACTGATGACGACGACAATGACGTCGATATGAATGAGTGGGACAATTACAGGGCTCAAACACCTTCCACTCCGCCCGCCTCACCTCTAGCGTCGCCTCCAGTGGACATCGCAAATGTTCACAATTTGATGATCCGTGCTGCAAAACGTTTTCATCTCACGGTCGAAAAACATCAGCATGAAAGTGAATGCTTCCTGTATGATTTTATGGACCTATCTCAAAGGCAATCCCACACTATACCTATTGTGGATTATATTTGGAAGGAGGGCCTTAAATTGATGGAACGTCCAAATTCTGTACCTGCAGTTTTTCCCAGATTGGACAGGAAATACAAAGCTCCGGCATCTTCCCCGGCCTGTTTGGTGTCTCAACCTAAAGCAGATTCGGTAATAACTCAGGCTGCACAGAAAAGATCACGCAATCCTGCTACGCCACTTACATCTCCTCCTGATCAGGAAGGCCGCAAGTTGGATTCTATAGGGAAGAAATTCACAACCATGGCGGCTACTACGGTGAGGGCGGCTAATACTCTGGCTATTCTGGGCCGTTACGACCGCCAGATGTGGCGTTGATTCCTCAACTACCTGATGCAATCCGTGCAGAAGCACAGACAATTATACAAGAGGGGGAGTTGATTTCATCCGAAATCATTGATTGTGCACTCGACATTTCCTCAACGGGTTTTCGTCAATTGGCTGGGGCTGCAGTTTTGAGGTGTCAAGGCTGGTTGAGGTCTACCACCTTCCGTCCAGAGGTACAAGCAAGAGTCCTAGACTTGCCGTACGACGGAGAATTATTGTTTGGCAAACACGTTGATGATGCCCTTGAGGCGATCAAAAAGGACACCGACACTGCGAAGTCCTTGGCTACCCTCCAGTACAAGAAGCGGCCCTTTCAGGGGGCACGAGGTAGAGGCGGAGGTTCCTCTACTTTTCGAGGATCAAGTCAATATCGTTCGTACAACACCTATAACGATAGCCGACAGAGGGGTTCCTACCAATCCCAAAATCGTCAGTTCACCACCAGACCCTACCAACGGAAAACCACATATAGAGGTGGCTCAAACAACAAAAAGCAGTGACGGTCTCAGTCCTTTCCTTCTGCCGACTGTAAATCTTGGAGGTCGCATCTCAAAGTACTTTTGCAAATGGTCCGACATCACCTCCGACCAATGGGTCCTGGACGTTATCTCCAAAGGACATACCCTGGAATTCACAAAATTTCCTCCCACTCGTCCACATTCGGGGCCACCCTCTCCCCATTACAAAGAACTTCTGGCCTAGGTGAAATTGATCAAAAAAGGAGCCCTCGAAGTCGTGCCGCAAGGTCAACGCGGCAAGGGGTTTTATTCCCGCTTTTTCTTAGTCAAGAAGAAGTCGGGGGAATGGCGTACAATTTTGGATTTACGAGCCCTAAACAAATTCATCATTTCAAAAACTTTTCAGATGTTAACTCTGCTTCAAATTCTGAATTTTCCCAATCCAGGGGAATTCTATTCAACAATCGATCTCCAGGACGCTTATTTCCATGTGCCAATCCACCCCAGACACAGGAAGTATCTACGCTTTACAGTCGGACAGCTGCACTTCCAATTCAAAGTTCTACCATTCGGCCTATGATCAGCACCGAGGGTCTTTACCAAGATCTTAGCCCCGGTAGCTGCCTTCCTGCGTCTCCAAGGTATCCAATTTTACCCATACCTGGACGACTGCCTCATCAAAGCAAAAACTTTCCACCTAACGGAGCAGCACACTCAAGTCTGCGTCTCCCTCTTCCAAGCCTTGGGGCTTTCAATCAATTGCTAGAAGTCACACTTTCAACCATCGCAAAGGAGAGATTTTCTCGGAGCCTTGCTAGATTCTCGGCAGGGAAAGGTGTTCGTTTCCCAGGAAAGACAGGACCGCATGATAAAGATGGTGCGGTTCCTCCAATCAAGACTGTACGTTTCTGTCTGAACGTTCAAATCATTCCTTGGCATGGCTTCCTCGTGCATCCAACTTATTCCAAATTGCAGATTGCACATGAGGGCTCTACAAGAGGAATTGGACAAGCAGTGGAAACAGGTGTCAGGGTCGTTCGAGGACAAGGTTCATCTAACACCTCGCATCCAGAAAGCGCTGGAGTGGTGGGCTCACCCTCCAAACATATCTGCGGGCCGTCCATTCCAGGACGAACCTCCAACTCTGACGCTTACAATAGACGCGTCTCTCGAAGGATGGGGAGCGCATCTCGACGGCATGTCTGTGAAAGGGAAGTGGACACCAACCCAACGAACTTGGCACATCAATCGTCTGGAACTCTTGGTGATTTTCTTAGCCCTAAAATCCTTCCAGAGGTTAGTGCAGGGACACACTTTGCTGGTAAGGACGGACAACACCACCAGCATGCACTACCTCAACAAGCAGGGCGGCACGAGGTCTCTCCTACTTTCACAACTGGCACAAGAAATATGGGATTGGGCGGTTCAACGTCAAATTCATCTCACAGCCATTCATGTGCCGGGTGTGGCCAATGTCCTGGCGGACTCACTCAGCCGGGCATCATCGGACAATCACGAGTGGGAACTCAATCAGCCAACGGTCGAATTCATCTTCCGGCGGTGGGGCCGGCCACAGATGGATCTTTTCGCGACTGCTGCCAACAGGAAATGCCAACGCTTTGCATGTCCGCATCTACACAGAGAGTCGAGCGGAAATGCATTTTCGATCAATTGGTCGAACGACTTCATCTATGCTTTCCCTCCACTTCCTCTGATCCCTCGCCTGTTACACAGGATGAGGTTCCAACCTTGTCACATCATCCTGATTGCGCCCAAATGGCCGAGACGTCCATGGTTCACGGACCTGCTCCTCTTCTCGCAGTCCGATCCGTTGCCACTCCATCCTCTACCGCACCTCCTCACGATGCAGCAAGGACAAATCTGTCACCCGGATCCGGCATATCTTCAACTCCATGCCTGGAACCTGAGTACAATGAATTTGCACGTTTAAATATCGACAAGGACTGCAGGGAGGTATTAGCGCGGGCTTGCGCTCCCTCCACTATAAAAACGTACCAATTAAAGCGGAAGCGTTTCTGTGTCTGGTGCCGCACTAAGGATTTGGACCCAATGACTGCAAAACCTGAACAAATGTTGCCTTTCTTTTTATCCCTGGCAAAGTCGGGACTGTCACACTCAACTCTTAAAGTATTCCTGGCAGCGATTTCCCGTTTCCGCCATGATGGTTCCACATCTCTATGTTCTTCAAGGATCATTAAGCAATTTTACAAGGGCCTTTTTAGGACGTTTCAACCTATCCGTCGCCCTCCGCCTGCTTGGCGCTTGAATTTGGTCTTGTCTCAACTACTTCTACCACCATTTGAGCCTATTCACTCTGCAAATCTTAAATTTCTCACGTGGAAAGTTGCTCTCTTGCTCGCCTTGACGTCCTCAAGACGTGTCAGTGACATCCAGGCGTTTACCATACAGCCTCCTTTCCTGCAATTCTCCACTGAGGCTGTGACATTGCGAACTAATCCTAAATTCATCGCAAAGGTTCCCAGTGACTCCTCTCCACGAACCTGTAATCCTTAAAACTTTCTTTCCTGCTCCGCAAACTCCAGCTGAGCGGTCATTGCATTCATTAGATGTGAAACGTTGTCTCAAATTCTACATTCAACGAACTACAACTTTCAGAAAGTCAGATCAATTGTTTGTGGCATATGGTACAACTTGCAAAGGGCAACCCGTTACCAAACAGACTATAACCAGGTGGATATCCTCTACCATATCCTTCTGCCACCAACGGGCTGGAAAGCCCCTTCCTGCTCCAGTTCGTGCTCATTCAACTAGAGCAATGTCTACTTCGGCTGCCCTTTTTGCAGGGGTACCCCTACGACAGATTTTTTATTAATAATGTTTTGGTATTTGTTGCATATTGTCTAAATATGTTTACCTTCTTTGCTTGATGTATCACCTTTATGACTTTTGTGATGATTTACTGCTTTCTACTCTATTCAAGCATGTGAATCTATGAAAGACACCCCTAATACTGGAGAAGAACAAAAGTTACTTACCTGTAAACTGTGGTTCTCCAGTATTGGTGTCTTTCATAGATTCACATGCGACCCTCCCATCCTCCCCTCAGAGGCTCTCTTCTCCTCAGGCACTTTTACTTACTTGTGCTACGAAAATCTGAGGACTTGGGCTTCTGAGGAGAAGGTTCTAGAGGAGGCTATAGCCTGATTGGCTGGAATGTGGACCAACACATAATGACTCTGATAAGCTACTAAAGTGAGTTCTCCCTTAGGCTTTTCAATGGGCCTATTATGTTCTATGGTACTTTTAGAATTTACAATTTATTGCATTATATGTATGTATATTTTTTATTTATTATAATTTTCATGTATACATGCATATATGACTGCTATTTTATGTACCGTGGGACTCCCACTTCGACGACGGGGGATATTCAAGCATGTGAATCTATGAAAGACACCAATACTGGAGAACCACAGTTTACAGGTAAGTAACTTTTGTTCTTAACGATGCTGTCACTGGCTCTGGTTTTATTGGTGTTTGAATAGGGAGACTGAATGTCAGTCTGATGCGGCTTGTGTATGGAAACCAACTAGGTAACCCCGCGGGTACACCCCTTGAATGTAGGATTACTGGTGATGCCTCCTCTAACCAGACCAAGAAGCAGTTATCCTGCATTTAGGGAATGCTTACTTCTGCCCTGTGTTGAGGTAGGAACTCATTTTCCGACACCTGTGCCCTTTTTCCTGGGTACAGTTTAAGGGGATTAGAATTTGAGACCAGGATCCCAATTGGTTGACAAATGCCCTAACCTGTATTTTCACTGGATTGGGCAGAAACATGTTGGCTCTACATGGAAGAACGAGTAATTTAACCCAATTATCATCCATCCTTTTCTGTTTTTAAATGCATCTGGGGAACCCACTAATAAAGGTATACCCTTGGGTTTACCTCAATGTACTTTTATATCTAGTTCCTGTCTTTATTCAGTCCACTTCTTATAAAGAACTCCATATCAACTATGTTGAGTTTGCCCTGGTAGTACTTCTTGCCAGGGTGTGATGGGGTTGCCAATGATGAAGCGTGCCACAAAATATGGGTGAGACTTCCTCATCCAGTATGACTGGCATATCTAGGTTTGTCAAAGTACAGGTGTTAGCCTAAGTTGGGCCATACAGCAATCAAGAGATTTGCCAATACCGAGCCCAAGGAGTTCTCATTGCTACAGACTGGCAGAGAAGGTTATGGTACACAGATCTATGGCACCTCACTGTAGCAGCCCCTCTTCTTACATTCAGAAGCTCTGTTGTCCCAATCAGGAGGGCAGGTTCTGCTCCCTGTTCTTCAGAACCTACACCTTTGAGATTGAGCGGCGCAATCTGAGCATCTTTCATCTTACACTGGAAAAGGTAGCCGTGATCCTTTTAGCACGTCATCCTTCTACCAAATCTGTTTATTCAGGGAGGTGGAACAAATCTATTTCCTCATGCGGTAAATTGGGGTTGGATCATGTAAAAGCATTCCTGACCAGTAAACTACAGCACACGGTCCTTGACTCCACTAGGCTGTATAGTAGCTATAGTAGAGGGGTATCTTTCAGCCTTGTCGGCATTCCTTTGTCTGTAGCATCAACCCTCCCTGTTCATATCTCTGATGATTCTAATATTTCTGGAAGGGTTGACAAGCAAGTGTCTTGTGGTCCCAATATATCATGGGCCAATGAGACCTTAACCTGGTTTGAACTTTTCTGATGGGGGGAATCTTCATTTGAGACCCTTCAGTTGTCAGTTGAGTCTACTAACCCACAAGACTGTTTTCTGGTAGCCATTAATTTAGGCTTGTTAAGTTAGATAGCTTCAAGCCCTTTTGGTACACCCAAAACCCACTCCCCTTTTCCAGACAAGTTGGTACTGCGAATTAAGTCTGCTTTTCTTCTGAAAATGGCCTCCCCATTCCATCTGGGACAATTCAGCACATTACTGACATCTGCCTTCCTTCACACTTTTCAAAGGAAGAACGGCTACACTGGCTAGACCCTAGAAGAGCCATGATCTTTACGTTAACTGCACTAAGAACATAAGATTGGAGGACCAGTTCTTCATTGGTTACACTGGTTGTATAAAAAGGGTAAAGCAGTTCAGAAACAATCTCTAAATGGATTTCCCTTTGTATTAAAGTCTTGACTAAGTAAGACCTACCTGAAGAAGTAAGAGTTTGTTCCGCCAGAGCCGAATCTTCCACAATAGTAGTAGGTAGGCATGTGCCTGTGGCAGATATATGCAAGGCGGCTATGTGGTCTTCTCTCCACATCTTTGCCAATTATTATTTTATGGATTCTGAAGTAAGAAGAGGATGTCACCTTGAAAGTTTTTTTTTTTCTTAATCTTCTTTTTTTTCCCTCCAATTCCTCCCCAATTTCCCTCCCTCTGTGGACGGAAGTATTGATTGGGAATCGGTTCAAAAGTGAGGACTCTGCAGGTAGAAGTATCAGTTTGAAGGAAATGTTGCTTAGCAGTGATTACAATCTTTATGATGGATATTCTATCTATTTGCAGATTTTTCACTGAACCTCACACCATCCCCTCTTCTGGAGAAAGTGTTATTAACCAATAAAATAAGATGCCAAGTTAGTTATGCTCATCACTTATACACAAGTTTAATTTTCTCAAATATGACTCGTAAGTCACGGCAAAAAAGTAGTAGACATGACATCATGGCGCCGATCCTCGTGCAGTATGGCTCTGATGGTGTCATCACAGCTCCATGTCTGATGTCTAGACTGAGTCAACACTACCTACCTGTGGCAGAGAGCTGTTGCAGGACTTTCTGCATCCAGTCTTGTGCCTTGCTTATTCAAAGGTGAGAAATCTACAGGTGGATAGTAGCCACCAGAAAAATAGTCACAGAAGGCAAGTAACTTTTTGTAAGCTACACAGTGGAACCAGCTAACAACCCATTGTATGATGATCCAAACTTTAAGCTCTCTCACAATGGAGGGCATGCTTATCTGTGGTCTTTGTGTTTTTTTCCAGGCTAACCTGATGGTCAAGTTCATGTTTCTCTTTACTATCTCAGTTCCGTGAGGCACCTTCCAAACAGGTCCTTACCTTTTACCTTGGGCCCTGTGTGAACCTTTGTTGTAAGACAACTTCTCTCTTTCCAAGGCTTTCCATCTACTTCTCCCCCTGGTTCCAGAACAGAGGGCAGCTCTCACAAAGACTAATCTGTCCATATGTGCCCAACACAGGTGTGCAGGACTTTCTGGTGTGTAGATGATTTGAAACTTATGGACCTGAAGAGCGATTATATATGCATTTTTGGTACAAGAAGTAATCGAGGGACAACTAGAGGGCAGCCTCTTTCAAAATTCAACTACTTCCGACAATTTTGCAGTAGTGCAACATCCTGCTAGTCCTTTAGTTTTTGCATGTTGCCAGAGCAGAATAAGTGGTCAATGACAGCAGTACAGGAAGGAGGGTGGAACGAGTTTTACCATCTGAAAGGAAATCTACTGTGACCAAAATGAAAGGATGGCATTCCAAAACTAAAACACTTTCATGGAGAAGCCATGAACAGCAGACAGCCATGCTCACCCTGGTCAAAGCAGTTGGCAGGGCAACCAGCATATTAATGTACCCATGCACCTACTTTTATTAACCCATACTACTGTAAAACATGTATACACTGTGAGAAGTTGGCCTGGCATATGCTGTTCACTAGTTATAGTGGGCACCTTGCACCAGTCCAAACAACCCCTTAGAGGTGATAGGTTAAAGAAAACCTTTATTGAAAGCTATCTTAGTGGTAGCTATGGAGAGCAGCCTTCAGGCTTAGTCTTGGAGGAATGTAAAGCAGTAGTTGTATCAGTCTATAATCCCTTGAATAACCAAATGAAAGGAGAACCACACCAGGATATATATATATATATATATATATATATATATATATATATATATATATATATATATATATATATATATATATATATATATATATATATATATATATATATATATATATATATATATATAATATATAATATATATATATTATATATTCCAACTATTCCAACACAAAGTTTGGCGTGAAGCTCTGATGGCCGCTTGCAGCGGCGGGCCCGGACGGGATCGCCACACCCCTCGTATTCCAACACACTCGTTCACCTTTGCAAAGAACGAAGTCCAGGCCAGCAATTGCGTTCAAAACTGGATTTTAATCACAGCCCTACTCGACGCGTTTCGGGAACAGCTTCCCTTGCTCACGAGTACAAGTGTCTGTTTACATCCAGCATTTAAAGATAAGTCATGTGATTGTGATTACAAAACATAAAAAACAGACTACCAATTCATTATTCATTGGAGCTCAGAAAACAAATTCATCGTACATCGTCAGCAATAAGTGGCAGCAGCATCACATTAACATCAATTTCTTAAATTCTCTTTCCTTTGAGAAGACAACTCATCTGTAAGTCGTTAAATAAAATTCATTACACTCTTCATTAGAACAAACAAATGTTTAAATAAGGTCAGTGTGGGTATCGAACCCCCGTCTTTTAATCACGGAAAAAACCTTGCTTCTGGTTTAACCGCTTGAGCTACTATGTTAACTGACATCGTGCAACAGTTACTCCTGTCACATCCAGTTCATGATGATGACGCCACAGTGGGCAAAGACAATGTTTAACAAAAGTTCCATTATAGTAATGAAGCCCCAGTGGGCTAGAATTCTCTTGCCTGTAGCTTTCGTTTTAAACAGTCTTGAATCATACCAGATAGCATTGCTCATTGCACCACTGCCTCCTGTGAGTCATGTCACTTGATAGATCCTGCCACATACTTTCTGTCCTTGACTGTGCTGTGTTTTCACATTCTCCCAAATTATTAGAACTCGGTATCTGTGATAAAAGAAAAAAATTAGAATAATTATCTCACATACCACTGTGAAATTCACACATTCATACCATTAAAAAAAGGGTTTGAAATCAGCTATACATTATAGGCAGTGTTCCATATTGTACTCTCATCCAAGATGTGCACCGAGTGCCTCATCGCAGTTATGTCCTTGGGGTTGCAGAGTCTGATATTTAATAATGAATCTAGACTCCAATCGTCTTAACTCTTGTAATCTGTTGCCCCCTCTTTCTCTCAATGGTACCTGATCTAATACCACAAATGAAAGGAGGCTACTATTGCTTTGATGGTAAATAGCAAAGTGCCAGCGGCCACTGCAAAGCATGTAAATTTAGCCACAACATGAAAGAAGTAAAAATGTCTCAAACCAATGACCCCTTTAAAATCATGAAACATGTCACCTGCCATACAGAATATGTGGTGTACGCATTGAAGTGCCCCTGCAATAAATTTTACGTGGGCAGCACTATCAAACCAGCAAAAGATAGAATTTTACAACACCTGAGAGCAATAAAAAATCATGACAAACAATACCCAGTGGCGAGGCACTTTGCTATTTACCATCAAAGCAATAGTAGCCTCCTTTCATTTGTGGTATTAGATCAGGTACCATTGAGAGAAAGAGGGGGCAACAGATTACAAGAGTTAAGACGATTGGAGTCTAGATTCATTATTAAATATCAGACTCTGCAACCCCAAGGACATAACTGCGATGAGGCACTCGGTGCACATCTTGGATGAGAGTACAATATGGAACACTGCCTATAATGTATAGCTGATTTCAAACCCTTTTTTTTAATGGTATGAATGTGTGAATTTCACAGTGGTATGTGAGATAATTATTCAAATTTTTTTCTTTTATCACAGATACCGAGTTCTAATAATTTGGGAGAATGTGAAAACACAGCACAGTCAAGGACAGAAAGTATGTGGCAGGATGTATCAAGTGACATGACTCACAGGAGGCAGTGGTGCAATGAGCAATGCTATCTGGTATGATTCAAGACTGTTTAAAACGAAAGCTACAGGCAAGAGAATTCTAGCCCACTGGGGCTTCATTACTATAATGGAACTTTTGTTAAACATTGTCTTTGCCCACTGTGGCGTCATCATCATGAACTGGATGTGACAGGAGTAACTGTTGCACGATGTCAGTTAACATAGTAGCTCAAGCGGTTAAACCAGAAGCAAGGTTTTTTCCGTGATTAAAAGACGGGGGTTCGATACCCACACTGACCTTATTTAAACATTTGTTTGTTCTAATGAAGAGTGTAATGAATTTTATTTAACGACTTACAGATGAGTTGTCTACTCAAAGGAAAGAGAATTTAAGAAATTGATGTTAATGTGATGCTGCTGCCACTTATTGCTGACGATGTACGATGAATTTGTTTTCTGAGCTCCAATGAATAATGAATTGGTAGTCTGTTTTTTATGTTTTGTAATCACAATCACATGACTTATCTTTAAATGCTGGATGTAAACAGACACTTGTACTCGTGAGCAAGGGAAGCTGTTCCCGAAACGCGTCGAGTAGGGCTGTGATTAAAATCCAGTTTTGAACGCAATTGCTGGTCTGGACTTCGTTCTTTGCAAAGGTGAACGAGTGTGTTGGAAAATATATATATATATATATTTCTAAACACTCCCTACTAGCCTCTTTATGAGGCTAGAGGTCAAAACACATAAGTTACACTTAATATTACACAATATACGTTGAGCCCTAGGAGCGTACCAAACCATATATTAAAGTGATATAAGAACCACGACTTGACTAGACACAAGGCCTAGAGCCTGTAGAATTGCTGGGCCCACAAGGAACCACCCAAGGTAGTGACACAGGGGACGCGTGCAGTGTGAGAACAGTCGCAAGAAGCCGTTCGCTTCTAGGGGGAAAGTTGAAGTTGGAAATTTAAAGATAAAGGACACTTGGAAGAGGACTTTGAGCAAACCCCTTTAGACTGAAGGGATTCAAGGGCCAACACCCACGGGAGCACCGGAGTACTCTAGTTACCTCACCCAGGGAAACCCGGTTGCAAAGGTGTCTTTTGGTGTCTGCAGCAGATCGACATTGAAAACGACGACTATTACAAAGTGCTGCTGCCGAAGTGGAAAGTGTCCGGTGTGATCCAAGCCTGGATCGAAGATGAGAAGGACCTGAAAGCAGAGGGGACAGAGTCTGGGTCACTTGCCAGTGACCAGGGGCACAATAGTCGAATGCCCACCAATGTCTGGTGATTTCAGGTGAAAGCGGTGAAGCTTGACTCTTCAGCCACGAGGACCAGGAGGCGTCAACGACCAGGTTCTGGAATCGAGCTGTCTCACGAAGGATGTAGAGTGCTGAGGTGTCGGTGCCCGGATTGGACCCAACAAGCCTTGGCAACAGCAACCCACACAGGAATCAAAGAAATGCTTTGGTGTGGACCTGCAAGGTCCGAGGCACTCACCAAGCAATGGGTAGTCAGGGCACGTCTGGAGCAACCAGGGAAGACCAAGGAAAATCAGAGTTGCCTTCACAGTGACCCACCAGTCGACGGACCATGTATCGCGAAGGAGCCTCGAGCGGAAATGCAAGAAGCGGGCTCACGGAACACTTGTGGAGTGTAGGCCCACATTCTTCAGTGCAGATGGTGCTCGGGCTTGGGCTACACGTATCCCAAAGCACAACTTCAAGAGACGTTGAGAAGTCCATGCACTTGAAAATGTGCATGGTGTCCAGGAGTTCCAGTTCCACGTCACTCACGAGGGCTGCAGGTCTCAGCTTTGCTGGGGACTCGGGCTGGCCTCTGAGAAGTCTGGAAATCCTCTTCCTGGGCTGTAAATACTTCGGAGTCCATCAGGAGCTTCGGAGATGCAGACCAGCAAATGCTTCGTTGGTGCCTACCAAGCAGGGATGTCACTCCTTGACCAAGGGAGATTCATCTGCTAGTCTGTAGTAGAGTGTCGAAGTTCCAAGATTTAGATTCAGTTTCAGAGTATCGTCCAGGTGTAATCTAAAGTCCTGTTGCCAGAGTTTCCTTATCCCTAAGAAAGGGGTTGGACATACTCTGGGGACCCACTTATGGGAGGATCTAGAATGAGAGGAGGCTACACCCATTTCCTTTGTTTCGCGCCAGAGCAGGGGCTGGTAGCTCCTGCAACCGGTTTGAACTAGACTATGCACAGGGACACCAAATGTGCCCCCAGTGCAGACTTCAAAGCACCCTGAGTGCACCCGCCCAGCCCCAATACACTAAAGCCTGTCTGGGAGGTGGTTACACCTCCCTGTGACAGGAAACCTATTGTCCAGGCCTCCCCTGCTGGAGTTTCGGTCAGCAGCAAGAGGCCAGACTCGTGTCTGTGGCTGCCACATCCATTTTGTGATGCCAGGGCTCTTTTAAACTGGTATGGGTATACCGGTGTGTACATGTCTCTCCCCCTCGAAGGATGGAAATCTACACCCGCTGCCAGGACTGGCGGGGGGTGGGAGGGTAACATTCCAAAGTGTTTGGCACCGAACACAACATGTTTCCATGCAGCCATTCCAAAGTTAGCATTTATCGCGAGGTTATAATGCACATAAGAGTATATGGCCTGACTGCATCACTGAACAGCCCCAGAGAATAGATTCCGAAGGCTGCAGAGGGGTCCTGCTCGTGCATGGGCGCCCTCTCCCACGAAACGAAGCACCCTGCCTTCAGGATTGATAAGGCCTGCCATAGGGGTGACTGATAGGTTTCTATGTGCAGTGATTTAAGGTAGATATAGGTAACATATATCTTAGTAAGGGGTGCATGCACCACCTTATCCAGGCTGCAGTAGCAATACTGTGGTGTCATTTTGGAAGGCTTCCCAGGGGTGGCATAATACATGCTGCAGCCCCTGGTAGGCCTCTGAGGTACCTATTCCCTTAGTACCTAGTGTACCATACACTAGGGACTCACAAGGGTACCCCAGTAACCATACTGGAGTGTACCTAAAGTACATGCAATCAATTTAGAGAGGAAGCAGCTAGGCTGGGGTCCTGGATAGCAGATAGCAGGGCCACGGCCAGCCTAAAGTCGAAAAACAGTGAAACACCAGCCAAAAAGTGGGGGTAGCCATAGTAAGCAGATGCTACTCTCCTACATACACAGTATACATGCCCATGTCCCACAAAGGCGGGTCATCAATCCACCCCAGATATGGCAACACTTGATTAACCTTCCTCAGGGACAGCTTGTTGGTGCTCTCCCTACATTGATACAGGTAAAAAGATCTATGGGTCCCTACGCAAAATCTCTCTTGTACATGTGCCAGTAACTTCATTGCCAGGGTTGAGATGGAAGTGCCGGTCTTCAGCGATGTTTGGTCTCACTGTGGGGGACCCCACCCCCCAACACCAGATGAGCTAAGTTCTGCTGATGAACAGCCCAATAAAACCATGCAGCACCTTCAGTGTATTCGCAAACTTTAGACTTTACCAGAGGAGAAACCAGGCAAGCCCACCAACAGCTTTTCTGCCTCTTTAGGATTGTTTGTCCAAATAGCTCCTAAATGTAATATCTGAAAGAGACCGGTAGTTATAGATTCCTTACCTTAGAATTTCCCCCAGGTGTCATACTCGATCCGGATAATTTGTTCTCCTAGCATTACCCCTGTGCGTCTATAGGTGGAGTCTGTCGACGCCACGTCAGTTGTCTTCGTCATGGTCACTGGGATGACGTTGTGGTGCCTACTTAGACGCCACCCCCGAGCGCTAACGTCAGTTCTTTCTTTTCACGCACCAGCCTAGCCCAGATCCGGAGAGAGTCACTTTTTGACTATGTTCTTTCAGCTTTTGTCGACTTCTTCTTTTTTCGAGTCTTCATCTCCTGGTGAGCGAGGAATGTCCCATCGTCGGACCGACTTACCGCCCTGCGAGGTCCAAGGTGACACTCGCTCTTCATCACAAGTCAAACTGTGGCCTATTGTACACCTTTCCACCTGTACCCACTTCTGCCCCGAGTGCTGAAGACGATCAAGCATGACCAGGCCCAAGTCATTCTTGTGGCTATGGACTGGGCACGAAGAGTCTTGCACCCCGAGCTCCTGAGCATGGCCATCGATCCTCCGATCAGACTGCCCCTTCGGGAGGATCTTCAGTCGCAGCAGCAGGAGACGATCCTCCACCCAAACCTGTCCAGCCTCAACCTTCTTGAGCGGAGATTGAGCGGAGAAAGTTGACAGCGTTTGACCTTCCTCCCGAAGTCTGGAATGTCATCTTGGCAGCCAGGCATCCCTCCAGTAAGACGGTATACGCCTGTCGATGGAACAATTTTGTGGCAAGGTGTACAGCAGAGGCTGTGGATCCCTTCTCTGCCCCTCTTTCTGATGTTCTTGTGTTCATTCTTTCTTTGGCCCACCAGGGTTTTGCTCTGGGCACTCTTAGAGACTATCTGGCAGCTATTTCTGCTTTTCTTCGGCTACCAGATCAGCTCTCTTCATTCACGTCCCCTATTGTAAATAGGTTCTTTAAGAGCATTATTCACCTCTTTCCTCCCATCTCCTTTCATAATGCCTCAGTGGGACTTGAACCTTGTCTTGACTTACCTTATGTGTGCTCCCTTCGAGCCTCTTTACACTTGTCCTCACAGGCTCCTAACTCTAAAGACTGCCTTACTTGTTGCCATCACATCTGCTCGCAGAGTGAGTGAGAGAGCTCCAGGATCTTTCTTTTAAACCCCCTTTCTTCTCTGTGCATCTGGACAAAGTGGTTCTTAGGAAGAGACCCTTGTTCCTTCCTAAATTACTTCTTTTCACATAAGACAAACTATCACTGTGCCCAGCTTTTCCCCACCTCCGCACCCTTCCTTGGAGGAGGAGGGACTCCACCGTCTGGACCCAAAACGTGCGCTATCCTTCTAGCTTGACCGCACAAAAGATTTCCGGGTTGACTATCAACTTTTCATTGGCTATGTGGGTGCCAAGAAAGGTTGGGCTGTCCAAAACCGTACCATCTCCTGATGGGTTGTCCTTTGTATAAAGATTTGTTAAGCTTTAGTGAAAAGGTAACCTCCAGTGGGGCTGGGGGCTCATTCCACTAAAGCTACGACAGCAACTACTACTTTGTCACTTGGCATCCCACGTGTTGACATCTGCCAGGCGGCCACGTGGGCATCTTTGCACACGTTCACCAGACATTACAGCCTGGATAGTCCAGGCCAGAGGGGCGGCTACTTTGCCAGTTTCTGTCCTCCAGGATTTTCTGGTGTGAACCTGGTTCACAGACCTTCCTCCAGTCTTGGTATTGCTGGGGGTATCTATTGCAAGGTAAGGAATCTATAACTAATAGTCTTTCAGATGAACAAGTTACTTGCCTTTGGTAACGATGTATCTGTAAGAAACATAGGTTAGTTATAGATTCCTTATCACCCCACCCGTCCTCCTCGCTTTGAGAACTGATTTCTAGGGATAGGGGCTTCCTTACAGGGCCCTAGTATGGCGCATCAGTGGTCATTGTCTTTCATGGCGCTGCGCTTCTGGCGTGGAAAGTAGGGTCAGAACTGACATAATTGCGCTTGGGCAGCGTCTAAGTAGGCACTGCAACGTCAACCCGGCGACACAATGCTGACGAAAGCCATGGAGTCAATTGACGCCACCTACTGACGCACAGGGGTACAGTTTAAAGAAAGAATTCTCCGGATCCAGTCTGGCGCCTGGGGGAAATCCTAAAGGAGAGGAATCTATAACTAACCTTTGTCTCTTACAGATACATCGTGACCCATGTCCTCATTTTATTTTTGCCCAGATCTCCCCCGTACTATCCCCATATATCACCCAACTCTTTAATAACTCTCTCAAAACTGCCACCTTTCCCAATAAATGGAAACATGCCTCAGTAATCCCTCTGTTAAAAAAAGCTGGTTCCGATGTCCTCAATCCCGAAAACTACCGCCTGATATCACAACTCCCCTATCTTTCCAAAGTACATGAAAAACTTGTGAACAAACAAATATCTGATTACCTAGAAAGTAACAGCCTGCTAGATCCAACACAGACTGGATTCAGGAAAAAAACCAGCACAGGAGCCACCCTGCTGGCAGTATCCGACAACATCAGATACTGCATAGACCAAGGAGGGGCAGTTGCACTGATACTGTTGGACCTGTCGGCAGCGTTCGACACGGTCTCACACAATAGTCTGCTAGAAACCCTCTATGAAAAAGGTATTCACTTAAATGCACTGAACTGGATCAGCTCATTTCTAAGCAATCTGACACAATCAATTCACCTCTGCCAACATCAGTCTAAATCGACCCACATCACCTGTGGTGTCCCGCAGGGAGCATCTTAGTCCCACCCTGTTTAATGCCTATGTCTCCTCACTGGCCAAAATTAGCAAGAAGTGGGGCATTAGTATTTGCTCCTATGCTGAAGACACGCAGTTGATGGTGACCCTGGGTAAAAAACCTGGAGCCACCAAATCAAAGCTACACAATTGTCTCACGGAGATGGCACAATGGATGCATGGGCATTTCCTAAAGCTGAATGCAGGGAAATTCGAAATTTTACTCTTCGGAGGCGCCAAATCAGTTTGGAACCCCACATGGTGGCCACCCACACTAGGCATCGCTCCAACTCCAAAGCACTGCGCCAAAAATTCATTTTCGGCGACTCCCTGTCCATGAAGGACCATGTACGAGCCCTCTGTGGAAGGGGATTTGCAACCCTTAAACTCTTGGGCAGGCTCTTCCCCTGGATACCACTCGACTGTAGAAGGTCGGTCACACAACCGTAACTGGTCAGTCAATTGGACTACGGGAAAGCATTATTTATGGGTATGAACGAACTCCTGTTCTCACGACTACAGGTTCTTCAGAATGCTGCCGCAAAACTTGTCTGCAACAAAGGCAGGCTAAGCTCAGCTACCTCATGCCTGCGAGCCTTGCACTGGCTACCCATGAGGCAAAGAGCAGCATTCATGCTGCTGAACCATGCCCACAAAGCCCTCTATCGAACAGGCCCCGTAATCCTTCAAGAGAAAATTGAGTTCTACGTCGCTTCCAGAAGTCTCCGCTCACTTCACTCAGCTCTGGCCAGAACCAAGCGCATCAGGAAGGTGAGAGCCGGCGGGCGCTCATTCTCCCACCTGGCAGCCAGGAAATGGAACGAACTCCCGCTCGAACTACGACTCACCTCCAACTACCTGCTCTTCCGCAAAAACTAAAAACATACCTTTTCCCTAAGCAATAACTCCTACATTCAGCTACCTCTTCCTAAACAAGAAGTCCTACTTTCAGCCACCTCACCATGATAATTGCTACCAGCGCCTTGATATCCCTTGGGATGAATGCTGCGCTCTATAAATAAATAAAATAAATAAAAGTAACTTGTTCGTTAATGGGTATTAGAGCTTATACACTGCTGGAAGTACTTTGGGGTTTACAGTTGTACCTCTATCTGTTGTGTTCTCATGGAAGCTAGTACCTTGGTGCCACACTTACTCTGTGAATGCATTCCTTCACTCAAGTGATTGACCTACATTTGATGGATGAGTCTTCTTTAGAAGGTAAAAGAAACCTATATATATTCAATTATTTTGGATGGATGGTATGTGGGAGTACTGCTATTGAAGTGGTTGATTTCTTAAAATTGTACTAAGGCTTGTTTTTTTCTTTTCTAGTTCTTCCTTGGTGAAGCACATAGCTTGGTACTTGGGTAGTCCATGCCGAACTTATCTTTGATGTATTTTGTTGTTTTAGGTGACTCTGGATTGTAGCAGGATATTGTAGGTGTAGCTTAAGCCTGGAGCCATTGCAGTTTCTCAGAAGTGTAATGCTGCTCCTCTTACTCTTAGTTGCTGATTCGTTAGTCCTGTCTCCTCTTTAACATACATGACTACTGGTTTATTTTCCTCCACACCCGGAGAAGTTTAGGTGGCACACCGTTGTTTTGTCCACTGTACAGGGAAGTGGTAGTGTGTAGTGTAGGTGAGTGGTTCTTCCCTTAATGATACCAGAGCACCCCACTTATGTTTTTGTTTGCGAACACACCCATGATAAGTCCAGTAGGTCTCCTAGAGACTACACGTGCCCTCGTTTTTGGTGCTTCTGTAAGATGTCTCCCTTATTTTTACATGTTTGAGTGTTTAGGATTGTCTGTTGCACCGTTTACAGTGGTTCTGTCAGTTGAGTGTTTTTGGTAGATTCTTCTGGTTAATTCAAGGTGTCCTAAGAACCCTTGTTGACATTCTCAAAGAAATGTCTCGGGTTTGTGTTTTTTGTTTTTTTTACTTCTAGGCCTTTTTGTTTAGGTAAGTCTACATTATGAGGATGACCCAGGCTTTGTTTTTCCTTTTACCTCTTTATTTCTTGAAACTCAGTGGTCCAAACCTATTTATATGGACAGTCTAGTGGACTTGAGCTGAGAATAGCTTTATGCATGCTTGGAAGGGTTTGATATGAATGCTGGGTCTCACAACTTCCCATTTTTTTCCAGTTCCCTGAGAAAAATTTGTTGGAAGCAGCCAAAATGTCGCCTAACTGTGACTTTTAGCAGCAGATCGTTGCCAGATCCACTGGGAATCAATGTGAAGACACAAACTGCCAGTATAAGACAAAAAAAGTATGGAATCTGCAGACCTTTAATAGGTGACAGTTGTTGGAGTGCCCATTTTCACCAGTTATACCTCTGTGCACGAAATAACCTTCACTCCATTAATGCAGAAAACGACATTGCTTAATCTTCTACTCTGCTTCCTCTTGTTCATAGATCACTATTATCGGAATTCCAGTGCATTTACTTTGCATCTGTCACTGAAGTGTTCCGTTCTTGAAGTCACTTCAAGAACGGAACACTCCAGTGACAGATCCAATGATGACACTATCCACCAAACCACACAAGCGGAAACAATATAAACCACAAACTGTGAAAGTGTGCTTGAGGGTCTCCGAGACAATTCCCCTGAGACTCTGGCACATCGACATTAGTAAGTCCTTCTCCCTCTTCTGATCAATAGATTACTGCCTGTGGAAGCTGAATGAATCTCTGCTTCTCTCTCCCTACTTTCTGAAGTTATCAGACAGTGTGCACAGTTTGCGTGAGGTCACAAATTAGCGGCCTGATGTACCCAAGGCTGCATATTTTAGAGAAAATGGTGCTCAAGGATAAAAGCATGCCTAGGATCATTCCCTACATAAAATCGTGACCCTCAGCTTCAACCCATTGCATGGTTGATGCTTGTGCTTTCAATCTCATGTGGTGGCTTTCTACGTAAATGTGTGGGTTTGTCACCACCAAAGTGTTTCTCAGATGCTTCTGCTGTAGCCACTCCCAGTGTTGATTTCCAGATTTTACAAGCCTGGCAAAGTTTGTTCTGATCTTTTGCCACTCATTTTAGGTTTGAGGTGGTTACGGAGGATAAAACATTAGCCAAATCAATTCAGTTAGGCAATGTGTACTTCCATTTTGATGTGGCTGACAAGCTAATTAGAGGGTGCTTGAAGGTATCTGTGGGTAATGTAACTCCAGATATTTTTATCTAGGCACATGGACACACATCTTCAGTGTTGGGAGTCCCCACTTTTCACTGTCGTCTTTGAGTGTAGTGCAATGTGATTTATTTCAATGTGTTTGGTGTACATTCTACTCGGGGACTGTACAGTATATGCATTATGGGTGTATAAGAGCAGTTTCAAGCTAAATAATTGTGAATATTGTGTGAACTCGGTCTGTGTTGTTTTCTTCAAACTCACCGAGTTAGTAGTCTGTGCACATTGTTCTGTCAAATAGCAAACGACCTCAGCTCCTTTGGTGAAGTGGGTTTTTACATGCATGGTAGTAGATCATATGCTGTTTGGTTTCCTGCATGTGACCAACAACTCGTGTTCTCCAGTGCTGGATTTTTCTTCACATCCTTCCCCCATCGTCTGACTGGGAAAATTTCATGCAATTATGTTGAGGTGTTTTACAGTTCTGCTAAAGAAAGTTTTACTGCCTCTACGAACATAAATAGTGGCATAGACTGCATAGTCTATCTCATTAGTTGACCCAAACATTAACCAGTGAGATTGTGTGAGAAAGATACCACCCCTCCCTATTCTGAGGCTTCAGCTGGCAGATTTTCTACACCGTGTGTGCGTCAAGAACCTTCTGAAGCCCAGCTATTTATTCAAGGGTTTTCAGCTAAAATGAAAATTATTTTAATATCTTTATTTCCCAGCGAGAGTGCATGTTCGCGTTCTCTGCATAGCTGACTGTTTTTTAAATAACACAGTCGCCAACCGACCTAAAGAGGAAAGTGGAATCAAATAATCGGTTATATCTCAGAACCGATCATTTTTTTAACTTTTTTTTTTTTTTTAAAAAGACTGATATTTAACTCCAATTCAAAAACTGAGATGACTTCCTCCTTACCCCTACAGACCCAAGCAACTCCCGGAGAGGCGTCGGGCTTTAAGGTCAAGCCTGATTCTTGACCTAACTATCCTCCGGACTGAATTCCCATTTCAGTGGGCCAAAAACAGGATTCTTTACCTTGGAATACAGATACAACCCACAGCCTCGCTCACCGCTGCCTACAACTATGGGAACCTAATAATGCTGACAAGGACAGGCCTCTCTAAATGGTAGAGACACAGCCTATCATGACTGTGGTGTATAGCAGCCGTTAAAATGACACTTCTCCCCAAATTGCTATACGTTATGCAAACACTGACCCTTAACCTCTACCCCCTCCAATTACTGGCCAAAATACAAAAACAACTCTGGGACTTCATTTGGGAGGCTAAGCGAGCAAGACTAGCTAGAGCTCGTGCATTTCGTCAACTGTCATTGGGAGGCTTAGGGTTCCCGAACCTGTACTATTCCTATTAAGCGGCTCAGCAGCGTTACATGGTGGAATGGTCCCATGCACTCACCGAAAAACATTGGTGCTTCATTGACCAGGCTATAGCTACCACACATATATTGGAAGATACCTTGACTACCTAAAGTACACTGACCCTCTGGAATATGTCTGGGACAGGACCCAACTCAGACATGGCCTCTCCACACCTATTTCGCCACAAACTCCACTAATTGGCAATCTTGACTTCCCACCGGCAGCCACGGCACAGTGATTTAAGATATCGCAGGAGGATAGCTGTAAAAGGATAGAGACCTGTTTGACGCAGACGGACTCATAGACTTTCCTACAGTACAAATCTATGATCTCCCTAACACAGCGAGATGGCAATACTTAGCATTAGCAGACTGGGTGACGCGCCCCTGGATACACCCACACGCCAGTAGGGTACTGGCGTCTTTTGAAAAGTGGATCCTAACACGCTCCACAGACAGGACGCCCTCATGACTCGCCTTCATGGGCTAGGTGGGAGAGTGGAAACGCTCCTTTACAGACAAGGAATAATGGAATGACATTCTACACCAGGACCGAACATCTGCGCTCAATACCACCAGTAAGGAGATGCTCTTAAAGATAGCTCATTATTGGTACCTCACACCTTCAAGAATTGCCACATGGTATCGCACAACTTGGGGAGGGATGATGGCGACAATGCAGATAACAGGGCACACTCACACATCTGTTGTGGCACTGCCCCAAACTGAAGTCTTACTGGGCAGGGATACTAGAAACAGTAAACACCATGTTTGCAACAGACATACCCACATTTCCGAGTTATATAATACTGGGCCTTCCTAACCCTATCACATACCCACTAAGATCCCCTAAAGGCAGAGCTATCACCTCAATACTAGGGGCGGCAAAGCGACAACTTGTTGATAGATGGGGGACTGGGTTTGTACCCACTCACTTGGATTGGCTTCATAAAGTTTGGGAAGTGATGGGTATGGAAAAGCTGACTGCAACCTCTATGCAACAACCCCCCCCCCCCATTTTGACAGTGTGCGACTCTGCATACAGAACTATGCCAATGAGTTCCGTCATTCAACCACCCACAGTACCTTCAGATGTTGCACTTGACCTCAACTGACACAGCAGACGCTTAAATAGTAACTCCCTTTCACCTGATGCCCTCACCAGGGATGCACCCACGCACATCCCCTCCTAATCTCTAACCCAACGACCCTCTTTATCCTGCTTCAGCTCTTCTTCAAGGCAACACAGCTAACCTCTCTTAGCTTACTGCAACTGCCACCGGCCGATGGATGTAGATGGGCTATAATGTAACATCTTTATCTGCTATGAAACCCATAAAAACATTTACCCCCTCCCCCACTAACTCAAAATCTGAGTTTGTTAGCTTCATTGACAATGAAAAAGGTAGGCCAGTCTTGTTGAAAGTGTCAGCTTATGTGTCAATGAGAACTTCAGTTGCAGACCTACAGATGATGACAAATTATCTGTCCACAAAACTGGGGATAACGTCCACGTAGAAGCCATCAACAATTTTTACAATGCTGAAGAACTAAAGCCTTTGATGCCTGGTTAATATGGGTTACATTGGGTAAGACCGTGTCAGCAGCTTTGTCAATTGGGGCCCATCAGCAGCATTTGATAATGACAAAAGTAGTATCAGACAGCAACTGACAGTAAACGTTGAGGATGGGGCAGTCCCCCACAAAGCATCTCGACTGTTGCGCACCTAACATTTTCAAGATTGACACCTTCCCTTATACTGCCTGTACTGCCAATTCAGTCTGTAGCCACCAGTCTTGCTCCTGGAAATGCTTGTGATAGTTGGCGATGTGGAAGACAGTCAAGATGAAGATGAGAATATGTGAAGAGGAAATAAAAGATTAACATCAGGCCACTAGTTGAGGACAATTGAAAATTCGATTTAAACCTCACCAGGGTCATGATGAAACCACTCACCCTGCAGGAGACATCAAGGACATTATTTGCACTCCCCATCTGGCTCAAGCTGCAAGTTGAGGCCTGAACCCAACTAGCCAAGTTTACCTGTGCTTGCATTGCAATACCTTTTGAACCTACTTGCATCTTTGTAACAGCTCATTATCCTCCTCAGCTGCCAGTTAACCACCCACCACAGTCAATAGCTGACACTTCGTGGCAAACAAAATGTTGGTCTATCTGCCTGATATTGGTACGCTATCATGCTTTGGTGGACTCTGCACCGAATAAATTCACCTCCCACCTTCAGCTTTGGAGAAAACACGCTTCTTTTATGATTTCAAAGAGAAGGGTAGAAAAACGATATGCTCTATCCCTATTTTGGATCATATATGGGAGGATGGGCTGCAACAGATGAAGAATCCTACTTCATTTTATTTTTTTATTTAAAATTTTTTTTAAATGCAAAGTACGTACAAATACAAGTTCACATCAGAAGACGTCCGTCCACCCCCCACCCACCCAAAGAAGGAGTACTTTGTGTAATTGGAAATAAGGGCATGTATTAGAACTAAAGAACGAATAAAGAAGAGAAAGAAAAGAGAAAAAAATAAGAAGGAAGAGAAAAAAAAGAGAAAAGTAGCTAGAGATGGAGAAAGAAGCGAAAATAGGAAATTATCAGATAGCAAACTCCTGTAGTAAAATGGCCTACAGCAGGCAGTGGGCATGAGCAAATTCGGAGCAAAGAATGAGTCAGACCTACCAGGAACAGAGAAAAGAGGAAACGAGAAAAAAAAAGAAAGGAAGACTCCATTATAAAACAGCCAGGTTGGAGAGATACAGATCAAGCAGGCAGCCAGTAAGAGAAAAACAAAAATACATGAGTTAATCAGACTGGATCAACCAGTTAGTAAGGTTCTCCCAGACCTCAAAGCCCTTCTTCCGGCCCCTGCGTCCTTTTTTTGCATAGACCGCTATTTCCAGATGATACGTTGCAACAAATCTAGCGAGCCATTGAGAGAAAGAAGGGGGCTCTGGGGTCCAGCCAGGCTGTAGCCACACAGATCCTCCAAACCGCCATTGCTATGAAAGTTAAACCCTCGCTTTTCAGGTGTGGTGTTTCTGACTGTTTTCCAAGCATAATGGTGGTGGGGTTCAAGGTTATCGGCTGAGAAGTGACTTCCCTTAAACGTCCCTGTATTCGGTTCAGTGTAGGTGAAAGCTTTGTGCATGAGGCAAAATATATATAGAGTTGGCCCCAAATTCAAAACATCTCGGGCAAAGAGTGCCCTGACCAGACCCCCACTTTGCAATTTTGCTAGGGGTGATATATAAAAAAAAGATAGTTTTAAAATGTTGAGCCTGTAATTTAGCTGAAAGTAAAATGTTCTGAGAAAGGGTAAGTGAGTTAAAGAAGACATTCCTGGGAGAATCCAGTTTGTTATGCCATTTCCCTGCAAAAATGTGTAGATCGTCCGGAGTCTGTCTATTTATAATACTGTATAGAAGACCAATTCGAGGGGTCAGGGGTTTGCGCAGAACGTTAAGAAGTTCGACTTCCATGAATCCGAAGGCTCCCCCGGCCTTTCTAGAGAGAAAATCATAGATAGAAAGATATTTAAAAGCATCCTCTTTCTTGAGGCTGAATTTAACTAGCAAATCAGAGAAGGGTATAACTCCCTCAGTGGTGATTAAGTCTCCTAATTTTCGAATACCAGCCCTGTACCAGTCAGAGAAGTAAGCCCTTCCAAAGATAGCAGGGAGGTTATCATTGTTGAGAATGGGGGAGTAGTGATTAAATCTGCCTATCCCAAAGCATCTACGGATGCTTCAAAAGACCTTAAACGAGTTAAGTAAGGTCTTGAATCTCACCCGTTTGAAGTAGGCGAAGGTAGTTTCTCGTAACCGGCAACCCCAGTGCTGCTCCCCAACCAAAAGTTGGAAGGGGGAGGGCAGCTCTGCAGTATAAATAGCAGGATGTTCTTTTACCAGGTCAGAGCTGTTCTGCATAACCGTGGCCCAATAATAGAGTGATGTTGGGAAAGGACCAGCCTCCTCGGTCTTTTGGCAAACATAGTTGTCTGAGTGCCCTCCTGGGTTGAGAGTATGCCCAAATAAATTGCGTAAATATTTGCTGGAATTTCAAAAGGTTGGCTTTACTGAATTCTAAAGGTATTGTACGGAAAAAGTATAGGAGTTTGGGAAAATATGTCATTTTTATGGCATTACATCTGCCAACGAGGGTTAGGTGTAGGTTATTTGCTTCAGTGCCTTCCTAGTGTGTGTAGCGAGCGGGACTAGCTTGTCGGAAACGATTTCGTCCAGGTTAGAAGAAATAGAGACTCCTAAATATTTGGCCTTAGGAACCACCCTATGGTCAGTCCAAGAGATTTGACTATTTGCATGGGTGTGGAATTTCTTAAAATATCTACTTGTCCATGGGGCAGGTTGCTTCATAAATCTACTTGTCCTGTAACAAAATCCACTTGTCCCTTTGGTGCCATATAGTACTGCCACAAACAATGGCAGCAATCTCATTATGTAAGAGCTCTTATATAGCCTCTCAGTTTATGCCAGGGCATATCCCATAGTAGTGTTTGAATACTAGTAATCATTTTATGTTGCCACGTTTCCGCAGCTCCACATACTGGGACTGAAGATGGTGGTAAGCAGTACTTCCAGGCTTGGAATGCCCTATTGCGTCTGTGCAAACCTACTATTTTGCATGTTTTAGGGTTTTCAACAAATCTTCTCTAATCTTTCCCATACTGAGAAATGTCGGAAATTTACTCCTGAGAGTGGCATACGTAAACCTTCTTTTAGAGTTGGGGAAAAAGTAGTTGCAGGGAAAATGAACTTTCAAACATCCAGGTTTTCAGATGAGCAAATCTACACATGCATATTTGCTCATGCTTAAATGCAGTTCACAAATATTTTGTAGAAGTACAATTTCTTGCCCTACTAATGTAAATTCTTGTGAATTCACGAAAGCCATATACCAAAGGTGCGCTTTTGAGACTTTCTTTAATAATTGGGCCCCTAATTTGGTCTGGCGTTAACCATGACCTTTTGTGTTTATTAAAATTCTCTCTCTCTGAATCGGCTGGCTTCACTGTGAGTGACCGCATTCTGCTCTTTCACAAGGAGCACATTGGTACACAAAGTAGTTTTGTTCAGTGCCAGTAACTAACGTGGCAGTGCGTGCTTTTGAGACCAAAACAATTTTTGCGTTTGCCAATGTTTGTTATAATGGTGAGGGCCTGGCAGCTCTCACATCAATAAGGTTTTACAAAAGCCATGCTAAAACAACTCACACATTGCCAAAACTAAAAAGCTGACCACCAATGTCAGACCTTCTGGCTTTGCCAAGGCTTGTTTATTTTTGTTTCCCATAATCTTATTGAAACTGGTTACACAAATTTTCCAATATGAATATTTTTGGGCAATACTAGCATGCTTCAGCACATTTTACTAAATGATGCTGCAAAGAAATGGTACCTGAAACTTTACAGTAGTTTAGCAAAATGTTATTTCCCTACTTTCATTTTTTAGGAACATTTTATATTGAAAGCAAACAAACACTAATCTTGCTTTCAAGCTTCTGCAAATATTTGCATCTAATCGGAGAGCATTCTGTGAGCATCATGCATAGCCTCAAGTTGCTAAACTTTGAAACCGTGTGTACACATTTTCATACTGGAACCATTGTCAGTAGTGCAGTCAGAACGTACATTTACTTAGAGCGCTCTCCCTAATAATAAAGGCGTTCAATCAATGAACAATAAATACAAGTTTGAACAGCATTAACACATGCACACAAATATTAACTAAACTACAGGTAGTACCCTTCCCGGATCCTTAATGTGGTAATGCAAACTGGCAGCCAAGGGTTTGTGCTGTAGGGGGATGGGCCTACTTGTCCCAAGGACAAAATACACATTAAATCTTGTTTTTCTTGACCCCAAACAATATGCCCTGGGCGTCGGGCTATAGGAATTCCACATACCTCTATTTGTTATTATCTGGGTTTTGTTTTTGTTTAGAGCATAGTCAGAAAACGCCCCAAATTTATTTGCCTCCATTTCCAAGCCCGCTATGGCTTTTGAAGGATCGGGTGAGGTAACGGCCAGGTCATCTGGATAGGCCAAAATTTTGGCACTACAGCCTTGGAAACTAACCGGGGGGATGCTGTGATTACTTTCAATTTGCTTAATGAAAGGGTCCAAATAAAGGGCAAAGGGGAGCAGGGGCAACCCTGCCTAGTGCCTCGGGAGATTTCCAGTTTCCCGGTTAGTTGACCATTTATGGAAACACAGGCCGAAGGTTTCAGGTAGAGTGCTTGTACAGCCTGTATAAGCTTTGGCCCAAAGCCCATCCTGTTCATGACAGCCCACAGGTATCTCCAAGAGACCCAGTCAAAGGCCTTTTCGGCGTCCAAGAGTGTTAGTGACATCGGGTCTCCGGCCGCCTGTGCGGTGTCGTAAAGGGTAATGGCTCGCCTGACATGTTCTGTTGTGCCTTTTTTCGGGATAAATCCGTGTTGCCACTCTGATACTAGGGATTCCACCACTGAGGAGATTCTGTTTGCCAACACTTTAGAAAAGATCTTAGAGTCGCAATTGATGAGTGTTATGGGTCTATATGAGCTCATTTCCAGCGGGGATTTATCTTTTTTGGGGAATATTGTTATTATAGCTTTGGACCAGGAAGCTGGAGGCAAAACCCCGTTAAAAATAGATGTAACTACCTCCGTAAAAATCGTTTTGATTTGATGGGCAAAGATCTTATCAAATTCTACAGGGATGTCATCCAAGCCAGCGGCTTTCCCATCGGGGAGAGAGTTAAGAGATTCCAGTATCTCTTCCTAAGTAGGAGTTAGGTCTAATAGGTCACTATTGTCGGAGGTGAGTGTTTGGAGGTTGATCTCATTTAGGTAGCTGAAGATATCGCTCTCAATTATATCAATTGGACCTTTGTTTTCCTCCGTGTATAATTTAGAATAAAAATCCTGGAAGCCCTTACGAATCAAATCAAAATCTTTTGTCTCTTCTCCTGATTGGAGTTTGATTGTGTGTATCTCGTTGCTAGAGACCTGTTGCCGGGTCCTGACAGCCAGATGGTGCCCTATGCAGTCGCTACATTCGTAATTTTTTTGCCGAATGCTAGCCCATTTTGCAGCAGTTTTTTCTGCGAAAATCGTCCCAATTTTTGCTCTGACTAAGACTACCTCCTCTTGGACATCCTCGATGTCTAACCCAGCTTGGATAGCTTGAACTAATTCAGTTTCAGCTGTCCTAAGCTTCTCCTGAAGATTACTTATCAGAAGCTTCTCTCTTTTGTTTTTACAAGCTGAAAATCCAAGTGTCTCGCCGCTGATGCCTGCTTTCAATGTATCCCAAACGACCGTTAAGGGAGCTGACCCCATATTTATTTCTAAAAATTCTTGTATCCATCCCAGCAAATGTGTCCGATATGTCAAATCCTGTAGTAGGGGTTTCTCAAAACTCCAGGTGGAGGGCGCTCTAGGTTTTCCCAGCCCCTTGATACCAAGGATGAGAGGGTTGTGGTCAGACATAAAGCGTGGGGCTACCTCAATGGAGCTATTGTTGATGAGTGAGGATGAAATAAAGAAATAGTCTAGCCTGACAAGGGTATGGTGAGGAGCAGAAAAAAAAGTGTGGCAGGGCTGAGAAGGGTTTAGGCTACCCCAAGAGTCTCTTAGGCCATGTGTCGTAGGTAGGTTGGCCAGGGCCTGAAAAAACAGGGGCTTTCTACCCTTCTACTTCCAGTTGTTATCGGTCGCCCTGTTGCAGGGTAAATGTAGGTTAAGGTCGCCACAAAGAATTCTAGGAGTGGGCCTGTGCGCTAATTCCCCTGACACTAGGTTAATGACTCCAGGATCGTCCGTATTGCTACCATAAATTGAGCACAGTGTAAAGGGGGGACTATAGGGGAAAAGGCATTCGGTTATCACCCATCTGCCGAGAGAGTCAGATTTGACCCGAGGAGTATTGAGAGAGAGTCTTCTTTCAGCCAGGATGCTCACCCCCCTGATTTTAGAGCCCTGAGTGGTTGCCCCCAGGACTTTGAACCTTAAGGAGTCAAGTAAGTGCTTCTGTGAGCCTTCAATGTGTGTTTCCTGCAGGCAATAGAGGTCCCCCCTCAAAGATCGAAGACCCTGCGCCACGCTTTGTCTTTTAGAGTGATCATTCAGCCCACAAATATTTACACAAACTATTCTTAGTGTGTCTGAGTTAGTCATTTAAAAAAGAGAGAAACAGTAGTCCGGTGCCATGAAATATAGGTTCTGATTGTGTGTATGCCTAATATCTAAAAAGTGAATTGCTACAATTTTCTGTGCCCGTCTTTCCAATAAGAGTGCGTGCCCACCCCCTTCTTTGAGCAATCAGGTGAGACCTGAATGATGGCAATCTCCATGAGCCCCGGCCGTCAGCCACGCCGGAATAAGAGAGAAAAACCCATGCTAAATTCCTTCTCTAAGTGGCCAGAAGCCCTCGTGGTTTTTTACTGTGAGTAGAGCGACAGAGGAAAAATAAAAATAAAATGCTAAAGATGCAACCGTGTGTGTGGAAAAAAAACCAAGAAAAATAAAAAGTACAATCTAAGAAAACACACGGCAGAGTCAGGCAGTGTGAATTTAAAGTTCGGCTCTTCATGCTCAGGATGATAATCTATTACTACTTTTGGACTTCAGCTCGTCCAGGTATTCCCCTGCTTTTATTTCGGAGAGGAACAGTTTGGTTGTCCCGTTGGTGATGACCTTAAGCACGGCGGGATTCATGAAATAGACGTCCGCTCCTTGTTGCTGAAAAGGTGAGATTAATTGTCTTAGGCGCCACCTACGTTCAACTGTCTGATGACAGAAATCTGGCTTGGCAAAAAAAGTTATTCCGTTGGCGCCTTTTTTAGAATTGAAACAAGCCTTGTCATAGATCATCTCTCTAAAAGGAAATTTCCGAAATAAACCAGAAATACTCTTGGATGTCCTCCAGCCGGATTACCACTATTGTGTTGTCGCTTTAGATCGAAGGGGAATCGATGCGCCCTCTGTACCTCGTGGTCCCAATCCCAGCCTGACTCGTCTGGGAAGGAGTCTTGAAGCAGCTTAACGATGAAGCGTCTTGGATCATCCCCCTCCTTCCCTTCAGGAATACCAAGCAGGCGTAAATTATTCCGGCGCTGGCGATTTTCCTGATCCTCCAGCTTTGTCATCGGGTCGATCATGCAGGCCGTATTAGACTCCCCCTGTTGCTTGGTGGCCAGGCATTCTGTCTCCAGGTGTTCAGTTCGTGCCTCCAACTTGGCGCCATGGTCGCTAATATCAGAGCAAGTTTTGTTCAGACGCCTTAGCCCACCCTGTAGTTTCTTAGCGGCATTTTTTGCTGCGCGGTTGTCTGCCCGGACTTCTTCGTGGAACTCCTTGATGGAAGCTAGTATGGAAGCTAAGGAAGGTTCAGAGGAGTCTGCCTGCAGGTTCTTGGAACTTCCCCACTGGGTCGAGTTGTGGTCGTCCTCGTCGGGTGGGTACGACATTTGAGAGTCAGAGAAGTCCCACTTCAGCTGGCTGCGACGCTTGCTCTTACTGCTGGGCTTTTTAGGTCGCTGAACAGTGCCAGTGTCCTTGTGTGAGACCTCGCTGTCCCCTTCACTGGCGCCCTCGGACCCATCATTGGAGGACGTAGGGGTGTTGTCTGAGACGGAGTAGAAGTGTTCCACTCCTGTCTCGGGTGTCCAAGGGATTTGTGAGCTGGAGGGCACCACCAAGTTTTGAATGATATTGTAAATCCCTTCCGCCTGTAAGTCTCTGATCGCCCGTGGGTTGGGAGCGAGAGGTGAAGTCTCAGGGCGGGAGTCCTTGCGACCATCGCCCAATGCATGATGTAAAGTGGGCTCGCTGGGTGTCTGAGCTGGCAGAGAGGCCTGAGAGAGAGTATCCTTATCCCTAGTGTGCACAGTAGGTTCGACAGAAATGTTGTGTGAGGTTTCTTCTGGGCTCAGGGTATGCCCTCCACTAGAGCTCTCTTCCGTGGCACTCCCCTCTTGCTGTAAAGCTGCTTTGGACCCCACTGTTTGCGAAGGTCAGATCAGAGATGCTTGAGCTTTAGAGTTGGGATTTAGAGTGGGATTGTGATAAGTCTTCTTTGTGCCCAAAAATATTTTTGCTGGAGGGGGATGAGCTAAATCTGGGTTTTTTAAGTCTCTAGGCACAATCCCTCCCCCTGGCTTACTCAATGGTTTGCCCAACAGTTTTGGCCTAGAACTAACCTCAAGTCTGTGATTAGTAGCTCCTTCCGAAGTGGCAGCACCGCAGCCGCCATAGCAGAGTCTTTGGAATCCTTGGAGTCATTTGAAGTTACAAGTGTCTTTGTTTTTGGAGCCTCTTCGCGCCCCCCTGGCGCTTATGATGCTCCTGCGCCGGTTGTTGAGTGATGTCAGGCTGTAGCAAATTCCACCTGCCGCCGGGAAATCAGCGGGAGTAAGAGCGGCTTGAAAGATAATTGCCGCCGCGATGAAGAGCAGGGCGATTCGGGCCTGCGGACCAGCAAAGGTTACGGCGAGTATCAGCAGAGCCTCACGAACAAAGCTGTCGATTTCCACTCCGCCGGGTATTGATTGTAGGGCAGCCCCCGCCCGGGAGGACGGTTTCAGGAGTCCGATCGGTTTTTGATCCCGCCGAGTGAAGCCGACCAGAATCAGCCTCTGCATCGGCATCTCCAGGAGCTGCGCAGGGCAGCTGGCCGAGTGTAATGCCTCCGGCGTGAGCAGCCGAGTGACGAGGACTCACGCAGATCCCATCTTTCTCCGTTACTGCTGCCCTAAGGTGAAAAAGAAGAATCCTACTTCAACTGTAATATTTCTTGATTGGAGAACAAATATAAAGCTCCAGGCAAATCACCAGCATGTTGGTTGAATTAAAATAAGGCAGCCAGTAATCCCCACAGAGGCAGCCAATAGACCTTTCTGCACTATACACAGTGCTCCCTGAAAAGGAAATTCACAATTGGGACACAGTGGGCAAAGGGATCAATGCCCTGCCAGTATGCTGTGAGCAGCAAATCACTAATAGTTCCTACCAGTTTAGTGGGACGGTGTATATAGAACAACAAAACTTCATATTAAATAAGACTGTCTCTTTATTAAGTAAATGTTGGTCTTTTGGCTAGCTCATAGTATCACATCTACACCCCTTAGCTTTCAGATTTCTGTTACTGATAACAAAGAACATGACCACTCTGATTCCCAGGAAATCCTGGAAACAGATCTAACCTTTTATTTTGTCATTTTTGCATGCCTAAAAGTGTCAGAAAGAAAAGATACATAATTGCTTTTCCAAACGTTTATTGAAAAGTTCTAATCTTTGTAAATAAAACCTGATCTGCAATTATCAGAAAGATAAGACACATATTACTAAGAAATATTAGAATGGTGAAAAACATGTTAATTGTTCATAATGTTACTAAGGTTACACCTATCTATCACTAATTTTTCCATGCTAAAGTGCATGTCTGGAGTACCCATCCTTCAGGCCCATTGGAATGACCTAACCCAGCCTTTGTGCATTAATGAATGCACCAGTCTACGTGTGCAGGCCTAGGCACTTCTCCTGCATGGTTATATTTCTTCTCAGGATAAAGGTCGGGAACAGCGGAACTGCATCCGTCACAGCAGCGTTTCATGATGACTCCGGAAGGAAGTGAACCTTTCAGCATAGGCACTGTTTAAATAATAAAACTGCAAGCTTATCACACTATACCAAAGGTGCTGAGCAGCGTCTTACTTTGGGGAGAAATCTTCTCCAACGAACAAAATAAAATGAGGCAGCAGGCATCAAGTTCAGTTGTGCGACCCTGGAACTAAATGTGCATACTGCAGGGCGACAATGCTGATAAGAAATAAGTGCATGCAAGGGCCATTCGTACAAGAGAAAAACGTGCGAACCACCATTCGGAAATGATGCTAAGTGAAAACAAGAAACTAGAATGGAGACTAAATGTAAGCTATACAACACCCTCCCTCCCCTTGTTCGGAAAGCGTACTAAAAAAAGATAAGCAAGAATAATAAATACATATAAAAAAGTCTGTTATATGTAAAAAGCCTTGCGTTTCATACACAAATGTTAGAAGCACAAGCCGATGCAAAAAGTCATAAAATTGGCAAATTGAAAAATCTCACAAATTATTTTAAAAATAATCATAAAATATAATACCAAGCGGTGTCCAAATTGAAAAGCGGCATGTCCAACGTGCCCACCACATACATACCCAAAAGGTTAGTTGTAAGGGGTGGGGTGCAGGATAGAACCCGCATCCGCAGACAATATATCAACAGAGGCGATAGAACAAGATCCAAGGGACAAAGGGTCATCTCCAGCCCATTCAACAGAAGTCGAAGGAAACTGTAGTAGGAGTGCAGTCGCTGAAGAGGAGCCAGAAGTCAAAGGAGCATCTGGCATTGGCAGCTGATAATAGACATCTTACAGCAATGGGAACTGAATCACAGGACAACCGAACTGATGCAACTGCAAAAAATGCACAAGCTGATTTATGTCCATCGACTGGGACAATTGTGTAGCAAAGCAAGGCACATGTCAAGAAGAAACTGGAAAGAGGACAATAGGCAATGAAACACAGGCTGCACACTCTGAAACCACATGGGTCGAATGGACAGATACCAGTTCTCGTTAAGTTGCAAAAATAACAAATCTCTAATATTACACCATGCGTTCACGACACAGTAGGATGAGTGGCAGTTCCATTACCGTCAGACCATATTGTGGAGCATCCATTGCGGAGTAACAAAAATGGCAACCGGAAGAAACTGTACAATTAGGATGCCTCCAAAAAGGCTTAAAAACAACGATTGTACAAAGGATGGAATAACTCCAAGCACAGTCTGATATGTAGGAACAAAACCAGATGCAATCATGTAAAAAAGTGTTCCACTCCAGCGCTGTTAGAAGCATTAAAAATAGGGTTTATCAGCTCACCGAAATGCTTTGGTAATTGAGAGCTTAACAGCTTTGTAGATAAATATCATTATAATACCCCCACAATGTTTGATAAGTTTATCTTAATCGAATAGGCTCAAAGGAGGGCTAAAATAGGCACTTTCTATCAACATCTTTTTATTAGGTCCTCCGGATGACCTTGATGCACAGAATATTAAGTGGGCGGGGAAACTGGGTAAGGCATGAGTGGATATAAGGTCTGTGTTAGAACTAGCAAGCCATGTCTTAGTCTCCGGTAGTCTACGGACTCAAAGTTATATGGCAATGTTCGACTTATATTATACTCCTGCAAAAATTGCAAAGTGGGGTGGTCGGAAGGGAGATCGCTGTGCCAGGTGTGGATCTCAAGCAGCCGACTCAATCCACATGTTTTATTTGTGCCCAAATCTGGGGTACGTCCTCCGTGAAATTGAGGTTTTTATTAATAAGGTGCTGGATATCCCGGATGCAATCTCCCTAGTCATAATGGGGTGTGAGACTAGTGGGACTTTTGAAAGATCTAGACATACTACTGCCTTCCTGTTTATAGTGATGGCAATGATTCGGCTCTGTATCACATCTCACTGGGTAAGTGCAGAAGCCCCTACCTTTCTGAACTGGAGAGCTAGGATGCTAGCTCTGTACAATTTGGAGTCCTCAGTGTATTTACTAAGGGGGTGAAGAAGGCGGGAGATGGCCTCTAAGATATGGGCCCCTCTAGAGGAAGGGTCTAAGCGCCGAAAGATCTATTTATGGTATTAAGGAGTGTTGAATCTTATTTATTGGTTGGTTTTTCTGATGAGCTTTTTTTGCTTTGCTTTGTGTCCTGCCCATTATGGTATGTTACGTTTTGTAATTGACTGCTTGTTGATTTAATGCTTTAGTATTTTCTCCACTGTTTTTCTTGGTAAGGGTATTTTTCTGATTTGGTTGTACATGAATGTGAATGCCACAACTGTTTTTTTTTTTTTTTTTTTTTTTTTTCCTTTTTCTTAAATCTAGAAAATAAAGTACAAAAAAAAGAGCTTAACGGCTATTGTACTTCATCTGAGGAATGGGCTTCTTGGTGATCAAAAGTTTATTGGGCAGATGTAGCCACATCTTGAAACAATAAGGCTTTCAGTCAACTCAATTTATCAGTTATTTTGTAAAAGAGAGAATGTGTAGAATACAAGATATTCATACAGCAAGTCACAACCTTGGAAACAGTGACTGTCGGAGGCTGGCTCAGTATATAATGTTCCCCCTCGGTGAAGAACAATGCACTGAGTCCAGGCAACCGTTAGTGATGGTGTTTAGGTCCCTGAAAATCAAAGCTGTCAAGGGGTAGCTGTGGAGAACAGCTAAGGCTTATTCAGGAGGGTGTAAAGTGGGTGCATTTATCACACAGCCAGTCAGTAAGCCTTTCTCAAAAGAAAGAACCACACAAGTGTTTATAAAAATACTGTAGTATTTATTTACACAACACTAACAGCTAACTTCGTATAATCTCCTACCCAGAGATATCAAATACACATAAATACTTCAAAAAGAGGTAGGAAACATTGAAAAACACATGGTGTCCTATAGAGGGGCCAAACCATATACTAAGAAAGTGGTTTGTGAGCTAAGGACCAAAACAAGACTGATATCCAAGGATTGAGAAGCCCAGGAGAAGCAAAGTGAGAAACGAGAGACCCCAGGCCACCCGGGTGCAGAGTGGTTATACCCTGTCAAACGCCCGTAGGATAACACAGGGTAAGTTGCGGTTGGTGTTTTCTTGTTTCAGGACCCTTCCCAAAGGACCCAGAGGACACAATTGGATCAGGGAAGGTCTGAGAGCCACCCCACCCGTAAATACCCAGCGAACCAGGATACCTACAACAAGGAGCCCAGGTGCAAAGTGGTATCGGAACCGCCATTTGAAGCTAATGGAGGATCTTGGAAGACCAGCAGCTACAGTGACTCATAAAGCAGGACAGTGGAACCCAAATGTGGATTCTGGACGAGCAGTACCTGAAAGATCTGGGGACAGAATTTAAACCTCCCAGAGGTGTCCGGAAGATGCAGGAGCAAAATGTCAACCCTTGTCAGAGGTACTTGCTGTAGCACAACTTTCTTGATGAAGTGGCTGTGTAGCCCAGGCGATGAAACAGGAGCCATCCACACGCTGTTCCACAACAGATGAAGAATGCATGAAGGTCAGTGGCCGGCAGGACCACCAACAAGCCTTGGCAACCACAACAGTCTGATCGAAGAAAAAGATGATTGGTTGCAGACCAGCAAAGTCTATGGGACTAACCCAGCAAGGGTGCGTCGGGCAGGACCTCAGCAAGCAGCAGAGCCAGAAGGAATCGTTGGAGACCCCTCAAGGACCCTCTGGCCGCAGGCACAGGGAGTTGGAGGGAAGCCTCAGCAGCACACAGAAGATGAAGGCCCATAGTAGATGGAGGCCCACAGTGCAGACTTTGCAGGCAGGACATACTTCTTGGAGCTGTGCGATGCTGGAGCTTCTTGAAGATCTTCAGTGAGGGGGATAAATAAGCCTTGACAACGGCAAGCAAATGTGGCACACAGGGATACGGTTCAGGTTGGCAGAGTGTGCAGCCTCCCAAGTTGCCGGGAATACTGGTCATGCCTCTGGATGCCAACAAACCACCACCTGTGATGCAGAGCTGGAAGCTGTCAGTGGGACAGCAGGATCAGCAAAACGGCTGTCTATGTTGATGCCTGCGGATGCAGGGAAGTGACTCCTTCACTTCGAGGGAGATTCCTTCTTGCTTGGATGCATGCAGAGTCCTTGCTGACTCGGAGGATGCACCACCACAGAGTTGCAGACATTTGGAAGAGCACAGAGTCTAGTTCCAGCAGGAATCTTACCTCCAAGAGCAGGCTGGTCTTTGATCCTGGGTCAATCCAGCAAAAGAGTTCCAGTGGCCAACAGCAGAAGAGTCTTTAGACGATCTTCAAAAGGCACAGTCCGTTCTTGAAGGTGAAGTCTGGACGAATCTAAGGACCTATCCTCTTGGAGCCCATAAGTAGCCCTAAAAGATGGAAAGACGTCTTCTGTGATGACTCCCCTATCAGGTGAAGTCAGGGATGCTTCTTGGCCCTGGTGGGGTAAGTGGGGGTCCTCTTTGGAGTTGCATGATACCAACCATGACCAGGTTTGGAGCAGCCATTATGTAGTTAGCTATCTCGACTTGCCAGTGTCCTCAACATACCTTAAAATAGTTGTCCTGCACGTACAAAGTCCAGAGAATGGAGCCCAGGGTTTGTAGGGGTACCTCTGCTCATGTAGGGGTACCCGCATACTTGGAACCATACACCCTGCCCTTGGGCTGAAGGGCCTCCCTTAGGGGTGACTTATAGGTTTAAAGTGCAGTGAGGGCAGCTCTGCAGACACAGATTGCATGGACTCCCATGAGTGGCACAAAACATGCTGCAGCCCATGGGGGACCCCTGGCATACCAGTACCTCCATACCATATACTTGGGACATACAGTGGTATCCCAGTATGCCAGTTGTGGTGTGTACAAAGTACTTACCAGCAAATTAGAGGAGAGCGCACTGCCACTGGGGTCCTGATTCGCAGGACCCCAGTGAACTACAGTCAAAACACATGGACACCAGGCACAAAGTGGAGTATCAGTGCCAAAAAGATCATACTTTCGTACAGTGACTATATAAGGGACTCCTGGTTTCATCCTGCAGCAACTCCGATCATTGAAAATTAGGTAGCTGCCATGTGAAAAGTAACAAATTCAGTCTTTATCAATGGTACGGGAACACCCTTCAAATAACACACAAGGTCAGCGATAGATTCATTACAGACGCCATGAAGTGTTACCTCTTTGCACAAGGAGTGATCCAAAGAAGTTCCACACTTGTATAAACTAACAAACGTACTTGTTGTTGTGCATGCCTCTGTATTCAAAGGGACGAAACCAAGCCTTGTGGAAAAAAAAGTACTCATCTCCTCATCTGCCCACAGAAAAATGTCTGACATGTGAAATGAAAGGTTTATATGGGGAGGGAAATGAAACTGGGAATCAGCCTGTTGGCTCATGGAGCTTTAGCTACAGTAAAAGGCAAGGTCTCAAACCTTTCTATATTAAGCATCGTGTAGGTAGATTGCTTAGTTGTAAGGCTAAAGCTATTCAGTTGCGTACAAATATATTTCCATGACACTCTATTTGATTTCAAAACCTGCAATGTCGAACTTAATTGTAAAAGCGATCTCAATTGACTTTGGCGAAATGGAAGCAAAGACACGCCATTCTGTTTAATATCAAATTCAGATGAAACAATATTATTCAGTGAATAGATGTATGTTGACAACGTGGTTATCCCAGTATCCACAATTGCTAATGCTTTTTCAAAACTTTCCTTATCAATTTGAATTAAAAGTTTCAGCAGCTTCTTGTTGATAAATGTTCCTAATTTTATTATAAGTGGCATATATAAAACGTTAAGAACGAGGAGCTCTGGGACCAAATAAAAAAAATCTTGTAAATCCATATTAGCAGAAAGGAGTGACAAATGTTTTTAACTGCGGGCAATGTGGCTTTTTCTAACCATTGCTGGCATAACTTTCCTACTCTGTAGGTAGTAACTACTCCCAAGTGTTACGACTGAATATACCGGGGGTCTGACCTGCTTGCTGTAAACCCCTAGGAAAAGTTTTTAAAAATGGGCATTGCAGCCATTGGTATCACCAGGCCATAATAACCAGCCACCTGAACTAGAAAATGACGATTTGTAAGTTCCATTTTGCACCATCTATTTGAGCTGTTCTTCTGTGAAATTACTAAAATGTTACCAATTATCCAATTTCGCAACAGATGTAATGCTTGGTATATATTCAAATTTTTAGTATAAACCAAGCCAAGACATGTAGTCTGTTGTATTGTTTTGTTTATAAATATTATTTAGTGAGAGATCAGTGTTGTGCACCCCCAAATCGATTTAAGCTAAATATTGTCCTTCCAATATTCATAACCTAGTGGAATTAATCAATTTTGTTTGAATGAGCATATTTTTGTTCGCTGTGGAAGGTGTAAGCTTAAAATAATATGAAACTGGATCTATAGGGACAAGAGCAGAACAATAAGGGAACGTCTATCCACGGGTGGTGTCTGGCAGTGTTCCCACTGTGTAATGAAATACAGCATGTGGAGTACTAGCTCTGTGTAAATAGTGATGTGCATAATGATGGTAGCAAATCATTTCACCATAATTTGTAGATATAAAATCTTGATTCTCAAATACAGTGTATGGTTCTAATTCAGATAGCATATTAAAAAGTCATAACATCCCATTCTTCAGAAATGGACCCTGGGGAAATAAGGTCATCCATAGCAACTTAAAAAAACCTATCGAATTTGCAGTGTCTGTTGGACTAAAAATGTCATAAGGCCCTGCTACCTTCACAGCTTCATAGTTTCATCCTGAGTTATTAGGAAGTGGATTTGTCTCTTCTCCCAAATAAACATGGACATGGTGGTATTGGGTAGATTAGCGGTTGGTCACAATAACAGTAATTATTAGCATGGGGTAGGCCAATTTTTCTGGTGGGTCAATGTCTCTTCTTCTGGAGGTTATAACTAGTGTTTGTGTATTCCCAATAAATAAGATTTCCTCGAAATGAGGGTGGAGGTCGGATTCATATTTACAGGGAGGCACTACATAGGTCATGTATTACCCCCTCCTTCCTTTCCTAGTCCCCACCTTGAAATTTCTATATTTAATTACCTTTTTTCCCTTTTACTACCGCCATGTGTATCAGCCAGCTATTGAACTTTAATTGAGTACCAATCAATTAAAATAGTTACCGGTATAGGCTAAAAAGTGCAACTCTAAATTTAGAAGTGTTTAATATGTTGAAACTTGTGATTGAGCCCTAGTTGTCTGCTTCCATAAGGGTTTTCAGTGGTGATTTGGATTTGTTAATTTCTTGGTTTAATACATCCTCCACTTCCTATAGTCTGTTCTTGTCTGAGTGTCTGTCACTGCGGCCGTTTTGTTTACGGCGGTGCGATTGCAAGGGTACTGGCTTTTCTGCACAAAGAGTGTCTGGTTGTCTAATACTGGTGCTTCCATGTCTGTATATTTATTTAGTTCCAGAAATCGCCCCTTGTCTATGGCGGAAGAAGCCCCCTTGATCTGGGTTAATCAATCAATCAAAGCATTTATAAAGCGCGCTACTCACCCGTGAGGGTCTCAAGGCTCGGGGGGGGGGGGGCGCTGCTACTGCTCGAATAGCCAGGTCTTGAGGTGTTTCCTGAAGTGGAGATGGTCCTGGGTCAGTCGTAGGTGAGTGGGGAGGGAGTTCCAGGCCTGCGCTGCCAGGTAGGAGAATGATCTTCCTCCGGAGGTGGTTCTGCGGATTCGTGGGACGATGGCGAGGCTGGTGGAGCGAAGCTGGCGGGTGGGGGTGTAGAACGAGTGTCGGCTGTTGAGGTAGTCGGGGCCCATGTTGTGGAGCGCTTTGTGTGCGTGGGTGAGCAGTCTGAACGTGATCCTTTTGTTGACTGGGAGCCAGTGGAGGTTTCTTAGGTGGGTGGATATGTGGCTGTGAGGAGGGATGTTGAGGATGAGACGTGTGGATGAGTTTTGTATGCGCTGGAGCCGAGTCTGAAGTTTGGCAGTGGTTCCTGCGTATAGGGCGTTCCCGTAGTCCAGTCGGCTGGTGACAAGGGCCTGGGTGACTGTTCTTCTGGTTTCGGTGGGGATCCATCGGAAGATCTTTCGGAGCATTCGCAGGGTGTTGAAGCATGAGGATGAGACGGCATTTACTTGTTTGGTCATCGAGAGGGAGGAGTCCAGGATGAAACCCAGGTTGCGTGCGTGGTCCGTGGGTGTTGGTAGGGTTCCCATCGCCGAGGGCCACCATGAGTCGTCCCAGGCAGATGGGGATTGTCCGAGGATGAGGACCTCCGTCTTGTCTGAGTTGAGTTTGAGACGGCTGCGCTTCATCCAGTCTGCTACCTCTTTCATTCCTTCCTGGAAGTTGGTTTTGGCGGTGGCTGGATCCTTGGTGAGGGAGAGTATCAGCTGGGTGTAGTCGGCGTAGGAGATGATGTTGATGTGTTTTCGTGCGATGGTGGCGAGGGGGCTCATGTAGATATTGAAAAGTGTTGGACTGAGTGAAGATCCTTGAGGTACACCGCAGAGGATCTCGGTGGCCGCGGACCGGAAGGGAGGGAGGCGGACTCTTTGCGTTCTGTCTGAGAGGAACGAGGTGATCCATTCCAGGGCCTTTCCTTGGATTCCAGTGTTGCTGAGGCGGTGTATTAGGGTGCGGTGGCATACGGTGTCAAAGGCTGCTGAGAGGTCCAGAAGGATGAGAGCGGCTGTTTCTCCATTGTCTATCCGGGTTCTGATGTCATCGGTGGCTGCGATGAGGGCGGTCTCGGTGCTGTGGTTGGCTCGTAATCCGGACTCGGAGGGGTCGAGCGAGTTGTTGTCCTAGAGGAAAGCAGCCAGCTGTTTGTTGACTGTCTTCTCGATGACTTTAGCCGGGAAGGGGAGAAGAGAGATGGGACGGAAGTTCTTGAGGTCCTTGGGGTCTGCTGTGGGTTTCTTCAGGAGGGCGTTGATCTCTGCGTGCTTCCTGCTCTCCGGGAAGGTTGCTGACGTGAAGGAGCTGTTTATGACGTTCCGCAGGTGGGGTGCGATGGTGGTGCCGGCTTTGTTGAAGATGTGATGGAGGCATGGGTCGGTGGGGGAGCCGGAGTGGATGGTGCTCATGACGTGGATGGTGTCTTCACTGCTGATGGGGGTCCAGGAGTTGATGCTGATGCTGGGGGTCGCTGGTTTGGTATCCGGAAGTGGAGTTTGGGGTCCGAAGCTGTCGTGTATGTCTGTGATTTTTTGGTGGAAGAACGTGGCGAGGGAGTTGCATAGGTCTTGCGAAGGGGTGATGTCGTTGTTGCTGGCGTTGGGGTTGGAGAGCTCTTTTATGATGCTGAAGAGTTCCTTGCTGTTATGGGTGTTGTTGTCCAGTCGCTCTTTGAACGATGTCCTCTTGGTGGTCCGGATCTGCTGATGGTATTCACGGGTGGCGGCTTTGAGGGTGGTAAAGTTTTCAGTCGTCCGTTCTTGGCGCCAGGTCTTTTCGAGTGTTCGGCAGGATCCCTTTGCGGCTTTGAGGGCATCTGTGTACCAAGAGGGTCTTCTGGTGGTGGTCTTGCTGTGGGGGGTTTTCAAAGGGGCGAGGTTATCGGCACAGTTGGTGATCCACTGTGCGAGGTTGAGAGCTGCGTTGTTGGTGTCTGGTATATTAGTGTCAGCAGGTGGGTTCTGGCTCAGTGACGTGGTGAGCTGGTCAGTGGTGATTTTGCTCCAGCATCTGCAGGGGATCCGGTGCGTGTTGTGGTGAGATGTGGTCTTCTTGAAAGTGAAGTGTATGCAGCTGTGGTCGGTCCAGTGTAGTCCTGTGGAGCGGTTGAAGGCGACGTGGTTACTGGCGGAGAAGATGGCGTCGAGGGTGTGGCCAGCGAGATGTGTGGGGGTGTCCACCAGTTGCTTGAGTCCGAGGTTGGCGAGGTTGTCGAGCAGGGTGGTGGTAGCGTTGTCGTTGCTATTCTCCAGGTGAAAGTTCAGGTCTCCTAGGAGGACGTATTCCGGTGAGGCTAGGGCGTGCGGGCTGATGAGGTCCTATATGAGGGGATATAGTTCGAGTCTACACGCTAGCATTGTGGTGAAATGATGTGCATCTGTAATGAGAAGGACTGTGGGGCGATAGGAGCACGAGGTTGGGTCCTTTCGTGCTTTGGGTATCAGGGAAATTTCGACAGCAGCCATCGTAGTAAAAATCAACCCTGACAAGACTGAGGTCCTACCAATCACCATTGCTGGCAGTCCTTGGCACGATGGGTTCTGGCCAAGAGAACTTGGCCCACCCCCAGTACCTGCAGTGGTGGTAAAAAGCTTAGGCATCCATGTGGATGATAAACTATCCATGCGGAAGCAAGTCACCATGGTGGTAGGAACCTGTGTCGGGCTTCTCCGACAACTTAGGAAAATTGCGCCATTATTGTCATTCTCCACCTTGAGACAGGCGGTTTCCGCAATGATACTATCAAGGTTGGATTATGGCAATTCGCTGTATTTAGGACTGCCCCAAAATCTTTTGGATAAACTCCAAGTGGTGATGAATGATGCCGCCAGGCTCATTTTTAAGAAACCAAGGAACTCGCATGCATCCCCACTTTTGCGCGAGCTACACTGGCTGCCAGTAAGGCAGAGGGTGCTCTTTAAAGGGCTCTGCATTGCACACAAATCACTCTATGGCAAGGCTCCAGGATACATCAAGACCCGTTTGACTCCATATATACCGGGTAGGGCGTTAAGATCTGCTGAAGCAATCCTTCTTACTCAACCACGCTTCAGACTGGCCACAGTGGGTGGCCGTGCCATCTCTAATACCCTCCCTGCAGTTTGGAATAATCTGCCGACGGATCTGCGGAAGGAGCCTAATTTGCTGTCCTTCCGGAAGAAGCTGAAAACTGTTCTTTTTCAGAAGGCCTGGGTTGGGCCATAACTCCTGCAGGGTTCTTTAGGAATCTGTGGTGCTACCTGACAAAGCGCTTAGAGACCCCAGGGTTATAATGCGCTATATAAATCGAATAAAATAAATAAATAAATAAAATAGGTATGAGGCCAGTGTTTTTTGTGAAAGAATTAAGTAACTGCAATAGATGGTCTTGTAAGTGATGTAGTAAAAGCCCAAAAAAAAGAGTGGATCTTCCCAGGAATATTACATTTGACAATCATGGGAAGCCTTGAGTTTGTCCCGTACCGCAATTGCCCATCCCGCGTTACCCATCCACAGCTTAGCAATTTGTGTCTTAGTCTGCACGTAACGAAGTCTGAAAGCTATAAGCTTGCCCACCTTGTTGGCCCCCCTTCGTAATAGCATTGTGCGCGCTTGGCACTCTAACAATCAGACTTTCCAGTCTGGTGGGATCGTAGTTGGTCATATAGCATGGCTAGCTGCTGTTTGGTTTGGCGTGAGGGGGTGGCTTTGTCCTGTGGCTCCGTCTCTGATGCCTGGGGGGGGGGGGGGGTAGGGTAGGCAGTAGATGCTTTTTGTCCCTGCCACCGGACAGGTGAGTGCCAGGTGTTGGAAGCAGGCTGATGCATAAGGCAATGGTGATGCGCTACCCAACAAAGATAGCGGACAATCAGCGTGCATTATCCCCTTGGGCTAGATCAGGAGAACTGAGTAATGGAGAGCCCTGTGTCAAAAATGTAGCAAAGGCAGAATATCTGTGAGCTGTACCACTCCACCACCCACCCAGCAGACCATGAAATAATGTCTGTCAGCAGCTACAAACTTCCTCTCCGGGTAGGAGGCCAAGGAACTGCCTGACTGGGGGAGAGAGCAGGGTGGCGTCCGTTAGTGGTCCACTGATGAACGCATGGATCGCAGAGAGTGGGAGAAAAAAGGCCAGACAACTCTGAGCATTGAGGAGTGTGCGAATGCCTGTTACAAAGCAGCTGGGCGAAGAAGGTGGCAGTACAGAGGTTACCACCTCTAACGGTTCCAATGGTGTCCAAGGCTGTGAGCAGGCCCCATGGATGAGTGCCATATGGGAACAGTTAAGGGAGTACCCCAGAGGCCCCCCCTGCCGACAATGCAGAATGTTCCTGCAGACCCTAGGAAGGTCACATCCACCACTTGTGCTGATTGTGTTGGGAGTGGAGCCGGCTGCAGGCTCCAGTACAGGCCGGGAGACCCAAGCTGAGATAAGGCACTCATCGCAGTTATAGCCCCAGGAGAGTTCCACTCAACATGCTCCCAGAAAAGTTGACACACAGGCAGTCACAATGCCCCCAGTCCCTCCATCGACAGCAGAGAGCAATACCAGGGGCCTTCCATACAGTAGACCGTTCGCTCAGTCACCGGGGTTACTCCTCACCTCAGGTTTCATGCCGGAGGGTGGGGGGTGCAGAGGTACCAGAAGCGAGCAGGCAGGCCAGGCCTCACCCGTACAGCATAGGGTCTCGGAACCGGGAGCCCAATGCCTAAATGTTCTCTTGTTGATGGCTGCCGCGGATGAGTATAATGTGTGTGCACTCTTGAGGGCGACATCGCCGACGCCTCCCACCACCTCAGGTAGGCTCCACAGCGACAATGCAGGCTGATGGCAGTGTGATGCGGACTGCCTCGCCCGGGCCGAAGGAGCGATGGTCTCCCACCGCAGGTGTCTGGAAATGTGGTCCTTCCCGCTGAACTCAGGTCGGAGATGGCTTGATGGGCGAGCTGGCTGTAGCTGCAGCAGAAAGGGTCAAGGGGGGAGGCTGCCTAAGCAAGATGGCGGTGGGGTCCTCCAGCAGCCGCGGCAGGCATTCGCCGTAGTATAGCTGGGACTTAAGCAGGGAGGTTGAATGGCTCCCTAACGGTGAGAGCAGAGGAGCAGCAACACTCCTTAATCTGCTGTTAGCCCCTTCAGTGGCCCTGGTGCAGTCCATGACTCTAGATGGGCCCTGGGGAGTTGGAGAGCAGGTGAAACACGTCCTACTCCATTACCTCGTAGGTCACGCCCCTCGTTTTAGCAGTTGGTGTTTTAAAGGCTGCTCACGCTGTCTTAACTTTGTGCTCAACTGATTGTTTTGAAAGTAAGTGACGTTAACTACAGTCACTTTGGCTGTTTAAAAAAACTGCATAAGTATCTGGGTAACACTTTGCAGGTCTATTGTTGCATGTTTCTAATCAGGTGGTGATCAAGTAAAATAATCCACACTTTTTAAAGCAGCAGTACCCTGGATGTGGTAGCTTGTGTAGAGTTTTGGGGAAAATACTTTGAAGGGGAGCATGTGAAGGAAGTTGCATGTCACTCACTGCATTGATGTGTTTCAGATGGCTCTTAATGGTATATTTTCCATCTGAGAATCCTGCCTGTTGAATGAAAGTAGCTGTGAAGTCCAGATTGGTGATCCTGGTCTGAACATGAAAATGTCAGTGTTTCAATAAATCTGCTTCCAGAAAGAAGTGGCAATAGCTAGAGACAAGGCAGACTAGCAGCAGTGTGTTCCTGAAACCACTGAATGAATACACTTGGCTTTAACATTAGGCAGTTTTATAATAATTTTCAGAGCTGCAGGTTCAGGAGCTTACTGCTGAGCTTTGCTGCTGGGGTCATTAAGTCTTTGCTGATGCAGACTTTGCACTGAGGGGCTTATTTCATCCTGGAAGCAAATTGAAGCAGATCTGTTCTTGAGCTTACACACCACTGCAGTTACAAAAAGGTACGCAGGACGTAGGGCCAAGCAGCTGAAGTGTGTGGGGTACAGAGAAAAATATTAGTAGGTGTTATAACTGGGGGTCTCTAGTTGGCAGCGGTAGGTACCACTGTCCAAATAGGGACCCTTGCTTCTAGTCGGGGTAAGAAGGATGCCATTTTAGATAACCCCTGCTCACCCCCTTGGTAGCTTGGCACAAGCAGTCAGGCTTATCAAAGGCAATGTGCTAAGTATTTGTACCAACACTCACAGTAACACAGTGAAAACACCACAAACTGACTCCACAACTGTTTAGAAAAATAAATGTATTTAATCTAAACTACACAAGACCAAAACAACAAAAATCCAACATACACAGTTCAAGAATATGGTTTAAAATGAGTTCTTAAGGTTGCATTAAAACCATCTACAGTTGGGTCACGTTTTAGCAAACAGTACGTTTAGATGCGACAAAAGTTCCAAGTGAAAGCTGTAGCATTGAAAAGCAAGCGATGCGTCACTCCTGAGACCCTGGGGAGGCGATGCGACAACCCCGCTGGACGCAGCGGGCGTGTTGCGATGACTCCGGTCTGTATGGGGAGGGATGCAATACCTTGCTTGGATTCCGGTGCACAGGTTTCGGTGGAAGCGGCTCGCAAAAGGTATGATGCGGCGATCTTCGGGTTGGTGACGATATGCGGTGCGGTGACTATGCGCGGCTCAGCGGCGATCTTCTCCTATTGCGGCCCCTCGATGCCATGGCTCTGCGACGTCTCTCGCCCAGTGAGAGCACCGCTTGCTTGCGACGTGATGAGGTCTGCAAGCAAGCGGTGCGACGATCTCACACAGTGACGACAGGCTCTGCGACGATACTCGCAGCAATGGTAATCTTCCCTCACAGGACTGGTGTGTCCCGCAAACGAAGGATGCGACGACTCTGGCAGCGGCAACAGGTGCTGCGACGATCTCGGCCTTCGTAGCGGCGGGAATTTCCTCGCACTGACAGGGATGCGCTCTGCAAGCGAGCGATACATTAAAACTTGCAGAAAGTCTTTAAAATCTTGGTTTCCAGCTTCCCAACACAGGTACAACTTCCAGAGGCACCACAACTGGCCCATTCACTCTAGGGAAGGACAGAATTCTCTCAGCAGAGTTCAGGGAAGCTGGGGGTGAAGTCTGTTTGTTCCTGGGACTTCTTAACAGGGAGCCAGCTCTTCTTCAGGCCCTTGGAGATTCCTTCAAGCAAGAAAACACAACACAGCACAAAGCAAAGTCCTTCCCCTCTCCTTGGCAGCAAAGCAACTGCAGGTCAGTCTGGCAAAGCAACAGCAGGACAGTCTTCCTTCAGTCTTGCAGCTTACTCCTTGGCAGAGGTTCCTTCTTGATTTCCAGGATGATCTAATTTTCTGTAGTCTGGGGTCCTGTACTTATACCCCTAAAAGTATTTGTTCCCTTTGTGCAGGAGGGCTCTGAGCCCGGTCTGAACCAGTTCTGGGTGTTCCTTGAGCACTATGTTTTCCTGACCCCTCCTTTCCTTTCAGAGAGAGGGGCAGGGTCGTCAGCCGCACAGCAGGAGGTGGAGCCAGCATTGTGGAAGGCAGGCACAGCCCTATTCAGGCCCATGTGCTACCCCCTCCCACCACTTTAGATGCAGATGGAGCTATTCAGCCCAGGGATGGCCCACCCAGCCTCTGGGAGCCACCCAGCCCCTGTCACTCACAAACCAGACAGTCAATTCACAAACAGGCCAAGGCACACAGAAAGGTCAGACAAGAGAACAGCCCCTTTCTAAAAGTGCTGTTTTCAAACACAGGATTTAAAAACCACCTTTCCTAAAATATGTGTTGTTTAAATTCTGAGTTCAGGGATACCAGACTTTTATGTCCTACCTTGCTTCTATGGGAAGATATGCTGGTAGCCACTATTGCCAGCATTCCCCATGGTAGCCTATGGGCAAGGTAGCCTTACAATAATTAAAAACGAAAATGGCTGTCATTCTCTACCAGAGCATGTCACCTGCACTAGTACATGGTCTACCTTTCACATACACTGCACCCTGCCCAAGGGGGTACTTTCGGCATTCCAGAGGGGTGACCAATGTGCACAGAAAGGGAAAGGGTAGGCCTGGTCAGTGGGGACACGGACCAGGAGGACATGGCAGTTAACAGACTGCACACAGGCACTGCGGTGGCAGGCCTGAGACACCATTTTAGGGCTACTCATGTGGGTGGCACAATCAGTGCTGCAGGCCCACTAGTAGCATTTGGATCACCAGCCCTGGCACACTCAGTGAACTTTACTAGGGACTTCTTGGTGATAAAATATGCCAATCATGGATAACCAATTAAAATAACAATTTACACAGGGAGCACTTGCACTTTGACACTGATCAGCAGTGGCAAAGTGCCCAAAGCATCTAAACCAGCAAAAACGAAATCCAGCACAGTGTCAAAAAATACAGGAGGCAGAGGCAAAAAGACAGGGGAAACCACGCAAAAGATGCCAGATCTAACAGTAGGTGCCACACAGCAGATTCAAGTGGGTAGGAATTCCCTTGATGGGATGTGATCTTCTGTGGTACACCAGACAGAAGAGCCAGAAGAGAAGCGAGGATTGCAGGGAGAGGTACATTCATAACAACATGTTATCATTGATTATTTGATTCATCTGGGAATTTTTAAAAAGCCTCATGGAATCTTCGGAACTTTTCACATGGAAACGATGTTGGAGTCCGGATTACAGTAGGGAATCTTAACCTTCCTAAGAAGACTTGAAAATATGCACTTGTCCCACTAACACAGAGGATATAGGGTGACTACAGAATATAGTATATATAGCGATTGGTGTTACAGATAAGACACTCGGTGGATACCTCAAAAAGAATCTTTAGCAGAATGAATGCTTTACCGAAATATAGACCTGCACATTATAGCACAAACAAACCGAAGTGAGGATTACAAAGACTGGTAACATCATGATGTATACTGAGTGGTTAACGTTTCAGGAGACTGGAAGTCCACCAGCTGCAGCACGCGGATACAAGGACTGATTGTTTCCAGGTCTGGAGACAGGAACAACTCTGCAGTGGATACAGAGCTTAAGATGAAAATGTTCACCTTTTGGAAGCCTTTAGCAGTGCGGCACAGCAGGCATTGAGCCTTCTTCCTGAGTTGGGAACCCACAAGCTGCCGTAAAGGAGAGACTAGTGCGACTACAGTACAGACCTGGGGCTTGTTTAACAGCAGTGAAGCAGATCGAGGGGAAGCGCACTTCTGAGGGCTTCAGACCAATTCACCTATATTGCATCAAATGAAATATGAATTAGATGATTTGAAAAACTCGCTACAGTATGATGTTTGAAAATGCAAATAAAATTTACAAACAAGCATTTAAACCTTTGGAGTAAATATTGACGAATGTGAAAGGAGTGCCAGGAAGGAGTGGGTCCTGTGTATACAGAGCACACACGTCATACTTGTTCAAATATTTTAGAGCATTTTTTGAATACTGCCCAACTGTGACTCTGCAGTACTGTGATGGAATTAGAGGTAGCTGTGGTATTGTTGGTGGTTATTGAGTTGTACATTTGCAGCATCATTCTAGAGGACGATTCATAGGGTAGGGTCATAGTCTTAGCAGCAGGGTTTGTTAGAAATAAGTTAATTTTAATTCGGATTTTGCTTTGCATTTATCATTGATTTGATTCATCTGGGAATTTTTAGAAGCTTTATGGAATCTTAGGACCTTTTCACTTGGAAACATGGGTGAAGAGTCAGGATTACAGTAGGGAATCTGAACCTTCTACGAAGGCTTAAAAATATGCACTTATCCAGCTAACACGCAAGATACAGCATGACATGAAAGGTCCCTGCATTCTACAGGAGTGGGGGAAAAGGGAATCTCCTTTATCTGGAAGCATTCCGGGACCTGCACGGAGCCTTATTTGATGAATTCTAGCTCTGCTGAAAGCAAGGCAGATTGAGGGGGATGTGACATTACTAGCTGCCTGGGGACAAGAAAACAAGGCATCAAAAATTTACTCCACTACCTAGAGTTCCAGGATAACGAAGACTGCAATTGGGCACAAACCTTGATGCAACACTTCATAGTTGTATTGGGCCCCTCAAGCGAGGACTACTGAGTCTATCAAACTGATGCAACTGGAAGTGCAGTTCCTCAAACTAGACAAAATGGAAAGTGTAAGAAGTGAAGTGGGATGCAAAATAATAGCTTACTTTCTAGACCTAGCACATAATGGCTACATTAGTATGCCTTATCAACCAAAAAAGTTTGATAACCCGCAGGAGTAATGGAGAACAAGTATTTGAAGCCAACCTGGTTAAATTAAGAACCAACAGGAAATTAGCATATATTTGGACCCAGAAAAAGGAAGCCCTTGGTCCATTTAAGTAAGGGCTTTTGGATGTTACAAACCCTTTAGTAGATTTCACTAAAGATGTGTTTGCATAGGCGCATCTTTCCTCCTACTTCGTGTAGCCATGTGCTGCCTTAAAGTACATTCCTTCTAGTTAACCTTTCTGCTTTTCAATTGGATTCTAACGTTTGCGAGGACAAACTTGATCATTAAAATCAGACTCCAAGAATGTATTGAAATAACCTTCTCGCTGTTAAGAGGCGGAAATGAGGACTCCATGTCAGGAATTTCTTTCTGCAGTTCTTGTGGAAAGACCCCCTGAATTTGTGCTTGGAGATTGGTGTTTTTTGGCGCCAGGGATAGGATAGGTAAGAAAAAACGGATGGTAGCTTTACATTAGCAGTTGTTGATTCCGATGCTGTACATCATCCTCCTATCTGTGGTTGGGTCCCGAAATTTAACTTGTTTACAAAAATGTTTGAAAGTGAGTGTCAACCAATTTCGACATCTGGAATGAGACACCTCTATGGTGCTGGTGAAATCTTCCATCAACATGTACCTTCAATCATTTACAGATTTATGTCGGTTTGATTTTCTTCATGTTTCTCAAAATGTAATGTTATTGAGGTTTGCGTCACCTGTATTTTTCTGTTCTGAATCTAGCTATGTGCTGTAATAATGAAAGTCAGACTGGAGATGTTCTGCATATTGTTTTGTAGAAGTATATTTGCAGAAATAGCATTCAGTAATCTTTCCTATTAGTTAAGTGTAAACCTATGGCCTCCTTTGGAGTTGTTGTCCAAATTGCGTCGCATAACTATACATTGCATGTTCCAAATGGCAATCCCAGTCTTTGTAATTGGAACACCTGAGCAGTAGTGCTAAATGTGGTGAATAATTCTCTAAATTCCTTGGTATCTTCTCTATAGTTCTTAAATGTTAACCTGACAAAGTAAGTATGTGTGTTTGTGTGTAAACGTTTCGGGGTGATGCATCAAGTGGGGGCAGAGAAAGGGGCCGGGGGTGGAGTAGTTCCAAAACAAGGTTTCCCCATTAATTTTCCCATAAGAAAACTATACACCACTACAGCCAAAACAGCTGGACAGAATTGCAACAAATTTGACCCTAAAAAAGATTGAGTCCAGAAAGCGTGCTTTTTTTGTGATTTGGTGTACATTTGTTCAGTACCTTTTGTGAAATTATGGTTAAAAACGTTGTATATTTCACTCTGTGGAGAATCCACAGTAGATCAGCGAGCACAGCCATGTGCTGTGATAGGCTGGTTGCAACCTGAAATAAGAATAACAGAAAATAAGATATAGGAGGGCAGGATAGGGGCACCCTGACTCCCTCTGCCTTGTGTGATGGGGGCTGTACCAACGGACATGAGTTATAGTTACTATTTCTGTTTTGTTAATTGAAAATAGTATGTTTTAACTCACATTTCCACAAAACACACAAGATGATGGACGGAATGTTGCACAATGGCAAAACATTCACCCCCAGATCTGGGTTTAATCCATCGTTATTTTGCTTACCAAGCCACCCCAGTTCAGACATGGCCATATGCAAATCAGTCTTGACCCTGTGCCTCATGGGAACAGTCCAGCCCGAATTGCCAAGCCATGTCTTTCCTGGACTGGAATCGAGCATCCTAGTACCGGTTTCTGGCTATCAGCCGTCTTCAGCCAGGATAGCTTGACTCCAGTGGCGTAGTGAGCACGGGACCCACGTCTAGGCATACCCTTCCCACATACGGTGAACAGCAAAACACACAAGATGATGGACTGAATGTTTCACAATGGCAAAACATTCACCCCCAGTCACAGATCTGGGTTTAATCCATCTTGTGTGTTTTGCTGTTCACCCTATGTGGGAAGGGTATGCCCAGATGTGGGTCCCGTGCTCACTAAGCCTGAAGACGGCTGATAGCCAAAAACCGGTCCTAGGATGCTTGATTCCGGTCCAGGGAAGACATGGCTTGGCAGTTCGGGCTGCACTGTTCCCATGAGGCACAGGGTCAAGACTGATTTGCATATGCCCATTTCTGAACTGGGGTCGCTTGGTGAGCAAAATAATGATGGATTATGTGATCTGTGACTGGGGGTGTATGTTTTGCCATTGTGCAACATTCCGTCCATCATCTTGTGTGTTTTGTAACTCACATTTCCACCTTACTGTAATGTCCCTTTAACTCTTGTTCTTTTCAGTGAATTTCTAAGCTTTTATTAAATTATAAATAAGGCCCCCTGTTTTCCGTTTTTATTGATTTTCTTTTTCCAGATAAATGCAGACAGACCACATTAGTTTTCGTGTCTGTATTCATTTTTAAATGTGGATAAAAACGGAAATTGGGTTGCTTTTTGAGTAATTCTAAATTCTGCCTGCTATCACTGCCAGACCAATAGATGCTCGGATTGATAAATAAGGGGGTTTAAAAAAAGGAATTTTAGTTAAGAGGCTTTAACATCAGTATATATGCATAAGGTTGATACTGACATTTGCATATTTTTATATAAGTGCACTGGTGTATCGTCTGCAGGTGTTCACAGCACTGAAACCGGGTAGACATTCAAGCATGAGTGCTTGTTTATCGGTTAAATAAATGTGGAAATATTCAAATTTCAGCTTACATTTTTCCACAAAACCCTAAATAAATATGGATAAATACAGAAAAAGTTAGCAAAAAATATATATAGATAACTAGAGATGGAAATGGGGAAACAATACCATAAAGCCGGGAGCCCTAATTATAAAGTAAGATATTACAATTTCTAGCTATAACTTCAATTTAACCTTTGTTTATATATATATATATATATATATATATATATATATATATATATATATATATAGCTATAGAACGTCTTTGAAAATTATTGTTAATTCAAGTCATTTGACTGCAAAATGCATCTTATTTGAGGTTTCAATCTTGATGTGTACTCAGAAGTATGTTCCCGATAGCTGTACTAGTCACTGTTATACTGGTAAAGCATGCAAATCTTTCACTGCCCTTAAGGAATAGATGCTAGGAAAAACGTTACTCTCACATTTGTGCTTCGGCTCATAAAGTAAACCCAGTAGTTGGTTCAGTAGAGCATTAATCTCCCAGTTCAGAGCTGTAGTTTCCGTTGGAACTCACAATTTTAAGCTTTTACAAAAACTGCTTAAATTTCAGACCCGCCTTTCAAATCGCATTTTGACACAGTAAGTGAATTTAAAACAGATTGCAAGCTGCCAACCCGAAGTTACTGGCAAGTAAACTCGTATTCTTAGTTTAGCGGTTTATTAACTCCTTTAGTTGGAAAATGAAAATCACCTCCCCAATTTTTTAATTTAAAAAAGGTGTTAAATAACCTCACTGACTAAATTGTTAGTGGTACGAGGCACTTGGAGGGCTAACAAAAGAAAGTGGACTGGAAATGTAACATGTGGGGTATTGGTGTTGGGTATATTTGGTGGTAAATCACCTAACCTTGCCCTTCCTTGTAGAGGCTCAGCATCTGTCCTTTTGTTGACTCTAAATCCTAGATTACTTGGAAAGAGGGTCCCAAAGCTTTTGAGACTATAGGGTTTACACTGTTTTAAAAGGGTTCGTCCCTAAAAGAGATGCTGGTAAAACAAAAAACATCAAAGAGCTATCTGAATTTCACAGACTAATGGACAAATGTTACTTGCCAGACTGTATTGCACAAACAACTAATTTAATAACTAACTTTCAAGTTTAAACTCTGCCGTTCCATTATAGGTTTCCTTTAGAAAAGAAAAATCTAATCAATATAGTGGTTTTTAACTGAACAAATGTTGAACTGACAAGGAGCCTGATCTATCTGACGAACAAATAAGGCCATACTAACGAAATCCAAGACTTCTAGTTTAAACTTCAGTTAATGTGATTTAGCCCATCTACTTGATAAATTAGAGAATTATTTACAGAAGTCAGACCAGACATCATTTCAAGGTTCTTCTTTGTCGGGTTCACTTTGAGTTCTCTTTTCCATTGCTTTTGGCTTCATTCACATAGCTCTTCCTTGAACAAGTTTAGATGAAAAACCATTTAGGATGCTAGTGTCAGAACTGCTACGATGCCTTTTTACTATGAAATGACCAGCAATGTTCAATATCCTTTCATTTAAGCTAACTGTGTTTATCCATAATATGTTGGCGCAATAATGATGGATTTTAGTTGGTTTTTCTGAGCCCTGTTACTTGCTTTTTGTCGTGGATGTGAAATTGGTGTTCATGTAGGCATAAAACAAGGACCTACTAGAAAGGGAGGCTAGCAGCCTTCTATTTTTGTGTAAATAGGCTAGTCTTCCTTCTCCCATTCCTGCAGTGGTGGGATAGCATTGGACTCCACAGATGATGAAAGCAACCTAGGTGCTTGGAGCCGCAGATTCACAATTATGAAGACTGTTACTGGTAGATCAGACTATGCAACACAATGTGAGACTTAATGGGAATGAAGCTCTGATACTTTGAACTTTTCTAACCGTTGTCCCTCTTTCTCCCCCTAGGCTCCTCACTGTGAGCACGCCTTCTGTAATGCTTGCATTACCCAGTGGTTCTCGCAGCAGCAAACCTGCCCGGTGGACCGCAGTGTGGTGACTGTGGCTCACCTGCGCCCTGTCCCGCGGATCATGCGGAACATGCTCTCTAAGCTGCAGATTACTTGTGACAACGCTGTTTTTGGCTGTTCTGTGGTGGTTCGACTTGACAACCTGATGTCTCACCTTAACGACTGCGAGCACAATCCCAAACGCCCTGTGACCTGTGAGCAGGGATGTGGGTAAGTGTGCAGCGGTTGGGGGGGGCATGAGGGTTGGTTTGGTAGAAGAATATCCAGCAAGATGGCACAGTGAGAAAATAAGACTGCTGCGGACATATGCTTTGTTTGCAGGGCACAACTTTAACTGTTCGCAAGGTTAACTTTGACTCTTTTCCTTAGTTAAATTGAGTGCTGTGAAATGGAGTAATCATATCTGTTATATATAGCTCTGAGAAGCAGCGGAATTGCGATATGTAATACTGCATAAATACATTCTAATTGTCATGACAGACCAGTTTTCTGTAAGCCTTGCATCAGGGATTTGGGTAAGTGCACTGGAAGTGTGGAGTCTAAAGGACTGAGTGTAGAGCCTGGAGTTTATGCTGACCTCTAAGTTTTAAATGATGTATGTGTGCCAGTCTCCATGTTTATATAAATGCTGAACAGACTTTGTACAGTGGAGTTCTACTAGTAAATTGGAAAACTCTTCAGAAAAATTGATTTGTGGGTCAGCGGAAACTGCTTTCTAACTCTTTATAGAAAGTGTACTTTGTGAAAATGTCCCATTACTTTTCTTGTCGCACCTCTAAGTCCACAAAAAATAAGCTATGACTGAACATCTAACCTTTATTTATACCAGCCATTTCAATAGCGCTCTAAAACTGCTCAGTAAGGTGCTGCAGATAAGTTAGTGTGTCTTCAGAAGATCAATAGTACGAACTAAATCTTTTCAAATTCATTATTAAACGAACTGTGCCTACTTAGCAGGCTAGTGATGCCTTCAGTGGACTACACAAGAAATGAAAGGCTTGCCTTTTATGTGAAGATAACATCATTGTGTTCTGCACCTTTGTATTAAGTTCACTACTACCAAATAACTTTTTTCCTCACTGTGATAGGAATGTGGCTAATTCATTCTGACTGTTTCCTCCTCTTGATCCTCCACAGCTTGGAGATGCCAAAAGATGAGCTTCCAAACCACAACTGCATTAAGCACTTGAGGTCAGTGGTGCAGCAGCAGCAAACCAGAATTGCTGACCTGGAAAAGTCCTCGGCTGAGAATAAGCACCAGCTCTCTGAACAGGTAATGCCTCCTATTATTAGTTTCATAATCTTTATTTCGATCACCAGGATCTCAAAAGACATTAACAGCGATACACACTGCATTTCGAATCGGGGTGTGTGTGCACCCTGTAGCTATGGTGCTTGACATATTTATAAAAAAAAAAGAAATTGGAGTTCGAAGGCTTCAAGGTAATATAAAGATTAGGAAATTCAGAAAAAAGCCATAGAACCACTGTACCACATATGTGAAACATTCATTTTGTCTTAAAAAATGTAAAATATCTTATCACATACAAAATATCATAAAAGTGAACTTATTAATTGGGAAATATAAAATATGCTACAACCAATGGCCATAATTGGTTGGCATGAAATCTATCAAATATAAACTAGTGAATAGAGCACTAGAATGGATGTTACGTTCTAGAACTGAGCACAATTGTACCAGACAGAAATTTACATTAATCGTTGGTTATTGCTCTGCCAATACAACATTGTCCTAGCCATTATGTATGTCAACTTACTCTTTATGCTAGCCACTAAGTTGAATGGGCACAAGAATCTTTGTCATTTTTTCTTAAATTGACCACATCCAACTTAGGAATTTAGCAGTTGCTACTACACACAAGTCATTTATGTTGGTCAACAGTATTCTCATTGCAATGGTGCTACACCTGGTACCCATCTTTCTGCATAAAGGTTTTAAGCATTTGTCCCGGGGGCCCTTATAGGCCGGGTAGATTAATAGATTGTGTGAATAAGTCTCCTCAAAATCCACACACAATTGGCATTTGCGGTCATTTAAATTAAGCCATTTGTGCATGGTTTTTACTGGGAGTGTACCTACCCGGAATTGAAAGTAGAGTAGTCTGTCTCTAGGCTTGGATATAACATCCCAGAAAGATTCATACTGAGGAAAGGACTTGAACCCTATGAATTTGCCTGTCAATGTAGCACACTCAATGGCTCGGGTACCATTCTTTACGACCATAGACCAGTAGAGCCCTCTTTTCTTTTTTAGAGGGGAACTGATGACCCACTGGATCGCCCCATAAATGTTGCAAACCGATGCTAACCAATGTGATTTTCACCTTTTGCAACCATATAATTTTACATGAGGTGTCTGCTTCCCAGACATCTTTCAGGGAGGTAGGGTAGTGCGATAGCTCGGGAGTGGTCCATAATCTTCGCCAGAATGCTATAGGGCGAAACCTTGCTGTTCGAGGCATATGAGCTGCAGATCATACACTATGGATAGATCGCCATCTGGTGTTGGCAGTTTGTTATTGTCCTGGAACAAGTCTTTGGAAGTTTCGAGATAGGTGACTCCTCCTTTGGACAATAGTGCGCATGGGCATAGACTTCATCTTCAGATTGTTTTTTTCCGCCATTGGGCTCGGATGTGTTCGATGCATTCCAGTTCGGTATCGTTACCGATTTAACTTTCGATGCGCAATCTTTACCCTCTCTTCGGTATTGTTTGCGATCGCGTTTCCCTTTCGACACACCTCTCTACAAGCTTCTACTTTGGTTCCAGTCGTCGAAGCAGACCTTCGGGCCTATCTGCGCCCCAGGCCTTTTGGCTCATGGAAAGGACTCCCTTCAAAAAATGTGGATCCAAGTTTCCACACGCCGATCTTCATGAGGTGTGTAACCTCTGCCTTTCATCTGAGCACGAGATCAAAGACTGTCCGGCTTGCGCCTCTTTCCGCTCCAACAAAACCATCAGAGATCGGCAAGCTCAAAGAAGCATGGCTCGATCGTCGACAGATACCAGACGACATTTTCCAAGAAGGTATCGATGTGCAGGAGCGGATGGAAGAAGGCACCTTTATCGAAGCCGAAGAATCCAACTTTGAAGACATCACTCCGGGGTAACTGGTCGCAAGTACTGACGTCGACCCCTATCCATCCATTCAAAGGCTTCGGTAACACTTTCATCTTCGGGCCTAGGTGCACACCAGGAAAAAACTTCCCACGCCCCGCCTTCAGGCCCAGCAAATAAGTCTACATATAAGCCTTCAGGCCACTCTGGATCGAGCCAGACTATCGTCGGTGCCAAAACCTCATCTTCGGCACCAGCAAAAGAGAAACCAAAACCATTGTCTTTGACCGCGCCGAAGCCTGGTTCCACACCGGCGCATTTGGCACCAAAACCTTTGGATCCAAAGAAATCCTCTGAACCAACAAAGCCAGCGGTTCCGAAAACCACTAATGAACCTTCTGGTCCCCAAAAATTGTCGGAACCAAAAAACAAGTGGTTCCAAAACCATCTGGCACGCACACCTCTGATCCGAAAAAATCATCAGAGCAGACCAAACAACCTGTTCCAAAGACTCGAGCCAAACCTTCGGAACCCAACAAAGCTCCCGATTCCAAACCAAAGTAGCATAAAACACCAAAAACAATGCCACACAGGCATTCGGACTCCTGAAAATCGACACCAAAACACCATCTTTCAGAGGAGGAGCCGTTTCGACCCGATCCCACACAAAAAACTCTGGAAATAGACCCAGAAACAGGTTATCTCAGGATTGGTCCATCCAACAAAAGGAAAATGGACAAACCTACACCACCTCCAATTCCTTCAAAGAAAAAAGACATTGCTACTTCCCCTTTAAGGATTCCTTCTCCACCATACATCTCTCCTATCCCATCTCCAGTACCCTCACAATCTCCTCCACCTACAGATGATGACGGTACCCCTGATGACCAAGGGGATGATGAACCTCTAGGGGAACCTAGTCATCCTTACATCCCAAATGACCCATGGCACACCAGATGTTCCTAATGTACCACAAGAGGATGTCTACCCATCTAGACCATCCCCTCCAGAGGACACTATAGGTTTCACTCTGCTAATACACAGGGCTGCAGAATACCACATGGAAAATTTACATACAGACCCCATAGAAGAAGACTTCCTCATGAACACTTTTGCAACATTTCAACGGTCCACCTCTATTTTACCAATGTTAAAAGGGGTCATTAAACACGCTCCTGAAGTCTTTAAAGTCCCCATAAGGGCTAGAATCATTAACCCTAGGATAGAGAAAAAGTACAGGGCTGCCCCAACTGACCCAGCATACATTAAAGGACAGCTTCCCTTAGATTCCTTGGTTGTTTCCAACGCCAGGAAAAGGGCCCACTCTCAAACCTCAGGCGATGCTCTACCACCTGACGGAGTCAAAACACTTGGACGCATCTGCCAAAAGAACAGTGTCACAAGCAGCCAACATATGGAGGATTGCTAACACACAAGCTTTAGTAGCTAGGTATGATAGGGTGCCCTATGATGAACTAGAGACCCTACTACAACACCTTCCAGATCAATATTAGACAAAAGCCCATGTTCTCATACAGGAAGGTAAACTAGTAACTAATTCCTCCATTTGATGTGCTCTAGATGCCGCAGATACAGCCTCCCGAGCTAATTACGCAGTGTCCCGTTACGCAGACATGCCTGGCTAAGGATATCCGGGTTTAAACCAGAGTTTCAAACAACCATACTAAACCAAAACACACGGATACCGACAAATCAATGGGAGCCTTGCAATCGCAAGGTCCCAGAAGTTCCTTTTGTCGCTCCTTTTATAGGGGTGCCTCTAGAGGCTTTAACACCGATAACTCTGCTGCGATTTGGGGCAAATCACGTAATCTCCCCGTACCTAACAAAAATGAATGTATCCTCATGTAATGCAACTGGTGCTTGTGTAAAGCGCTCTGATACCGTAAAAAAAAACAAAAATGCTCACACTGGCCCAGGTCTCGTCTGCCGTCGACCCTGGAGACTAGATTGTGGCACTACCCGCAGTTCGTGGTGAGACAGGAGCATTTTCAGTTCACCGTGTTCCCCTTTGGCCTCACTAGTGCACCTCTGGTGTTCATGAAAGGGATGGTTGTGGTGCCAGCGCACCTTCGTATATTGGAGGTTCAAGTCTTCCTCTACCTTAATGGCTGGCTGCTAAATGCAGTCTTGCAGCAGGCAGCCATCCACCACCTCCAAACTATGGCTATCTTCAAGTGCTTAAGTCACACCGGACTGCTTCTCAGATGCTCCCCTTCATCCGGTCCATTCTAAACTCTGTTCGTTTTTTGCCTTAAGGAAAGTCCAGGACATTAAGGCTATAATCCCGATCGTTCAGCCTCTGTCCTGGATTTCAGTGAGGTTGACTCTAAGGCTGCTGGAACTGATGGCCTTCACTGTTGGTTGGCCAAACTAGGAGGCCTATGCAGACTCTGCAGTTAGATCTGAAGTCTCAGCAGGCCCTACATCAAGAGGGCCTCTCTGACCACGTTCACGTTTCAGAGGGGACTGCAAAACATCCGCAGTGGTGGTTTCAGGACCGCAATTGGGTCAGCGGCAGGCCCAAGTGCTCCTAGTGCACGTAATGGGTATGGAGAATGTGATATCCAGAACTCCTGGGTCCTCCAAGCAGGCTGCCCCTCCTGGAGGATCTGTTGTCACAGCAGCAAGGCTAGGTCCTGCACTCGGGCCTTCGCAATCTAAACCTTCATGCTTGGAGATTGAGCAGGGACAGCTTAACAACTTCAACCTTCCTCTGGAGGTGGTTGATGTCATCTTGGCTGCTAGGTGTCCCTCGATTAAAACTATATACGTCAGTTGTTTGGACATGTTTGTGGCTTGGGGCGGTACTCAGCAAATAGACTGCCTTCAGGCAAAGTTATCTGACATTTTTCTCATTTGTTTTGTTCCTAGCCAGGCAGGGCTTTTCTCTGGGCATAGTTAAGTGGTACCTTCTAGTTCTTCTAGCTTATTTTGTGGTTGCCGGATAAGCTCTTTTTTAATTCTCCAATTAGTCTCAATAAATCTTTATTTCGGTACGTTAAGTACCATAAAAGATGCATAAAATACATTATAATTACATTACAATTTCACAATATACATTAAATGGATCACAAGGCCACATAACGGAACTAATAGTTTATAGGCAGTACATTTCATATACGTCCTGGACACCATTTCCGGGGGCAAAGAGTCACGTTTAAACATTTAAATAATTTAAAAGCTAAAAAGGCATGCGTATAAAAACTTATTTAAAAAAATCTGGGGATCCAACATTGAGACAGTTAATATATCCTGTATAGATATTAAAAATATTCTACTTCATAAGTGTCCAACAATATTACTTAGAGGATTGCACCTGATATATAGATTCTACGACTTCAAAGTTTCAGACCCAATTTCATTCTCGTAAAATTAACAGTCAGGAAGAATCTACTAACACCAAAGACTATTACCTGACTGGTATTAGTTTTTAGAATTCTTCCAGCCTCTTTGTGGGATCTGGAACCTATGTTCCGACAAAGGGGCAATATCCACCTTTTCCTTGGTATTGCATAAGTTGGGCGAAAAAACAAAATGTGTATCATCTTCCTTTACCTGGTTTGCACATAAGGTACAAAGATTACTACTACTATTGGACCACCTCAGTTCACAAACATTTGTCCTAAGCGTACCATATCTGAATTTCATATAGATGGTCTCCTCTTCACAAACTGAACTTCCGGTTGCCAGAGTGAGCTGAGCGAGCTGATCACACGTTTCACGAAGAGAGGGGGTGGCGGCCGTGTCAGCAGAGGCGCAGCGGCAGGTCTAGCGGGACCTTACTCTACCTTGCACTACCTTGCACTTAACACCCGGTTCTCGTTCCCCCGAGGGTGAAAGTGCTTGCCGTGGTTACCACGGCTGTAGGCGCCGGCGAGTGAAGGCGGAGGCAGAGGCAAGGCGAAAGTGAAGGCGGGGGCCGCGAGTGCCTCGGGCGGTGCCGGCGCTGCAAACACCGCGGAAGAGTAGAACAGCCATCAAGAGCGCCGCGGGAGATCAGAAGCTGCAACGAGCTGCCGGGGGTGCCGTGAGTGCTGCAAGAGCCGTAAGTACCGCGGGTGCCACGAGTGCTGTCATGCCATGCCGTGGTAACCCGACCCCGACTCACATTAGGTCCTGACTTTACTTTTATAACGCTGAGAGCTGACAGCTGTGTCTTGAGAGCTCGGATTTGATAACGAACCAGTTCGAGGCATGTGGGCTGCTAAATTCATATCTTAGCATTAGATCGCCGCCTAGTGTTGGGCTCGGATGATTGCACATTGTTGTCCTGGAAGAGTCTTCGAAGTATCCTGAGATAGGTGGCTCCTCCCCTGGACTACAGTGCGCATGGGCATCGGCTCCATCCCCAGATTGTTTTTTTCCGCCATTGGGTTCGGATGTGGTTTCGACGTCTTACTGTCGGAACCAAGTAAAACTATCTTTTACCGGCCAAAAGGCCTCGATTTTCTTGCGTCGGTATTGTCTGCGCTCGGTCTCGAGTCTTCCGTCTCTTGAAGCCGGAATAAGCGGAGTTTTCTTCGCTTTCTAAACTTTGAGGCCTTCTCATCGCGACACGACAGCAAGCCTTTACGGACATGGAGCGGAGCCCGTTCAAGTACTGCCCGCTCTGTGGGTCTAAGTACCCACACATCGATCTACACCCTGTGTGTAACAAGTGCCTTTCACCGGACCACGACGACGGCAAGTGCAAGGCCTGTGCACAGTTCCGCTCCAAGAAAACTCTCAAGCTTCGGCGCGCGGTGCGCTTGGAAGCTAGGCAAGCGGCCCCGGATCCGGAGAACATCTTCGGCGACCCGGAAGAAGAGGTCCAGGGTCACCTTCTACAAATCTCCCCCTCACGGTCGGAGGTCGAGGCGGATCCGGGAGACGACGACGGAGTCGCGGGTCAGGTCCTCGACTACGTCGAAGAGGTAGGAGACGACGATGAAATTTATGGGGCCGCGGCGGACAGCTCTGCGGACGAGCTCTGCCCCGAAAGTTTCGAGGACGACCGGGACACGGGATCGCCTGTCGGCCTTACCCTGGACCCGTTGCCGCAAGCCACAGCCCCGCCTTCGGGCCCGGCTTCGGACTCACTTGCTGGGCACGACGTTTCGAAACCGAAACTGAAACCGTCGGGGTCGTCAACACCTAAAATGGCCGACCCGAAATCGAAACTGAAACCAAAGGACTCGAGTGTTCCTAAAATGGCTGCCGTGCCTGTGAAGAAGTCGGTGCCCGTCACCCCGTCGGCTCCGTCGACCTCCGGTCCGCAGAAGCCGAGGAAGTCGGTCGATTCCGATGCTCCGAAATCGAAGCCGACGCCCGAGGAAAGGGCCCCCAAGAAAGATGGTCGGCTCGGATCAACGGCTCCGGCGCCGTCCAAGCCCGCCAAGGTCGGCTCCAAAGAGGCTACGCCCAAGAAGTCGGCGCCCCGGCCTCAAGATTCGGAGGACCCGAAGAAGGTTTCCGCGCCCAAACCGCACAAGGCCCGCGAGGACGTCGGATCCGAGGGACCGCTCAAAGCATCCTTGTCGGCGACGAAACCCGCTGGCAGTGTACCGTCCCCCATTGCGGAGTCACTGCAGAGAATCAGGGAGAAGGCCCTTGCTCCATCGGCTCCGATGCCATCACCGCAGCCGCAAAAGGACGCTCCGGCTAAGCCTTCGGGGAAACTCCTTTTTCTCTTGCCACCTAAGGAGGCGCCGAAAGCGTTTTCGACGAAATCGGCTCCGAAGCAGGTTTCCTCACTGCCAAACCCTCTTCCACGTCGTGTACTCGACTCGGTGGACGATTCAGAGCATTTCATCGATGCTGCCACCGGCAAGCTGACCCTCTATAAACGGAAGATCACTTCGGAGCCGGTGGACCCCTACGTCATCCCGTTGAAGAAGAAGAGGGTGCCCCTTGACGCCTTAGGCCTCACGGAGCCGATTCAGCCTCCTCCTAGACGGAGCCCTACTCCCTCCCCAGAACACTCTGTGGGTGAGGAAGATGATGAGGATGAACAGTACAATTTCCCCATCGATGACCCTGATGTACAACCAGATTCATACGACGACTCTGGTGACCAAAACACCCAGGGTGCGGGCCAAGACCCGCAAACCTTTAATGCACGTGCATCCCCGACTGAGGACTCAGCAGGATTTCATGCACTAATTGAACGGGCGGCGGCCAATCATGATGTGGACATGCATGCCGACCCGGTTGAGGAAGACTTCCTTTTTGACACCTTTGCCATATCTGAGAGGACAGTAAAGACACTTCCTATGCTGAAAGGTGTTCTCAAACATGCTGGAGACATTTTTAAGGAGCCTACGAGGGCTAGAGTGGTCAACCCTCGCATTGAAAAGAAGTACAGGCCTGCTCCTGCGGACCCCGTCTACATCCGGGGACAGTTGCCACTGGACTCTCTTGTGGTTGCCAATGCCAGGAAACGTGCCAACTCCCAGACAACGGGTGAAGCTCCTCCCCCGGACAAGGAGTCCAAAGTGCTTGAGGCAGGAGGCAAAAGAGTGGCTGCACAGGCGGCAAACTTTTGGCGCATCGCAAATACACAGGCGCTCCTGGCGCGTTATGATAGGGCGCACTACGACACCCTAGAACAGGTTATACAACACCTGCCCCCACAGTTCCAAGAAGGCACCAAGATGCTTATTGAGGAAGGAAAGCTAATATCAAACGCAGCCATCAAGTGTGCACTTGACGCTGCGGACACAGCTGCTAGGGCTATTAACACTAGCGTTATGCTGAGAAGACAAGCCTGGCTCCGCATCTCAGGGTTCAAGCAGGATATTCAGACGACAATTCTGAATCAGCCAGTCAATCCTGATAGTCTGTTTGGTCCGGATGTTGACACCACCTTAGAGAAGATAAAGAAGGACACGGAAACTGCTAAATCTATGGGGGCCCTGCAGTCCCAACAGTTTCGTGGCGGCAATTTTCGTCGCTCAGGTGCACGTGGAGTCACCAGAGGACAGATGGGTCAACAATCCCAGTTCTCCAAAGGTGGGGCGCAAGCCTCGTTCACTAAGCAGAACAAGGGAGGTTATAGGAACAACAGCAACAGAGGTCGCGGCAGAGGAAACAACAGCTCCCGCACCTCTACTCCAAGCAAACAGTGACTCTCTGTCACTGCCCCCCGACCACCTAACACCTGTCGGGGGGAGACTGCAGCAGTTCCTGCCCGTCTGGAGAAACATCACCACAGACAGGTGGGTGCGACAATTAGTTCAGTATGGTTATTGCCTAGAGTTGAAATCCACTCCACCCAACATCCCACCAAGGCAAAGGCCTATGTCCGCAGAGCACTTGCACTTATTGCAGCAGGAAGTAGTGGCGATGCTGCAAAAAGGCGCAATCGAGCTCGTGCCGGTGGGGGAGGAAGGCACAGGGGTATATTCCCTGTACTTCCTTATTCCAAAGAAGGACGGTTCTCTCAGGCCCATTCTCGATCTACGTCCCCTCAACCTGTACATACTATCGGAACATTTCCACATGCTTACACTGCAGCAGATTCTTCCCTTGCTAAACCAGGGAGACTTCTTAGCAACCTTAGATCTCAAGGATGCTTATTTCCATATTCCACTACACCCGTCACACCGGAAATATCTCAGGTTCACTATTCAAGGCAGGCACTACCAGTTCAAAGTCCTACCCTTCGGAGTCACAACAGCCCCGAGGGTGTTCACCAAGTGTCTAGCGACAGTGGCGGCGCACCTCAGGAGGCAGAACATCCATGTCTACCCCTACCTAGACGACTGGCTCGTACAAGCCAAGTCGGAGCAACAGTGCGCCGCAGACATGTCGACTACAATTCGCCTGCTTCACGATCTGGGTTTCTCCCTGAACTACCCGAAATCGCATCTTCAGCCGGCACATGTCCGGCAGTTCCTGGGTGCTACGATCAACACCCTGACAGCCATGGCTCAGCCAAACCAAGTCAGAATCGACAGCATTCAGTCGCTGATCCAACGATTCAGACCACGACACTCCCTGCCAGCGAGAGTGTTCATGCAGTTGATAGGCATGATGGCCTCCTGCATCTTCATAGTCCCTCACGCACGGTTGCATATGCGCCCGCTCCAGGAGTGCTTAGCGAATCAGTGGACACAGGCTCGTGGGCAATTGACAGACCTAGTGTTGGTTACCAGTCGGGCATACGACTCTCTGCATTGGTGGACTCCACACAACCTTTGCAAGGGCCGACTGTTCCAAGAGCCTGTGCCGCAGATTATCCTGACAACGGACGCGTCTCTCCAGGGATGGGGAGCTCATGTGCTCACTTACACAGTGCAGGGACTATGGACGACGCAGCAACAGAAGATGCACATCAACTATCTGGAACTGATGGCAATCTTCATGGCGCTCAAGTCCTTCATTGTACATCTGAGCAACAAGGTCGTGCTAGTCCGGACGGACAACATGACCGCGATGTACTACATTCAAAAGCAGGGAGGCACCCACTCGCCACAGCTGTCTCATCTGGCTCAGAGCATGTGGAAGTGGGCCATTCAGAGGAACATCTTCCTCATGGCAGAACACCTCCCGGGCAAGGACAATCAGATGGCGGATCTGCTCAGCAGATACAGCCATCAGATGCACGAGTGGGAGATACACCCTTCTGTTCTCCAACCGTTCTTCCAACAGTGGGGTCATCCGGAGATAGACCTGTTCGCAACAAAGGAGAACGCAAAATGCCGACTCTTTGCCGCCAGGTTCCCTCACCCACAGTCGCAGGGGAATGCGATATGGATGAACTGGTCAGGCAAATTTGCATACGCTTTTCCGCCAGCCCCTCTAATACCGCTGGTCGCAAGAAAGCTAAGGCAGCACTCCATGACACTCGTCCTGGTTGCTCCAACGTGGGCGCGCCAGGCTTGGTACACCACGTTCCTCGAACTCTCGGTGGTGCCGCATCAAAGACTGCGCCTCACACCCAGTCTTTTGACGCAGAACCATGGAGACATTCAGCATCCAGATCCACGACAGCTCAACCTGGCGATCTGGCTCCTGAAGTCCTAGAGTTTGGATACCTTAACCTACCTCCAGAATGCATGAGTATCATCAAGGAGGCGAGGAAACCTACTACTAGAGCATGCTATGCTGCTAAGTGGAAGCGTTTTGTCATCTACTGTACGTCCAATGACATCAACCCGCTAGATGCATCTATTCCCAACATCATCTGTTATCTGTTACATCTCTACAAGTGCAATCTGGCGTACACTTCCATTAGGATACATCTCTCAGCCATAGCGGCTTATCTTCAGAACAGGCAGCACCTCTCTGTCTTCAGGGTGCCCGCCATTAAAGCCTTCCTTGAAGGTCTGAAGAGAGTCATTCCCCCAAGAACTCCACCAGCTCCGGTGTGGAACCTCAACGTCGTTCTCACCAGACTGATGGGGCCACCATTTGAGCCACTGCACTCGTGTGAGCTCCAATTCCTTACGTGGAAAGTGGCCTTTCTGATAGCTATTACGTCTCTGAGGCGTGTCAGTGAGCTGCAAGCGCTCACCATACAAGAGCCGTTCATTCAAATTCACCCAAATAGGGTGGTGCTACGCACTAACCCTAAATTCCTTCCTAAGGTGGTGTCACAGTTTCATCTTAATCAAACTATTGACTTGCCAGCATTCTTTCAAAACCCGCAAACGGTGGCGGAAAGAATGCTCCATACCTTACATGTACGGAGGGCGTTGATGTACTACATAGACAGAACACAACCCTTTAGAAAGACGAAACAACTCTTTGTTGCCTTCGCACCACAACACAAAGGCAACCCAATTTCCAAAGCTGGGATAGCCAGGTGGATTGTTAAGTGCATCCAGATATGTTATCAAAAAGCCAAGCGCACTTTAACAATACCCCCCAGAGCGCACTCCACACGCAAACTGGGGGCATCCATGGCTTTCCTAGGGAACATTCCTTTAGAGGATATTTGCAGAGCAGCCACGTGGGTCACACCACATACCTTCACAAAACACTACTGTGTTGATGTGCATTCCAAGCAGCAAGCAGCTGTAGGACAGGCTGTTCTAAAGACACTTTTTCAGGTTTCTGCAGCTGGCACGGGCAACCGCCGCTGATGGAGGGACTGCTATGTATTCTATGCTAAGATATGAATTTAGCAGCCCACATGCCTCGAACTGAATATGCTACTTACCAGTATGCATCTGTTCTTGGCATGTAGGGCTGCTAACATTCATATCGCCCGCCCTCCTCCCCGGTGCCTGTCGCAGCTGCAGATATACTATTGTATTTATTCATTAGCATGGACATCCTTTACACTTTCACTCCATCTCCTGCCACAATGGCGAAAAACAATCTGGGGATGGAGCCGATGCCCATGCGCACTGTAGTCCAGGGGAGGAGCCACCTATCTCAGGATACTTCGAAGACTCTTCCAGGACAACAATGTGCAATCATCCGAGCCCAACTCTAGGCGGCGATCTAATGCTAAGATATGAATGTTAGCAGCCCTACATGCCAAGAACAGATGCATACTGGTAAGTAGCATATTCATTAAACAGCCTTCCTGAAGTAAAACATCAGTTTAAAAAACACTACTAACAAATATACAGCATACAGCATACCTTCATCTCCTCAGAAGTCATTCGGACACCTAATGATTTAAATTGCATAAAAAATTGGATGATTGGATGATTGGACTGGAGTATTGGCGCCGGGACGTGGCCAAACCTGGTAGTGGCAGCGCACTTCTCTAGAGTGAAGCGGGGTGTGCGCGCTGTCGCGGTGAGCTTTAATCTGCCTTAACCGGACGTTCCCACCCTCCTGCCCTCTGTCCCCTGTCTACTTCTTCTGGATCCAATCCAATCTGGTGGTTGTTGTAATAGTTTTGGCTTCGCCTTCCCTTAAATCTTTACCTACTACGCAAGTGTGTATTGTAAGTACAACTAAAACCAGCAGCAAAGGAGCACACTATTATCTATAGCACCAAACAATCTAATCAAGAAAAGTTGACGCTTGAAAATGCGATCTGGCAAAGAGAGAACTGTGGGTTCTCCTAAGAAACGAACCCGAAGAAACCAAGCATCTAACTCACAAAAAAAGCCCGCGTTAAAGCGCAAATAAAGGGGCCCACTCAATCGCTAATTTCACCTATAGCAAGGATGTTTGAAAGATCAACAAAAATCCCACAGAAATTTGACTTCTTGAAAGACCCAACTACTGCACTTATGACCACGACTATGCAATCAGAGCAAGATTATAAATCTTTACAGTCCCCCCTCAAACCAATGAACGGAATGAAAGAGGTTTGAAACCCAAATATTGAAGCGGGACTTAATACAGTTGCCAAGTTTAACGATAACTCAGAGGTACCAGATCTACATACAGACCTACGACTAGAAGACCTATCGCATAAAATTTTTGTGCAAGATACGAAAAACAGATCAGTGGAATGTGTATAGCCCATAGAGGTCATCAATTCCTCTAACATTACATTGGCAGCTCACAATCAATCCGCCCTGATACCTCTCGAGGCCAATGTGGTCATAAAAAATAATCAAGCTTATACACCCAAAGAATTGCTACTAACACCTACACCAGGGTGCCGATGCGCCCGAGAAGGAATAAAGTGTGTCCATATTCTAGGAAATAGACATACCGAGGCAAATGGACGATTCATAGTGCAAAATCATGACTTTCTAGAACCAATTGATCAGGAAAATACTATTTACCTACAGACCTTAGAAAAAACATATACTGAAATAGGTAGCAAGATTCAACAATCGTTTGCAAATGGTATTACCTTAACAAATGGATCTTCAACCGAAAAATTATCAACTTTTCCAAACGGATCGGCAGTCATAAAGGAAAACGCTCCTACCAAAGGGAGTGTTTTATCGCCAAATCACGCATTGTCAATTACACATAAAGGTACCCTTGATACCAAAACAAATGATGTAGATAACAAGAGTAGCTCAAATATTAATGAACTAAACTTTGAACACAAGTCAAAACAAACACGAAAAATGGAAGCTGGAACAATATGGGACATACATTATCAGACTTCAGTACTAACTCTGGAAGCTCTAGCTACTCAGTCAAACAAAATGGACATCCAAATAGACATTTTGGGTCTTTTGGCCAATGCAGTGGCAGGAATTGAGAACAAACTAGCCGATTTAAACAATTTAATAATAAAAGTACAAAAGGAAAAAGCGCCAACCTGCATAGAATGTACTTGTGCTCCAATAATAAATAAACTAGTACTTATTCCAGAACTTGTAAACACAATATTGGAGGATGCCAAAGAAGCTATCCACAAAAAGATACCGGAAAATAGTAAGAAGGACGGAAATCAAATTAGTATAAACTCATTCTCTGAAAGTAAACAGGACCAACCGACAAAATTGTCTATCGATTACAACAAAAAGCCAACTCTGACTAATCAAGCGAACACAATTCATGACTCAAGTGAAAACAAAGTAAACAATAAATCCGGAGACTCGCCCAGTAAACAGAATGAAAAAGACGAGGAATCAGGGACTTTCGAACTAACAAAAAAACAAAAAAAGAAACTAAGGAAAGCAAGAAACAGGGTAAACAAGGAATCCTTTGCACATACTGAAATAGATATAGTTAAATCTTACAAAGGAAGAGCAAGAACTCCTGAACCCAATTACTGCAGAACCACAAATATTTCAAATCAAAAAAGTGAAAAGGAAAAATCATCAAATGGAGGAGTCAATGGGATGCCACGAACCAAAGTGGCAAAAAACGTCGAAGGAGAGACCAAATAGTTTGATATCTTCCCTAAACCATTTGCCCTCAGTTTAAAACATATACTGACTGAAAATAACACCACTAGTATAACTGAAACTTCCGACCAAACCTCAGGTTCTCGTGAACTCAAACAAAAAACACTAGAGGAAGTGCAAATAACAAACAAAATTAACGTAAACGGCTGTATAATCGATTATCTCCCTCTTTCCGGAATTCAAATCGACCAAACCCAGAGTATGACTAAGGAAAATAGTGTAAGGCCTACACGAGAGCTCGGAACCATACTGTATAATGAGAACGAGGCACAAAGTCATATGCGTCCACCTAACCAAATTCTGAACGACCAGTACGAAAAAAAACCATCCAGTCTACACAGAACTTGTAAAAAACAAGATGATGTCCCGGAACGGAAAGAAACGGGGAACATCGGAGTAACGACAAATTGTCCCAAAAGAGAAGAAAGAACTGACGATCTGAACTATGAAAAAATGCGAGATAATGTAGTCATCATAAAAAGAGGTCAGAGTAGGCAGATTACTTGCACAGAAAACAGAAGAACGAGGGAAATAATAACTGAGCCAACCCAAAATCAGAAAATGACCACACAAATTGTTAAGCCAGTATATGAATCAAGAGGATCCCATGACATTCTAAATAGAGGAAACATCCTCCGGTTAATGAAAAATGTACCAACTCTTGAAAGTATATCAACAGAAGACATTGAAACAGTAGGCTTTCAGTCAAATCCGGAAGGCACACTGCCTCCAACACTGATAACAGTACCTACAGGCCCTATAGTGGACTCTATATTGAAAGAGCATAGATGTTTTCGTGATTGGGGTATATTAATAAGCCAACTTCCGCCAAAGGTTTATCCTACACCCCTTCTATATACTGGAAACAACACACAAAAATCCCGGTCTGTTGAATGTAACACTGTTTTTTCCATATTAAAAAATCCTCTGAGTAAAAAAAAACATGAAGCCAAACCCCGTTCTATTCCTTTACTGAAAGTGGACAGAAAAGAGGCAAATGAACATTGGATTACGGCATCCCTCCATGGCACGAAGGACCACTGACAAAGCCTATCGCATGAACCACTGCAAGAAAAGCCTAGGGTATTTCCAAAATTGAAGATATGCTCATGGAACATTAATGGGATCTCGGGACAGTGGAAGGAAGCTAAAATTCATGGATTTTCAACTCAAACTCATATTATTTTACTGCAGGAAACATGGGCAATAGACCCATTTATGTTAAAACATCATAAGGGATACTTTGAACCAGCTGTTAAATATCAGAAATTTGGACGTCCCTGTGGAGGCTTAGCAATTTACGTATCAAACGACCTAGATGCGAAACATGAGCCAATTCATACGAACAACCCAAATCTTCTTGCACTAAAAATTCATTATAAAACCGGTACAAATATGCCTTACAAAACTCTCACTCTAGTAAATGTCTACATACCACCAAAAAGGACCGTTAAAGTGCTGACTACTGCCCTAAATAACCTATTACTGGAGCAAATTTTGGAAGAGCCATTGGCCGATTATATTGTAACAGGAGATTCAATATAAATTTGATAATGCCCTTGGTACGGAGTGACTTTGTCCAATCCCAAAATCAACAATGGGCGATCCCTGACCTAATAACGGGACCTAAAACTGCAACTAAACAAGATAAAATAGGGATAAACTTGGTGAAGGACATGGAAGCTCTGGGTCTTAGAATATTGAACGGCAGATTTCCAATGGACTCTCCACCGGCTTGTTCATTTTATTAAAAAAACGGTACTTCACGAATTGACTATACGTTGACGTCCTTATCTGTTTTTAACAAGGTGATATCTTATACCTTGAATAAAGTTAAGGACAGCGATCACAGTCAGCAAATTATCGAGATAAATATACTGTGTCCAAAATCAGAGACCTTCCAGACTATCCCAGGTGAAATCTGTACCATTAATTACACGAAACTTATATGGAAACCCGAAAATGCGGATGAGATCATGGCTTGGGCAAAAAAATTAGTGACAGAATCTATGGACAGAAAAGCAAGTATAAATCCCATAGAAGGATGGGAAAATTTTACCCATAAAGTAGTCGCTGATAACACCAAAACAACAGGTGTACAAAGAAGGAAAGGGGCACATAGCGTAAAAGCGGAAGGCAGTGAAAATCACATCTTTCTCCCTTATGCTGTAAGGAAACTCAGATGTTCACGAAACAGGCTGCGGAGACAACTAACGAAGTCTCCGCGTAACAAAAATATAGCTGCTTCATTGAGGAATACAAACCGAAGTTTAAAGAAATTGATATGGAATGAAAAGTGTAAAGCCAGACAAGAGCTATGGACAAAAATATTCCATGCAAGTACATTGGCAAACTCAAGGGAGTTCTGGAGAATAATCAGTGGCCTAGCTAGACCAAACAAACTTGGAATTGGATCCAGTTTATCTGAAGAACAATGGGTGACGTTTCTCAAAACACATCTAAATCCAAACCAACCGTCTGATACAACTCAATGTCGACGCCAGTCCTACAAAGGTCGACGAAGACGGAGATAGTGAGATTTTTATTACAATCTGTCAAGTGGCAAGTTTGATAAAAAAGCAAAAAGATGGCGCGGCGCCCCTGGTCCGAACGGCATTCCCTTTGCACTTTTCAAAGAAGCGCCCGACTTCTGGTCAGTTTACCTTACAGACGTTTTTAACGAAGTGGTCCAGAGAGAACCGATTCCAAAATCATGGAAAGGATCACTTATAACACCCATATTCAAGAAAGGCAACTGGCAACAGCCAGAAAACTATCGCTTAATCACTTTACAGGACACTGATGCTAAGCTGTTTGCTGGAATTCTCCTGATGAATCTAACTGACTGGGCAAAAGAGAATCAGGTATTACCCACAAACCAAACAGGCTTCGTCAACGGCCTCGGCACGACAACTAATCTTTTAATCTTAGCAACACTAATAGAAAAAGCAATATTTGCTAAACTACCATTATTTGTGTTTTGTAGATTTCAAATCTGCCTTTGATTGCGTCGACAGAGAACTCCTATGGGACAAACTTGCAAAACAAGGAATACCTGAAAAGCTGTTAAAGATGATTAAGCTCTTGCACTCTGAAACTTGGGTTAGGGTCAGGACGGGCAATGGATCAACATTAACCAAAATAATTCCAACAGCGAGTGGGCTTAAACAGGGTTGTGTGTTGGCTCCCTTACTTTTTAACTTATTCTTAGCTGATCTTACCACCGATCTAAAAGCCATTAACGCCCACCCGCCAAGGTTAGCTCAAACTCAGATATCCAGTTTACTATATGCGGACGATGTCATACTCCTGAGTCATACAAAGGTAGGGATGCAACGTCTAATTGATGGCATTACTAAGTACTCCAAGTAAAATGGAATGCATATAAACGATGCCAAGACCAAAGTGATGGTAATTACAAAAAATGTACGGTTAAAACACGCACACAAATGGATCCTGCAAGGGAAAAAACTGGAACAAGTAGCTGACTACAAGTACTTGGGAGTAACTTTCAGCGATAACGGCAAGTTCTTGACTCACAAACTAGATATTACAAGGAAAGCGAACTCCCTTGTAGGTGCGTTTAGATCAATCCAGAAATCCATTGGTGATTTGTCTTATCGTCCTTTATTAAAAACAATTGCAGCAAAATTACTGCCTACTCTAACATATGGCAGCGAGGTGCTCAACGGGAAAGACGCAGAGACCATCAACACCTCGGTTGCTAAAACCTATAGGACTTTATTTTCTCTACCAAAGAATGCCGCACAAGCCCAAGTGAGACTGGAATTCGGGCTAAACGACCAATCTTATGCAAGAAAAGGGCACACATTGAAAGTTTGGAACAGAATTAAAAACGATCAGGACAATGAAATGTCTCGTCTACTGTGGCAAGAAATAAGAAATAACAGGAACCTAACTGCCAGCACCTATTTAAATCTAGCAATTGATGAGTTTGGTATATTTCCTATTTGGAACACCACGGTTCAACAGGAGAGTTTTAAAAAAACTATAAACAAACTTACTGATTATCTCTCCTTGATAAAGGACAAGGACAACTTCGTTAAAAGACAGCATGCGTGGTCAATCGTGAATGGTTTTAAGAAAAAAAAGATTCAAACCTACCTGGAAACTTCTTGGTCGAAAAAGAACAAACACATTTTTATGAATGCTAGGTTTGGTAATTTTCCAAGATTATGCCATATGGCACCGTGGAAAAGATCACAAGATAATTATCTGTGTAGGCTATGTAAATCAGGACAAGAAGCCGTTTTACACTTATTGTGCCTTTGCCCGAATCTGGATGTGGAAAGAAAAAGTATACTTAAGAAACTATTTAATGAACATGGTGTAAGGACTTGTAGGCAGGCTTTAATGGCAAGCTTACATCCAGAAGACTTACCAATTAATTCAGCTTTTGTGAAATTCCTTCAAATGGCTCAAAAAAAGTTGGCAGCCAGTGTCTGATTAAACTATGAGCGGTGTCAAGATGAACCTACCGAATTAATTTTAAAAATAATTTTAAAGGAATGAATTTTATATATTAGACTGGTGAAAATTATTTGAATATATGGACTATTCTAGTATTTTATATTTGTAAAAGTTTTAGCTGCTTTGTAAGATTTTAATTAATGAAACAAATAAAAAATAAATTTGAAACATATAGATTGTCTTTGCTAGCGGTGGGTGAATCTCGTCCAAAAAAAGTTCAAAAGACGCTATGTCTTTGAACAATAAGAAATTATTTGTCAGAGATCCATGTGTTTTTATGTTCACTATCTCATAACTCACATATGACCAGAATGATAGCTTTTAAATTTTCTTTGAGGACGAGTTCATTGATACTGGTTCATTCCAAAAGTGTGCTAAACCTATTTTTACCAACCAGGATCTTACATGTTTAAGCCATTGAACTTTGTTACAGCAATCTAGATCCATAACTTCTTTTAGACCTTTTTATAGTCTGACAGCTCTGGGATCGTCCACAATCTGACCCAGAGCATCAACGGTCTCAGAATTGCATGGTGGTCTATGCGTTTCATATTCAGGTCTAAAAGAAGGGGAATCAACGGGGTACTGACTGGTAGTTTTAACAACGCCCTAAAAAACGTATTCTCTCCAATTTCGAAGGAGTTTCTACACATAGGTCCCCATAATTCTGCCCCGTATAGTACCGCTGATTGTACTTTAGATTTAAAAATCTCTAAAGCCGGGATGACTGCTTTATTCAGGCTTTTACCATGTCTTTTCATTATAGGTAAAGAATTTTGTTTAAACACTATTTTGCTTTTTTCTATCTGACTTCTCCATGTTAGTTTTGAATCCAGAGAAACCCCCAGATAGGTAAAATTCTGGACACATTCCAATTTTTGTCCATTTAACGTCAGGTTTTCCCTAAAAATGTTATGGGCGTTTAGGGCCATATATTTTGTTTTCTTTGCATTAATCTCTATTCTCCAATTGTTATTCGCTTCTTGAATGGTTTACAATATTGGATTCCTCCCTCTCAATTTGTCGTGCCACAGTGGGACCGTAACTTGTTCTAGCATTTCTGATGTGCACTCCCTTTGAGCTGCTTCATAGCTGTTTGTTTTGGCTTTTCACCCTCAAGAGCGGGTTACTCCTTGCCATAACATTGGCATGCGAGTGAGCTTGAAGCTCTATCTTCCTGCGGTGCACCTCCTTCTTCCCAGACAAGTTGGTTTTGCTGTCACAGGCATCTTTTTTGCCTACAGTTGTGATGCAGTTCCACGCCAGTCAAAACATTACCTTGCCACTATTCTATGCTTCGCCTCACCCCTCTGAAGAGGAGAGACTCTACTGTTTGTAACCCAAGAGAGCTCTTATCTGTTATATTGATCATACTAAGGAACACAGAGTAGGGCGAGAATAGTCACAGCTGTGCAGAAGAGAACCAGCTCTCCCTGGTTCATGCTCTGCATTAAGATCGGCTTTACCTTGACATAGAAGCTGCCTCTGTAAGTACTGTGTTCTCTTTCTACCAGGGCCAAAGCTGCTACCACTGTGTTGGCATGCAGAGTCCCTGTCCTGGACATTTGCCAGCAGGCTACGAGGGTGTCCCTCCATATTTTCAGAAATCTCTATAGTCTGGGCAGTCAAGTTCGTTGAGAGGGGCATTTTGCTTGCTTGGCCCTGCAGAGCTTTCTGGTTTGAGTAAATCCACAAGGCACACGTTCAGATATGTGCTACTTATTATTTTTTATTTTGTTGATACAGTTAGACAAATTGAGGAACACCAGAACAAGGGAAGGGGAATAGGGTGTCACAATGCAGAATACATGAAGTCAGTAGCACCACAACAAATTTCGTAGCAGAAAAATTCACAGCCTAGTAGGCAGCTTGACAAACATTAGGGCACAGTATCTATAGTCCATTGATTTGTAGTAGATCTGTATCAGCGGGAGACATTTCTAGTCTTATATGAACAGGAAAAACACCTAGTGCAAGGAACAAGAAACTGATCAGTGCATTCCTAACAGTACAGCCACCTAGGGGACTGCTGCAAAAAACCCAATTGATGGGCAGAATGCAGAAGAATGTCATACATTCACCCCAGTATAGAGATCTGGGCCTAAATCCATTGTTATTTTGCTCACCATGCCATTCCAGTTTGAACCCAGTCATATGCAAATCAGTCTTGACCATGTGCCTCATGGGAACATTCCCGCCCAGACTGCCAGGCCAGGTCCTCCCTGGACTGGAAACAAGAATACTAGGACCGGTTTCTGGGTTTCACCCATCAGCCAGGATAGCTTCACTCCAGTGGCATGGAGAGCACGGGACCCACATCTGGAAATACCCCTCCCACTCGGGGTGACAAATGCAAAAAGAACAATTGATGGACAGAATGCAGAACAATGTCATACATTCACCCCACTCCAGAGATCTGGGCCTAAATCAATCGTTCTTTTGCTTGCGATTCCAGTTTGAACCCAGCCATATGCAAATCAGTCTTGACCTTGTGCCTCATGGGAACAGTCCAGCCCAAACGGCCAGGACCTGCATCATGTAAACTGACGCTGCAGGTGTCCCCATAGGTTCCAGTCTCTGTCTGTGTGACAATATAATTGATCAAGGGAAGCTACATATTCTCCTAGTACACCTCGAGCTGCTCCTGGCAATATGTTGTGTCCCATAGCCAAAACCTGAGGTCGGGAGCTGTGTGTCTGCCCTAATAAATGGCAAGTCTACGCTTAGTCAGGAGCAGTAGATATGTACTGATTTGGTCTCTATTAAAACGTTAGGAATCTGCAGCATGAATGTTCTAAAAGAAGAACAAGTTACTTACCTTTAGTAACACTTTCTAGTAGAGATTATGTAGCCGCAGATCACTCGCGGACCATCCCATTCTTTCATTCTGTGATTGGATTCTGTCCATTAATAGGATCCCAAGTCTAGGAGTCTACACTGGTCTGACTAATTTGCTTTTGGGTCTCAGTAGGCACAGGAATTCTCTAAATCCACTGACTTCAGCGCATAAGTGGCCTCTACATAGGCTCCTCAGTCATTTCCAGAGGGGGAACAATGTCTGTGTCGAGCTGCACAGCACCACCTACCGCCATGCAGAGGTGCTGCTGAAAAGTGTTCTGACCCAATCTGATGCCTGGAGAATATTCAAAAGGTGAGAAATATGCGGCTTGGTGGTGTCTACCAGAAAGAGCTTTGCAAAAGGTAAGTAAGATGCTCGTTTTTTACAGAGACAGCTAGGAAGTAATCAGTCCTGCGTAAGGTGACTGTCCAGCATAGACTTGCCACGGGGCCTGGAAAGAAGAGTATGCTAGAAATGCACCCTGCACAACTAATGTGCCTTAAGAATGAGAGCGAGGGATTGAGAGAGAGAATTTTTTAGAGCAACTGAGATTGAGTAATCAAATGATTCACAAGTCCTATGTACAAAGGGCAAGGGCTTTCCTCTAAAGGCGTTGAGGTGGAATAAGTTATGGTGGTTCTTAATAGAAAAAGGTACTTTGAGCTAATTCAGCCAGACAGAAAGAAGCTTGTCACTAGATGTATCTGGGCTCCCAACAAACCCTTTATGTATAACACAGTCACTGTTGCCACTGAGTAGTCTTAGTTAGCATTCCCTACTGGGAACCAAAACAGACCCTGGCAAAGTGGTTTGCTGCCCCACCCCCCGGGGTTGGAGGTGCGGCCTAGCGGTTTGTCACGGCCGATTTCATTACAGCGGCCAATATTGCAGCAATGCTGCAAAAATGGCCCTGTAACAAAATCGGCTCCCAGGGTCCAAAATCTGGCCCCCAAACCTAGCGGCCCACCGGGGAAATGCCTAGTGCCCGCTACGGCCAGTCCGGCCGTGCAAGTTCAGAGTTTCCAAGGAAATGCAGTAATTTGCCAATGTTTGACAAATCTGCACGAAACTTTCCCCCAAAAAGTTTGGCCATCTTGCTCCTTCATGGAAAGGTTTCATGCCAATCCATCAAGCAGGGACCATGAAAAAAAAAGTGGATTCCAAAAGTGTGTTTTACTATGTTGTGCAATACAGAAAGAGGCTGACCAGAATTAAACCAAACTTGGCAAACTTTAGAGCTATACTTCAGAAGCATGCTTTTTGCAATTTATTTTAAATCTGTTCAGCTGCTTAAAAGAAAATTTAAAGAGGGCTCTGGTTGCGCATGAAGGGGTAAAGCCTCAGACAAAGTGATGTATATCTGGGCAATTTGTCCCATGGGACTCCTGCAGTCCCAAAAAATAGGCCATTCTGGTAGGCTGAGAGAGCTTTTTCTCCTGTTTGTTATTTTGGCGCTGTGTTACAGATGCTGGTACTGCTTACCTGACAAACTAAAACTAGCGACCCCAGCACTTCTTATGACCTCACATATTACATAATTCATGACAAGTTAAATGATGTCATTGTTGTTCTCAAATAACAGCTGATGACAACATGTACTGCTATTCACATTACGCTATTTGCATAGTTTTAAAAATGAAACTTGGCGGTAAAGGGCCTATTTTTAAATACATCATAGATTTACTCTTGAGTACACATATGGTGCCATAGAATGAAAATATTGTAGGTCCTGAAGTTAAGTGTGGCTGAGCTTGGCGAAAGTTATATAGTGCAAGGTTTACCTTCCAGTAAATATATGGATATAAGTGGTACTTCCAAGTTATGCGTGGTAAAGCCTGCGCGCTCCTCGTTTGTGTTGCTGGCACATGTTTCTAAGTAGTTTGTTACTTAAAGCAGAAGCATCTGTCAAAAATCTATGAGATAATCCAAAATGTTGTTCATAATAGATTATCCACCAGTGGATATCTGGATATGTGCCCATGTTATATAGTTGTATAGACCAATCCATGTAAAGCGTATATTTATAAGCTGTGGGTATTTTTATTTCCAAAACTTCTCAGAAGATTTTGAGGCATAGTACATTATTGGATAATGTAAAATGTAGGGGTGAAACACATAGATATTACTGAACTTGGTGTGGTTGTAAGCGTTGCTCCGAGGTTGTATGCCATTCTACCTATCTCCGAAATGCGGGGACAGTATTTTACCAAACTGCGTACGTTTGTCCGTTGTGCCTGGCTAAAGGTCTGTATTCAGTGGCTAATGCATACCTGTCACCTTCTTGACTCAAAATTGCTTGTCATGTGAAATCTTTAAGAAGGTGATCCCATTAAGGTGAACTGAGAACAACACTTTTAAGGAGTGTTTAAAGTTCAAAACTGGGTGACCCCATTAAAGTCTGTGGAAGCATTTTGTTAGGTGGTTAAATACCAGGGAAAAGAGGCTGACATACTCCAAATGTGAGTGAGTTGGCAGATATGATGTTTGTCTTGCATGTTTCCTATGGTTATGCCCATTACAACTTGATTGGTGATGGAAAATCGGGCACTGTTGTAACTTGTAGAATTACCCCCAGTCCACAAAGCATGTAGGACACTTTACATCGATTGTGTGATCTATTAGTTATGTTCTATAACCCGTGTGATGTATTAGTTATGTTATATAACCCGTCATGAGTGATATATGTGATGTCATAAGCAGTGCATGGCGGAGGTGCAAGTTGTTAGTTCACTAACTTGTAACTGGCAAATTTAAGTTGTTTTTTTAAACATTAGCTCTCAACACTTCATAACCTAAACTTCGCATTAATTTAACCTTTTGTTAGATAATTTGTGTGTTTTTTGGGATAATTTTTTAAGGTGTGTATACGCTCAATTCTCCAGTATTAGGGGTGTCTTTCATAGATTCACATGCTTGAATATTCCCCGTCGTCGAAGTGGGAGTCCCACTGTAAATAAAATAGCAATAATGCTAAATATATATAAACATAACACAAGATAAAGAAAAGGAAATACAACTGAAATCCTCTAAAAACGATTCCTACATAGGAATGCATGGTAAAGAGAAAAACTATTTGTAACACATTAGTGTCATTATGTTAGTCCAAATTACAGCCAATCAGGCGCCAGCACCCTCTAGAACCTTCTCCTCAGAAGCTCAAGCCATCAGATTTTCTTCCGCACGTCGTGTGAAGGGAGTCTCCCTGAGCTTTGCTCAGTTTCAACTCTACTCTCCTAGTTCCAGTGTTTATCTCAACATGTCAAGTAAGAAGTCTTTATTCAGACCTTGCTCTTCTTGTGGGAAGCTGCGCCTTTTTGAAAAGGACCCCCACCAGAAGTGTATCTACTGTTTATACCCTGATCATGAGGCTGGCAGCTGCAAGTTCTGTAGAACTTTTTCTACAAAGACTCTTAAAGACCGAGAAGGCCGTCTTCTTCTCCTTTGGCTGCAACGTCTAAAGGACAAGGATTCTGCTCTGTCTGACGCAGAAAGTTTACATTCTGGTCTTTCTATAGCAGCCTCTTAGCGTGGTAGTGTTCAGGAGTTTCCATCTCCTTTCCTCAAAAAGACAAAAATGGCCTTGTCTCTGGCTCCTGTGGTGTCTTCTGCCACTCCTACCACCTCTACGCCCACGAGACCTGGCTCTCAGGCGTCTCCTGCTGCCTCTCGAGGTGTTTCCACGCCTCTTAAAGTTCCGCCGTCGACGGGAGCGTCTACGAGCGTTCCGACGACGAGAACAGCATTACCTGCATCATCGACGACGACGCTGACTACAACTTCAGCCTTCTCGTCGACGACGATCTCGTCGACAGCCTACACGTCGACGAGGGTTTCGTTGCCGTCTAAGCCTGTTCCGTCGACGATTCCCATCTCCTCGTCGACGAAGAAAGAATCCTCGTCGGCGAAAGTCCCGAAGACCTCTTCGTCGTCGACTCCGTCGACCAAGGTCTTGTCGACAAAGACACCGTCGACTAAGGTCTCGTCGACGAAGACATCGTCAATCAAAGCCCCGTCGACGAGGACTCCGTCTACGGAGGCTCTACCAGCGTCAACGACGGCACCGTCGACGACTGTCTACAGTGGATCGCCCGTCGACAGTGACCCTGACGACGGCTCCGATGACTTCTCCAAGATTATTTTCGTCGACAGCCAAGTCAGTATCGTCGACGTTAACGACGACGGCACCATCGACGGAGGCACCGATTTCATTTGCGCCTTTGCCGTTAGTGCCATTGAAGACTTCAGAATCTTCACATCGTCGCACTAAGGTTGCGTGCCAACAGATCTCTGATCCAGAGCCACAACCTCCTTCTCCAATGTTTGCCACTACATCTGAGCATGACACAGACTCGGATCATGAAGGGGACACGTTTGGGGCGGCACATAGTCCCTCTGATTTAATAATTAAATGTCAAGACTCTGATTCTGACGACGATGGCGGAGACCAAGAGTCTCAGCAGGAGGAGCAGTTGGTCCAAGTTCCTATGGCTACCATTCCATTAACCTTGATCTCAAATCTCCAACATATGCTGGATGATTACAACCGCCGTTTCCCAGCAACACCGCAGACTACACCTGTACAATCTCCTGCTCCCGTGGCACTACCTCCACCTTCTCTGCCGCCTATCTTACCACCTACAACTTCGTCTCAGGTTCAGACGTCAATTAGAATCCATACCACGGTTTACCCGCAGGATGCGGATGATGAGGCGGTCCCAGAGCGTGAGGACGGAGAGGTCCCTGACAACTCTGATGACGATGCAGGCGACCAGGATATGGCTGAATGGGACGATTACCGGGCACAGACGCCCTCTCCTCAGCCAGGGAACTCTGGTGAATCACCTCCTGTAGATATTGCCAGTTTCCATCTTTTAATGGATAAAGCGGCTCAGTGTTTCAAATTACCAAGATCACAACGCGAGGAGGACTGTTATCTTTATGATTTTAAAGATAAACCTTATAAGCAGGTACACACAATTCCCATCATCGATTTTGTTTGGAAGGAGGGAATTAAACTCATGAATGCTCCAAACTCCTTACTTGCTCAGATACCGCGCCTTGAGAAAAAGTACAAGGCCCCAACTGGTTCTCCAGCTTGCCTCATTTCTCACCCCAAGCCGGACTCTGTGGTGACTCAGGCCGCACAGCGTAGAGCACGGAATCCAGCGTCTCCGATCACAGCCCCTCCAGATAGAGGGTCGACGCCTAGATGCTATTGGCCGCAAGTTTTCAACGATGGCTTCAACATCTGTCCGGGCAGCCAATGCCTTAGCCATCTTGGGCCGTTATGACCGGCAGATGTGTTTAGACATTTCAGATTTGATGGCACTCATACCTGATGCTTCCAAGGCTGACGCTCAACAGATTCTTTGCGATGGTCAGAGGGCGTCGAAATGATCGACTGCGCAGTCGATATTGCTAACAAAGTTTTCTGTCTGCTTGCAAGTGCGGCTGCACTCCGACGACAGGGTTGGCTAAAGTCCACCTCCTTCCGGCAGGAAGTCCAATCCAAAATACTGGATATGCCATACGATGGGGAATCACTATTCGGATCCCATATCGATGCAGCCCTGGAGTCCATTAAGAAGGAAACGGATAAGGCAAAGTCTTGGGGCACATTGCAATTTCGGAAGCAGTCCTTTCGAGGTGCGCGCGGACGCGGCACTTCTTCCAACGTTCGAGGTGGGCAACAATACCGCTCCTACAATCAGAGCGGCCAACGTTACACACCCAATCAGCAATCTCGTCAGCAGCCCTCCAGACCCTACAGAGGAAAGTCTTCTTATCGTGGATCCAATCCTAAGCGCCAATGACTTTTGTCACCCTCAAAGTGTTGGAGGTCGAATCTCTCTGTTTTATTCTCAGTGGTCCTCGATCACCTCGGACCGCTGGGTTTTGGACATTGTACGACGGGGTCATACCCTAGAGTTTGTAGAGATTCCTCCTTGTACTCCACCTCATGGCCCGCCTCCTCCACAACTCGAGGAGCTTTACCATCCGGTCCGTCTTCTTGTTTTAAAAGGTGCAGTCGAAGTGGTCCAGAAACATCAAAGAGGGAAGGGTTTTTACTCTCGATTCTTCCTCATACTCAAGAAGACCGGAGATTGGCGATCCATTCTGGATTTGAGGGCTCTCATCCAGTTCCTAAAGTCCCAATCGTTCCGCATGCTGACGTTACTGGAAACCCTGCGTCTTCTATCCAGCGAGGATTTCATGACCACCATAGACCTTCAAGACGCATACTTTCATGTCCCAATTATCCAACAACATCGCCAGTACCTGCGTTTCAAGGTGGGACCAATGCATTTTCAGTTCAAAGTTCTGCCCTTCGGACTGCGATCAGCTCCTCGTGTGTTCACGAAGGTACTGGCCCCTGTGGTGGCTCACCTGCATCTACAAGGCGTTCAAATCTTTCCATATTTGGACGATTGCCTTCTCAAGTCTCAATCCCACCATCAGCTATGTCAGGACACTCGCCTTTGCCAGCAAGTGTTTCAGTCTCTGGGGTTGACCATGAACGTCGAAAAGTCACAGTTTGCGCCTCTGCAAACCAGAACCTTCCTGGGAGCGATCCTAGACACGAAGCTCTCAAAAGCGTTCGTCTCGAACGAGCGACGTCAGAAGATCCTTCGTCTGGTCTCCCTCCTTCGAAGAAAACAGTCCGTTTCTGTTCGGATGTTAAAGTCATTCTTGAGAATGGCTTCATCTTGTATCGCACTGATCCCAAATTGCAGGTTGCGCACCCGTCCCATTCAGGAGGAACTGGACCTACAGTGGCGTCAGGTCTCCGGGTCCTTCAACGACCTAGTTGCAGTCACAGCCCGCATGAGAGAGCATGCTTTGGTGGGCGCAGCCAACGAATCTGGAAATGGGAATGTCCTTCCTCGTTCACGCTCCAGATCTTACGCTGACGACGGACGCCTCCCTGGAGGGGTGGGGCGCTCATCTCCAGGGCCTATCCATCAAGGGCAAGTGGACTCCGACGCAACGCACGTGGCATATCAACAGGCTAGAATTGATGGCGATCTTCCTAGCGCTCAAGTCATTCCTCCCTGTTGTTCACGGGGAGTCAGTGCTAATCCAAACAGACAATACCACCAGTATGCACTACGTGAACAAACGGGTAGGAACCAAGTCTCCACATCTGTCTCACTTGGCCCAGTCGATCTGGGATTGGGCTCTCCGCCATCACATCACCTTGACAGCCGTTCACCTTGCGGGCGTGTCCAACCTCCTGGCGGACTCTTTGAGCAGGTCCACTTCCTCAACACACGAATGGAAACTGCACCAACCGACTCTGGATCTTGTGTTTCGCCAGTGGGGTCACCCAGATCTAGACCTCTTTGCAACACCGGAGAATCGGAAATGCCCGTCTTATGCAAGTTGGCATCCCCACCCCGGGTCGTGCGGGAATGCCCTTTTGATCGACTGGTGCGATCTATTTGCTTACGCTTTTCCGCCGCTCCCATTAGTACCGCGGGTGCTGTGGAAAATGCGGAGACAGCCCTGCCACCTGTTGATCGCACCTCGGTGGCCCAGGCAGGCATGGTTTTCGGAACTGCTTCTGCTGTCCCAGTGCGAGCCCATTCCTCTACGTCCTCGTCCAGACCTCCTATCTATGGACAGGGGCCTAGTGTGTCATCCGGACCCCTCCACGCTACAATTGTGGGCATGGAACCTGAGCACCTTGAATTCACAGATTTGAATATCTCAGGAATGCAGAGACATCCTGGCTCATGCCAGGGCTCAGTCTACCATCAAGACTTACAAACTCAAGTGGAAGAGGTTCTGTCATTGGTGTGCGGCAGCCAATATCCTTCCCATCCATTCCACTCCAGAGCAGCTTCTTCCATTCTTCTTAAGCCTCGCTCAGTCAGGACTCTGTCATGCTACCCTGAGAGTTTTCTTAGCTGCAATATCTTGTTTCCTACATGATGGCTCTTCTTCTCTCTGTTCATCCAGAATCATACGTCAATTCTTCAAAGGGCTTTTCCGCAAGTTCCCACCTGTTCGGCGCCCTCCTCCATCTTGGCACCTCAATGTTGTTCTATCTCAACTTATGAAGTCACCATTTGAACCTATCCATAAAGCGGATATCAAATTCCTCACCTGGAAGGTTGCGCTACTTTTGGCTTTGACCTCATCTCGTCGCGTGAGCGACCTTCACGCCTTCACTATCAAGCCGCCTTATCTTCAGTTCAAGCCTAACGGGGTGGCGCTCCGCACTAACCCCTCCTTCCTACCTAAAGTACCTATGGATTTTCATTTGAATGAGCCTGTGTTCCTCAAAACTTTCTTTCCGGACCCAAAGTCTCCGGCGGAGCAGCGCTTGCATTCTTTATTTATTTATTTTATTTATTTATAGTCTTGTATCGCGCATGAATCAGCCCCGAAGGGGTATCTCCGCGCGTGGCTTCTGAGAGAGATAAAGCAAAAACTATAGGTCGGAAACGGGCAGAGGGGGAGCTAAGTTAGTCCTGGGTAAATAGGTAGGTTTTCAGTTTATGCCTAAAGTTAAGAAGATGAGGAATTTGTCTTAGCTGGGGAGGGAGGGAGTTCCACAACATTGAGCCTTTAAGGGAAGGGGCACGACCACCTTGTCTTGCTCTGTTTACTTTAGGAACGTATAGCAGCATAGTGTTGCTGGAGCGCAAAGTACGTCCAGGAGAGTAAGGGCGAAAGATATCTTTCAGATATTTGGGACCAGAGCCGTAGATGCATTTATGCATAATGCAGCAAAGTTTAAAATTGATCCGCTGTTGCACCGGGAGCCAGTGAAGATGGGAGAGGAGGGGGCGGGAGGGGGTGCGGGGGGGAGCATTCAGGATGAGTCTTGCCGCGGTGTTCTGTACTACCTGCAGTCTGCAAAGTTGTTCTTGGTTGGCAGATATGAGTAGACTATTACAATAGTCCATTCGTCCAAGGACTAGTGCCTGAACCAGCGTCTTCCTATGGATATTTGGTAGGAAGGGGAAGATACGCCGTAAAATACCAATTGTGCGAAAACACGTTCCCGCAACCTGACTAACATGATCTTTCATAATCAGGGATTGGTCCAGGCGTACCCCCAGATTCTTAATGGTTTGCTTGGGCGCTGGGACAGGTCCGAGCTCAGGTGGCCACCATTCCGGGGACCAGAGCATGGAGGCCCCTCCAAACAGCATGACCTCAGTTTTGGTCACGTTGCATTGGAGAAAGTTCTGGGCCATCCACCCTGCCACCGCTCTCATACCGTCTTGGAAAGATTGCATGACTGCAGGTGTAACGGTTTGAAAGGGGAAAAGCAGCTGAGTATCGTCAGCATAAGAGATGGGTGAAAACCCGTGAGATCTAATGATCTCTGCTAGGGGGGCCACATATACGTTAAATAACGTGGGGCTTAGACATGAGCCCTGTGGCACCCCCTTGGTAAGCTTCCTGCAGACAGATTTATAGGAGCCTAATTTGACACCTTGTTGTCTGTCTCCAAGGAAGCTTTCCAGCCACGCAAGGGCGGTCCCTTCTACTCCAACTCCCTTCAGACGGCCGAGAAGAACTTCATGCGACACCGTGTCGAAGGCAGCGGACAAATCCAATAGCACCAGAATCACTGAGCTCCCTCTGTCAAGTAACATTCTGATGTTATCTGTCACTGACAGAAGGGCTGATTCGGTGCTATGGTTGGGCCTAAAACCAGATTGAGAGTGGTCTAGGCCGCCCGCTGCCTCGATGTAGTTGGACAGGTGTGCATTAACATGCTTCTCGGCCATCTTGCTGTAATAGGGTAGGAGCGAAATCGGACGGAGGTTGGAGAGCTCCGTCCAAGGAAGGGCCGCATTCTTGCGGATTGGGTTCACCACTGCTCTCTTCCATTCAGTTGGTACTTTTCCCTCTTTGAGAGACTGGTTGATGATATCCTGAATGTAGGGAACTAACAGGGTACGAAGTGGGGTTAAAATTTTGGCGGGAATAAGGTCATCCGGAGATCCAGACTTGACTTGAGTCATTATTGTGTCAAGCTCTTCAATGTTTATAGGGGGGAATGTAGTTAAAGTAAAGTTAGTGTTCTTTGGACATCAAACGATGCCTTAAATTTTACATTGCCAGAACTGCCTCCTTCCGCAAGTCCGACCAACTGTTCATTGCCTACGGACGACTGCGTAAGGGACATCCAGTTTCCAAACCTACAATTACCCGGTGGCTTTCTTCTGCCATTGCCTTCTGCCACCAACAAGCTGGCAAACCATTGCAGTCTTCAGTGAGGGCTCATTCTACGAGGGCGATGTCTTCATCCACCGCCTTGTTTGCTGGTGTGCCTCTTCATCAGATTTGCCGTGCAGCGACATGGTCCAGCAGGCACACCTTCACCAAACATTACTGTTTGGATGCCATCAATGAAGCGGATACCGCAGTGGGACAGGCAGTGCTTCGCCATCTTTTTCAGTAAGGTGAGCCTCTGTTCCCCCCTCCTTAGTGTTTTGCTGTGATTGCTATGATGTTACATGACTGTATTATTATTACTGTCTTGGTTATTCCATATATGCCTAGCAATCTCAGTTCTCGGAGGTTACTGCTTTCTATTCTATTCAATAGCAATAGAACAGAGCCACCCAATAATCCCCCCGGGACTGGGTATCCTAAACAATAGAAGCAAAATGTCCAGGAAGGAATCATTTCAAATATGATTTCAATGTTATATGTGTCACATACGTGAACACTAAATTAAAGTGACCATAGGGATTCACAAGCAACAATCCAATTGTATCAAAAATATAGATTATTTTAATTTTCAACAAATAGACGACTTATTTAACAGTACAAATCTGGCAACAAAAATACTACCAAAATGATTGTAAAAAATACTGTGGTAGTGAAAGAACACCTTTCGCCTATGCTGTGGGTAAATAATAGAACCACATACAAAAGAATTAAGCACAATGAGATTCACAAATTGTATTTAGGTGAATTTTACAATGTTTTGCAAAAAGGCGTTATGCGTCGACGTTTCGGTCCTCGTTGGTCACAGCGATCCGTAGGACCATCTTCAGGACAGAATAGTTGCACAGGAATATCTAATATAAACATAATGACATGGACATAAATGAAACCCTAGGGTACCAGGAGAATTATGTAGTCAGCCCAACGCAAAAAGACAATAAAGTGATGATAGCATGACCAGCTGCATGCAGGAAACTAATTACAACCAAAACAAAATCCAGACAACCATCACCAAGTGAAACTACCATAGAGCAAATTCCCAAAAGCATGCCAAAGCCGAGTGCTATTTATCCTAAACCTAATTCTACAAATATACCAAATAATCTAAGCGTGTATAATAGATTCACAAGAGCATTACTCACATGTCCATTTACTAGGACCAACGCATAATCTAGTGAAAAATATATAAACCAATATAGACACAGTTAATCAAAAGTGCTAAGAAGTACTATATACAATGTGTGCTGGTTAAAGTGTTACTCACGGTAGATACACGCCAGACTGGTCGCTCTAAATTACAATAAAAAGGGGGTTAGATTAGCACAATGTGCCGTACGGTATAACACCCCTGTTTAGCAATACACCCAAACGTGAGACAATGTTTGTAAACTTACGTATCAGAAGGCCACCTTATAACCTGCGGGAAATAGCGAATCTACATTAGTGACCCAGCCGAGTCTACAATGTATAATATCGTGTGGAAATAACATTCTCGTGGCGTTTACTTACTTTAGCAGCAAACGACAACCAGCATGGCTCAGTCCATGTTAATCCCGGTAAAAAATCTCGGAATCACTAACCCGATGAACACTGCGTGATTAAGACGCCATGTGTAGATGACGTCACACAGTCAACCAACGTGGTGGCCATCTTAGAATGGAACACAAGATGCCTAAAGCCTATCCACATATAAGGTTATATGCACGAGTCCGAAATATTATACCAAAATAAATAAACAAAATGCAGTTCACATGTAAAATATGAGCAAAATCCAAATCATACACAGATAAAACGAATAATATATGGAATGACAAAACTATATTATAATGGTCTACATCCATGTCTAAAGGGTACTGGTTGGGGCACACAGCCGTGTGCATAGTTAGATCAGTGAACCAGCCAAGGTTATTGATAAAGTTCTGCCAAGTGAAAGAACCATCATGTATATATGGCAGCTCAACAAAATCATGTAGCTAAAAATCCACCATCATAATGCAAGGTAAGGTAATCCAGAGGTGTACTACATAGTCATGAGTTAACAAAGAGTGGCCAAACTATGCCATTCAATAAAGGCATTTAACCCATTATCAACAGTATTACACAGCCAAATCCATTTATTCTCTCTTTGAGTTAACAACTTGTCCACATTTGGTCTTCTCCTTGTACCCTTTACAACCTCAATGACAAACCACTTCATATCAGAGGGTCCATGTGACATGCTGTTATAATGTTCAACAAGCGGAGCAGTACTCACATTGCACCTAATACGCGATTGGTGTTGTGTGATGCGTTTTTTTATTTCTTGTGTTGTCTTGCCAATGTAGTTAAGGGCACAAGGGCACTGGATACAGTAGACTACGTTTTTAGTTTCCATCATTTGTAAACCAAATCACAAGTGCTTTTATTACCATATCGGTCTGCACTCTTCCATACTGTGTCTTGCCATCACCAACTTCAAAGGCTGCATGAAATTGGTCTGCAGTCAGCCACCTTACACAGGTTCTATTCCTTTCTAAATAATATATCTCAATCTGTGCAGCTGCTTCCTTCTAAATCAAGTCCCAAAGACCTGCATTGTAGAGTCCCGCAGGGCTCTTCTTTGAGCCCTACACTGTGTAACATCAATTTGGCACCACTAGCTAATATTGGGAAGAGTATTTGAAGTCATCATGTATGCCGAAGACACTTAACTTATCAATAGAGATAAGTGCGATGAAATTAGGAAGAATTTGGTTGAGTCTTTGGAGGTAGCAGAATGGTTGCATGCTCACTATCTGAAACTAAATTCAGGCAAATCAGAAATGGTAGTGTTGGGAGGGGCTGAAAAACGTTGGAATGAGCTATGGTGGCCTACTAGGTTCTGCCCAGCACCCACACCCAAAAAGGTGGTAAAAGTTGCAGGTTTTCTTATTGATAAAATATGGTCCCTACAAGAACAAGTAACCAGGAGGAGGGGGATTGATTGTACCCCAAACAGCCATACAGCCAGACCAGATTTCATTTGCTTGCAGTTTCAATGCAAAAACCATTTATGCTCGTTTTTTGTGTGTTTTTTTTAAAACTTTATTTATTTCATTTTCCAGGTTAAAACATAGGTACAATCTCATACATTCAAATAATTACGACAGGTCAGTTCTGGAAACTGTAAATATTAGCAGCTTATACAACAAGACATATCACATTACATAGTGCCTCTCTGCAGGTCTGAAGCATGGTGAGAAAACTCATCATCACACCCCACTACATAACGCTGTCTCAGCATAGCCTAAAGGTCAATCAGGGTTAGCATTTCATCACTGTAAAATTTGCTGCAATGCACATAGTTAGCATAAGTACTTCAGTCATTAGCCTCGCGTGACTGTGCATAACATCGTCTTAAATACCTTCTCGCCTTGTGGTTGATATATATACCATTTACATTCACATTGATAAAGTCGTGTTGTCATCCCGCCTGTCTGTCTCTGCCCCATCTTGTGACCCTGTACTGGTTAAGAGGTATGCATGAAGAGGGCCCCATATATCCCTGGGCCTGCTCGCCATTGGCTGTGTTTCAGCATATACAGTGTTCTCTTCTTGGCAATATGTATTCTGTAGTAGGGGATCTCTGTGTATAGTCATAATCTAGTGAATAGTCCCGCTCATGTGCGTGGACCCCGGCAATCAAAAATAATCTCTTAAGCTGTCAAAAAATTGCATAACTGCAAAGACACTTAAGAGATACTTTAAAGACAAATAATGCAGCCTATATCCACAGGCTACACTGTCCAGTACTTCAACTAGAAATTCCACCAAAAACACACACAACAGCACAGCCTGCCCAGTTTCTTCCATAGAGAAACTTGCCTCTACCAGTAAAAGCCTCTGGAATGATCGAGAGGAAGGCATGGGCAGACAAGCCCCATAGGCTGCCATTATGTGGCTTAAATAGGATACTGTGCCTTAAAGAGAACTTTCCAGAACTTCTCCCAGTATCCCAGAATGCACAGCAGGTCCCACTTACTTTCACTTCTTTTTTCCGGCTCCTGCTAACGGGACCCTGGGGCATTGAGCTCTCCCTTTTTCAAGGGTTTATTGGAATTTTGTACACTTTTGGCTTTAAAAGTGTTTCAGTTTGTGTACTTGGTGTTTCCCTTCACTTCTGTGTATTTGTTCAGGCTTTTTAGGGCTCTAAAATGCCTGCTATCTTCGACAAGTGCCCAGCATGTGGGAGGAAGAAGGCCAAGACTGATCCACACGACGTCTGCATACTCTGTCTCTCTGAAGCACATGTCCCTGAAGAATGTGACATCTGTCAGACCTTTTCTACAAGGACCCTGAGGGACAGGCTGAAGATTAGGCTGCAAGGCCTAGAGGAGAGACGGCTGCAGGTGGGTCTGGGCAGGCTGGGAAGGCTCCCTCTGCCTCTGCTGAGGCCTCTGGGTGGCTCCCCAGGGGCAGGAAGTCCAGCAAACGATCCCGGTCTCCGTCGATGTCTATTGCATCGACGACGACGTTGAGAGGGATGACGATGGTGTGTTCCCCATCTCCCCGGGGCTCCGGGTCGAGACGGCGTGGAAGGTCGACGTCGAAAGGCCTGGGCAGGCCGCCGTCGAAGTCACCGTCGATGGCGTCTTAGGCGTCGAGCCATCAACATCGAAGAAGGACCAGCAGGCATCGGCGCTCGCCGTCGAAGCGACACCGCCGTTCGCCGTCGAGTAGACGTTCGGCGTCGAGGGGATCCTCGACGTCGAGGACTGCGAGGAAGCGGTAGACGAGGAAAAGTCAACGTTCGTCGTCGAGAACCCGCTTGTCGTCGACTTGCCGGCGCTCGGCGGCGAAGAAGAAATACTCAACGTCGAGGAGACGGCGTTCGACACAGGAGTCACGGGGTCGCCGTTCGAGCGTCGTTTATCCGGCGTCGAAGTCGAGAAGGAAGAGATCGGCGTCTGGGAGCTGTTCTGGCTCCCCAAAACAGCGCAGAAGGAGTTCTGGCGCCAGAAGTCAGGCGGGGTCTGGTGAAGGACGCTGGAGGCGGCGCTCACATTCTGGAGGGGCTGGTTCGCATCCCCTCCTCCGAAGAAGTCACTGGGCTCGGTGTACTCGGAGGTTTATACACCGCCTCGGCCTAAGTCACCTCCTCCTCTACCTAAGGAGGAGCCACCCATTAAACCCCAGCTACCACCACTTCCTCCAGCGGGGCAACCACCGCCACCACTTCCGCCACGTGGGCCTGCCCCTCGGACGGAGAGTCCTCCGGTTCCTCCGCCACGGTCGGTGTCACTGCCTCGGCTACCTACACCACCTAAGGGGACCCCAAAACCTAGAACCCAGGATAAACCACGGAAGACGCCTCCACGGAAACCTACGGAGCGTCCACGTACTGGGAGATCGCGATCACGTTCCAGGAGAAGGGAAAGATCGCGCCACCGGTCTTCCACGCGGTCGAGACGGCGCCACAGGAGGCACAGGTCTCGTTCACAGACAAGGTCCTCCGGGACCAGGGACTATTCTGACGTTGTCGGAATCACCGGAGACGAGGGTTTCACCAATTGATGATCTGGTGTCTTTTCAGGATGTCCTTTTGAGAGGTGCAGCAAAACAGGGCATCTCGTTGACGGTGCCCACGCCCAAGACGTTGGTGATCTTTGAGACGCTGCACCAGAAGCATCTGTCTACCCGTACCTGGACGATTGGTTGATCAAGGCCTCCTTCTCGGAAGCACAAGCGGACTTCCAGAAGACGTGCGTTCTCTTGAACAAGCTGGGGTTGCACATCAACATGTCCAAGTCTGTCCCGACTCCAGTCCAGTGCATACAGTACTTGGGAGCCTCCATCAATACGCTGTCAGCAAGCGTGTCTCCTTCGGAGGAGCGACGGTTATCACTCCTTCGGAAGGCTCAGGCTCTTATGACCACTCCATCTACAACAGTGAGGACGGGGTCTTCTCTACTGGGATCGATGGCCTCTTGTATCTTCCTGACGCCACACGCGCGACTGCACATGAGACCGTTGCAGGAGTGCTTGGAGGACCAGTGGGATCAGAGGAAAGGATCTTGGGACGACCGGATACGACTGTCTCTGCATGCTCTTCAGTCTCTGAAGTGGTGGTGTTCAGCGGAGAATCTCCTGAGAGGGGTTCCCTTCCACAAGGACATTCCCACACAGACTATCGTGACGGATGCTTCTCTCCACGGTTGGGGGGCGCACTCCGGAGACCTACAGATTCAAGGGACGTGGTCCTCGACGGAGTCCACGTACCACATCAATTTCCTGGACCTCAGAGCTGTTCACTCTGTCCATCACCACCCCTTGTTGTAAATAATTTTGTCCACCCTAAGCGTGGAAGGGTATACTCAGATGTGAGTCCCTTGCTCATTGCACCATCAGGATTCAAGCAAGCCGGGCCGAAGACGGCTGTATTGCCAGAAACCGGTCCCCGGAAGCTTGTTTCCTTCCCAGTGTAAGAATTGGCTTTTGTAGTCTGGTCTGCCCTGTTCCCATGATGCACTGGGCCAGGGACAGACTAATTTGCATACAGCCAGGTTCTGAAACTGGGATGGTGCAATGAGCTAAAAAAACGGTGTTGGATCTGGCCCTGATCTCTTGACTGGGTGAGAGTACTCTGCTTAATTCGGAGACTCTGTCCATCACCACCCCTTGTTGTAAATAATTTTGTCCACCCTAAGCGTGGAAGGGTATACTCAGATGTGAGTCCCTTGCTCATTGCACCATCAGGATTCAAGCAAGCCGGGCCGAAGACGGCTGTAATGCCAGAAACCGGTCCCCGGAAGCTTGTTTCCTTCCCAGTGTAAGAATTGGCTTTTGTAGTCTGGTCTGCCCTGTTCCCATGATGCACTGGGCCAGGGACAGACTAATTTGCATACAGCCAGGTTCTGAAACTGGGATGGTGCAATGAGCTAAAAAACGGTGTTGGATCTGGCCCTGATCTCTTGACTGGGTGAGAGTACTCTGCTTAATTCGGAGACTCTGTCCATCACCACCCCTTGTTGTAAATAATTTTGTCCACCCTAAGCGTGGAAGGGTATACTCAGATGTGAGTCCCTTGCTCATTGCACCATCAGGATTCAAGCAAGCCGGGCCGAAGACGGCTGTATTGCCAGAAACCGGTCCCCGGAAGCTTGTTTCCTTCCCAGTGTAAGAATTGGCTTTTGTAGTCTGGTCTGCCCTGTTCCCATGATGCACTGGGCCAGGGACAGACTAATTTGCATACAGCCAGGTTCTGAAACTGGGATGGTGCAATGAGCTAAAAAAACGGTGTTGGATCTGGCCCTGATCTCTTGACTGGGTGAGAGTACTCTGCTTAATTCGGAGACTCTGTCCATCACCACCCCTTGTTGTAAATAATTTTGTCCACCCTAAGCGTGGAAGGGTATACTCAGATGTGAGTCCCTTGCTCATTGCACCATCAGGATTCAAGCAAGCCGGGCCGAAGACGGCTGTAATGCCAGAAACCGGTCCCCGGAAGCTTGTTTCCTTCCCAGTGTAAGAATTGGCTTTTGTAGTCTGGTCTGCCCTGTTCCCATGATGCACTGGGCCAGGGACAGACTAATTTGCATACAGCCAGGTTCTGAAACTGGGATGGTGCAATGAGCTAAAAAACGGTGTTGGATCTGGCCCTGATCTCTTGACTGGGTGAGAGTACTCTGCTTAATTCGGAGACTCTGTCCATCACCACCCCTTGTTGTAAATAATTTTGTCCACCCTAAGCGTGGAAGGGTATACTCAGATGTGAGTCCCTTGCTCATTGCACCATCAGGATTCAAGCAAGCCGGGCCGAAGACGGCTGTAATGCCAGAAACCGGTCCCCGGAAGCTTGTTTCCTTCCCAGTGTAAGAATTGGCTTTTGTAGTCTGGTCTGCCCTGTTCCCATGATGCACTGGGCCAGGGACAGACTAATTTGCATACAGCCAGGTTCTGAAACTGGGATGGTGCAATGAGCTAAAAAACGGTGTTGGATCTTGCCCTGATCTCTTGACTGGGTGAGAGTACTCTGCTTAATTCGGAGACTCTGTCCATCACCACCCCTTGTTGTAAATAATTTTGTCCACCCTAAGCGTGGAAGGGTATACTCAGATGTGAGTCCCTTGCTCATTGCACCATCAGGATTCAAGCAAGCCGGGCCGAAGACGGCTGTAATGCCAGAAACCGGTCCCCGGAAGCTTGTTTCCTTCCCAGTGTAAGAATTGGCTTTTGTAGTCTGGTCTGCCCTGTTCCCATGATGCACTGGGCCAGGGACAGACTAATTTGCATACAGCCAGGTTCTGAAACTGGGATGGTGCAATGAGCTAAAAAACGGTGTTGGATCTGGCCCTGATCTCTTGACTGGGTGAGAGTACTCTGCTTAATTCGGAGACTCTGTCCATCACCACCCCTTGTTGTAAATAATTTTGTCCACCCTAAGCGTGGAAGGGTATACTCAGATGTGAGTCCCTTGCTCATTGCACCATCAGGATTCAAGCAAGCCGGGCCGAAGACGGCTGTAATGCCAGAAACCGGTCCCCGGAAGCTTGTTTCCTTCCCAGTGTAAGAATTGGCTTTTGTAGTCTGGTCTGCCCTGTTCCCATGATGCACTGGGCCAGGGACAGACTAATTTGCATACAGCCAGGTTCTGAAACTGGGATGGTGCAATGAGCTAAAAAACGGTGTTGGATCTGGCCCTGATCTCTTGACTGGGTGAGAGTACTCTGCTTAATTCGGAGACTCTGTCCATCACCACCCCTTGTTGTAAATAATTTTGTCCACCCTAAGCGTGGAAGGGTATACTCAGATGTGAGTCCCTTGCTCATTGCACCATCAGGATTCAAGCAAGCCGGGCCGAAGACGGCTGTAATGCCAGAAACCGGTCCCCGGAAGCTTGTTTCCTTCCCAGTGTAAGAATTGGCTTTTGTAGTCTGGTCTGCCCTGTTCCCATGATGCACTGGGCCAGGGACAGACTAATTTGCATACAGCCAGGTTCTGAAACTGGGATGGTGCAATGAGCTAAAAAACGGTGTTGGATCTGGCCCTGATCTCTTGACTGGGTGAGAGTACTCTGCTTAATTCGGAGACTCTGTCCATCACCACCCCTTGTTGTAAATAATTTTGTCCACCCTAAGCGTGGAAGGGTATACTCAGATGTGAGTCCCTTGCTCATTGCACCATCAGGATTCAAGCAAGCCGGGCCGAAGACGGCTGTAATGCCAGAAACCGGTCCCCGGAAGCTTGTTTCCTTCCCAGTGTAAGAATTGGCTTTTGTAGTCTGGTCTGCCCTGTTCCCATGATGCACTGGGCCAGGGACAGACTAATTTGCATACAGCCAGGTTCTGAAACTGGGATGGTGCAATGAGCTAAAAAACGGTGTTGGATCTGGCCCTGATCTCTTGACTGGGTGAGAGTACTCTGCTTAAATCGGAGACTCTGTCCATCACCACCCCTTGTTGTAAATAATCACTTGGCGCTGAAGGCCTTTCATCCGTCCTTCCAGACCAACTCGCTGCTTGTTCAGACGGACAATACGACGATGTATTACCTCAACAAGCAAGGGGGCTCGATCGCGCACTCTGTCGCAGGAGGCGCAGGCGATCTGGCGCTGGCTTCTGGCCAGAGGACTGACGATAACGGCTACCCATCTGCCAGGTGTGCAGAATGTTCAGGCGGACGCACTGAGCAGACTGATTCAGGAAAACCGCGAATGGGTCATAAACGACGAAGTACTAGGAGAAGTCTTCGCAAGGTGGGGAACTCCAGACGTAGATCTGTTCGCCACCGCCGAAAACAGCAAATGCCGAGACTTCGCCTCCAGGTACTACCAGCGGGGGACGCTGGGGAATGCGCTATGGATCAACTGGTCGAACGACTTTCTGTACGCTTTTCCACCCATTCCCCTGATTCCGGCAGTGCTCATCAAGCTGGCCCGGTCCAGGGCGCGGATGATACTTATTGCTCCGGAATGGCCCAGGCAGTGGTGGTTCACGGACTTGCTTCACCGGCCTCTCCTTCCGCACATACAGCTGCCGTGCAGGCCGGACCTTCTCACGAAGTTCGGGGGACAGATGTTACACCCCAACCACTCGTCTTAGAGTTTGGCGGCATGGCTCCTGAGATAGTGCAATATGGCCATTTGAATCTGCCCGAAGATTGCATGGACATTCTGAAGGAGTCTAAGCGACCTTCCACTCGGACTTCCTATGCTTACAAGTGGAAGAGGTTCTGTATCTGGTGCAAGTCTAAGAACTTTGACCCGACGACGTGCAAGGAGGATGTCATCCTTCCTTACCTTCTACATTTGGCGCAGTCTGGCCTTAATGTTCATTCCATTAAGGTCCATCTCGCTGCATTGACTGCCTACAGGAAATGCCCTTCACAGACTTCCTTCTTCCAGATCCCTGTGATCAAAGATTTTCTGGAAGGCTTGAAGAAAGTATTCCCTCCTGTCCGGCTCCCTTCGCCTTTAGGGGAATTGAATGTGGTGCTGTCCAGGTTGATGAAGGAGCCTTTTGAACCTATTCATAAGGCTTCGTTGCAGCATCTGCCCTGGAAGGGGGCGTTCCTTGTGGCCATTACATCAGCCCGCAGGGTGAGTGAAATGCAGGCGTTGAGTTGCCAAGAACCTTCTACTGTATTTCATGCTGCTAAGGTTGTTATGCGTACTCACCCTAAATTTCTTCCCAAGGTTATTTCTGATTTTCATGTCAACCAGACCATAACTTTGCCTACGTTTTTTCAGAATCCTTAATCTCCAGCGGAAAGGTCTTTACATTCCCTGGATGTCAGGAGGGTGTTGAAATTCTATCTGGATAAAACCAAAGATATTCGTAGGTCAGACCAATTGTTTATCAATTATGGATCAGTCAGGACGGGTCTTGCAACCTCTAAGCAGTCCATCTCTAGGTGGATTGTGTCCTGCATACAGTTGTGTTACCAAAAAGCTAATAAGACCTTAGGGGGTAAACCTAAGGCTCATTCCACCAGGGGCAAAGCTGCCACGACAGCTTTGCTCCGTAATGTTCCGATTGCAGAAATCTGCAAGGCGGCCACTTGGAAGTCGGTTCATACCTTTGCTAAGCATTACTGCCTGGACACTGATGCCAGGGCAGACGCTCAAGTTGTGCTAACAGATTTCGCAACGAAGCCTGCCCAACAAGTGGTTATTTCTCTTTTCTCCACCGCTGCTTTGGTGTGGGGATGGGCTTGCCATTCTATTCTCTAGATTATGACTATACACAGAGATCCCCTACTACAGAAGGAGTAGTTTCTGTCCTGTAACTCCAGTTCTGTAGTAGGGGTATCTCTGTTATAGTCATAAGCGCCCGCCCTCCTCCCCGGTGGAGAGATATTCATATAAGGAATGCTACAGGTCTGGCGTGTACGCCTTCAAAAAGAACTGAAAGTAAGTGGGACCTGCTGTGCATTCTGGGATACTGGGAGAAGTTCTGGAAAGTTCTCTTAAAGGCACAGTATCCTATTTAAGCCACATAATGGCAGCCTATGGGGCTTGTCTGTCCATGCCTTCCTCTCTATCATTCCAGAGGCTTTTACTGGTAGAGGCAAGTTTCTCTATGGAAGAAACTGGGCAGGCTGTGCTGTTGTGTGTTTTTGGTGGAATTTCTAGTTTAAGTACTGGACAGTGTAGCCTGTGGATATAGGCTGCATTATTTGTCTTTAAATTATCTCTTAAGTGTCTTTGCAGTTCTGCAATTTTTTGACAGCTTAAGAGATTATTTTTGATTGCCGGGGTCCACGCACATGAGCGGGACTATTCACTAGATTATGACTATAACAGAGATACCCCTACTACAGAACTGCGATTTGCCCCAGTTTATTTGTATGCCCGTCAACCGCCCGAACACCAGGAATTCCCGTAACAGGGGATTAAGATTGGTTTGGGGGTCCGGAACATAAAGCGCAAATCACCTGCATATAGTGACACCCCGATTTGTCGTTGGAAACACTTGAACGCGCTCTCCTTGTGGAGTTGTCGTAGACGCCACACTAGCGGCTCAATCACAATGGCGAATAGAAGGGGGGAAAGTGGGCACCCCTGACGGGTACCCCTCGTGATCGACAGCTGAGTGGACAGATGACCATTAATAAGGACTCTGGCAGTAGGTCGGGTATAGAGCAATTGAATCCAGGAAATAAATAGTTTGGGAAACCCCATTTTGTGCAGGATGGAAAATAAATAATGCCATTCAACCGAGTCAAATGCTTTCGTAGCATCCAGGAAAATCGCAGCTACTGGGAACTCAGGAGCTATGGTTTGAATTAGGGAAAAAAGGGTGCGCAAATTGTGATTGGTGGACCTGCCAGGAACAAACCCAGCCTGATCAGGGAGTACTATCTTTGTCATGAGGAGGGAAAGCCGGGTGGCCAGCACTTTAGCTAAAATGTTAGCATCACAATTAATGAGTGATAGTGGGCGATAAGAATCCCACTCTGTGGGGTCCTTCCCTGGTTTTAAAAGGGAAGTGATGACTACCTCACGCATCGAGCTGGGTAACACCCCTATCTCCAACGACTCCTCAAACACTTCTTTCAGTACGGGGGCCATAATGTCTATGTAACATTTATAGAATTCAGCAGGCAGTCCATCAATCACGGACGCCTTCCCATTTTTTAGTGACATTATTGCCTCTCTAATCTCGTCTAGCTCTAGAGGAGCGCTAAGGAATGTTCTGTGCACGTCACTTAGCCAGCACAATGCGATATCATCCAGAAAATTCCCGAACCGAACTTCCCCCATTCTTTGCGTAGTGTATAGCTTTCCATAATGTATCTTAAACGTTTCCAAAATTCCCTCAGTGACCTGACATGTCCCGCCGTCTGGTTTATTAATCTCCAATATGTTGGTACTGAATCGTGGATTCCTAGTAAATTCTGCTAGTGCTCGGCCTGGCCTCTCCCCTTCACAGTATATCCGTGCCAACCAGTGCTTCCCTCTGAATTTTGCCTCCCTCGCAGCCTCATCCTCGTATTCCGACAACTTAGCAATAAAGTCTTTGTGTATTCTCCCATTGGTACCTCTTGTCATCTGTGCCTCCAACCCTTTCATATCCCGTTCCAGTTTGCGTATAGTACCTTGGATATCCCTCAGAACCCCAAAGCTTTTGGAGATGCAATACCCTCTGACAGTAACTTTAAATGCTTCCCACACCACCTCTACACTCTCCACTGATCCTTTGTTGCGAGGAAAGAATGCTGCGATCTCTTCTCCCAGTTCTGTTTTAAACACTTCGTCTAACAATGCAGTGGGCTGAAGCCTCCATGTGGGTCGTGGTCTGTCACAGCCAGGCATTCGTAATTGTACCAACACAGGACAGTGGTCTGAATATGTTCTGGCTAAATGTACAACTTTCCCTATATCTGTGCTCAGCCCTCGAGACAGTAGACAATAGTCAAGACGGGCCCAAGTATTGGTATAGGATGTGAAATGTGTTCCTTCTCTTTGCATAGGGTGAACGAACCGCCAGCTGTCAATTAGGCCTCCTTCTTCCATAATGCCTTGCAATACATCTCTAGACCGCCTATTGTACTGTACACATCCATCTGCTCTATCTAGTCTAGGCGCCTTAGCTACATTAAAGTCGCCCCCCCCCAGATAATGTGCATTGACCCAATGTTTACAACCTTTCCCCATAGTGTCATGAAAAATTCTGGCGTACAATGTTTGGGGCATAGCAATTCACAATTGTGACCGTATCAGTGCCAAGTCTGCCCCACACAATAACAAATCTACCCTCTGTGTATGTTAAGTCACCAATCACTCAGAATTGAATTGACCTCTTAACCCCTTCTGCGCTCATGACGAGCTCAGCTCGTCATTAGGTTTACCTGTCGTGCGCTCATGACGAGCTGAGCTCGTCATGAACCGCGGGGTTTTAAAAACTTCAGCGCGCAGCGGGAAAAACCGCCGCACGCATGTGGTTAATCAGAACGGCTGTGCCCCTAGCATATGAGTAAGAGGAGAACATCCTAACCGGTGCCCACCTACTCGCGAATGTGTGGCTTGAACGTGAATGCAAGTGCGTTACCTGCAGTAACGCTATATGTACCTGATGGCGATCTAGATACGCCAATATGTTACTGCCTTTTCTAGCATCATTTAGACCCTATATATTCCAAGACAATATTGACAGTCGATGTCTTCCCATCATGACCCATTTTTGTCCATCGCATCACAACATAGCCCTGCAAAAGAGCCATACATTGCATCGCCTCCAGAAGCTTGTACCTGTCTATGAATCTGTACCTGTACAGTAACTCGTGACTTATTATTTTTTTTTTTTTGCAGTTTTATTTAGCGCGAACTAGACCCGAACCGAATCAGGTATCAGAGCGCTTTACATATTTTTCCAGTTACGTTACATTTTTACGTTTTCCAGTTACTTTCATGTTAGGCACGGGGAGATTAAGTTTTTTGCCCAGAATCACAGGAGGTTTTGGCATCGTTACCGAGACTCGAACCCAATAACTGAACCCCCTTCCCCTCCCACTGACACTCCCCAACCGTGTCACAGTCCCCTCCCTACCCCCTCCCCCCTCCCAAACATTCCCAAGAAAAGAAGCAATGAGGGTATTCCAAGTCGGGGCAATCTCCACAGGATACACACCTGAAACATTGCTGCTATTCCAAGGCCTGCTTGTTCTTTGCAGTATCTGGCCGTCCCATGTCTCCACACGCCGCTTAGGGCTTCTCTGCGCACAACCGTTTCTCAATATCTATTCGCCGTCTTGAGCTGCAGTTATGCCTTGCAATAATTTCCGTGTGAGCGTTCCTCAGGCCTGTAACGTGATGGTCCTCCCCGCCACCACTGTGTATATATTGTCTAGTCAACAGATCGTACAGTTCGAGTGGTTTGCGCCTATTAGTATCAATGCACTTGTATCCGTGTATCCCTTCTCGTTTGCGTTCGTAATATCAGCTGCCTAACGCCTCCTCTACTGTACCATTCTCTTTAGTGGCCTATCCGCTTCATTTTACATATCGGTGCCCTGAAAAGGAGCTCAGTGTACTAGGCCCAGGGCCCTGCCATATGCTTCCACCCTTCGTACAGTGATTCAGGCCGCTCAACATATGTAGTAGCTCCGTCTTTTCCCACTCCGTGACCCTTCGCACACAGCACAGTATATGTCTGACGTGGCCCAAGTAGTGTTCAGCTATGTTTGTCCAAATATTCACACTGCCTCTGAAGTCAAAGGTGCATTCTTTTTATATCTGTCTAGGGGCAGCCTGTTTTTTGATGATGTTCTGCTCGCAGGGCCGCTCTTGAAGCTATTCCATATTACCGTGCACTACAACCCTTTATCGCGATGCACCGGTCTTACTCCTGCAGCAACGTGTCTCAATCAAGTTTGCATCCACTGCTGCTATGTACGCATTTTTTACAGTGTTCTGACGCATCGGGTGCTGCGCTGCTCTCGCCTGTCTTCTATAATATACAGTTCTGGAGTGGCAAGTCATCAGCGATCTAAGGGCCCGTAAATATGTCAGCAGTTAGTCAGTGCCTGCAGTCGCCCTTCTTATTCCTTGCCCGTTGTGAATTGCATGCACGTCTATCAATCCCGTGTCCTGGGCCGACTTTTACCGCACACTAAATGGCCGCCTCCCGGGGTCTGCGCTCATACAATGGCCCGTGCAACTCCTTACGCAGATATAATCGGGCGATGGTTGCAGTCTTCGCAGAGGGGAACTCACATAGAGGGACTCACCGCTGCCGTTTTCATGACGCCACAGTCTGTTGTGCGGGCCGCTCCTTCCATCTCCGTGCGGCCTGTCAACCACGTGGGAGCCACGGCACTCGCCTGACTACTGTGCCTGGCCCCACGCTTCAGTCAGCTTCCAGCGGCGCCACTCGGCCAGGCTCCAGTCTTCACCAGTACCGCAGCGTTCACAGCACATACATCACGGTACCTCCGTCAGGTGCCACTTGCATTAGGCTCTCATGGGAAGTGTGGAATATTGCAGCAAAGAATGTTTTAGAACATGATAATTAAAATATATGCAGTCGGACTGTGGGAGCCTCAAACAGATGCGGCCATTCCACTTGTGCGCCACCTAGCGCCCCCAACCATTTATGCTTGTTGACTGGTGCCAATCAACCCACTTCTTCCCTGATATCCCCGCCACTAGTTCTTCTGTGCTTAGCTGTTTATGGTGACATGACCATGATTCATCATAGCACAGAAGTCTTGGAAATCTGATGTTCGAGGCATGTGAGCTGTAGATCACATGCTGGGCATAGCTCGCCATCTAGTGTTGGGTCCCGATGTTTGCACTTGTTTTTTCTTTGAAGAAGTCTTTCCTGTCACGAGGTAGGTGACTCCTCCTTTCGGTGATAGTGCGCACGGGCATCGAATCCATTGTTAGATAGTTTTTTCCTGCCATACGGTTCAGACGTCTATCGCTGCGCTCTGACACCATTCCTTAGGTTTCCCTCGATGCGCAAGATACTCGCCCTCGATGGTGGTGTTTTCAATTCATCTCTACTTACTAAAACTGATCTTTTGGTGGGAAAGCTCGTGGAAGGCCGTCTGGCCTACCGGTATCGGGCCGACCCGTAGTCAATGGAACTAACTCCCTTTCAGATTCAGCCATCAGTGTCACGCAAAATACCCGCGCACCGACTCACTCGAAGTGTGTAACCTGTGTTTGTCCCCCGAACACAGGCTGCAACGCATGCCAGGCTTTCCGCTCTAAGAAAACACTTTGCAACCGTCAGGCTAGACGTCGCGACATGCAGAGTCAGCACACAAGCTCCATTCCGGACATCTTCAGGCACCATTCGTGTGAAGAGGCCGTGAAGGCCAAAGGAACCGAGGAGGAGCAGGAGCTGGTCGCCACCTCGGAGCTCGACTCCGAAGAGGACGACATCCCACATGGACAATGTACCGGGAGTACAGCTACCCCCTCGTCCCAAGACACAACTACACAGAAAAAGAAGGCTCTGGTCCAACCCATGCCCTCGGGCTCCGGTCTGCACCGAGACCACGCTTCTGATGCCCTGCCTTCTGGCTTTGCACCGAAGTCTACTGAAAAAGCCTTCCGCCTCCAAAAAGACTCCCTCCAAATCGAACTCCGAGCTGAGACCTGCAGCGTCGAAATACAAGTCCAGCTCCGACCCCCACCATTCGGCCCCCGATACACACTTCGGGTCCACCAACACAGACACCAACCTGACTTTGGGGGCATGTTTAGTGCCCAACCACTTTTTGCTTATAAAAGGGCGAGCAATCCAAAGGAAATTCTAAATAAAAAACTCTCACAACCCAAGGTCCAACACAAAGGTTTGCTTAAATGCATGAATTGCTCTAATTGCAATAATGCAATCACAGGGAAAACCATGAATCATCCCAGATCTGGTAAACCTATCACTTTGGCATACACAGCAACTTGTAACAGCAATTATGTTGTGTACTACATAAAATGTCCTTGTGACCTCTATTATGTAGGTAAAACAGAGCGGAGTTTGCGTACAAGAATTACTGAACATAAGAGCAGAATTCGCACACAGAACGCAAACTCTCCACTAGCCCAACACTGGCTCACCCACAGACACAATATAGCCCAATTAAAATTTGGCATCCTGCAGGTGATTGAACCTGACCCTGAACATGACCGAGCACAAACACTATCACAACGAGAATCATATTGGATTTGGCACATGCAAACCTTGAGTCCCACAGGTTTAAATGACAAATTTGAACTAGCATGTTTTATGTAAGTGTCCATTACCACAGGCCAACCAATGATTCTTTTGCTCGTTTCTCATATTGCCTGTCTGTTTATTGTCATGCAGATTGTGCACACGTGGAGTGGCAGTATTACATTTCTGTTTGTGCAAGACATGATTTTTTCACGATTCAACGTTTTCATTAGTAAATATTCTGGACCCACCCTGAAGTGTATTTTTTAAATAATTTTTTTAATAATTTAATTTACCAACACTAACAACACTATCTCTCAGAGTACTTTACTATGCTGTTTTACTTCATTTCTTTCGTCTCTAGTTTCAAGATGGCGCACACATACGTAGTCCTCTTTCTATTACCTCGCTCTCCGTTTTAGCAACACTCCCTCTTACGCACCCGTTTCACTCGCCACAGAGCAGCCTGTTGGACACATGTGAAACCCTAACCGGTAAGCCTTTCACCTACCACTAGATTCCTGCCGTAGTAGATTGACCATGTCTACACAAGGTCACTCACTGTACACTGTTCCTTTTCCTTTTTAGGGACGCTTCCCTTACGCGATACGATAACACCTCGAGCAAACGCCTACGGGTGAGCGCACGTTTTTATCTTTCATTTCCCATTCCGCTTTACACTGGATTACTTGAGTGTGACCCTCGCATTCATTCTTTTTTACTAGCCCACTGAAGCATTAGCGCGTAGAGTCATTGACTCACACAGCCTTTATCTCATGCTCCCGGCAAGATAAAGTAAGCATTTCCTATATATTCCACTTTTAACACGGGGTTCCGCACTACACAACACACGTTCCTTTCCTTTACGGATCACTTTTTCAGCGTTCCTTTTTCATATTTTTCTCAATCACCCCCACTTAATGGGTTCTTCTTTCTTCTGATCTTTCTTTCGGGCATTTTGCCTACTCTGTAAGTGTTGATCTCTTAACGAGTTCCTGTTCTCTTAGCATGATGTGCTATACACATTTCTGCCGACATTGTTGACTAATGTATAAAATTATCGTTTTGTAGATTCCCCTGACGAAGGGCACATTGTTTGGCCCGAAATGCATTGGGATGTATAAACAAATACCGTTGCAACAGTTCTGGAATTTGTGATAAAACAACAACTTCATAAGAACATTTATTAAAAATCTACTAAGCAACAAACCACCAATGGCATCTATGACATGTTTTTGAATTGTTATATTTGCATGTTTACTATGTTGAATTGCTTACATTTATGACAAACATATTGCAACTGTTTGATGATTCACTATTTACAGTCATCTGAGTGAAGGGGCAGTGCATTTGGTTCCTGGGAATCTCCCAGGAAACACCGAAAAAGCACAGTTTTGATGCTCCAATCGACAAACCGGATCCGAAACAGTGTTGTATATTCATCCACAGACTGGACATGTCACCACTAAAGTGACTTTAAGAAGGGCTGATACAGAAGAGGAATATCACATTCCTTTGAAGAAAAGAACGGTTGGAACTAACCTTCCCCTCTTCTTCCTCTGCCTCTTCCATCACCTCCTTCCCCTCCGTTTCAGCCAACTTCACCTGAACATTTACCTCCAGATACACCTGACAACCAGGATGATGGAGATGACAATAGGGATGTTAATCAGCCACTACAAGACCCATGGGACGATTACAACACCAATTTGCCCACAGGCAATGATCCCTACTAGTACCCTAACAAGCCCTCTCCACCAGATGACTGTGTAGGCTACATTGCATTACTGTGTAAAGCTGCCAACTACTATGGAGTGCAGCTACATAAAGAATCCTTAGAGGATTTCGTCTTTGAAACCCTCAGTACCACGCAGAAGTCATCACACACACTACCCATGCTCAAAGGGAGGATCAGGCATGTAGATGGCATTTTTAATGACCCTGGTCAGAGCTTGTATTCTTGCCCCTAGAGTACACAAGAAGTACAAGCCAGCACCACTGGACCTAGCATATATAAGGGGTCAGTTACAACTAGACTACCTAGTTGTGCCCAAAGCAAGGAAAAGAGCCAATTCCCAAACAGGAGATGCTCCACCCCTGGGTAAAAAATTCAAACTTATTGATGCTTCGGGGAAAGGGGTAGCCTCTCAGGCAGCAAACTTCTGGCGTGTCTCCAACACCCAGGCATTGCTAGCACGTTACGACCATACGCACTGGGACGAGATGGAGGAATTGATCAAATATTTGACCAGGAACATAGATCTAAAGCACAAGACCTGGTGCGTGAAGGACAACTTATTTCTAACAACGAAATAAGATGTTTCCCTGATGCTGCAGACACTGCTGCTAGGGCTATAAACACCAGTGTCCTCTTAAGGAGGCATGCCTGGCTTCGCATATCTGGGTTCAAACCTGAGGTTCAAACCTCCATATTAAATACACCCTTTGATAAGAAACATCTTTTTGGCCCAGTGGTAGATTCTTCACTACAGAAAACTAAGAAAGACACTGAAGTGGCCAGATCCATGGGAGCCCATATGTCAACACTGCTGTGGTTCTTTTCAACTCTCTTTTTACCATGGAGGTTCTAAAAATACCTCCTCCGAGACCACCTCCACCTATAAAGGCAATAGCCAACCCTCTCCATCTAGGGGTACTTCAGAGGGAGTTAGAGGTAATAACAGCAAAGACAGGGGTTCAAACACATGTGCCTCCCCTCCAATACAAAGCAGTGACTTGCCTCCACTTCCCCCTGCCCACTTAACACCTGTCGGGGGAAGGCTGCCAGATTTCTAACCAATCTGGCAGTCCATAACAGACAATTGGGCACTACAAATTATCCGTCCTGGTTACTGCCTGGATTTCATCAACACTCCTCCAAACACTCCACCAAAGTCACACAAACTTTCACCAGATCACCTACACTTCCTCAAATAAGCGGTTCAGTCTCTACTTCTAACGGGGGCTTTAGAGCCGCTACTCCCCCAACATCATGGGTCAAGCCTGAACTCCTTTTACTTCCTAATACCCAAAAAAAGATGGTTTTCTCAGACCAAAATTATATCTCAGAGAACTCAATCTTTACGTTCAGTCAGATCATTTCCACATTGTAGCCCTTCAACAAGTACTTCCTCTGCTGCAGAAAGAGGATTTTCTGTCTACTCTAGATTTAAAAGACTCCTATTTTCATATTGTAATCCACCCCGCAAATCGCAAATTCCTCAGGTTTGTGGTAGCGGGTCAACACTTCCAGTTCAAGGTACTCCCATTCGGAGTCACCACGGCCCCCAGAGTCTTCACAAACGGTCTGGCGGTGGTATCTGCTCACCTAAGAAGACAAAGCATCCATGTCTTCCCATACTTAGACAACTGTTCATCAAAGCCAACACGTACCAGCAATGTCTTCTGCACACTTTCAGAACGATTCACTTAAAACATTAACTAAGGTTCACTATCATTGTGACTAAATCACATCTCCAACCAGCCAATAATTAGGACTACCTAGGAGCCATGCTAGATACTAAAGCTCTGGCCTTCACCAGTGTAGCAAGAATTCTAAATATTCCGGCTTTAGTTCTCCAGTTTCAACCCAATCATTGGATTCCAGCTCTGGTTTATATGCAACTGCTGGGAATGATGGCATCTTGCATCATAATTGTCCCCCATGCCAAGCTGCACATGCGTCCACTAAAAGTATGCTTAGCTTAGCCCGTCAGTGGAACCAGTCACCGGGTCTATTGACCGATCTAGTGTTGGTAAGCGGCTGTACTCCTCACTCTCTGCTGTAGGAAAACACAAAATGTGTCAAAAGGACGGCCGTTCATAGACCCGTTACCACGGATAGTACTGACGGCGGACGCGCTCCTCACTGACTGGGGAGCTCATCTACAACAGCACACAGTGCAAGCCCTGTGGAGTCAACAGCAGAAGTTGCTACACATCCGTCATCTAGAGCTGCTTGCAATCTTTCTAGCCCTAAAGGAGTTTCAGACTCACCTGGAGGGCAAGCTGTCTTGGTTCATACAGACAACATGACCGCTATGTATTACATACAAAAACGGGGGGTGGGGACTCTATCCAACTGTTCCACTTAGCCCAAGACATCTGGAGGTGGGCCATTCACCACAAACTTAATCTCCTAGCGGAACACCTCCCAGGAGTGAACAACCAGATTGCAGATCTCAGCAGGCAGAGGCAGCAAATACATGATTGGGAACTCCCTCAGGTTCTCCTCCCATGCTTTCAAAGTTGGGGAGTTCCTCACATCGACCTGTTCGCCACATACCAAAATGCAAAATGACGAAGCTTCACACCAGGTGCCCACACCCGCAATCCAAGGGCAATGCACTATGGATGAACTGGTCCGGGATATTTGCCTACTCTTTTCTGCCTCTCCCACTCATTCCATTAGTGGTTCACAAGCTCAGACAAACATCCCACACTAATCCTAGTAGGTCTCACATGAGCACGTCAACCTTGGTTCACAACCCTGTAGGAGCTATCTCTGGTTCAGCATCAAAAGCTGCATTTACCCTCCAGTCTCCTCACACATAGCTATGGAGAAATCAGACATCCAGATCTCAAACAGCTGAACCTCCCTATCTCGCTCCTGATATCTTAGAGTTTGGTTACTTGAACCTTCCAACAGAATGTATGACTATCATTAGGGAGGCTGAAAGACCTACTACAAGGGCCTGCTGCGCAGCTAAGTGTAAGTGATTTGTTGTTTATTGTGGTTACAATCAACCCTCTTGGTGCTTCCATACAAAACATCATCTTCTATCTGTTACACTTGCAAAAGTCTGCGTTGGCTTACACCTCAATCAGACTACACCTAGCGGTAATAGCTGCATATTTACAAAATAGACTGCATTTGTCGTTGTTTAGAGTACCAGTGATCAAAGCCTTCATGGAAGCAGTAAAGAGTCATGCCACCTAAACTTCCACCTGCTCCAGTGTGGAATCTTAATATCGTCCTCCCAAGATTAATGAGCCCACCTTTTGACCCCATGCACAAATGCAAACCACAGTTCCTCTCCTGGAAAACCGCTTTCCTCATTGCAATCACTTCTTTAAGGAGAGTGAGTGAATTACAGGCATTATCCGTACAAGAACCATTTTTCCAACTACACAGAGACAAAGTGGTTTTCGTACCAATCCTACATTTTTACCTAAGGTAGTATCTGCATTTCACATAAATCAGTCGGTAGAATTACCTGTATTCTTCCCTCAACCTGATTCAGTGGCCGAACGAGCTTTACACACCAAAGATGTTCGAAGAGCACTCTTGTACTACATTGAAAGGACAAAATCTTTTTGTAAAACAAAACAACTTTGTTGCTTTTGGCGCCACCATACAAGGGAAATCCTATTTCCATATCAGTTATTGCAAGGTGGATTGTTAAGTGCATTCAAACCTGCTATTCGAAAGCAAAGCGAACTCCAACTGTACCCCCTAGGGCACATTCTACTCACAAGCTAGGGGCCACCATGGCTTTTTTGTAAAACATTCCCATAGTTGACATTTGCAGAGCTGCAACATGGTCCACACCACACGCATTCACTTTGTAGATGTGTTAGCGAGACAACAAGCCAATGTGGGTCAAGCAGTACTTAAGACACTATTTCAGACCACTCCCAACAGTTACAGGTTAGCCACCACTTTGGGGAGGGTACTGCTATATAGTCTATGCACAGCATGTGATCTACAGCTCACATGCCTTGAACGGATAATGTTACTTATCCAGTAAGCATCTGTTCTTTGCATGTATAGCTGTAGATTCACATGTGCCCACCCACCTCCCCGGATACCTGTATCTGCTTTAGTTCTCTATTTAATTTACATACATTCACATGGAAATCTCTATTCTTTACTACTACTCCATTCTTACCCTCTGCGGCAAACAATCTAACAATGGAGTCGATGCCCATGCGCACTATCACCGAAAAGAGGAATCGCCTTCCTCGTGACTGGAAAGACTTCTTCAAAGAAAAACAAAGTGCAAACATCCGGACCCAACACTAGATTGCAAGCTATGCACAGCATGTGAATGTACAGCTCTACATGCCAGGAACTGAAGCTTACTGGGTAAGTAACATTATCCTTCTTAGTATGTGGCGTATTTCAGCCTGTTGTCTTTGCCTAACTACATGTCCTTTGTTCCAGTCTCTGATTTTATTTGTTTATCCTGCCTTTGTTACAGAAACGTGATATCCAGCTTCTCAAAGCCTACATGCGAGCCATTCGAAGTGTGAACCCCAACATGCAGAACTTGGAAGAAACAATAGAGTACAATGAAATCCTAGAGTGAGTACTCCAAGGGCCCGTTGGGGCAAGGGGTACCAAAGAGTCCTAGAACTCTGGTTTGAGGGGGATGTGGTGGTAGGGTTGGGGAAGTGTATTGAAGTGCCCAAGTGGGTGTTTAGCTTCAGCAATGATAGTTTAATGTTCTGAGATACCAGTAGTATTGGGTTATGTATGTTGTGGTGTGTTGTGTTTATCTGTAATGGTATGTTAACAGATGTGTAGAACTTATTATTGGAGGCCTTCATATGGTCAAGCCTACAGGATTGATGAACTACTGAGTGGACATCTGCAATGAAAAGAGAGGATTCGGTAATGCAGCAAAGTGGATTATTAAGGAGATTCATGTCATTCCGAGAAATGGTCCCCAAAAGGTGGATTGGTTGAGTATGTTTCTACTTTGTGCCCACTTAACACTTTTTAATGGCTAGAAATTCCTCTTTACTACATGTGCCTTTTTTTGTCGCCTCTCTACAGACCGTTTTCAATGTCTTTCGCAGGCAGCGTCATAACCAGTATTCTGACCACAGATTCCTTACCTTTTGAATACTCCCCAAGCATCAGACAGGATCTAGAGAATCTTAAACCTCGCCCTTGCATTCCGACAGATGCTGCCATATTGGCACCACCCATGCACACTTGACATCCGTTCCATTTATTTTTTCTGCACCAACAAACACAGATCTGGAGATACCCCTTGTCTCTGAGACAAATTTCTAAATCCTGTGGGGAATATCAAACAAATGTCTGGGACTGAACCACCTATTGCACCTAGGGTCGGACCATGACTGCAGTGAATGTGCCTTGATGCACCTCAAGGTCATTCGAGACCAGGAAGCAACACTCTTTTGTAGCAAAGCACTGCAAGACCGCACACCGCGACCGGTTTATGTCCAAAAGTAGGTCCCAGTCCCATGGTGGCTCTCGGGGCATACCGTCTTCACGATCTAAATCCTCCAATAAATCCAAGAAGCATAAGAAGTCCAAGCAGGTCTCTGTCTCATCCCGCCACTCTCAATCTCCGGAGAAGGCATGAGGGCATCATCGTGCCTCTAGGCCGTACTTCCAAGTTGTTGTACTTCAGAGACTATTCCAACCTTTGTTCCGTGGCAACCAGAATTACTGGAGCTGTTGGGGATGCCGCAGCAAGTTTAGGACTTTCAGAAAGCCATGTTAAGACTTTTGTGGCATGTTCAGGGGTCCCCCTGCACGCCTGTATGACCCAAGGTGCTGAGAGGACTCCCAACTAGGTTTCCGGTGAGAAGTCTGCCATTGGCACCAGCTGGACACTCTGGATTTGCTCAGGGCTCTGCACTGACTTCGGTGCCAGTTCCCTCTTCGGCATCTCAACCCATGGCAGAATAATTTTCCACAGATGCTGGCGCCATTGACTCTGGACAACGACAGCCAACCCATAGTGCTGTCTGGCACTGAGACAGTGCTGCTTGACTTCGACCAAGGCTGTGCATTTCTTTGCCTGACAGGACTGGTTGGGGCTGTAGACCCTGTGCCAGGAGCCTTTGATTCTCTGGACATAGCTAAACCAGCAAGGAATTTTCCTGGTGACACTCCAAATGGTGGGTTCACTGAACACTGGAGCAGACAAACAGCCATCAATGTCTTGCGGATCACAAATGGCAGTTACCTACGTAGGTGGCACAGGTTCTTTCCAGTGAATAGGAAGAGCCTTGGCTCAATCTTTTAGGGATAGCTAAGAATGCGCAATGTCAGCAACTTTGCGTGTTGTAGTTTCCAAGTTGTGTCTCGCTTGAAGACTCGTTCTTTGTAGGATAGACCTTGGGAACTTCTCTATGCCTTTCCGACAATACCTCTCGTACCCTCTGCCCATAGTTCTGAGGAAGATCACGAAAAAGTTATCCTTGTGGCCCCGTAATGGAGGGTGTGATATCAAGAACTCCTGGACATGAGCATCCGCCCTCCGATCAGGCTGCCCTTCAGGAGGATCTCCTGTCACAGCAGCAGGGCAGTGTCCTGCAGCCGTATCTGCCCACTCTCCACCTCCATGCTTGGAGATTGAGTGGTTGTATTTGAGTGCTTTTGATTTTCCTCACGAAGATTTTGACGTCCTCTTGGCAGCCAGGTGTCACTCAATCAAACCTGTATAAGCCTGCCATTGGGACATGTATGTGGGTTGGTGTGTTGACAAGTAGAATGCCCCACTTTATGCTAAGATGTCTAAAGTGATGGTGTTTGTGTTGACTGTAGCCTAGCAAGGACTTGGATTGGGCAGTGTTAACCCCTTCGCTGCGGGGCAATTTCCGCCGCGGTGCGAGGGGGGTGGGGTTGAGCGTGGCGCTCCCGTACTCAGGACGGCTCCCGACGTCATAAATCACGGTGGGCGTGTGCTCATGACAGCCGGGAGCTGTCCGAACTCCGCCCACTGATTAATTCTCTCGCACAGGCGGGGAATTAATACCGCGTGGGCGGAGCGGCAACGTTCGGACGGCTCCCGGCCGTCATGAGCACACACCTACTGTGACTCATGACGGCCGGGAGCCATCATGAGCACTCAAGGAGTTAAAGGGTATCTGAAAGCTTTTCTGCCTTTTTGTGGTTGCCTAGCCAGCCCTCTTTCTTTACTTACTGAACAAGTTCATATAGTTCACTTTGTTCATATAGTCTTTCCCCCCTTCTTTTTTTATTAAGACTAATGAGATTTGAACTTGGTTCTTATATTCTTCATGTGTACTCCCTTTGAACCTGTCCATAGCTGCCCTCTTTGCCTGGTCACCCTCAAAACAGCATTTCGTGTAGGCATAACCTTGGCACAGTGGGTTAACAAGTTAGAAGCACTTTCTGTTAACCGCCTTTCACCATCCTCTATCGAGATAGGCAGGTCTTATGGACTTGTGCCTCCCTCCTTCTAAAGGTAGTGACGCCATTTCATGTTGGGCAGAACATCACCCTTCCAGCATTATTTTCTCACCTCCCTATTTCCTCTATCGATTCGAACCGAAAAGGGACCTTTGTTTCTACATTGATCATACAAGAGAACACCATTTGGACAATCAACTCTTTATCTGGTTTGTTTGTTTGAGCAAAGAAAATCAAGGCTATGCAGCAAAGGGCCTTCTTACTGGTCTGTGCTCTGCATGAAGATCTGCTAAACTTTGGCCAGAATGTAACCCCCAGAAGGCTTAAGGGTCACTCTACCAGAGCCAAATCTGCTACCACTGCATAGGTACGTGAGGTGACTGTCCTGGACATTTGCCAGGTAGCGACTTGGGTATCCCTGTATATGTTCATGAAGCACTTTCTGCACAACCAGATCCATTGAGAAGGACACTTTGCCTGTTCGGTCCTGCAGGACTTTTTGGTTTGAGTCTATTCCCAGATCCACAACCTGGGAGATGATGCTTTGGTATCTATTCAAAAGGTGAGGTATCTGCGGTTAGAAGTTTATTTCCACAGAACTAATTTGCAAACTCTCAGACAACTGGTGATGCTCCTCCTCTGGACAAAGAATCAAAGATCTTAGAAGCCCCTGGGAAACGTGTGGCAGCTCAAGCTGCTAATATTTGGAGGATCTCCAATACACAAGCCCTGTTAGCAAGATATGACAGGGCACACTATGACACGTTAGAGCAGCTCATGCAACACCTGCCTGATACTTATAAGGAGGGGGCAGAAATGCTTATACAAGAGGGGAAGTTGATCTCCAACGCATCCATTAAGTGCGCGTTAGATGCAGCCGACACAGCAGCAAGAGCCATAAATACTAGCGTTATGCTCCGGAGGCATGCCTGGCTCCGTATCTCTGGCTTTAAGGCTGAAATCCAGACTACCCTACTCAATCAGCCAGTTAACCCTGACTTCCTGTTCGGTCCAGAGGTAGACACCACTCTTGAGAAGATTAAGAAGGACACTGAAACTGCGAAATCCATGGGAGCTCTGCAGTCTCAGCAGTTCAGGGGCAATTCCTTTCGTCGCTCCGGTAACAGGGGAGCTTCTAGAGGACAAGCGTCACAACAAGCACAGTACACCAAAAGTGGCACACAAACCACCTATAACAAGAACAATAGGGGTGGATATCGTGGAAACAGCACCAAGGGCAGAGGATATGGAAATAATAATGCCAGATCCTCTGCCGCTAACAAGCAGTGACGCCTTGTCACTGCCCCCCGACCATATAACACCCGTCGGGGGGAGACTCCAACAGTTCCTGCCAGTCTGGGAAAGCATTACCATGGACAGGTGGGTGAGACAACTTATACAACACGGTTACTGTCTAGAACTAACCTCCACTCCACCCAACATTCCTTCAAGGCACCGTCCTATGTCCGCCGAGCACATGCACTTATTGCAGCAGGAAGTCTTGTCCATGCTGCAAAAAGGGGCCATAGAACTCGTGCCTTTGGAACAACATGGACAAGGGGTGTATTCACTGTACTTCTTAGTCCCCAAAAAGGACGGGTCTCTCAGGCCCATTCTCGACCTGAGACCTCTAAACATATACATCCTATCAGAACACTTTCACATGCTAACATTACAGCAGGTTCTCCCGTTGCTCAGTCAAGGAGATTTCCTAGCAACCCTGGATCTAAAGGATGCATACTTCCACATTCCCATTCACCCCAGTCACAGGAAATACCTCAGGTTCACCATCAACAACCAGCATTACCAGTTCAAGGTCTTGCCTTTCGGGGTCACTACAGCCCCCAGGGTGTTCACGAAGTGCTTAGCGACTGTGGCCGCGCATCTTCAGAGACAACACATCCATGTCTACCCGTATCTAGACGACTGGCTGGTGCAAGCAAAGTCGGCCCAGCAGTGTGCCAACCACATGTCACGCACAATCCACCTCTTGCACAGTCTAGGATTTTCGCTCAATTACCAAAAGTCCCACCTTCAGCCCGCACAGGTGCAACAGTACCTAGGCGCGGAAATAAACACGCTCGCTGCCACAGCGCAGCCAAACTCAGTGAGGGTCAACAGCATGCACGTGCTGATTCAAAAGTTCAAGCCACAACGCTCACTCCCAGCGCAGGTGTTCATGCAACTGATAGGCATGATGGCCTCCTGCATCTTTGTAGTCCCGCACGCGAGGCTACACATGCGTCCGCTTCAGGAATGCTTGGCACGCCAGTGGAACCAGGCTCAGGGGCACAAGACCTAGTGTTGGTGACCGGTCGTGCATACAACTCTCTGCATTGGTGGAACACACAAAACCTTTGCAGGGGACGACCGTTCCAAGAGCCTGTACCACAGATAGTGCTGACGACTGACGCATCTCTCCAGGGCTGGGAGGCGCATGTCCTCCATTATACAGTGCAGGGACTATGGTCACCGCAACAGCAGAAGATGCACATCAACCTACTGGAACTGATGGCGATCTTCATGGCTATGAAGGCGTTCAAGTTATATCTCTGCAACAAAGTCGTGCTGATCCGGACGGACAACATGACTGCGATGTATTACATTCAGAAACAGGGGGGGGACACACTCTCCACAATTGTCGCACCTGGCACAGTGCATGTGGAAGTGGGCCATTCAGAGGAACATGTTTATCATGGCGGAACACCTCCCAGGCAGGGACAACCAGATGGCGGACCTGCTCAGCAGATACAGCCATCAGATGCACGAGTGGGAGATTCATCCCTCAGTGCTCCACCCATATTTCCAGCAGTGGGGTCATCCAGAGATCGACCTATTCGCCACTCACGAAAACGCAAAATGCCGCACCTTCGCCGCCAGGTTCCCACACCCGCAGTCTCAGGGCAATGCGATATGGATGAACTGGTCGAACAGATTTGCGTACGCTTTTCCTCCCGCACCGCTGGTGGCACGCAAACTGAGACAACACTCCATAACGCTCATCCTGGTTGCTCCAACGTGGGCACGGCAGGCGTGGTACACCACGTTCCTAGAACTTTCCGTGATTCCACACCAACGCCTTCGTCTCACTCCCAGTCTCCTCACGCAGAGCCATGGCGACATTCAGCACCCAGATCCGCAGCAGTTGAGCCTTGCAATATGGCTCCTGAGGTCATAGAGTTTGGCTACCTGAACCTGCCTCCTGACTGCATGGACATCATAAAGGAGGCTAGGCGACCTACCACCAGGGCCTGCTATGCGGCAAAGTGGAAGCGTTTTGTTATCTATTGCTCCACTCATAACATAAATCCACTTGATGCTTCCACACAGAACATCATAAGTTACTTGCTGCACCTATACAAGTGTAACCTAGCGTATAGTTCCATCAGGATACATTTAGCTGCAATGGCGACTTATCTTCAAAATAGACAGCATCTGTCCCTTTTCAGAGTGCCAGCCATTAAAGCTTTCATGGAGGGACTGAAAAGGGTCATTCCTCCAAGACACCCGCCTTCGCCTGTCTGGAACCTCAACATAGTCCTCACCAGGCTCATGGGTCCACCATTGGAACCTCTTCACTCTTGTGAGATACAATTTCTCACGTGGAAGGTGGCTTTTCTGGTGGCAATTACGTCACTACGACGCGTTTGCAAGCTGCAAGCCCTTACTATTCAGGAACCTTTCATCCAAATTCATGCTAATAGGGTTGTGCTGCGCACCAACCCTAAATTTATGCCCAAGGTAGTGTCACAGTTCCACATTAACCAGACTATTGAACTACCTGTATTCTTCCCAAATCCTAATTCAGTAGCTGACGGAGCACTACATTCACTTGATGTTAAACAAGCTCTGCTGTATTACATCGACAGGACTAAAGATTTCAGGAAAACTAAACAACTGTTCGTTGCCTTCTCTCCACAACTCAAGGGCAACCCAATCTCTAAATCAGGTATAGCCAGATGGATTGTTAAGTGCATCCAAATCTGTTATCTAAAGGCTAAACGCACACTAACCATCCCCCCAAGGGCGCATTCCACACGCAAGTTGGGGGCATCCATGGCTTCCCTAGGAAACATTCCTCTAAAGGACATATGTAGAGCAGCCACATGGACCACCATACACACATTCACCAAACACTACTGCGTGGATGTGCACTCGAAACAGCAAGCTGCTGTAGGTCAGGCTGTTCTCAGGACTCTCTTTCAGACTGCTGCAGCTGGCACGGGCACCCGCCGCTAAGGAGGGTACTACTATTTATTCTATGCATAGATATAAATTCAGCAGCCCACATGCCTCGAACGGAATATGCTACTTACCAGTATGCATCTGTTCTTGGCATGTAGGGCTGCTGACCTTTATATCGCCCGCCCTCCTCCCCGGTGCCTGTCGCAGCTGTAGCTCTCAGAATTTATTCACTTATCCTCATGCATGGTCATCACTTACTTTATCACACTCCATCTCTGCCACAATGGCGAAAAACAATCTGAGCATGGAGGGGATGCCCATGCGCACTGTAGTCCAGGGGAGGAGACACCTATCTCGTGATACCTCGAAGACTCTTCCAGGACAACAATGTGCAATCATCCGGACCCAACACTAGGCGGCGATCTATGCATAGATATAAATGTCAGCAGCCCTACATGCCAAGAACAGATGCATACTGGTAAGTAGCATATTCCTTAATATTCATCACCCACCATTTCACCAGCTCATTCTGCGACCCAGTCTGCCTTGTCCTGCCGAGGTTCCCTTGGTTTCCGCTTGGCTGCGCACGGACCCTCTCCCCTTCTCCTTGCTCACAGACCCCCATCAAGGCCATGGTAGTGCCTTCACTTACTCCAAACTCTGCCAAAAAATTTTGGGCAGCCCCGCGCCTTGTATGTTACTCTTTCAGCCGCCATATAAAGGTCTAGGCCTCTTCGCCAATCCTCCAACCGCGGTGTCGCGGCTGCCCCCCATGACTTTGCCACATCTCTCTTAGCTACTACCAAGGCCAGGGTCAGGAAAATCAGCAGTGGGCGAGTAAGGTCGATATCATTGGTCATACCTAGTAGGACCAGTTTAGGATCTGCCGACAAAGGGGCTCCCAATACCTCACCCAGCTCCCTAAGAACCTCCCTCCAATAAGCCTGAATCTGCGGACATGACCAGAGTGTGTGGAAGAAGTCCCCCCCCCCATCTTGGCCGCATCTTAGGCATTTCGTATCACCTATCTTTCCCATTTTGTATAGGCGTACCCTATCAAAATAGGTCCTATTAAGGACATTAAATTGTATTAGTCGCAGCTGGGACTTGATCGCTACTTCCCTTGGATGCATGAGAACTGTGTCCCAGTCTATCTCGTCTAATTCGCCCACCTCACTCTCCCATTTACTTCTTAGTGCACCTAGGGCCTCTGGCATATTATTCATAAGGGTCCTATACGTAAGCAACACCGCTCTCTCCGGTATTTGTTCTTGCAATAGACGGCCCTCCAGAGGCACATACTCCGGGAGCGTGGCCATCGGGATGTCTTCAGCCCGCCACGCATGTCTCAGCTGAGCATATTTAAGTTATTGCGTGGGCAGCAAACCAAATTCTACCCTAAGGGCCGGGAACGACTTCAATGTCCGCTTTGCAATCACATCTCCTAGCGTTGAGATCCCTATATCGTCCCACCTCTTGAACCCCTTCAATTTATTCAGCTCTTGTAGCCATGAGCAGTGCCACAAGGGGGTCTGTCTTGTGGGCTTTTTTTCCCAGCCGATGGTCCTATTTGCTCTATATCATAGCACCAATGTGAGCCTAGTGTCCGGCAGCAGTCTGCCTTTCCCTTTGCCCCCGTATAGGTAGTAATTGTAAGGGCGGGAACCCATCACGTGCCTCTCTAGTGCGTATGTGGGGTGCGTAGCCGGGGCATGAAACCAGTCATTGATGGCTACCAAGTGTTCCGCCCAGTAATAGGCTTCATTGTTGGGAAGTGATATCCCCCCTCTATATTGGTGTCTTTGTAAGGTCGACAGAGCTACTCTAGGTTGCTTACCAAGCCAAAGATAGGAGCGGACTTCCGAGTTTATTTCCCGAAACACCCTGTGGGGAAGAGGATAATATTCGTTTTGAAATGCATATAGGAGCTTGGCCAATATCATCATCTTGAACATGGCTGAGCGACCTAGGAGTGTGAGGGGTAGGAGCTGCCACCTAGCCGCATCCTCTACAAAAGTGCGTAATATCCGTCCGACATTTTTATCGTACGAGACGGTCTTATCGAGAGTCATGAACACTCCTAAGTAGGTAAAGCCCTCCATTGTCGTCTGTAGCCTTTCCGGAAGGTACGTCTTCTGTTCCAGGCCCCTTGGGTCATACAGGACCGACTTGTGCCAGTTAATTCTATAACCCGCACGTGCGCCATAGCGTTCCAGCTCCGAGAAGAGCACTGGCACCGTCGTTTCGGGGCGTGTTATATAGAGGAGAACGTCATCTGCGTATAAGGATATTTTTTCTTCCGTGGCGTCCCCTGGCCCCATCTGAAACCCTCTGATGTCTGGGTGTTGTCTGACCGTCGCTGCCAGCACCTCAATTGTCAACGTGAAGAGCAAGGGGGACAGTGGGCATCCCTGCCTGGTTCCCCGTCGCACTGGGAAGTCCCCGGACATAGTCCCGTTTACCTTGACTCTTGCTCTCGGGTCAGTATAGAGTAAATGTATCCATTGCCGAAAATTGGGACCAAAGCCCAGTCGTACCAGGACTCCCTCAAGGAAGGGCCAGTGGACCGCGTCGAACGCTTTCTCAGCGTCTAGCGAGAGAAACCAATGGGGGTCTCGCCTCTTACTCACCTCCTGCAGCCAGTTATGGGATCGCCGGAGGTTGAATCTTGTGGCCCTACCCGGAAGGAGCCCCGTTTGGATCAAATGGACCAGGTCTGGGATCACCCTCCGCAGTCTAAGTGCTAGCACCATCGCCAGCAATTTCACCTCTATGTTCAGGAGGGAAATAGGACGATAAGAGGTGCATTCCTCCGGTGGTTTACCTTCCTTGAAAATCGGGATGATCGTGGCATGCGGAGGTCCGGGGGAAGTGTCCCCTCCTGGCGTGCCCCTCAGAGTCCCAATAGATGGCGAGACAGAAGGTCCGCCGTTTTTTTAAAGAACTTTGCCGGGAACCCATTCGGGCCAGGGGCCTTTCCTGCACGTAATTTAGCCAAAGCCTTTTTAACCTCTTCCAGCGCGATGGGAGCTTCCAGGTCTTTAGCCTCCGTGTCTGCCAATACTGGGAGATCGAGGTGCTCCATATATTTCAGGGCATCCTCCTGAGTGCCCAGATCTCTCGCCTCATAGAATGTCTGGTAATGCGTGACAAATGCCTCCGCAATCTGGACATCCGATTCAGTCAGGTTCCCTTGGGTGTGTCGTACCTGCTCTATCCATCGGGCATCCCTTTCCCTTCTGCTCAGCCATGCCAGTAATTTGCCAGATTTGTCTCCTACGTCATACAGACGGTGTAGCATCGCCAACGCCTGCGTTTTGGCCTCCCCCGTTACCAGGTCCCTATACTGGCTTTGGGTGTCAGTTAGTTGATGGAGGATCCTTGCGGCTTTACCGTCTTGATATTCCCTTTCCAGCCTTAGTATCCGAGTTTCCAGTGTCTCCAACTCTCTCCGAACCTCCCGGTTCACCTCTGCTAGCCTATTTTGGGCCCTGTCCCTCATGACTGTTTTAAAGGCCTCCCATAAGACCACTGGGGATGATACTGAGCCCTCATTTTTACATCTGCCCGGAGGCCCTTCAATATACTCGGGTTCTGCAAGTCCCACGCTGACAGCCGCCAGGACCTCTGTTTCTGGGTCCGTCTCCCCACCTTTACCACTAGCGGGGAGTGGTCCGATATTCCCCTAGCTTTGTACTCGGCAGAGTCATCCCTCGCTATAGCGTGTCGGGCAAGAAAGACATAGTCCAGTCCTGAATAGACCTTATGTGCACCAGAGAAGAAGGAATAGGCCCTTTCCTCCGGGTGAAGCCACCTCCACACATCTGTCAGACCTATAGCATTGTTCACACTAGAGAGGGTGGTCTGGGTCTGATCTCTAACCCTGTCTCCAGTCCTATCAAGGGTTTGGATCATTACTTCATTGAAATCTCCTCCCAGTACCTGTATAGTGTCAGACGTATGAAGTAAAACCTCCGTAACTCCCTTCAATGTTGCTGCCTGTAGTTTAGGTGGTGCATAGGCCGACACTATCGTGTATTCCTTCCTCCTCCAGGTGCCCCTTACCCCAACATACGTCCCCTGTGGGTCTGCCCAGGTCCGTATTACCTGGAATGGCTGGGACTTCCTTATCAGTATTGCCATCCCCCTCGATCCTTTGGTGAATCTCGCATGTGCTAAGACTTTATATTGTCCCCTCGATAGGAAACCGCAATTGCTCCCCATAAGATGCATTTCTTGTAGCAGCACAATATCCGGGCCTACCCTTTTGATGTATGCATTCATCAAGCCCCTTTTGATCCTACTGCCTAGCCCATTCACATTCCATGTTAGTATCGAGAGACCCTCCAGGTCTTGCCTCTGCTCTATGCGTCTATCTGGCATCTTTCCATGACCCGATGCGAGTGGTGTTCTGGTTGCGTGCTAGCGGAGTGTCCTGTAGTGCGGCATGTGCGACCTTTCTGACATGTCCCGTAACCACCCCCTCCCTGCCTCCCCCCCTGCCTCCCACCCTCCCCGCCCTTCTCCCCATTCAAACCCTCATCTCCCCCAAACTGGAAACACACATAACTCCCCGCCCCCCCCCCCCCTTTCAGTCTCCACTTCCGCAGAAACAGGACTGTCGGCGGAGAGGGTATGTCGCCCTCCCTCGAAACCCACCCCCCTTTAACCTACAGTTGCGATCTGTGTAGCGGGTATGTGGCCCATTCTCGCCCGATCAACCTGAAAATTCACAAGAACAGTACACAAGAGTGAATAATACAACAATAGATAAAGGAGAGTTGTAACTTGCGTGCCCCCTTAGTGATGAACTGCAATCTCTGCTGCCAGTCCTGCCCCCTTTCAGGAATGTGAGACCTGGGTATCAGTTCTTGGGTCTTCCGCCAGTCCAGACGCGTCCCGCTCCATTTCTCGGATTGCTGCCACCAAAGGATGTGAAGAGCGCAAGTCCTCCTCTTCCCCTCCGGAGGAGCGACCCCCAGTGTCTTCTTCCCCTTCCGAGCAGGCATTTCGTTCTAGATAGCTGAACCTGGATCCTGTAGCGTCTCTCCCTCCGGGTGAGGCCAAGTTCCGTCTTCCTGACGAGGTGCGTCCTGGATAAGGCGTTGTCTGCATCCGTCTCCTGCTCCTCGGTGTCTTTGGTCTTTGGGGAGCCCCGCCGGAGTTCGCTATCTGCCATCCTGTCCACCACTTTATTTCCGTCGGCCTCCGCTCTGTGGAATGTAGGACGTTCCACCAGCCACTGCCATGCATCCTCCGGATGGTTGAAGAAGTGCGTTGCACCGTCGTATATCACTTTCAGTTTCGCTGGGAAGAGCAACATGTATGTGATATGCAAGTCCCTTAGCTTAGCTTTCACCGCATCGTAGGAGCGTCGCTGTTTTTGCACCTCTTGGCTGTAGTCCGGGAATATCATAATGCTCGTATTCTTTAGTCGAATCTCCCCCATCTTTCCGGCCTCTCAAAGTATCAGGTCTCGGTCTGCAAAATTGAGGAAGCGTGCAATGACCAGTCGTGGTCTCGCACCCTCCGGTGGCTTCACCAACAGCGCCCTATGTACCCGTTCAATAACAAAGCAATTCCAGAACTGTGCTTTTGGGAAGGTCTTCCTCAGCCATTTATGTAGGTAGGTTGCCATGGCCGTCCCTTCGATGCCTTCCCTAAAGCCCACAAAGCGCTGGTTGTTGCGTCTCGCCCTGTTTTCTGCATCGCCCACTTTCCATAGCAGTTGGCGGTGTGATGCTTGGAGTTCCGCCATATCTTTCCGGAGGGTAGTGAGTGAATCCTCTGCCTCACTTATCCGCGTCTCCGCCGTCGTCACCCTTTCGGTCAGATTTCGGAAGTCCTGTCACAGTAATGTCACTTCCGAGCCCACCTCACCGATCTTGACCTCCAGGGCTGCCCGGGACTCTTGGATATCAGTCCTGGATGCTTGAATCGCCCCCATCAGCAGCTCCGTGTCTGAGCGTGTGCCAGAGGTGGAGTATGTCGCCTCTATCTGTGGCCGAGTCGTGGCGTAGTTGTCCATGGTCCCCTGCCTGGAGGTTTTAGCTACCAAGCCCTTCTTCCCCATCTCTCACCTCCGTATATTTCTCCCGTTCATAGGACTGCAGGCCGTGTTGGGTGGGGGGGGGGTGGTGTCGTCTTCCTCTCACTCCTATCGTGACTGCGCTTCCCGGTCCCCTCCTTCTCCAAGTCCCTCAGTCTGTTTTCCCGCAAGCCTCCTCCACCGTCAGCACCCCTTCTGATGGTGCCACTGGGTTTTCCCTCTCTCTCCCCGGGCCTCTCAGGAGCCCCCAGCGTGTAGGGCCCCGTCTGTGAGTGGCCGATGAACCAGAGCTAATTCCGATCTGCGTCACGCAGTCTCCCCGCTGGCGTTGGTGAGGCCCCCTCCCGGCCTGGGCGATATTGAGCAGTCTATCTCCTCATGGCCCCGGGCGTCTCTCCCTCCGCCGCTGCGCCAGGCACCCGTCCTCTGTGCAGGCCTCCCTGGTGTTCCAACCTTGCAGTGGCGGCGGGCATAGCTGGTCTGTCTCTGATGCCCCACTGCAGTCGGATCTCCGTCTCAGGCTGTGTACTGCCGGGGGCGGAAGTGTGGGGAGGCAGGCCACTGTCCACGCCGGCGCTCCCGGTCCGTTCTCTCTACCCCGCAGTCCCTCCGTTCTGGGGCCTACCTCCACCGCTGGACGTCACCCTGTCCGGCCGGGTCTGGCGCTTCTGCTCCCGCGTGGGTGTCTAGGTCTACCCCCCCCAGGCCCTCGGGCATCCAGGTCTGCTTGGCTGCAGCTGTGGTGGGGGGGGGAGGGGCTGCGGCGCTCTCAGTTAGCCTCTTCCTTACCGGCTTGCTTCAGAGGATCTAGGGCCTCCTTCCTCCCGGTCAATGCCTCCATGGCCCTGTGAGTGGCTCCCTCCGTCAGCCTCGGGTCTGTGTTGGGCGAAGTCGGGCGCCCCCAGTCCCGGTTCGTGCCGACACTCTCCGGTGCAGCGCGTACCTCCTCCGTAGTCCGCGGGGCCTGGGTTGCACAATACGCCCGCTCGGGACCTGGTCTCGGCCCGCCCCGCACGTCTCCGTGCCTCGGACCCACCCCGCTGCCTCGGGGGTGTCAACACCGGGTCCAGCGTCTTTTCACTCTAGTGTCCTGTTTCTTTCGGCTGCGGTCCGGGTACCTCCTAGGAGTTTTGCACGGTGATCGCCGCACCCCACGGCCTATCTCTCAGGGTCTGGCCGCCATCTTGGAGCTCGCGTCCTGGTTCTCTGTCGCTACGGTGCCCATTTCTCCCGTTTCCATCCACGGTGACGTCCAATTCTTAACCCCAGGGCGCGTCTGATCTTTTATGGTCCCGTCTTCGTCAGCTTGGGGTTTTTGGACCGGTTGTGAAAGTCTGATTTTGAGCAGCTCACCGGGAGCTACTATGGAGCACGTCCTAACCGGCCATGCTGTTGGCCATGACCTCCCTTTACCAGACATTGTTGGATGTCCCAGAGCTTTGCTCTTACCTTTAGACAAGATAAGTTATAATTGCTTTGAATATTCTACTAAAGTACTTTCTAAGTTGCTCAAGTGGACAATTGTATTCCACTGCTATCTTTGGATAAGGGAAAATCATGTTTACTATCGAACATCTGCTAAAAACAGCCTGTTTAAGACATGTGGTGCTTGTGGGAGTTTAAGATATTTCAGTGGTTACCCTTGTGAGGTTTGTTTACAGCCTGTTGCATAAGGCAAAAGACTGCTGGATATGCAGAGTATTTTCTCCAAAATCATTAAATGATTGAGAGGTAAGACTTCTGAGATGGATTCAAAAAAATTTAACTTTTGTGAACCGCTCTACAGGGATTCAGTCTACTTCAGTCGTTCATTTATTAAAGGAAGAAAAAGTGCATATCCCTCCAGACCTTTAGCTCCAGACGACCTGTGTATTATAAAAGCCACAGACACCTCTGGGGTCAAACAAGAAGAGGAGCAGACAGAAGCATCCTACCTACTAGAGACACTACTGCTGGCACAGAAAAATAAACACTTTTTCTGCCAATGCTGCCCAGCGTACTTGTCCAAGGAAAAGCAGCTTTTGGGGGCGCTAGAAGTCTCCTAAACCAATTACAATGAGGGTAGTGAAAAGGTATAAGCTATCTAACCAAGATATAGGTCTAGTGCTCAAGCAGATTTGGGGAGCTAGCAGTCTCTTAAACTAATTAAAATAAAATGAGGGTAGTGAAAAGGTATAAGCCATCTAAACAAGATGTGGATCTAGTTCACAAGCAGATTCGGTAAATGTGTTCATGGCTAGGAAGCGGTCAAAGGCTCCCTCCTCCACAGGTCACCCACTGGACAAGAAGAGTAAAGGAATTGACATGGTGGGCAAAACAGTAGAGCGCTCAGCGGCCACACAGTGGAGGATAGCAAACATGATTGCTTTTTAAAAACCACTACCGACATCCAACTATGTGGTGAAATATAAGATCTGATGCAACATCTGCCGGATCAGTATACAAAGAGGGACAAAACAATTATTCAGGAGGGTAAAACAATTGCTAATGCATGCCTTCAATCTGCTCAGGATGCTACAGAATGCACTAGCTCACAAATTTGTACCAGGCACCACACTTGGGAGGAATACTTGGCTCAGAGTTTAGTTTTTTTTTTTAAACACGTCTTTATTGGCATTTTAAACATACGTAAGCAATCAGAATTGCAGTGGAGTGATCAATGACCTACATCCACAATGAGCTAAATATCTTCAACAGTGGTACATCTTGTGTAACCGCACATAGGCGTCCAGCCTCTCTTATTGATCAGTAGTACAATATGTGTGGTAGTACATGTCTCAACCTGTCAGTTCACCCCGGTCAATCGCTATCGTCTGATTCCCGCTCTGTTGGGGGAGGTTCACAGATGTCACCCCGAAATCGATTCCATTTTCCCCATATACGCGTCAATTTTTGGGGGCAGCCCCGGTGAACATGCACAGATTTCTCTGTCACCATCGTGTGGTCCATATCCCGGCACCATTGCTGATATGAGGGGGACAGTCCCGAATCCCATAGTTGTTATATTACGTTTGGCTAAAGTTGTTCCTAGTGTTACCCAGTCTTGGTCTGTGTGATTCAGATCTGTAGGCTCCCAATGCTAAGTAAACATCGTTTTGGGGTTAAGCAGAACCTTTACTCTGGTAACTTGTGACATTGCGCGTAGGATGGCCTCCCAGAAGCGAGTTACTGTCGGGCAGCCCCAGATTGTGTGCCGCATTGTCTGAGGCAGAGAGGAGTATATCCGCCTTGCCTGATTTGTGTAGCAGGGTTCTCGTATAGTAAATGCGATGCAGGATTTTTAGTTGCAGTAACTTTAGTGTAAAGGGTATTGCGACTTCTTTCGGGGACGCCAGGGCTGCCTGCCAGTCCTCTTCGTCTAGGTCCCCCAGGTCTGCCTCCCATCTCTCCTTCAGCACCCGCATTGGGTCTTTCTGGTTATTTATTATTCTCTTATATGTTAGGGAAATGGCTTTTTTCTGGAGGTGGTCTGTGAGGAGTCTGTCCTCCAATGGGGAGGCCTCCGGTAATTGTGTGGCTACCGGAATCACTGCTTTAAGTGCATGGCAGATCTGTGAGTACCTGAAGGTTTCAGTGTGCGCCAATTTGTAGGTAGCTTGCAATTGAGTAAAGGGAACGACCGTGCCCTTCTTCCAAAGGTCCCCCACCCTGGAGATACCTATCGGATCATATTTTCGGAATCCCTTGGTTTTTCTTATTCTCCCTAATTTGCGGGTGTCCCCAAGTTGTGTCATCTGCGTGAGGGTACCCTCCCAGCCCAGTGCTCGCTGCGCCGCATGCCAAATTTGTAGAGTGGGGGCAAAAAATGTTTCTTTCCATTCACCTCTTCAAATCTCTCCTAGGAATGATGTCTTCTTGTATTTCCCTCATACCTCATTACCGGCTCCACATGCATCCTCTTGAAGAAGCTTTAAACAAGCAATGGGTGCAGAGGGTACATTCGACCATCTGATCCGAATCACTCCTACCACGATAGTGCCTTTAGACTGGTGGAAACAACCTCGCCAGTTATCTCTGGGTTTACTTCTACCCAAAGCTGCTCCTCTAGTAATCACAACGGATGCATCTCTTGAGGGCTGGGGACCTTTCCTCCAAGACTTGCGAACAGCGAAAGATTGCCATCTTCCCACTGAGATCTTCATATCATATCTTGAATTGAGGGCAGTCTTCATGGCGCTCCAAGCGTTCCTGCCAAGAATGCAAAATACTTCAGTGCTTGTCAGAACAGACAATATCATGACAATACACTGCCTCAACAAACAAGGAGAAATGAGATCTCTCCTGCTTTCTCAGGAAGCCCAGCTGATCTGGCTTTGGGTGATTCATCACAGGGTGCACCTATCAGCAGAGTACGTTTCAGGAAAACAGAACGTCATAGCAGACACATTGAGCAGACTGAAGAAAACCGGACACGAATGGGAATTGGATCAATACACCCTCGACAACTTCCTCTCCCAATGGGGCAAGCCGAACCTAGATCTATTTGCAACACCAGACAACGCGAAATGCCGTTACTTCGCAAGTTGGCATCACCATCAGGGTTCATGGGGGAATGCCTTTTCAATAGCTTGGTCCCGCATAGTTGCTTACGCATTTGCCCCCATTCATCTCCTTCCACAAGTACTGAAGAAGTTAAAAACTGAACCCTGCAAGATCATTCTAAAAGCACCAGCCTGGCCGCGCCACCTCAGGTGCATAGAACTTCATCTACTTTCACTCAAGCCTCCGATCCATCTCACACCATTTCCTTCTTTTTTGACAATGAACCAGGGGCAAGTATGCCATCTAAACCCCAGTTCTCTGAAATTGTCAGCCTGGCTCCTGAGTTCCAGGAATTCCAACACTTAAAGATCTCACAGGAGTGTGGATAAGTACTGGCTAGAGCAAGAGCAGCCCACACTAACAGGACTTACTCTTTGAAAAGGAAGAAGTTCTGCACGAGGTGTGCATCTTTGAAAGTCGATCCTCTTCACTCACCTCCAGAGGAAGTCTTACCTTATCTACTCCTCCTGGCATGCTCTGGCTTAGCTCACACTTCCATTAAAGTACATTTAGCTGCCATCTCTAGTTAACGCTAATGTTCATCTCTGGTCCTGCAGACTGGTCAGGCAAATTTCTTAAGTCTGTTCAGGATGTTTCCCCTAGTAGTGGCACCTCCACCCACATGGCAGTTGAATACGGTTCTGAGTCAACTAATGAGACATCCTTTTGAGCCGATTCACAAGACTGATATGAAGTTCCTATCCTGGAAAGTGGCTCTTCTCCTAGCTCTCACTTCAGCAAGGAGAGTTGGTGAACTCCAGACCTTTCTTACAATTCAAACTTGACAGTTATTCTACGGACAAACCCCAAGTTCATCTCCAAAGTTCCTTCGGACTTTCAGCTCAATGAGCCGATTGTTTTGAAATCATTCTTCCCAAACCAGCAGACTGCAGCGGAGCGTGCTCTACACTCTCTAGATGTTAAAAGGTGCTTGAAATTTTACCTGAACAGGACAAGATCATTTCGCAAGTAGAACCAACTTTTTATAGTGTTTTCTCTCATCAGCAAGTGGGCCCACTCTACTAGAGCAATATCCACGTCTACAGTGCTGTTAGCAGGGGTGTCCCTGCTTGACATTTGTAGAGCAGCGACTTGGATAGCGTTGCACACATTCACCAAGCACTACTGCCTGGACGCTGAGAATAAGCGAGATGCTACAGTAGGACAAGCGGTTCTCAGACATCTTTTTCAATAGGTGAGCCTTCTTTTACTCTGTTTACGTCCCACCATCCTAGACTGTCACATTTTCGATGGTTTATGGTATACATGTTTACTTTCTATAACTTTAATGGTGTTTCTATATGAGTTGATTAAAGTATGCAGGGAGTAATAATTTTAAATGCCTATCTGCAGTTACTATGACACGAAAATGTGTTTTCTCACTGCTAGCTACTCTGACTCAAGCATGTGAATCTATGAAAGTTCCAATACTGCAGTAAGAAACAAGTTACTTAGCTGTAACTGTAGTGCTCCAGTATTGGAATCTTTCATAGATTCACATGCGGCCCGCCCACTTCCCCTGGAGAAGGCTCAGTTTGATATTTCAGTGTTTTCTATCTATATGCACTTGTGCTTGGGAAAATCTGAGGGACTGGAGCTTCTCTCAGGAAGGTTCTACAGGGCAGTGTCTACTGATTGGTTCTAATGTTGATCCTTTTTTACTAAAGGACAGAGATACGTTGCACATTTTTTTAAGGCCTAGGTCCTTAGGTTCTATGTATAATAGAACATTGCTTTTAATAATACCGGGGACTTCCATCTTGACGACGGACAATGATTCAAGCATGTGAATCTATGAAAGATTCCAATACTGGAGAACCACAGTTACAGGTAAGTAACTTCTTTGTTCTGGTACATAAAGATAGGGTAGTTCTTTGTACTAATCCTACAGTTCTGCCTAAGGTTGTTCCATCATTTCAGATCAAACTATTGAGCTGCCTGGTTTTCCCCCACGCATTGCTCACCGAGGCAGTACGGAGACATCGACTGCGCGTGGAGCAGACAAGAATTGTTTTTCCGGAGTCGGATAATCGACTTGAGCAAAAAATAAAACCAATGAAGTTGAATATGGGACGACTCATGGTGATAGAATCAGCTAAGTGAGAAATCTTTTGGGTGCGGATTAACGACGCACAGGGGGCACACCATACAAGGATACCCACCGACCTTCTGGTCATATTATTGTCGTGCACATTGAGAAACCATTCGCCCCTTCCCCGCCCCGCCCTGATGAAGACCCTTATTTGAGGAATCCAATTACCTGCCAATTTCGTTCTGGGTCGAAACGTCGACATATTTCCCTTGGAGCCTGCACCTGCAATTTCCCCCCCCCCCCCTTTTTTTCCTTTGCCAATTGGTGCAAAATAAGAAATATGGGAGGACTTTTTCATTCATACGCCAGCGAAAAAGAGTTACATTTTTTTGCAAGCCGTTGAGTCAGGGCAGGTTCACCATTCTTGTATATAAATCATTTCTCACTCTTCTTTATTGATCCCTTTGATCAATCACATGAGCACTTATTCTCACTCTTTTCTGTGCACGGTATTGATATTGAAACCTTTTGTATATAATTGTATTTTACAAATTGTGATTGTGAAATTGTATATTAAATAAAGTCTCATGGACTTTATGTAGACTTATTGGTCTCAGGTGTGGTTCTCTTATACCAATTGATAAATGTTGGGGCTGTTATATATTTCATGCATTGTTCTGTGTTGATCATAGTGATTTAATCAAAAGGTGACCTAAGGAAACTACTTGTAGCGGACTAATTTCAATTTATTTGTATGGTTAATTAGTGTCTAGGACCAACTGTTGACTATAACGCTTGATACCCAGGTCCTTTGACTATAATTGGGTCAACCCCTGTTTTATAATGGTTTTCCCCCACAGCTTGAGCCTGTTGCTGAAAACTTTGAATGATATAAGGGCTCATGTACTATTCTGACAAAACTAAACAATTCAGAAAGTCCAGTCAACATTTTGTAACCTTTGTAAAACCCCCCAAGGAATATGCTGTTCCCAAAGTTGGCGATGCTAGGTGGTTAGTTAAATGTATTCGTCCCTGCTTTGCTAAAGCCAAGCACACTTTACCTTTGCCTACAAAAGCACATTCTACATGAAAAAAGGGAGCCACGTTGACCTTTTTAGGCAATATTTTAAGGACGTATTAGCACTTCAACAATCTCTAGTTGGCCAATAAATATTAGGAACACTTTTTCAATCATCTGCTAGTTAGCCCCGGCTCTGGTGAGAGTCTGCTTTATAATAATGTTTGTAGAGCAGGTGCATCTATAGCCACATACACTACAAATGGAAAATGTTACTTACCCTGTAACCATCTAGTTGTAGCTTGTAGTGCTGCAGATTCACATGCACCTGCCATTCTCCCCAGAATCCAGCAATGATCACTCATGTTTACTATGTTTTTTACTTTTCTTACTTTGTTATTCCAAGCACACTTAGACACTGCACTCTAATTAAACTACTCGCATGCTGAGTGGAAATGATCTGGAAAAGGTGGAGCCTTGTGCTGATGCATTCTGGACTAAGGGAAGAATCACAGCAAATCTTGTGACTCTTTGAAGAAAAACAAGTTGCAAAAGTCCGGGCCAAACACTAAATGGCAAGAGTATACAGAGCATGTGACTCTACAGCACTAAATGCCATGAACAGATGGTTACAGTGTAAATAACACTTTCCATATATAGATAGATATAGAGACAGATTTTTACATAAGTTCCTTGGTGTTGTGCACTTTAACAGAAATATTAATTCTTTAGGACATAAGTGAAACTTCCCTTAATGAAAAGTAACTTTTCTTTCCCCTGTAGCATATACATTCTGAATGGGTATTTTCTAGCAGGCATGTGTGTCTAAATTAACCTGAGAGGTAATTAATACTTATCTCTTTAACCTCCAAAACAGTTGTTTCATAGATTGCAATGCAAACACCTCTTTGTGTGTTCCTCCCAAGGCATAAGTCCCTGATTGGCTGCAGGTTTTTCTGACCTATGGCCTTCATCTCCCTGAAATTTACAGGTCTCAATTGATTAAACACTGTTTTGCAGCGTGAATCTTTTCTGGATTCACATGCTGTGCATTATTCCCCCATTTAGTGGTTGAGTCCGGAATTGTTGTGTTTGTCCTTATTTGTTTGTTGGTGGGCGTCGACATACCACCATTTGGTGTCCTCTTGTGACGTCGACTTGCTTCCTCCGTAAGCTCCCACCTTTGGTCGCCATCTTCAGATTATTTTTTTTCCGCCGTTGCGTCTGGATCGATACGGAAGTAGCGCCTGATATTTGGAGAGAAGAATTGACAAAGAAAGGAAAAACGTCCAGAAAACAGTGATACAAGGATTCGACGTACCGGACTTGGAATCGAGGGGCCAGAGTGCACCAAATGGTGAAAAGAACAGCCTTCGACGGCAAACTGAGAATGTGCATACAGGGGACTTCCTGTGCGCAGTAATGGACAAGACACCTTTCAAGTTCTGCAAGAATTGGCATCACAAGTACGCACAAAAGGACCAGCATCCGGTCTGCAACTTTTGCTTGCTGCTGGATCACCGTAGTGACGATTGCATCATGTGCTCTCCTTCCACCCCAAAGACTGAGGGTAAGCGGGATACAGAGAACCACCGCTACGAGACCTGGGCCTTTGCAGCGAAGAAGAGGACAATGTCACCGAAAGGCCAGAAGTCGACGAAGACACATACGTCCCAGTCGTAGATGTCAAAAAGAAGACTTCGAAGGAGATGAGAACCATCGACCTCTAAAAAGTTAGACGAGTCAAGAAAAACAGACTCCAGGGCTTCAAAGGGAGTTTCGGCATCAAAACACTCGACGTCCGCAGTTGCTACAGAGACAAACACTCCGTCGGATCGTTGGACAGACTCTGTGACTGCGAAGACCTTCGAAAGATCAAAGACGTTGAAAGACAATCAAGAAAGACGCTTCGGCATCAAAGCGAGAGAGGTCAAAACAGCCTTCGTCTGCGTCGTCCAGCATGAAAAGGAAGGCAGAAGGTCTCAACGTCAAAACTTGCGCGTCCGAGATCGAAAAGAATAAGAGGCTGGAAGCAGAAATGGCAAGTATTTTGCAACGGAAAGAGTTCGACGAAAGCTTTAAGCAATTCAAGATACCGCTGAAAACTTCTATGGAAGTGGAAAAGAGCGTCGAAGAGTTACTGCCTCCCAACGACACCCGAACCGCTCGACGAGCAAGAAGACTAATTCATCTTCGAAGAAGAGGAACAAACTTATATGGGCTTAGCAACCTTGGAAGTTCAAAACCTACAATGGCAAGATCTCGACACGGACTCCCCAGCATAGGCGGTGGAGACATATCCTTCGAGGCCTTCACCACATGATGGTATTTGTATGTACAACCAAGTCATCAAAAAGGCAGCAGATACCTATGGAGTACAACTGGAGGAAGAAACCCCCAATCATGCTTTCTACTAGAGACTTTGATGCCTACTCAATCAAGGAGCCAATTCCTCCCTATGCTGCCAAGTGTATTAGATCAAGGAAAAGAAGCATTTAAAGATCCTGCCACATGTAAGGCAAGAGGAGAGAAAAAATACAAACATTCCTGTAAAGACCCTATTTACATCAAGGAGTCAGTGGCAGCGGACTCCATTTTAACATCCATTGCTAGGAAAAAGGCTAATGTACCAACCACCATGGGTACACCACCAGACAAAGAAAGCAAGAGGATTGACCTTATGGGGGAAAATTCTAGAGAAGTGCAGCAAATCAGTGGTGCATAGCAAATTCAAATACATTGCTCAGCAGGCATGCATTCCAACAGTGGGATGAGGTAGGAGAGCTACTAAAGCACCTACCGGAACAATTCCAAAAAAGATCAAGCCCCTTGTGGAAAAAAGAAAGAACATAGCAAACACATGCTTAAAATCGACCCTAGATGCTGCAGACAAATGATGATCAGCATCACCGAAAGAAGGCACGCATGACTGCGAATCTCCGGTTTCAAGCCAGAAGTGCAGAACGATATACTGAACTCACAGTTCAATGGAGAACAATTGTTTGGAAGGGTCGTGGACGACAAGCTGAACCATTTAAAAAAAATGAAACCGCAAGATCAATGGGCGCCCTACAATTCAGAGGCATACGTAGAGGAACCCCCTCAAGGAGACTAGCGGGCAAAGGTAACCATCACACTACAACCTTGCATCAAACATATCAACAAACTTACCAAGGAGTAAGCCAGGGACAACAACAAGGGCAGCAGCAAAATTGGCAATACCAGCCAGGAAGACCATCCTTTCGAGGACGTCCCCGGGGAAGATGCCTTCCACTAAGAGGGGGAGCTCCAAACACAACAAAGTGACTGCGTTCCAGAGCGTGCACACACACCAAGAACATCACGGACTATGCTTCCAATAAGACAATGATTAGAAAAACAACATCCTATAAACAAACAGTTCCTACAGCATACTACACCAGTAGGAGGCAGATTAAAGTACTTCCTCCACAAATGGAGAGAGTTCACTTCAGCCAAATGGATCTTAAACATAATACAGTAGGGTTACTGCATAGAGTTAAGCAAACAACCTCCAAACAAAAGACCAAACAAAAAGATATTCAAAATTATCTCCGCTACTCCTAGACGTACAAGAACTAGAAGCAAACGATGCAATAGAACAGGTACCACACAAGGAAAGGAACAAAGGCATTTACTCCACGTACTTCCTAGTTCCAAAAATAGACGGAACACTGTGTCCAATTTTGGACCGAAGATTTCTCAACAAATTCAGAAAGACTCAAAGGTTTATAATGACAACTCTGCAAAAGGTGATACCTCAGTTGCAAAAAGGAAGACTACATGGCAACCATAGACTTAAAAGATGCCTACTTGCACTTTCCCATGAACAAAAGACACAAAAGGCTGTTAAGATTTTTGGTCAACAAAATACAATACCAATTCAAAGTGCTAGCATTCGGACTAAAATCAGTATCAAGCGTGTTCACAAAGTGCCTAGCTGCAGTAGTCGCTCATCTAAGAAGGCAAGGAATCCATGTATACCCATACCTAGATGACTGGTTAGTAAGAGCAAGCTTGTACAGTCTCTGCACACAACATATACAGCAAGTGATAGAGACTCTAGTTCAACTCAGATTTTCCATACACTGGGACAAATCTCCCCAAAGCCAGAACAAGAAAGTGTTCTTAGGAGCAGAAATAAATACAATATTGGGGAAGGTGTTCCCAAGCAAGAAGAGAATATTAGCCCTGCTAAAAGAGACACATACATACCAGAGGGGGCACGCTCTGACAGTGAGGACACTGCTAGGAATGATGACTTCATGCACTCATTTGAATCCCAACATTAGCTTACACATGAGACCGTTCCAAGAATGACTTCAAGCACAATGGTCACAAGGAACAGGGAGTTGGGAAGATAGTGTTTGTCACGCAGACACTTCATCAGGAAATAGCATGGTGGAACAAAACCAACATAGCACAAGGCAGGCTTTTCACACAACCAACTCCAGCAGTGACCATAATGACAGATGCTTCCCAGATAGAATGAGGAGCGCACATGAACAACCTCAAAGTAAGGGGATTGTGGACACAGCAGGATGCTGTAAAGCACATCCATATTTTAGAGTTAAAACCCCGCCTTAAAGGCCTTTCAGAAAGAGTTCTACAGAAAGACAATGTTAATGCAAACAGACAACACAACCACCATGTTTTACATAAACAAGCAAGGAGGGACGCAGTCTTTAGCACTCTCAACTCTAGCTCAGCAACTTTGGATGTGGGCAATCCCAAGGAACATTAACACAATAGCAATACACCTGCCAGGAAAGGACAATATAGAAGCAGACAGACTGAGCAGACAAACGTCATCATTCCTCGAATGGGAATTTAATCAAACAGAACTCCACAAGATTTTCAGCAAATGAGGAACTCCGCAAATCTACCTCTCTGCAACACGATACAATGTGAAATGCCAAAACCTTGCATCCAGGCAACCTTTCAATCAGTCCCTGGCGAATGCGCTGTGGATAGACTGGTCAGGGATATTTGCATGCGCTTTTCCCCCCGTTACCACTTCTCCACAGAGTGATCTACAAATGCAAGATCAGCCGCATGACAGTGATTCTCATCGCACCACAGTGGGCGAGACAGACTTGGTTCTGAGAGATAATGGAGATATCTCGAGGAACAATGCACAACTTGCCAAAAAGGCAAGACCTACTAACAATGCAAAAAGGAAAAGTACTTCACCAAGAGCGTAAGCCTTGCGGCATGGCTCCTGAGTACATAAAATGTGCACGTCTAAAACTGTCAGAAAGCACACTGGCAGTTCTAAGAGGAGCAAGAAAGCCAACCACAATAAAATGTTACACAGCAAAATGGAAAAGACACTCTTAATAGTGCCTCGAACATCTTTCAGAAAAGATCACAAGGGGAAAAAACTGTTCTGAAGTACTTGACACATTTAATACATAGTCAACTAACCTACACGTGACTGAAGGTTCACTTAGCAGCAATTGTAGCATATACAAGAGGGCAAACCGGGAAGAGTTTCTTCACTTCTCATGTGGTTAAAAGGTTCCTAGAAGGAGCAAAAAGAATCGCACCACCAAAGACTGTGCCTGCACCCACATGGAACCTAAATATAGTTTGAGCCACTACTCAAGGCAATGCCACAACTGCTCACACTAAAGACTGCCTTTTTAGTAGCAATAACATCACGATGTGGAGTTAGTGAATTGCAAGCACTACCACTACAGGAACCCTGCTTCCAAATACATGATAGGATTGTCATGAGAACAGATCCACATTTTATTCCAAAAGTGGTATCAAAATTCCACAGAAACCAAACTATATAAATTCCAAGTTTCTTCCAAAAACCACAGACACAAGCAGAGAAAGCAGTCATGTATTACATAGAAAGAACCAAAGAATACAGGAAAACAAAGCAATTCTGTGTACCTTTTGCTAACAGTTTTCTGTGAAGACCAGTGACCAAGAACACAATTGCAAGATGGATTGCACAAGCCATACAGTTATGCAACAAACAAGCTGGGCAGACACTACAAGAGCCCCGCTGGCTCACTCAACAAGGAAGAAAGGCGCAACAGTCGCATTTCGGGACAATAATCCAAATCAAGACATTTGCCCAGCAGCAACATGATCTTCAGTGCACACGTTCACAAAACATTACCGTGTGGACATTCAGATGAATAAAGAGCATAAGTAGGACAAAAGGTCTTACAATATCTGTTCACAAACCAGCGCTCATCTTCCACCCAGCCACCACAAGACTAGCAAACCGCTACAAAGTCTATGCACAGCATGTGAATCCGGAAAGATTCACGCTGCAAAACTACCCCGACAGGTAAACTATATGTTTTTTCTTTCTTTGTTTTTTTATTTACAGTATTGGCAGTGCATTTTGCAACATCCCTGAGTGATTTTAATCCAGCGTTTGGTCCTTCTTACATGTCACAAATTTTGGAATAGCCACCATTTCTCCTCTCATTCTGCCCCAATATAGTTTCCAAATCTGTGAATCAAGCCCAAGCAGTACAAAGAATGTTACGGCATTAGGATACCAATTTCCTGGTGGATTTCTTCTTCGATCTAGAAAACCACTGCATGTTTTTAATCTATGAAGTGTAGGCAAGTACAGTTACTGTTAGGAGGAAACTGTCCCTTACATGGTTAACAGTCCTGTTTCCCGACGGCATGAATCTGATATCCTGCTTTTAAATATATATATATTTTGGGCCCTACTCTCTCTGTGTGTGTGTGTGTCTATGTGACTGTGTGTCTGTGTGTGACTGCCTGCCTATCACTTGACATGAGTGAGGTCCTGGACCTCTTCTGTGACCAGCAGGGGAGCATCCTGATGCTGGCTTTTCGCCCTATTATGGGTTTCACGCAAAGAGACTGCTGGCAGCATGCTGAGTTTTGTGAATCCATAGTTGTGGCCAGACCTTTTTAGGTCGAGCCTGTTCAGCGCTGTATTGGAGTATGTACTTGAAGCTCCGCACATATTTGTCATTGGCTTGTCATTGTTCTTCGTGAATGCTGGCGGCTGATTCGCTATTAAGCTTGTTAGTTTCTCCTTAGTACCGCCTTCTCTTCATTTGTAACCTCCAATGAGGACTGGTCCTTTTACTTCAGTTGATACACAGTACTACATCTTTAGTCAGTAAGCACAGTTTTCTTTAATGAGTTTCTCTTACTGCAGGAGGGTCTCTCGTGTGCAGTTCTGGCCACTGGCTTGTTTATTTTACTCGTAGCAAATGTGGAGCTCTTCAGGGGCCATGGGAGACAGAAGGGGGCAACTCAGCAATGCCTTCAAGCATTTAGAATGCAATAGCTATTGCGTTTGCGAGAGTTTAAACTATTGCCATTGTAAATGACAATGCCTTTTATTTGTTTTAAAAAACAAAACATAAATAAAAGGCATTGTCATTTACAACGTCAGTAGCTCAAACTCGCGTTAATGTGAGACCAATTGCATTGTAGATGCATGTTATTTGTCACTGGAGTAGAGACCTACTGGCCCACTCATGTAAAGTTCCACTTCGGTTTCTTTACACAGATCCGTGTGCTACCATCCGAAGTAAATGTTTGCATTTGTGGCTTGCATGGTATATGCATGTTGTGTCTGTAAGTAATGGATGAACACAAAACCACTGGGTCTGGGCTCCCACAGGCATTGCTTGCCACACTTGAATAAAGAACAAAACCGTTGCAAATGCCACTAATTTTTCAAAATAAGCATCAGTTCCATAAACATACAATTGAAACAATATGTTTGAGAGAAATGAATTCCATTTGTTTTAATCTTTATGCATTTTCATTTGAACACTTCTATTTCAAAATAATATTTCAATGAATTGATACAAATATTAAAAACCTGGAGTGCACTACAATTATCGTATACAGTGATAACAAACTTGTTCAATATTTACAGTGTAATACAACTTGCTCACCATTCGTTCTTCACTCATACACTACTCAATCCACTACAAACAAGACAAACTCACGACAAAACATGAATGATTCAAAAAAAATTTTTAACTGGATTCACTCTCCAGTAACAAAAAGCCAAATATTTTTAGTAATCTTTACAATCTTTCCTAATTAATGGTTGGATTACAAGTTTTTTAGGCTATTAACAAGGTCTACGCGTTTCGAACTACCATTCTTGCGTAGTTCTCTTCAGGACCAATCTTGCGCTCGACGATACAAGCTGGAAGGCTAGTGATCCCAATTTGGGGTCGGTAGGTGCGCTCGTGGGCTGACCTGACTCGCCTGTCTGGTCAAGACGAGGCAGGCGTCTTCTATGTGAAAGCGGTTCTTTTTTTCTTTTTTTCTTATTTCTCTCATCCGCTTCAATTTCCGTTTTCGCAATTCGTGGCTCAGTCGCGTTGTGAAAACACAACGCGACTGAGATCACTAGCCTTCCAGCTTGTATCGTCGAGCGCAAGATTGGTCCTGAAGAGAACTACGCAAGAATGGTAGTTCGAAACGCGTAGACCTTGAAAATGCATAAAGATTAAAACAAATGGAATTCATTTCTCTCAAACATATTGTTTCAATTGTATGTTTATGGAACTGATGCTTATTTTGAAAAATTAGTGGCATTTGTAAGTAATGGAGGCATGCATGTTCCATTTTGAATACCAGAAGTCTGACTTGTACAAGATGGCAGTGAGGTTGTTTTCCCAGAGAATGGAAGTGTATTGCTGACATTACTGAAGCCGGAGGGGGGAGACCTAGACACTGAGGTAAGTGAAGAGCAGACAGTGCACCTTTAGAAATGCAATTGGGCCTTTTGATGAGCAAGAAGCTGCTGGTTAGTCTTCCTTAAGCACTGCCGTATGATATAAACTTTAGGTGAAGTATGTACTGCAGACAGTGCAAATTGAAGGGGACCACGTGAGGACAGCCTCTGTTGTGGGTGCACTTGGAGGATACTGCTGTGCTGTGTAAAATATCAATCCACACAAAGGTTCTGTCTGCAGAGCAGCCTTGAAAGGACACTGGGAAAGGAGAACCACTTCAATAGGTGCTGAAAGCGCAGCCTGTACATACACATCTCCAGTTTGCTTTCTTTTTATAAATGTGGAATCCATTGGCCCATTTGTTTCAGTTTCAAGTTCTCTAACAATGGAAGGGAGTACACCAGAGTACGAGGACTGCTGTGCAACCAGAGCTGGTTGGTGTCTTACAGCCGTATTCCCAGTGGTGATGGAAGATAATCGAAGTCTATCCCTTGATGTAAGAGATGTTCACCTATCCTAAAGCACCTAGAAACTCCCCTGTCTGCATTTCACAGTACAGAGGGGGAGAGGTTCAGGGAAGCATCCTTCATGGATAAGTTCATACTGAATAGATTGCACTGTGCGTTGAGAGCACAAATCGGTGAATTTCCTCTAGAGCCAGAATCAGTCCTACCTTTGACTACCTTGATCTATCTCAACCATGGACCTGGAGGTTAAGGGGGCAGACCTGATCAGGGCATTTGAGGGAGCGGCCAAACAAATTGATAGCTTACTTAGGGGCGGGAAGACCAATAAGGAACATAGTGCACCTAGGTGGTTTGATCATGACTGTACCCTCGCCTTGAGGGATTTGAAATCGGCTCTGAAATGTGTACCTAGGGACAGAGGGAAGGTATCAAGCTGTAGGGCTAGGTACAATAAAACATTAAAATCCCGTAGAATTGTATTGCAGAACCAGGCATGGGAAAACTTGAGAGAAGTGGCCGAGACAAAGGACTCGACTGCTTTCTGGAGAGTCGTTAATGAACCATGCTTTCAGGATTCAAACAAACCCAAGCTGGCCTGCCATATTCTCCCAGAAACCTGGCTTGAGCATTATAAGGGTCTTTACAACTTTGGTAGTATTGATGATTTGGCTACAGTAGAACGGGAAAGTGTGAATCCACCTCAGATTACTTTTTCCTTAGGAGAAATAAAGGCGGAAATTGAGGGCCTAACCCGTAATAAGTCTCCAGGACCCGATGGGATCCCCCCCGATCTCTTTTTAAGCCAGAAAGAACTCTGGGCGCCCATACTCACCAGAGTAATAAATACTGCAGTGCAATCAACGATGCCAATATCCTGGTCTACGGCCACAATAGTTCCCATATTTAAAAAAGGGAACAAAGACAGCCCTCATTGCTATAGGCCCATTTCGTTAATTGACGTTACCATGAAAGTCCTAGGTAGGGCCATCCTTAACGGACTGATTGGGCGGAGGACATGAGATAATTACAGATACCCAGTATGGGTTTAGGTATGGCCGCTCCACCACAGATCAATGCCTTAATTTATATCTCCTGGCAGCCAAGTACACCATAGCCAGTGAGGGGACGGTGTTCTTGGCTTTCATGGACCTCACCACGTCATTTGACCGAGTAAATCGGAAGAAATTGTGGGGAATACTGGGGCCTTGGGAGTCGATCCTGGACTGGTAAATATATTACATGCACTGCATCAGAATACTTCTGCTCAGGTGAGATATGATGAGGAGGGAAATGTCACAGACCACTTCCCATGTTCAAGGGGAGTGAGGCAGTGGTGCATTTTGGCCCCCTTCCTTTTTACCTTCTACATTAATGGCTTGACCCAGGCGTTGGTAGCTCTAGGGGTGGACTGCCCGCAGATAGGTAGGAGAGGGATACCTGTGTTACTATACGCAGACGACGCAGTACTCTTGGCCCGTACTCCGCGTGGACTGCAGCGCCTCATAGATGGCTTTGTCCATTTTATGGATAGCTTAGATTTGTCACCTAACCTCACCAAATCATATGTTATGGAGGTAGGGAAAGGACCATCCAGTAAAACCAAGTATACAATAGGCACACAGGGATTGTAAAAGGTTAAGTCATTTTCATATCTGGGGATCCTGTTTGACAGTCGCCTTAGCCTTGTGGAGGAGAAATGCAATAAACTAATTAACTCAACAGGGGCATCCATGAACTTCGCGAAGAGGCTAGGCCGATGGTCCCCGGAGCAAATTCTGAACCTCTACAGTTCTATAAGTTGTGCCAAAGTTTCATATGGGAGTGAGGTTTGGGGCTTTGTAGACCCGCATAAATTACAAATAGAAGAAAACAAATATTTGAGGCGGGTACTGAAAGTCCCACAAAGCATTTCCTCCTATGTGGTTCACGAGGAACTGGGTATAGCCTATCTGTGCGACGAGCTGCAATGGAAGCCCCTCGAATGCTGGATTAAAGTATGGACAAACCCAGAGGTGGGGTTAAGTCAACAAATAGCACTAGACTGCATGACACGGGCACAGGGTCATAATATTCCATGGCTCAGATATATTAAGGAAAACCTGCTAGCCATGGGTTGTGCGGAATATTATACCCACCCGACAAAATTGCTAGCTAAGGATAAGGGCCGTATTAAGTCAGAATTTTTAAACAGAGCCACATCAAATAGGGAAGCAAGAGAGTTGACTAAGCCATCAGTAAGAACTCACCAGCTCACAAAGTCGTGCCTGGGCCTGGGACCTTATCTGTGTCTTATCTACAATCCTCAAGACAGATTCCTGATGACCCGTTTCAGGCTAAATTTGTTACATCACACTTTGGCTGTCCCAGCAGGGTATACAAAGCATTTGGAGAGTAAGGGCCCCTGTGGCTGCGACCAACTGTCTCCACAGGATACGCTTCATTTGGTCCTACTATGCCCATTTTATGCTTACTCTAGGCGATTATTTTTAAAAGGTATTTTAAAGAAAACCAAGTTTAAACAAGCTAAGGTGGCCCTACTGTTTTTGAAACTGTCAGTAGAACCTTTAACGCTGTTCTGTACAGTAAACTTCTTAAGATTAGCGATGAAATTCAGAACCAGTAGAGGGGTGGAATAATGGTCGTGAATGTTTAATATCTGCTATTGACTGCATTATATTATGGATGAAATATTTGTATTCTGGCACTTCTTGGCCATTTTTATAAGATGATCCTTGTGTTGAATCAATTTTATTTTATGTATTGCTGTTAAATAGAATCTTAGCATGGTTTTTTAAAAAACGTAGAAGATACTGCTTTTTTACATTGTACTTTTATGGTATTGTTTTATGCCGAATAAAGTATATATATTGAATTGAATTGACTACCTTGATCACTACTGCGGGGGGAGACCTCCTTGTCTCCAAATTATACAAACTCTCTATCATTAATTCCGGCTAAAAATGCTAAAATCCGTGAATGCTGGGAGCAAAGCAAGATTTAGGTAATACTATTGAGGACACTCGGTGGTCCTTTCGTTGCTCACAGATTAAGGAAATCTCTCTGAACAGTCGACTCAAGTTGCTCCATTTAAAATTCTTATGGTGGGCATACATGTCCCCTGCGAGACTGCATTCCATAGATCCTACGAGGCCACATACATGCACCAAGTGCTGCGCGCTTTATGCAGATTTTACGCATATGATTTGGAATTGTGGCAAAATTTCTGACTATTGGAGGGCGATGTATGTTATTTTGGGGCTTATGACAGTATTAGACCTCGCCCTACCACGCAGGTTGCCCTTCGGGGATACGTGAGGAACATCCCTAAACAGTTACGCCGATACACCTCTATGGCATTATTGATGGCAAAAAGGGAAATTGCTCTCTCCTGGGGAAACTAGTGTATTCCCACTACCAAGGCATGGCTAAACAGTCTTAGTTACTGCAACATAAATAGTGACCTGTTTGCTCCTACCCTACCTGCGAAATCCAAACCTAAAGATATATGGGGCCCCTTAAAAACGTATTTATTAGAATCGGTGCAGACCTCATCACCACAGCCACCTCCTGGGATAGTTCCTACTGGAGTGGGTTGAGGCTCCCCATATTTTCCCTTATCCGGCTGATCAATCACTTACTGCATGACAGATAACATGAGGAGAGAGTGGTGGCTGAGTTCTGACTGTTTATGACAAAATGGTAAAGTTTAAAAAAAAACTTCCCTCTGCTGAGAGAGGGAAGGAGCCTTCTACCACTCCAGGACCGATGAATGTTCAGGAGAAGCGCGGTGTGCAAAACTCCATCATGGTAGGGGCTACCACAAGAGAAAGTTTGCAGAGATCTTCTGAGTTCCCTGGTGCCACCAGGCAGCAGTCCATTTACTGGCTGGTACTGTGCACCATGGCCAAATATTGCTGGAGCTCAGTTTGGACTCTGATCCTCGGCATCATGATCTGAGCTGCTGTGCACAAAGGTGAAACTTCTGCTTGACCTAAGCATCATTCGCCAGAGTGCGGCATGTGCTGTGGGTTGCTATCCAACCAAGACTGGTGTTCGCATTGACGCACCAATCTGGATCCAATCAGCCCAAGCAGGGCTGTGGCGATCTTTGAGCACTTGTTACATGGCCCTTGTTTAATTCAAAGTCTCCCGTTACAGCCATCCCTGTCTGCGAGACATCATCCCAGTCACAGGATGAAGGGCAACAGTTGCCTTGTCTGACATGCAACTGCCCAAAGAGGTCCCGACGAACTACCAGCTTTCGATCTCTCAGGAGCAGATAAGTGAAGGAGTCGGGTCAGCCACTCTAGTGTGCCTACCTGAACACAGACTTAGAAACCTCACCTGGTGAGATAATGTGAACTGATCAATCAATCAATCATGGACATTTATATAGCGCACTACTTACCCGGAGGGTCTCAAGGCGCTTGGGGGGGGGGGGGTGCTGCTACTGCTCGAACAGCCAGGTCTTGAGCTTCTTCCTGAAGGAGAGGTGGTCTTGGGTCAGGCGCAGGTCGGTCGGGAGGGAGTTCCAGGTCTTGGCGGCCAGGTGGGAGAAGGACCTTCCTCCTGTTGTCGATCTTCGGATGCGGGGGACGGCGGCGAGGGCGTGACTGGCTGATCGGAGGTGGCGTTTGGGGGCGTAGAAGTTGATGCGGTTGTTGAGGTAGCTCGGGCCTTGGTCGTGTAGGGCTTTGTGTGCGTGGGTGAGGAGACGGAAGGTGATTCTCTTGTTGACGGGGAGCCAGTGCAGGTCTCTCAGATGTCCGGAGATGTGGCTGCGTCGGGGGATGTCGAGGATGAGTCTGGCTGAGGCGTTCTGGATCCGCTGGAGTCTCTTCTGGAGCTTGGCGGTGGTTCCGGCGTAGAGGGCGTTGCCGTAGTCCAGTCGGCTGGTGACGAGGGCCTGGGTGACCGTCTTCCTGGTCTCGGTGGGGATCCACCGGAAGATCTTTCGTAGCATGCGCAGGATGTTGAAGCATGACGAGGAGACGGCGTTGACTTGTCTGGTCATGGAGAGGGAGGAGTCCAGGATGAAGCCCAGGTTGCGTGCGTGGTCTGTCGGTGTGGGTGCGGTGCCCAGGGCGGGGGGCCACCAGGAGTCGTCCCAGGCGGAGGGCGAGGAGCCCAGGATGAGGACTTCCGTCTTGTCTGAGTTCAGTTTCAGGCGGCTGGTCGTCATCCATTCGGCTACATCTTTCATCCCTTCGTGAAGGTTGGCTCTGGAAGCGGCGGGGTCGTTGGTCAGTGAGAGGATCAGCTGGGTGTCATCGGCGTAGGAGATGATGTTCAGGTTGTGTTGGCGTGCGATGGGCGCGAGGGGGCTCATGTAGACGTTGAAGAGGGTGGGGCTGAGAGTCTTCACATTCGAAATGTAAACATGCTTGATGTTGATCCTGAAAGGGAACTACCTAGACTATATGGGAGACACTGGCTAATAGTAGGAAGCTGCATCTATAACATCAAGGGCTCAGGTTACTAAGCCATAGTTGTACAGACCCTAGGAAATCTGAGGCAAATGACCACAACCCTTACGACTGAGGCTCAGTGGATCCCCTGCCTGCACCATGGGCCCCCTGAACGGGGTCTGACCGGTACTTTACAGATAAGTACTATTATCTTCAGCATCCTTGTTTATTTTTTCATGATCAGTGGCTGGGAAATTATTCTGTAGATTGCGTATATGAAAATTATCCCATGAAATTTGTATTCCTCTACATATAAATATTGCTTTGAATTAATATTTCATGGCAAGGATTTTTTTATAGACTGTGGATCTCTGAAATAATTCTACAGCATGGTATATTCTACTTATATTGATATCCATTGTGTGGCACCACACTACACATTACACATCATATGTTTGAGAAAGAGAACATCAATTCACCAATTGTCCTAGGCAGTGCTTAAATTTGTTGTTAAAAAAAAGTGTCCGTGCTCAAAAGTTTATTTGGGAAGGTGCTGCCCCTTCTCACCACTTGTACGGGGGCTGCTCACTCTGACTGGTCACCACCTACTTAATTCTCATCCAGGGGATACTCATCAATAGTCCTAATCTATGAATAATCCCCGCCCATGTGTGGGATCCCGGAGCATATAGAAAATACATATAAATATATATGTATATATATATGTGAAAACATATATTTGCAGCCTAAAACATTTCCTAACTGGCGAAATTGCCGCAAAATTACATAAATTAGCATACATACAGTAGTACTCTTCCAAACCCTAAGGAAGAAAGAGAGCAGAAAACATTTGTATACAACAATTCTTTATTGCCATAGGAAAAACCTGTAATTGCAGGCATTTGCCAGTAGGCTGCAGTAGAGTATAAAGCAAACAAAGAAAACTGACACCTTGCCTTTAAGGCATTAGAGTAGGGGCACCGTGCCTTTAAGAACTGAATGCAACCCCCTGCTCCCATGGTGCACCACAGGTGACAGTTGGGTCAGTTCTTTTTTCCGGCTCCTTCTGTGAGGATCCTGGAGCTTGAGCTCTTCAGTTTTCAACTGAAATTGTGTTTTTGAGAGAATTTTCTCTTATTATTCGACATTTTTTGGATAAATAAGGCTTCTGATTTATTTTTCTGTGGTAACCCACAAGAATTTCCTGTCAGAATGCCTGCTCTGTTCCGGAAATGTCCTTCTTGTGACAAAAAGATGGCTCTGACTGACCCACATTCTGTGTGTATTGTGTGCCTTCCATCTACACACATTCCTGTTCAGTGCCATCACTGTCAAAAGTTTAAAAGTCGAACTCTTCGCGACAGGGCGAAGATTCGACTTCATGCCATGCAGGAGATGGATAAAAGTCACCAGGTGGGTGCTTCTACAGCCCCCAGATCTTCTCCTACAAGCAAGCACGGCCAAAAACGGCATCATTCCGCTTCTCCTGTCCCCAGGAAGAGGAAGGAAGGTCGAAGAACGACGTCGAGGTCGCCGTCGAAGAGTCCAAGATCATCTTCACGACGTCGAAGATCTCCGCCGCAGTCAAGTAAGTCGGCGTCGAGGCGCCATACTTCGGGCTCGAAGTCCATCGCTACTACCACATCTAAGTCTCCGTCAACGTCGAGGCTTCCGTCGACGTCAAGACACTCTCCGCCGCCCCGGACGGGATCGGCGTCGAGAGCTAGGACGGCATCCAGGTCGCCGCCGGCTGGCGGGCCGCCGTCGAGAGGGACTGTCAGATCCCATCCTTCGACGTCAAGGAGGTTCACGCCGAGGCGACGCCAGGAAAGGTCGCCGTCGACGCGACGTCGAAGAAGGTCATCGTCGACACGACGTCAAGAGTCGTCGTCGATACGACGTCATGGAGCATCTCCATCCGGTCGACGTCTAGGGAGATCGACGTTGAGGTTCTCAGTCGAGTCCTTCTCGACGTGATCGATCACCGTCGAGAGCATACCACTCGACGCCACTAGTCACCCAGACATCTTCGACGTCGAGGCTTTCGCCGTCGAGGGATCAAGTGACGGCAGTTGTGGAATCCCCTGGTTCCGGATCTTCAGGAGGCAAGTCATCATCTCCTCGTTTCAATATCGTGGCAATCTCCCCGGAACCTTCGCCCAGATCTGCGGACAGACCACGCAGCTTGGTGTCTCAGCATCCTCAAGGGGCTCTATCTGGAGGTCAGAGTAGCCCGGGCTCGGGTTACTCCCATACATATTCTCCGTCTACGGCAAGAACGCCGGTCAGACCGTCTAGATCTCCTCGGGAGTCCCAGGATTTCACCCAGGCCAAGAACACCTGTCAGACCAAGTTCACCAATCCGGCCAAGACAGAGGTCTCCATCTAGACATCGCTCTAGGTCCAGAGACCGTCACAGCAGGAATCATGACGGGTCCCATAACAGGCGGCGTACAAGATCTTCCACAAGGTCGTCCTCATCTAGGTCGTCTTACCGAGATTACTCTCCGACCTTCTCATCTACGCCTCCTTCCTGAGTCTCTCCAATTGATGACCTCGCGACTTTCTCCCATGTTCTGAGCAGGGGAGCAAAAAAGCTAAACATTACGCTGCATACTCCAGTGGTTCCCACTTCTGTAATTTTTGATACTCTTCATCATCGCACAGCGCCCAGGCCTCTTCTGCCCCTGGTCCCCGGCCTCCTAGAACCGGCTATGGCTACTTTTCTCACACCAGCAGTGGTGGGATCTGTGCCATCTCGGATAGCCAAAAAGTACAAGGCCCCTGCAGAGGATCCCTTGTTCCTCAGATCTGATCCTCCTGCGAACTCCATTATTGTGGCGGCTGCCATGAAGTCCCATGCAGGCTCAGTACCACCTGAAAAAGATAGTAAACTTATGGACTCGTTTGGTAGGAAGGTATGCAACACCTCCTCTTCATTTATGAAGGTGGCTAGCGCCTCTGCCTTGCTTGGAAGGTACGACAGGTCCCTTTGGGACTCCCTGACTCGCTTTACAGACAAGCTTCCCAAGGAAGATCGCCAAGACTTTCTGGAGATTATACAGGAGGGGGAGGCCTGGTAGCCAATCAAGTTATTAGCGCCGCAGTGGATGCCTCTGACATTGCGGCCCATGGCTATTCAAATGGTATTTGTTCCCGTCGTTCGGCCTGGCTACGCCTGACAGGGCTCAAGCCAGACACCCAGAAGAAGATTTTGAATTCGCCATTCAATGGGAAATCTCTGTTTGGTCCACACACGGACGACGAAATGTCCAAAATGAAAGCGGAAATGGACACCGTCAAAGCTGTGGGATTAGAAAAGCGCAAGGAATTCAAGAAACGCTTTCGCCAGGGAGACAGTAGGTCTTTCCAGCAGAGGGTTCAAACCCCTCAGTGGCAATCCCAGTCTCAGCAGAAGACGCAGTTCCAGCAGCGTCGTCCTGGCAGAGGAAGAGGTGGCAATAACAAGCAGCAGTCTTCCTCCAAGCAACCTCCTAAGCCCTGAGCCATTGCTACCTCCACGTCTGTTCGCCACTCCGGTGGGAGGGAGTGTTTCTCATCTGAAAGAGTGGAAATCCATTACAAAAGACAGATGGGTGCTGAATATTGTGCAGCATGGTTACTTGCTGAGGTTCAAATCTCCTCCTCCGCAAGTTCTCCTTCAGGCGCGACACCTCCCACGTTTCCAGAGTCAATTGCTACAAGACGAAGTCTCCGTCCTCCTGAAGAAGATGGCCATAGAGGAGGTTCCCTCCATTCACAGAAATCAAGGAGTGTACTCCCGGTATTTCTTGGTTCAAAAATGAGGAACTGCCAAGGAATACAGGCCCATTCTAGATCTTCGAATGCTAAACAAATTCATACGAAAAGAAAAGTTCCGCATGCTCGCCCTGCACCAGATCTTCCCGCATCTTCATCAGGGAGACTGGATGTGTGCCATCGACTTGCAGGACGCCTACTTCCACATACCAGTGTCAGTCAAGCATCGGAAGTTCCTAAGGTTTCAGATCGGACGCCGTCACTACCAGTATCGAGTGCTGCCGTTTGGCCTGAAATCTGGACCTCGGACATTCTCCAAGTGCATGGCGGTGGTGGCTGCTTTTCTTCGCAAAAGAAAGATCTTAGTCTATCCGTATCTAGACGATTGGCTGTTGAAAAGCTCCACTCCTTCGCTGCTTTAAAACCATCTGGCGTTCTGCCTCAAACTGATGGACTCGTTGGGTCTTCAAGTCAATCTGAAAAAGTCAGTTCTCAACCCTTCCCAGCGGATCCACTACCTGGGTGCTTCTCTGGACTCACTACAGGCAAGCGTGTGTCCTTCGGAGGAGAGGTTGTCATCTATGCTCCTGAAGGGTCGCCTTCTTCTGGACAATCAGGCCCCCACAGCCGACAAGTGTCCTCTCTTCTGGGATCGATGGCCTCGTGCATTTACATCGTGCCCAATGCTCGCCTTCACATGAGGCCTCTGCAACAAGCCCTCGAAGATCAGTGGTCTCAGAGATCGGATCAGTGGGAAGACCGGGTCTTGCTTCCTCAAGAAGCCAGGGACTCGATCAGATGGTGGTTAAAACGATCCAATCTCCTCCGGGGAGTGCCATTCCATCGTTCTCCTCCATCCCAGTCAATTGTCACGGATGCCTCCCTTCAAGGCTGGGGCGCTCACATGGACCGACTCCAAGTTCAAGGCCTCTGGTCCGAGGTAGAGCAAGGCTACCATATCAACTTCCTGGAGCTTCGAGCAGTTCATCTGGCTCTCAAGTCTCTTTATCCTTCTCTGCGCACCAACTACCTCCAGGTTCAAACGGACAACACAACAACTATGTTCTATTTGAACAAACAGGGAGGCACGAGGTCAAGAGTCTTGTCTCTGGAAGCACAAGCCATCTGGCACTGGCTCCTAGCAAGAGGCCTGTCCATCGTGGCAGTTCATCTACCAGGAATTCAAAACGTCCAAGCAGACTGCCTAAGCAGAATCTTCGTAGAAGCGCACGATTGGGTGCTCAACGAGGAAGTGGCGCAAGAGGTTTTTCGGTGCTGGGGCGTACCGGACGTAGATCTGTTCGCAGACGCGGCCAATGCAAAATGCCCCGTATTCGCGTCCAGGTTTCCCCAACAGGGATCACTGGGGAACGGTATTTTGATCAGCTGGTCGCAGACATTACTCTACGCCTTTCCTCCCCTGCCTCTGATCCCGGCGGTGATCCAGAAGTTCTACAGGACCAACACCAGAATGATCCTGATAGCACCAGAGTGGCCACGCCAGTGGTGGTACCCCGATCTTCTACAGATGTCGGAGGTTCCGCACCGGCGCCTACCATGCCGTCCAGACTTGTTGACCAAAGACCAGGGGAAGGTGTTTCACCCCAACCTTCCTTCACTTCGCTTGACGGCATGGCTCCTGAGGTCATCCAGTATGGACATTTAGACCTCCCAGCAGACTGCATGACTATTCTTAAGGAATCAAAACGACCCTCCACTAGGAAGTCCTATGCTTTCAAGTGGAAGAGGTTCTTCTTATGGTGTCATGAGCACTCTCTTGACCCGGTACATGGCCAAGAGCAGGTGATTCGTCCACATCTATTGCATTTAGCGAGATCAGGCCTGAAATACCCCTCTATCAGGGTTCATTTAGCTGCAATCACAGCATATAGGAAGTCTCCTAATCAGACATCTTTCTTCCTTATGCCTGTAGTTAAAGATTTCCTAGAAGGTCTTAAGAAAGTCTTCCCACCGGTGAGGTCCCCCTCCCCTCCCTGGGAGCTTAATATCGTCCTGACTAAGCTGATGAGTGCTCCTTTTGAGCCTATTCATAGGGCCTCTTTGCAGCACTTGACCTGGAAAGCTGCTTTTTTAGTGGCGATTACCTCTGCCCGTAGGGTCAGCGAAATCCAGGCCTTGTGTTGTAAGGAGCCTTACACAGTTTTTCATGCCAACAGGGTGGTCTTAAGAACGCACCCAAGTTTCCTGCCTAAGGTAGTTTCAGACTTTCATATCAACCAGTCTATTACCTTACCTACCTTTTTTCCTAATCCTTCCACTCCCCCGGAGAGGTCATTACACTCCCTAGATCTCCGGAGGGTCCTGAAGTTCTACTTGTCAAAAACCCTGCCTCTTAGAAAGTCTGACCGGCTTTTTGTTAATTATGGCAGTACTAATACTGGCCTGTCTGCTTCCAAAAGGTCCATTTCTCGCTGGATTGTCTCCTGTATAGCTTTAGCTTATCAACTAGCTAACAAGACCTTGCAGGGTAAACCACATGCACATTCTACTAGAGGGAAAGCTTCCACTACAGCTCTCCTTCGTAATGTTCCTATTTCTGAAATTTGTAAAGCGGCAACTTGGTGGTCTGTCCATACCTTTACCCGCCATTATTGCCTGGACTCAGATACTCAGGCCGATGCCAGAGTAGGGCAGGCCTCGTTAAGGAACTTATTTGCATAAGATGTATTTGCAATATATGTCTTAGTCATTCTGTGAAGTTTTTATACTTCTCGCTCGTCCGCGAGACTTTGGGTATGAGCTTGCTAATCTATTCATAGATTATGACTATTGATGAGTATCCCCTGGATGAGAAGGATTAGTTACTTACCTGTAATCCTAGTTCTCATCCAGGGGTATACTCATCAAAGTCATAAGCTCCCGCCCACCTCCCCGGACGAGCAGAGTTACACAGTTATGAGATGTTTTATTGTGGATCTCCTCAGGTGTTATGCACCTCCAAAAAGAACTGACCCAACTGTCACCTGTGGTGAACCATGGGAGCAGGGGGTTGCCTTCAGTTCTTAAAGGCACGGTACCCCTACTCTAATGCCTTAAAGGCAAGGTGTCAGTTTTCTTTGTTTGCTTTATACTCTACTGCAGCCTACTGGCAAATGCCTGCAATTACAGGTTTTTCCTATGGCAAGAAAGCATTGTTGTATACAAATGTTTTCTGCTCTTTCTTCCTTAGGGTTTGGAAGAGTACTACTGTATGTATGCTAATTTATGTAATTTTGCGGCAATTTTGCCAGTTAGGAAATGTTTTAGGCTGCAAATATATGTTTTCACATATATATATACATGTATATTTATTTTCTATATGCTCCGGGATCCCGCACATGGGCGGGGATTATTCATAGATTATGACTTTGAGTATACCCCTGGATGAGAACTAGGATTACAGGTAAGTAACTAATCCTTCAGCGCTAGCACCTCCCCCATCTGTAAGTGAACGGGTTTAGAGGACATTGAAGTACAAGTTAGTCTTTAGTGTAACTACCTTCTATTGAAGGAATAGGAAAAAAACATACTTCAGTCCTGCAACATAGCCTGCAATGGGCTCCAAGCCAGACATGGAGTCGGTAAGGCAGAGCTTGTGTATGTAATATGTTTATGTCCACCGCAAAAGGAAACGGGCATATATGTGGAAATGGACACCTTGTCGTATGCCTTAAACCCTGAAGGGAACTGTGTTGAACATGTTTGTGGTTGGTGAAACAAAAAAACCCTTGTTCTGATTTTAGGTGTTGCTGAGCCAGCTCATGCGCTGCTTTGCGAGACATTTAGTAGTGTGCTTTTAAAAGCGTTACCCCAGGCTTCTGCTGGCCTAGAGGTTGCGGTCACGTGCGTGTGCACGTGCACAGCCGCCAGATTTCATCGACCGAGGCACTATCTGGAGCATTATTACTTTCACTTTTGCCGCTGCTGCGCGCGCACCACTTAGGTGTTTGTAGTCGCGCGCTTGCACCCCTGCTTTACTTTTGCCGTCCTGTTTTTTTTATTTGAGTGGGCGTTACTAAAGGCTTGTTACTTAACTGTAGTAGCTTGATATGTTAAGCAATTCCATCAGGCAGCCCTGTGTAGTGTGAAAGGGCAGTGTGCCCAGCTTCCCATACTTTAAGAAGACACTCGACGTTGTATGCTGTGCTTTTGTTCTGGAGCCTATTCCTGGAGCCACACTCTGCATGCGACTTCGAGTGTTTCTTGATTTTTCCCATTCTCTAAAGCTGCCTGCCAAACCTGGGGGCTCCAGATGTGAAGGGAATAGTCTACACCAAGCCTTGTGTGAAAAGTCCACATCTGTTGTACTTTATCAGGAGTCCTTTGGCAAAGTGTGTGAAGCTGTGCACACTTTGTGATCCTAACAGGCGGTTTTCACATCCCGCTTTTCTTTTATGAGCTGGTTGTCAGCCTCGACATTCTCTCCTTCTACGTGAACTGCAGAGGGAATGGCAAGAACCAAGTTAGGGCAAGTGAGTACTTAATTTTCTTATCCCAAAAGCCTTTGTACTGCAAAACAGGGCTGGGAAGGCCAGTGGATCTGTGTATTGCCCGTTCTTGTGGTTTGTACCTAACCTATGCGGTGTGTCCATGAAATACCAGCCCATGATGTGCACAGCTGTAAGACCAGCTTCTTGGATCCCCTGTGACTCTAGTTCAGCAAAGGGGAACATATCCGCTTTGTTGGGTGTGTAAATAGCGATGCCATGCTCCTAGCTGACAGTGGTTCGAGAAGTTTGCTCTGACCTCTTAAACTTTATTGGCTAAATGAGCGAAAGTTTGAGCGCTTTGGGGTTTGCTGGTGTATCCATGTATGTATGTATGTATATATATATAATATATCTATATATATCCACTTTTCGTCCATCCGTGCCTGCTTCCAAGACTGTTTCTATTGTCAGGTACAAAAAATGTCCAATTGTGGAGGTGAGAAAAGACAGGATGTGTCATCCATCCTTTCCCAAATGTGTACATTAAGAACCATACGTTTGGCCAGTAGTAACATCGGTTAGTGACCGCTTTTAGAAACGACAGAAGCCTACAATTGAAAACATGTTTTGAGGCATCCCCCTGCGGGTGTCACTGGCGCCATTTGCATGTAGTCTAGCAGTGCTATGGTACAAACCTGGAACAGTGCTTTAAAAAACCAAGCATTGGCATAGACAATAGGTCTCGCCTTTGGGACCTTATAAGTATTTATTTATGCAGCACAATATCCTTACTGCAACAACATTACCTGTTGCATGGCTAAACACTTATAAGGTCCCAAAGGCGAGACCTATTGGCTATGCCAATGCTTGTTTCTCAAGTCGTAGGCAGAGGGGTTTTACCAATAGTTCTGACCACGTGTCTTACCTTCACAGACAACTGTACGATTAACATGCCATAGAGCGTAAATACCATCAACCTGTGGAGACCACTAAACTTGTAGGAAAGCACAACGGGAGGCTTGCCACCTAAATACAGAATGGCGGGCATTATTTACTACTTGGACTTGTTTGAAGTGTTTATTTCTTTTTACTCTCTATTTTCAGGTACCGAAAGTTTCGTGACTAATTGCAAATATGCAATGTACGGTGAAAATAATTTTTCCTTTATTTTGTCATTTCTCTTAAGTTGTAGATGTAATGGTTTACATGTGTATGGAGAGTGCCATGTATGTATGTATGACGTATTCTAGTTACAATAATGAAAAAACAGCCCTTTGGGGACAACTGCTATGAAAGCAAAGTGTGTAATCCTGAATAGCCAGGCTGCTGTGGTGAGCGAAAGCCTTATCTAAAATAGTATATACCAAGGTCGGACTGGCCTATAGGGCAATCTGGCAGTGATCAGTGGGCTGGCCTGACAGGTCAGTGTGTGGGCCGGTTTTTTGGCTGTCTCTGGGACTGTTGTAGGGTCTGCTGGGCCGGTTTTTAGGTCGAGGACCGAAGGCTGCGCTTGCGCAGTCTCCGGGAGGAGATTTAATGATTTGGAGTATGAGGGCTTGAACCCGCCTCTCTCCTCCTCTCTCCTCCATTGGCTGGCTTCCTAAACGGAGGCCAGCCATTGGAGGACAGGGGAGTCACTCCAATTACGCCCTGTCTCTTTCGAATTCGAGGGCGTTTTTTTTGCGTTCTTTCGACTGTGACTTCATCCGTCACTCAGAACGCCAAAAACACGCCCCCGAATCCGAAATTTTCGGATGTTTGCGGCCGCCATTGTTGCCCGGCCGCCGCCGAGTCTTACAGTGAGTGCTTGTTTTAGTAAGTGTTTCCAGAAAGGGGGCCCCCTGCGTCACCCATCCCAAATAGTATCTCTTGCCTCAGTACAGCAGCCTCTTCTTTTCCTGCTCCCGTGTTCTTTGGTAGGAAGCTTTTCATGGAATGGCCTGCTTGCTGCTGGTAGCCGTGGCTTTGGTCTCAGCTGTGGAACCCAAACCGACTTGACTGTGTTTTTGTTCCCCCAGGAGCCCGCAGGGAAGTGCGGTGGGAGTACAAGATGTATGCTGCGTGTGGCCGTGACGGCATAGTGAGGCCTGCCTCCCTCTCACCGGTGCTCAGTCTGGGATGGAGGGGGGCTATCAGGTTACTGCACACGGACGGCTCCTCCCCGCCCCGAAGTCTCGGCTCTGAGCTCCGCTTGGCCTCTCACACACACACATACACGCCGGCTTCCCTCGCCCTGCTGGTCCTCGCCCGAGACGGCCCTTCCCGGAGTCGGCCCCGCAGAGCCCCACCGTGCTGGTGGCGCTTCTGGCCCGGAACGCTGCTGCTCGTCGCCCTGTGCCGGGGGGATGCCCGCCCTGCTGCTCCTGGTCCTCGCCCGAGGCCTGGCCCTTCCCGGAGTCGGCCCTGCAGAGCCCCACCGTGCTGGTGGCGCTTCTGACCCAGAACGCTGCGCACACCCTGCCCTACCAGCTGGGGCGCCGGAGCGACTGGACTATCCCAATCGCCGCATGGCTATATGGTGAGAGGGATGAGGGGGGGCGGAGGGATGTGGGGGTATGCCAGTGGGTGCTGCAGAGGAAATGGTAGCCGATATCTTGTCTGGACCGGGGCACTAGCAGTGGGGTGTGTGCTGGAGCTGCATAGATAGGTGGGGAGAGATTCTGCCGATAATGCGGAGGGGCTTTTGTATGGAAAAGTGCAGATCGGCTTCAGTGTATAGTTGGGAATAACACCAAATGCACACTCCGATTACCATATCTGATTAAAATAACATATTTGCCACTGCTAACACAAGCGCACAGCTCACCGTAGCTCCTAGAAGCCATCAGAGAGTGCTTCGTGTGGGCAATTAAGGATTAGCGCGTCAGTACTTAGAAGCACTCACCGGACATTAAGACAGTCTTGTGTAAAGAAAGGACCTCGTGCAGCTGCATAGATGTATTGAAACACGGACGCAGAAGTATAGAGTGCCATACATTGACTCATCGTAACCTCCGGTACTTACAGCGCTTAGAAGTGACACATGGGGCATGACGCGCTATACAAACACGTTGCTATCCTACAAACAGAAGACAAGTGCCAAGAGGGAAGCTCTTCCAGTTTGTATGGATATTATGGCCGTGTCGGTACAATATTCTATTATGGATTGCATCTGGAAACCGGGAGGCAGAAAGCAAAATGAAACTCATGATGTTAAATTGTATGGGATGATGAATTCAAAAGCAGCAAATATTTGATTTTGTGGCTTTTACTGAACGGTATTCACACTTGCATTGATACTGTGTGTTCGTCTGCGAAATGCAATAGGCTTACTGAGATGAAAAATAAATTCTCCCTCATCACTAGATTGTCTTTGCTCCGAACTCATCGTTCACGCTTATCATGTCTCGGAGACGAAGTTTAGAAGTTTGTTTGTTGTTTTTCGGTTATTCCCTTTTTATTGCTCTGCGCAAATATGTACTTTTCCTTGGTTCACGGGGTGGATGAGATGGTCAAAGCAAAGCAGGACACGTGGAACAAAAGGCAAACCTGCTCTGGACTGTAGGTGAATTTGAGCACACCCGGTGGCATACCTTGGACCCTAGTGCAAGCAGCCCCTGCTGGTAAATACAGCCACAATTGTGGTTTACTGGGCCCCGGTGCGAGTGCACCTGGTGCACAGTGGATGGCTCCGCCACCGAGCACGCACGCCTCAGGATTCGCAGCCTCTGCTGGAATGTGAAGGGACAGTTGGCACCAGAGTGAGAGCCGGGCAGTTACTCCTGTTATGGGGGCAGCGCCTGTAGCTGGGTTTAGGACACATACACGCAGCATGCACTGTTGTCCAACATTCCTGTCTCATGTACACACTAATGACGCAGAACCCGTGTGGCCTCTCCCCGCTCACACACCGAGCGCCCTCCTGTGCTTGAGAGACAGGAGTTCACAAACTTAGTACATTCCCAGGTCCAAGCCCTCTGTGTGTGTGGGGGGGGGGCTCTGTGTGTGTGGGGGGGGCTCTGTGTGTGGGGGGGCTATGTGTGTGTGGGGGGGCCTCTGTGTGTGGGGGGGCTCTGTGTGTGTGTGTGGCTCTGTGTGGATAGCTTTTTTTGTAGGTGGCTCTTTGTGAGGGTGGCTCTATGTGAATGACTGTGGGTGGCTGTATGTGTGTGTGGGTGGCTTTGTGTGTGTGGCTCTATGTGGGTGTAAATGCAATAGGTCATGCATTTGCGAGCGATTAAGCTATTGGCATTGTAAATGACAATGCCATTTATTTAACGATTAAGCTATTGGCAATGTAAATGACAATGCCATTTATTTGATTTTAAAAAAAAGTCATGAGCAATGCCAGCCGAGACTATTGCATTGTACATGCTTGTTTGCTGTTGATTTCCCGAAAATTAAAACAAATATCCTCTGCAGCAATCTCAAATCCATGCAGTCTTCCGTACCTTGGGAAAACTTTTACAGCGTACATTTACATGTTTTAAACTGCTTCAGTTTGCAGATATTGACTACTTTTCTTTTTAGCTTTCTAAGTCACTAATAAAGCCCGCTTCTATGTTGGTACCTGAGCCTGTTTTCTGTCCCTTTCTGAGCCTGGTATGTGCTAGTGGCTAGATTATCCAAAGGTGGTGTGAGGCAGTTTGTGCTAAATTAGCATGACCAGGTAGCTCCCAGAGGGCAACTGGTACTTTTTCAATACGGAAAAGGATCTAACATTCCCAAGAAAGCATTATGGAAAATAGCGTTTCTGTCAACGTACAACCTACTGCACAGTATTCTTATTTGTTTTTATCCACATTTATAAATAAATACCAACAGGAAAATGAATGTTTTTAGGTCTGTATGTATTTTGTAAATATCAGTAAAAACAGAAAATTCTGAGCCTTAGTTATAGATGAAGCCAAACCTGGTCTAGTTTGATACAGTGCAGAGCAACGGTAAACCGCTACAATTTACTTGTGCTCAGCACCCGAAAAGAGCGTAGCAAATTCAGCGCTGGATATGGGCAAGTAACATCCTCTTTATCTTAAGGGTCATTTTTCCTTTATTTACCTATAGTGAATACCTTTCTGCTGTGGAGGGTCTTGGCAATAGGTGCGTATTCTGTAAATTGTGAATGTAAGGGAGGCGTTGCACTGGGCAACTCATGTTACCAGGATCTTGAGCTGTCTGCATCCCCCCTCCACTGAATTCCCATGGGTTAACCAGTTGTATTGTTTATACGTTTTATATTTTGTTTTGATAGTTGCACATAACATGACCTTTCTTGTCATGCTTTGAAATTAGCCATCTATAAATTGTCACTAATTTGTGCTCTCCTTGTGTCTTATAGGTGGGTTAACTCTTTGCAGCCGGCGCGGGTGACAAGATGGGGTGGTATGATATCCACGCCAGATGCGGTGCTGCAGGCAGTCATAAAACGGTCATTGGTGGAGAGTGGCTGTCCCACCTCAATTGTCAACGAGCTCATAGAGAATGCACACGAGCGCAACTGGCCACAGGGCTTGGCCACGCTGGAGACACGGCAGATGAACCGGCGCTATTACGAGAACTATGTGGCCAAGCGCATCCCTGGAAAGCAGGCAGTGGTGGTTATGGCCTGCGAGAACCAGCACATGGGGGAGGACATGGTGATGGAGCCTGGCCTCGTCATGATCTTTGCGCATGGAGTAGAGGAAATCTAAACACAAGAATATTTTAAACTATTAAAGATGTGCTTTAAAGAATCTTCTCTCCTTTCAACAAGCGTTTTCAGCTTGAGAAATAAAAGGTGAACCTTGTGAGTTTTGCAGTGATGCTGGTCAGCCGGGCTCTCATCCTCTATCAGGGCATTATCCACATAAGTGTATGGCTTTATAGGAAACAATATATGTAAAGTATATACTTAGGTAAATTGCAGGTAGGTATGTGGTCCCCGTCGAATCTTTCTCCATCATTCATGCAAAGTCAGTCCAGCCCACACCTATTTGAACAGACGAACACTTTAGAAGCAGAAGCCTCACTCTCCATGTATGACTTGAAGGAAGTACAACCACGGAAATTATGCTCTCCCTGGCCTTCTGTGAAATACTGATGCTCGTAATTGATGTGGAGCAAGACTTTGAAGGGCTTCTGGTGGTGGTGTGAAAGCACAGAAGGAAGGTTGCAAACTGCAGGCATTAAGCACAGTGTTTTAGTGCACACAACACTCATTGAAGTACAGTGAAAAGGACAAGTTGGTGGAGTACGCTCAGGGCGAGTTGTCATACGACCTGCTACTCCATGTCTTGTTTTCTTTTTGAGCTGCTGGCGACAGGAGTTGGCAGGTTGGGACAGACCATTCGGGCCTGTTCTTGTGCTGTGCTTCACTTACGGATGCCGAAAATATCCTCGTAAAAATCCAAATGTCACTGCACCAAAAAGCAAACTGAACTCTAGCTGTTTCACTTTGCCTTTCATCTCGAATTTCTAGGCCCTGACAAGTGTACCAGGGTGTGGTAAGCCTTCTGCAGAGCTCCTGCCGCCTTTTGCTACTGAGCAACACAACTGCGTCAGATGGTACTGCTGTGGGAGGTGGACATGGATACGGAGAACAGAAAGCTACAGCCCTCTTTAGGGGGATGCCAGACACAGAATCCAATTGAAGTATGAATTATCATACTAGAAATAATGCACCCAGATTTACCACTCGGCTGACAAGTGGTGGGGGAGGGGTGTTGTTACAAGAGAGGGGGATGGTTCCATACCCTCAGTAATTTTCTGTCTTCATACTGCCTTTTAGGTGTGCCCATCCTGCTGGCATTCATTTGAGGCATTGCTTCTGTTTGTCTCTTTGTTTCACACTCCCTATTGAGTTTTGTTTTCTGTTGCCGGTGATGACAGTGGGTGGCTCTGTATCTTTGTATGTCCTTTTTTCTTTGTTTTTTTTACATACAGTGAGAAATTTGTTTAAAAAAAAAAAAGTTTTCTTGTTGAACACTATCTTATTTGTATGTTGTATTTAAGTTCATTTACCTGCGGGAGTTGGTTGCCTGAAATGGCGCGTTTGGTCACTGTAGCTAAGGGACTTCCATTTTAAGTTCTGGAGAAACAGATCCATGCCACATCTTTAAAATGACCATTACTTAAGTGAGTCTTGTTTAGAATTGTATATTTTTCGTGTGTGTGTGAATTCTTAAAATGGGGCATGGTTCTGATTCTCCTGAACCTGCATCTGGCATCCCTTCTCTAGCCTGTTGTGTCCACATTAAATGAATACTTTTTTTTTAACAAAATAAAAAAATTCAAATCAGGGACTCAAAGTTTTAAAGGCTGAGAATCACTAATTTGGGGATGGGAGGGGATGTCGGAATTTGCTTGTACACTCCTTTACTTGTACTTACAATATCGTTTAACACACACACACACACATCCACTACAGTTCCCCTGGGGATAGTTTGAGATGTGTTTAGGGACCTGGTGCAGTGTGAACAAGCATTTGTGAAGCCAATAGGTCATGCCTTGGGGACCTGTTGGCGCTGCTAGCGGTTTGTAATAATGCTGTACAGCCTGGCTAAAGAGACGGCTGCTTCTTTTTGTGGCCCAGTGCTTTTTCTTTACTGATTCAAGTTAAATTGGTAAATTTAAAAAAGCACACTTTTTTTGTTTTGTTTTTTATTTACTTAAAGTGGGCGAGGGAAGCAACAAGGAGAGCAGTGGTGTAAGCAGCACGGAGGGCACGGGTGAGCGGAAGCATTGCAGAGGGCATCCAGAGAAGTACATAGTGTAGGCGAGAGAGTGCAATGTGGAAAGGGGAGAGGATTTTACAGAAATAAATATAGACTAAATAGGCACTATATTCATTGTCCAGCCGGACAGTTTTAATTTCTGATGAATGAAATATACAAAAATTCAAGTGTGATAAAAGCAGGACACCAGCCGATGTCTAACTAACACACTTAGGAAGGGGACAAACAAGAATATTCGAGGCAATTTAAATAGTCTGTGTATTAAAATTCACAATCGGACAATATAGATTACACACTATTGCTAGCGTTAATCAGCACAATTCCAACACACCGGGCCGTCAATGCGATCCTCGTCCGGGTGGACGATTCTTCCCGTGGACGAGGATCGCATTGACGGCCCGCCCCTTAGCTAAATTTAGCAATTCTTCCACCGCCTTGCTACAGTTTTGCCGTAAATTCGGCGGACCAATTATACCATTCAGGACCACAGTTCTTAATCTAAGCCCTACAGTATGGGCACAAAAGTTTATTATGACTTTTTAATAAGAAGGCATATATTTGATGTCCTGAAGATGAACCTTGAGTAACTAATAGGTTCGAAACGTCGTCGACCTTGTCACACTAAATGTGTTGGAATTGTGCTGATTAACGCTAGCAATAGTGTGTAATCTATATTGTCTGATTGTGAATTTTAATACACAGACTATTTAAATTGCCTCGAATATTCTTGTTTGTCCCCTTCCTAAGTGTGTTAGTTAGACATCGGCTGGTGTCCTGCTTTTATCACACTTGAATTTTTGTATATTTCATTCATCAGAAATTAAAACTGTCCGGCTGGACAATGAATATAGTGCCTATTTAGTCTATATTTATTTTTGTAAAATCTTGTTCTGTCTAGGGACCACTGTCCTGTGTAAAGATATAACTCTCTAAGGTCCCTAGCATATTGCTTCCTTGGGTTCCCTTGTGTAACTAAATGGGGTGGAAAGGGGAGAAGTACACTGGTGAGGAAGCACTGCGAGGGAGAAGCACACATGGGCAAGAATAACACGAATGTGGGGGGGGGGAATAGAAGCCAAGAGGCGAGGGCAGCATTGAGTGGGGCGAAGAGAAATACTTTAGGGAGACAGCTGGAAAGCTCATGCATTCTCATGGAATGCTTAACTAAAAAAAAAAAAAGTGCCTGAAAAGCAAGCAGTGGAAGGACAACAGCAATGAGGCATGCCCCATGGGAGGGACAAACACAGGAATACACGAGAGCTCACACAATCAAATTTTGAAACAGTACAGCAATTAAAAAGTATTAGGCAATCAATATGAAGTTTATGCAAACATGAATCTGCCCAGCGAGCACTCACCCAATGGTTCACAGAAACAATATATAATTGAGTTCCCTCTCAAAGTTCATATTGTGATTTCCATAGAATACGCTGACTGGTCGATGGCTATAGGCAACTTGTAATTGTTCCTGAATCTTTGACTTTGCTTTACTAGGCACCTAGCTGCATACTTTCAGGTGAGAACAAGTTACCCTAGAGTAAACAATTACAAATGTAGGCTGCAACCTTACATAAAAATAACAATCAAGGGATGAGTTGAAAATGCTTGTTTAATAATTGAAGCGCTTCTACAGGAATTGAGAGCCATGTTTAGTGAAAGGGTGGTGGTGGTGGTTAGGGTAGGGTGGGTAGGGTTGTGCTGCAGGTTAGGGTAGGGTGATGGCGATTCAGATGTTGGTGGCTTTGTGGTGGTGGTTGGTACGGTGGTAGGCTGCTTAGGATGATGATGGTGGTGTGGGTGGTGGTTAGCGTAGTGAAGATTGTTAGGGTAGGTTGGTGGTGCTGGTAGAGTGATGTGGTACACTGGTTAGCATGGTGGTAGTGGGGGTGCTGTGGTTGGAAGATAGTAGGGTGGTAGGCGGTGTTTATGGTTGGTGTGTCTGAGCGTGTGTGTGTGTTTGTTTAGATGTCTATAATCCCCCATTTCCCCCAAATAAATATAATCCCAGAAATATTTTCTCAAAAGTCTCTATGAAGTATCTCTTTAAACAGACAGAAAGGACATTTTGAAAAAGCCAGACAGACGGGATAATTCACAGATGTACTTCCCTCATCAAATTTAAGCAATGAGATCTGAAGCCTCTTTAGGCCCTGTTAATGACCGATGCCATATAGAAGAATAAATACTATAAAAACTAGTTATATTAAGATATGTGTGCATAACTAAACACATTGTGACACCATACACAGGGTCCTGCTCTTTATCCACCTTGGTGATGCCAAGAAACATTTACTTCATACCACATTTGCCTCACCATCCCAACCCCCAGCATGCATCAGTCTGCTTGCAATGTGCAGTAGCAGCATGTTGCATTGTTAGTGATGCCAAGAAACATTTACTTCATACCACATTTGCCTCACCATCCCAACCCCCAGCATGCATCAGTCTGCTTGCAATGTGCAGTAGCAGCATGTTGCATTGTTAGTTGTAGTCTTGATTGTACCTTTTCAATGATCAACTCCATATTTGCAGAGACAACGTTATGCTTATGGAAAAGACATTTCTCTCTTAGGGGATTTCTATGTGTAGTCCTAAGCGTTGAATAGTCCCGCCCACCTGCGGGGACCCCGGAGCACTTTTTCCAATAAATCTTTTTTAAGTGCTGACGTTCACCTTTCTTCAGGAAGGCCTGCATAGTCACGTAAGAATTTTATTGTGTAGCTTATAGGATTAGGCTACAGTGGTTAAAATCCTTCAGCTTGGGGGGGAAAAGTCCAAGTAGACTTGCATTGAATGCATGAAGATTTTTTTTCTCCTCCTTTCAAATAAGCTAACACCCTCCTGATCTTAACTTCCTCTAGTGCTTATATAGTGGGTCTGTTTTTAATCCATGTCTGCGCCATGATACCAACCAGCGCCATGCATCAAGAGCTTACCACGAGGTTTAATCATCGGACATTATCATCTTCTCTTAGTCTCCCACAAATTCCAGAATGAGTCAAATTCAGCCTTCCTCTTATTCCAGTTAATCTTTTGCCCCAGTTCACTGAAGTGTCTCATAGAGTTCCACAACTCCCTCCAAGATGGAGGTAGGGCCTGGCACCACATTTTATATATTCCCCTCCTAGCCAGGATGATCAAAAAAGTAGCTGATATAACCTCTATTTCCACTCCCAAGATGTCCGAATTGTCTTGTCCACATTCCTCCAGAGGTTTTCCAAGACCGGACGACTGGCAAAGATGGATATTATCCGCCTCTCTGGCTCCACACCTATTAAATTTGGACTTCCCAACACCTCTTATCTTAATCAACTTCACCGGGATCCAATGGACTCAATGTAAAGTAAAATAAGTGGTTTTAGAGATGTTTTCTGTAGATACACATGCTTTGCATACTCCTGCCATCTAGTGTTGGGTCTGGATGTTTGCAAGTTGTTTTCTTTCAAACAAGTCTTTCCAGTCACAAGGTAAGGGGACTGACTCCTCCTTTCGGTGATAGTACGAATATGCATCAACTTCATTGGGTTTTTGTTTCCCGCCACCTGGGTCGGACGTTTATTGCTGCGCTCCGGTTCAAAACCGTTCTTCAGGTTCCCCCTTTCGGTGCGCAATCCGCTGTACCCTCAACGGTACTCTCATACACATTTTCCTGTATCAAATCGATTGGGAAACCCTCTATCTTCGGTCAAACATCGTGAGTGATCCTCTGCCCTAGCCACGTCTGTCTACCCTTCTACCGATGGAACAGACTACATTCCAATTCTGCCCTGGTGCCACTCCAAGTACCCTCTCACCGATCTACATAAAATTTGTAACTTGTGCCTCTCACTGGAGCACAAGGAAGAAGACTGCGACGCCTGTAAGCCGTTCCGGTTGAAAAAGACTAGGCAATCGTCTGGCTTGATGAAGAGAAATGCAACACCAAAGCATTCAACATACTCCAGATATCTTCGGTGAAGAATCCGAAAATGAAGAGGTCGACACGTTGGCAGCAGAAGAGGAAGAAGCCTTCTCTGTTCCAGATTCTGATTCTGAACTCAAGATTGATTTGGAGTCTGAAGACGACCCTCCAGGATAGGGAACAGTGAGTACTAAAGACCATTTACCCCACAAAACCTCTTCCATCAAGTAAGAGGCTTCAGCACCACATCTGCCTTCGGGCCTTGGTCGGCACCGAGACGATGTTTCTGATGCCCCGCCCTGTGACCCGGTAACAAAACAAACCGTCAAGCCTCCCCGCCCAGTATCGAGACACCCAAAGTAGTCTTCTTCAGATCCCAAACCGTCCGCTCCGAAAGACCAGACTGGTTCTGAACCAAAGCCTACTGCTCCGAAAGATAAACATGCCTTGGAGCAGAAACCTAGACTTGTTTGTTCGGCACTGAAACCTTCAATGCAGAAAATGAAAGAAAGCCTCATGAAATCTCCGGTACCTGTCCTGAAACTTTACAAAGAAAAATTAGACCCTAAACACAAGACGATATACATCAATCCAGATACTGGACATATTTTAACTAATCTAGGGGGGGAGGTGTGGCACTCTGCTAAGTTGGATCGAAGTTTGATGCGCTTCTGATGGCTTAGGTGCTGACCGGTTAGCTCCCTCTGACCTTGGGGGAGTCCTCTATGATAGCGAGTTGAAGCTGTCAGGCTTGACAGGTTAGCCAGTCGCACTCTTTTGGGGAAATCAATCCCATCTGTTTCAATGCAGTTCAAATAGAATAGGTAATCATGACAATATACCAAGATTAGCTGTTAGTTGCACAGATTTATTCTTCTATATCAATTATTCAATCTATTCTGTCGAGGTTGAGCTGTTACACCACAGCTATGTGTTGTTTCATCATTTTTCAATAAACAGTTGTTTATCCACAAAATCAACCTTGGACCCAATGCATTTCGTGCTGTTCAGCACTTCATCAGGGGAAATACATTTCTGTAGGGTAAAACCAAAAGTGAAGTGTAATCAATGATAGGGAAGCAGGCCACGGTCTTATTCAAAAATGTTGAAGCTACATAATCGAGGAGAGTCTAAATTATATCAGCAAGCATGTCACGTGATGAAATTATAAGGACGTGGTAAAAGCACGTACATGCCCATAGTGATGTAAGAAAAAAGAAGAGAAAATCAACGCGTTTAAAAGTTAATCCAACCTAGTAGAAATGATAATAAGGTGCTGTGGTGCTGGCGGCGTGTGTACCATTAATGGATCAGTGTAGTGAAACGCCGCAGTGGCGTGTATCTCAACGCTCGTGAACATCGAGTGAGTGGTACGGGTACAAAAGTGCTCAGTGTCCATTAAAAGCAACTAAAACCCAAGTGCATGCAATGCGAGTCAGTGCACGCTGTATGTTACTCACCGGTCGGGTGAACGGGTAAGACACATCGCTGTTCTGAGTTCGAAACGTTGTTTACTCGCGCATGCGTGCCGAGCGTGTTTTAAGGAAGTGCTCTCGTAACCCGGAAGGGAGTGGGGTGAAAGGAAAATTAATTCAATATGTAACATAAAATAAATGTGTGAATAGGAGAAGGTGCATAATCTAATCAGGGTATTTTGAATGGAACATAAACCACCAAAGCTATAGGTACTAATATGTGAATGATCCAGGTCGCGGCCATCTTGGAACGGTCGGTTACATATGTATAAATGCACAAAAAACACTCAAAAATGGAAAATAGCACTCATAATTGAAATGATCATATACTGAGTTTCGTTCCAAGATGGCCGCGACCTGGATCATTCACGTATTAGTACTTATAGCTTTGGTGGTTTATGTTCTATTCAAAATACCCTGATTAGATTATGCACCTTCTCCTATTCACACATTTATTTTATGTTACATATTGAATTAATTTTCCTTTCACCCCACTCCCTTCCGGGTTACGAGAGCACTTCCTTAAAACACGCTCGGCACGAATTCAGGAGAGGATTAACCAAAGGGTTCATCAGCGACGCCATCCTGGCCAAAAATTTGGCCGGACAAGGATCTAATGGCGAGCCTGATTTAAGACTGTCCAAAAGCGTAAGAGAAGCATCGAGGGAAACAGAGGGGAACTCCGCCAAAACAACGTCTGGCGTAGCCGATGGAACAAGTCCCGCCCCGATGCTGAAAAACCTTTCAGCGGACCCTTCTGAAAAGGAGGCCTGGATCGATATGATCTTATCCGTAAAAAACCTGGCGAGGTCACAGACCCATGACTCAGATGGCACTACTTGAAGCAGGTTGGATCTAGGGGCCGTAAACTCCCTCACCACCGTGAAGATCTCCTTACACGAATTGGAGGCCACCTCTATCCTTCTGGCAAGATATTCTTTTTTTGCACATAGAATATTGCGATGGTAGGCTTTAACCGCCAACCTATAGGCAAGTCTGGCCTCCCCATCGTACTGAGAGTGCCACGCCCTCTCTGCCACCTTACACTGGCTACGCTCAGTACGCAGCGCCTCCGTAAACCACGGCGCAGACTGCCGCTTGGCCGTAGCTCGAGGGGCCCTTACAGGGGCTAGATCATTCAGCCTCTCTACCAGCCACACCTGCATAGCCTCAGTGTCCAACTCCAGGTCACCCGAGATAGGGCAAGGGTGGTCAGCAAACGCCTGAGCTAGCAGTTCTGGCGTCACTATGTAGCGCCCTCGAGGCGGAACCAGGCTGGGTAGGAGCGCTGCTGGGTAAATGCTCACTCCCCCGTATGGAGAACCTGATCAGCCTATGATCGGACCAAAGCACAGGGAGAAGTTCAATATCAACTAAAGGGATCGATGAAAACACTTGATCCAGGGTGTGTCCCTTGTCATGTGTGGGGCCCGTCAGAGAAGGAACAAGGCCAAGAGGGGCAGTGATATCAAACAATTTATTTGAGTTCAAATCCTCCGCTATATCCAAATGAAAATTAAAATGGCTACAAACCCTATTCATCCACCTCTACCATTTTCACCACTCTTACCGAGTTCAGATCCTTTACTCATAACACCTCAGGGGTCTCCTCATACACTAACTGATATAGATGATGACTATGATAATACTCATTTGCCTGTAGATCTATGGAGTGACAACACTATTGATCCTCCCATGGACACTGACCCAGATCTATAACCCTGCAAAGCCATCGCCACCAGATGATAATGTAGCTTACCAAAAGCCTATTTCTAGACCAGCAGAGTATAATGGGGTTGCATTACATTAAAAATCTTTCAAAGAATTTTTTTTTATTTGAGACTCTAGAGTCTACACATAGGACAAGTCTGAGTCTTCCCATGTTATAAGGCATGATAACACCTGCTGACAAAATATTAAAGACCCTGTGTATGCCAGTGTTTTAACTCCAAGGGTTGATAAAATATAAACCCGTCATCTGATCCCGTTTTTATTAAGGGACAATTGCCTCTAGACATGTTAGTTGTCTCAAAATGTTCGTAAGAGAGGAAACTCGCAACCTCTGCCGATGCACCTCCTCCAGACAAGGAGTCTAAATTAATCGATGCATCTGGTAAGAGTGGCTGCTCAAGCCGCTAACCATTGGCACATTGCTAACACACAGGGCCTACTAGCTAGGTATGATAGGGCACACTGGGGAAGATGGAACAACTACTTCAATATCTCGTATATAAACACAAGAGTTAGTCCACGAAGGCAAACTCATTTCTAACTCCTCCATAAGATATGCTTTAGATGCTGCTGCTGCGAGGGAAATTAATACCAGCAGTCTTCTAAGAAGACCTGCCTGGCTTAGGATTTCAGGGTTTAAACCCCAAGTTCAACAGTCCATTTTAAACACCCTCTTTGACAAACAGCAACTGTTTGGACCTCAAGTCGATGATGATTTAGAAAAAATGAAGATACAGAAGTGGCGAAGTTCGAACAGGGGCTCTTTTCAACGCACGTTTTACAGAGCAGGGTCCAAAAGCACATCCTCAGACCCTACTGCTTCCTCTTACAAATCCAACACACAACCCTCTCCCTCTAGAGGTTTTTATAGAGGAGGGTACAGAGGTAACAATTCCAAAGGTAGGGGTAGAGGAGCCACTACGCATAACTCCCTTTCCCCTAACAAACAGTGACTTGCCCTCATTTCCCTCTGATCACTTAACACCTGTCGGGAAAGACTTCAACAATTTCTCCCCATTTGGCAGTCCATAACATCAGACAAATGGGTGATTTACATGAACTGACATGGTTATTGCCTGGAGCTTACCACCAATCCTCCAAATATTCCATCTCGCACTCATAAATTCTCATTAGAGGGAAGTGCAATTTCTGTTGACAAAGGAAGCCATAGAACCAGTTACATTACAGTACCAAGGAATAAGGGTTTACTCTCTGTACTTTCTAATCCCCCAAAAAGGATGGTTCTTCAAGAACGATTTTGGATCTAAGAGAGTTAAACCGGTACATACTGTCAGAACATTTCCATATGGTAACACTTCAACAAGTGCTTCCACTTCTACAGCAAGGTGATTTTATGTCCATGCTATACTTAAAAGAAGCATACTTTCACATTCCAATCCATGCAGCTCATTAAAAATATCTCAGATTTGTGGTAGCAGGAAAACACTGTCAGTTCAAACTACTCCCATTCGGAGTAACTGCTGCACTCAGAGTGTTCGCAAAATTCCTAGCAGTAGTCTCCGCTTCTCTCAGAAGACAAAAGATTCATGTCTTCTCATACCTAAACAATTGGCTCATCAAAGCCAGCACAACCAAAAAGTGCTTGCAACACACTCAGACTGCGTTAGACCAACTCCACCAATTTGGTTTTATGATCAGTACGCAAAGTCTCCTCTTCAGACTTATGAATTACAGTCCTATCTGGGAGTGACTCTCAATACTCACACAGCTTTAGCCTCTCCCAATACAGCCAGGATTCGAAATATTCAAACTGTTATTAGTTTCAGTTTAACCAAGACCTTCATGCAACTGCTAGGGATTATTTCATCATGCATCTCAATAGTGCCTCATGCAAGACTACACCAGTGTCCCCTACAAGAATGCTTAGCACGTCAGTGGAATCCATCACAGGGTCAATTAACAGAACTAGTGTTGGTAGACAGCCGCACCCATTGCTCTCTGCAGTGGTGAAACACACAAAACGTATCAAAAGGGCGGCACTTCATCAACCCTGTTCCACAGATCATGCCAACAGCAGACGCATCTCTCGCAAGTTGGGGTGCCAGTCTCCACAACTACACAATTCAGGGGCTCTGGGACAACGAGCACAAATGTCTTCACATCAACTGTGTAGAACTTCTAGCAGTATATCAAGCGTTGATAGCCTTTCAGTCTCACCTCACAGCCAAAGTTGTCCAAGTCCACACAGACAACATGACTGCCATGTACAATGTACAAAAACGGGGGGAAATATTCTTTACAACTGTCACGCCTCTCTCAGACCATTTGGCTTCGGGCAATCCATCACAAAATTCATCTTCTGGCAGAACACCTCCCAGGAGTAAACAATCAAATTGCAGACATCCGCAGGAGGAGTCAACAAATACACGATTGGGAACTCCATCCCTAAATTCTCCTTTTCAGTCTTTCAAAAATGGGGATTCCCTCAAATAGATCTATTCGCCACAGTGGACAACGCAAAATGCCCAAACTTCGCCTCTAGGTTCCCACACCCTCTGTCCAAAGGCAATACCCTATGGATGAATTGGTCTGGGATATTTGCCTACAGTTTTCCTCCTCTCCCACTCCTCCCGTTTCTGGTTCGAAAGCTCAGGCAAACCTCGCTCACACAAATTTTGGTAGCTCCCACATGAGCTCATCAGCTGTGGTTCAAGTCACTATTAGAGCGATCAGTGGTTCCACATCAAAAGTTGCGTCACAATTCCACCCTTTTAACTCAGAACCATGGAGAAGTCAGGCACCCAACCCCCAAGGAGCTCAACTTGGAGATTTGGCTCCTGAAGTCATAGATTTTTGAGACTTTCATTTTTTACCAGATTGTATGACTATTCTTAAAGAAGCAAGAAAGGCTTCCACCAGAGCTTGTTATGCAGCTAAATGGAAGAGATTTGTTGTTTATTGTAACAACAAAATTGATCCTTTAGATGGTACTGTACAAAACATATCTTTTGCATCGACAGCAAGCTGGTCCAACCTATACATCTATTCGATTGAACCTTGCAGCAGTAGCTGCATATTTGCTAAACAGACAGCATTTATTTTTGTTCAAAGTTCCAGTAATTTAAGCCTTTTTGGAAGGCTTTAAACAATACATTCCACCCAGAACACCTACAGCACCAGTTTGGAATCTAAATTTTGTACGTACAAGACTCATGGGTCCTTCGGAACCATTACCCTTTACAGTTCCTTTCATGGAAGGTTGTCTTCTCATTGCTCTCACTCCGTTAAGAAGAGTTGGCGAGCTAGAAGCATTAACCTTAGAAGAACCCTTCTTTCTGCTCCATAAAGATAGGAATTCCTTCCTAAAGTCATTTCTGCTTTTCATCTAAACCAATCAGTTGAATTACCTATGTTCTTCCCTCAATCTGATTCTGTAGCTGAAAGAGCTTGTCACACACTTGTTGTCAGAAGAGCACTATTGCACTATTGAAAGGACAAAGGATTTTTGTAAAACAAAGCAACTGTTTGTTGCATTTGCTTCACCTCACATGGGCAATCCTATCTCTAAATCTGGCATTTCGAGGTGGATTATTAAATTCACTCAGACTTGCTATACTAAAGCTAAACTTATTTTATCTATACCTCCTAGAGTGCATTCAACTCGCAAAATAGGAGCAACTATGGCCTTTTTAGGTAAAATTCCTATAGCTGACATCTGTAAGGCAGCAAAATGGTCCACACCACACACATTTACCAAACACTACTGTATGGATGTGTTAGCATGTCAACAACCCAATGTAGACCAAGCAGTGCTAAAGACACTATTCAGACAACTGCAACATCTACTGGTTAGCCCCTGCTTTGGGAGAATACTGCTATATAGTCTATGCAAAGCATGTGTATCTACAACATACATGCTCGAATGGCTGTTACTTACCCAGCAAGCATCTGTTCTTGGCATGTAGAGCTGTAGATTTACAAGCGCCCTTCCACCTCCCCGGGCACCTGCAATTGTTGCTGTTCTCCTAATCTAATCTAATTTAATTTTTTAATTTAAAGGAGTTTGTAAAGCGCCTGGTGACGCCTCCCGGCGTGTCCCCGCGCTGTGGAGAGAGCATATTAGAAGGAAAGAGAGAGCACAATCACAAAGTAAAGAGGCAAGTTTTCAACTTCTTTCTAAAAGAGGACTCATTAATCTCTAGCCTGGTATCCAGAGGCAGGAGGTTCCAGTGCCTAGCCGCTAAAGTGCGGAATGATCTACCTCCCATTCTAGCTTTTTTGGGGCAGGCAGTTCTGAGCAGACCTATTCCTTTGGATCTGAGTGGTCTGTTGGGTTCATACAAGGATGCCAGATCCGACATATAGGCCGGTGCTCTGTGATGGATTATCCTATGGCACCATTGCATAGCTTTAAAAACAATCCTCTTACTAATAGGTAGCCAATGGAGGGCTGCCAGAGAGGGTCGTGAGGGGGCTCTGCGGGAAGCCTTAACACCAGGCGTGCTGCCGAATTTTGTAGAACCTGTAGTTTCTTGATGTTTTTCTCCGATGTACCCAGGAGCAGTACATTCCCGTAATCAATGCGGGAAGTTATTAATGCCTGCATCATGGTACGTCTGGAGTTAAGAGGTAACAGGTCAAGGGTGCGATTGAGCGTTTTCATCACCCCAAAGCATTTGCCTACAGTTTTCTTTATGTGGCTATCAAAGGACAGCTTGTTGTCAACCCAGACGCCTAGATTCTTCGCCTCTCGGTTAGGAGGAGGCAGAGGACCCAAGCAACTGGGCCACCATTCTGCTGTCCATTTGGCCTCATTGCCTCCAATGATGAGGACCTCCGTTTTTGTACCGTTCAGTTTTAAACAATGCTCTGTCATCCAAGTGGCCAGCTTAGTCATGCAGGCATTAAAGCTATCAGCTTCCATGGACGGGGCTTGGGTCAGAGATATAAAAAGTTGCGTATCGTCGGCGTAAGAGACAAGCTCCACGCCGAACGATTGCACCACCTCTGCCAGGGGGGCCATGTACAGATTGAACTGGGTGGGACTCAGGGCCGAGCCCTGAGGTACCCCCTGTTCAAGCAGCACCCTGTCTGAGAGGGAAGTCCCTCTTTGGACTTGAAAGCTCCTATTGATCAAAAATGCTTTCAGCCATCCCAGTGCCTTATTAGTGACTCCAGCTTTGTTTAGACACTGTAGCAAGATGGAGTGTGCTACAGTGTCAAACGCGGCACTAAATTACATACTCATGGACATCTCAGTACTACACTCACTTACTCCATTCTCGGCCACTTATGGGAAAACAATTTATCTGAAAGAGACACGTTAGTATTAGATTTCTTACCTTAGAATATCCCCAGGCGTCAGACTGGATCCGGAAATTTTTGCGTAGCAGTACCCTTGCGTGTCGGTAGGCGTCGTCTGCGGCTCCGCGTCCGACGTCGGCGTCGTGGGCGCCGTGATGACGTCGTCGGAGTACTTAGATGCCGCCTCCGCGTGCTGACGTCAGTTCTTTTTTTTTTTTTCGCGCCAGCAGCGCAGATCCGGAAAAAGTGGTACCTAAGTCACTTTTTGACTAACTCCTTTTGATCTTTTTGATCTCCTTTTTCGAGTCTTCGACTCCGATACTGTGCCGGTGGGGATGCCTGGTTTTAAGCCCTGTGAGGATTGCGACCGGCTGATGTCGGTCACGGACCGTCGGTGTCTCCACTGTCTTGGTGTCGACCACGACGACAAGGCCTGTTCCGACTGCCAGGCCCTGACTTCGAAGGCTAGACGGGAGCGGTCCCGTAAGCGACTCGGACTCCGGCAGTCGGCCCAGCGCCAAGAGAGGTCCCGGTCCGGACGGAGGTCGAGTGACCGGTCGCGGGAGCGGAGCCATCATAGCTCCGGGAGTCGACATCACTACTCAGGGTTGAAGTCGTCAGGTAAGCACAAGAAGTCGAAGAGACGTCATCGCTCTTCCGACTCCCCCCCCCCCCCGACGCTCGCGCGACGCGGCCGGGTGTTCAGGTGGCACCACCCCCGCGGCTCCGTCGGAGTCGCAGGCGCCACGTCCGGCTTCATACCCTACGGTCCCTGGGCCTAACGCGACGCCGGAGGAGATCAAGCGGTTGCTCATGGCCATGAGGTCCCTCTCTCCTCCGACGGGCTCCGCGGCGCCTTCGGGCCCAGTGGTCCCGTGTGGGGGTCCTAGCAGGTCGGTGGCTTCGGCCCCGACGCCGTCGGATGCTCCGACGGCGCCTTCGGGCCCGGCGCCGCAGGGCCCCACTGGATCCGGTTCCGGATCCGGGTCGTCGCCGGTGGATTTGACGACCTCGGGCGGCGCCGTCCCCGACGCCTCCCTTGACCCGGTTCCGGCGCCGTTTCAGACGCCGTTCGGGGAATTCGTTTTCCATTAACCGGCCCCATCTTTTCCTAACCCTGAATACCAGGAGATGGGTGATGAGGGGGATTGGGAGGGGTCTGAGGACTCTCTGGAATTCGTTTTCCATTAACCGGCCCCATCTTTTCCTAACCCTGAATACCAGGAGATGGGTGATGAGGGGGATTGGGAGGGGTCTGAGGACTCTCTGGAATTCGTTTTCCATTAACCGGCCCCATCTTTTCCTAACCCTGAATACCAGGAGATGGGTGATGAGGGGGATTGGGAGGGGTCTGAGGACTCTCTGGCACGTGAATGCCAGTCTCAAGAGGACTGGGCAGAGGAACTTGGGGAGGCCAGTGGTATAGACACTTCGCCTGACACTGGCTTTGTCTCGCCTCCTACCGTGGCTACGGAGGAGGGGGCAACCTATAGTGTGGTGTTGATGAGGGCGGCCAAGGCCTTGGGCCTTGAGCTCCCCGTCGCGGCCGTGAGGACTAACCTCCTCACTGAGGTCCTTAAGCCGCAGTCATGCTCGGCTGAGCCTCTGCTGCCGTTTAATGAGGCCTTAACTGACGTTCTTTTGGGCACTTGGTCCAAGCCCGCTACAGGTTCGCCCGTAGATAGGAACGTGGCCAGACGCCACCGCCCGGCCCCGGGCGACCCATGTTTCCTGTCCACCCACCCCACCGGGAGAGCCTGGTTATCCAGGCCTCCAATTCCCAGACCGCGTTCCCGTCGGCTCCGCCGGACAGGGAATCCAAGAGGTATGAGCAGTATGGTAAAAAGATCTTCTCATCCCTTAGTCTAGGACTGCGGTCTTCCAACACCGCGTGCCTCTTGGGCCGTTACACCCACTCCCTGTGGGATACGGTTGCGGAAGTTCTGCCAGAGTGTCCGTTGGAGGTACGGGCCAAACTCGGCCAAGCCCTTGTGGAGGGCCGGGATGCAGCCAAATATTCTATCCGGTGTGGGCTGGATACCACCAACTCACTAGGTAGAGCGATGGCAACGACAGTGGCGGTCAGACGTCACGCGTGGTTGAGGTCCGCTAACTTTTCAGCCGATGTCCAAAACACACTGATGGACATGCCGTTTGATGGCCGTCGCCTTTTTGGCGACAAGGCAGACCATGCGCTTGAGCGCTTTAAGGACTCCAGGGCTACGGCCAAGTCCTTGGGCCTCTCGGCCCCGCGCCAGCAATCGGCTGCCTCTCATTCCTTTCGTGGCCACGGAAGGGGTGTACCCACACGTGCTGCCAGCCACGCTCCGCAGGGTAATACCCAACGCGGTGGCGGCCGTGGAAGCCGCCGTGGTGGCGGTCGGGGACAACGGCGAGGTCAGTCCACACCTTCCCCCGCAGCATCCGCCTCAAAACCCTCCTAGTCCGTGCTTTCAGGCCCATGTGACGCCAGTGGGGGGCAGGGTTCGCCATCACCTATTCCACTGGCGCACCGTCACATCGGACAGGTGGGTGCTGCAAATCCTCCGAAGGGACTACTCCCTCCCCTTCGAGGCGACTCCTCCAGCCATGCCACCGCAGAACCACCGTGTATCGGGGGATCATTTAGGACTTCTGCAGGAGGAAGTTACGGCCCTCTTGGCCAAGGGGGCCATCGAGCGCGTTCCTGGGCCAGAAGTAGGGTGTGGTTGCTACTCCCACTACTTTCTGGTACCCAAGAAGGGCAAAGGGGGCCTACGCCCTATCTTGGACCTACGGAACGTCAACGGCTTCCTCCGGAAGGAGAAGTTCAAGATGCTGACACTGGCTCAGGTCCTAGCTGCCCTGGACCCAGGAGACTGGATGGTAGCGTTGGACTTGCAGGACGCTTATTTCCACATCCACGTCCTGCCGGCCCACCGGCGCTACCTGCGTTTCACGGTTGGCCACGAGCACTTTCAGTATACCGTGCTCCCCTTCGGCCTTATCAGCGCCCCACGGGTGTTAACAAAGTTTATGGCGGTGGTCGCAGCTCATCTGCGCAGGTTAGGGGTTTCAGTCTTCCCCTGCCTCGACGACTGGTTGTTGAAGGCGTGCTCGCCCCAGACAGTCGTCAGCCACCTCCAGACTACGGCAGATCTCCTGCACCAGCTGGGGTTCTCCATCAATGTGCCGAAGTCACACCTGTGCCCCTCTCAGAAGCTCCTCTTCATCGGAGCGGTTCTCGACTCTGCGCGGTTTCGGGTTTATCCACCCGAACAGCGGGTCCTGGATATTCAGGCTCTGATTCCCATCTTTCAGCCGTTATCCCGGGTCTCGGTCAGGTTGACGCTGCGGCTTCTGGGGCTGATGGCTCTGCGCCTCTGGCAATGGCTGGAACGCCAGGGCGTGACCCTGGTGGCTCAACACCTGGCAGGTTCTCTGAATGCCAGGGCGGATGAGCTCAGCCGTCGGTGCATGATGGATCACGAATGGCGTCTGAACTCGGACGTGGCGCTAGGCCTCTTTCAGCAATGGGGAGAGCCTTGGTTAGATCTATTCGCCACCGAAGAGAACGCGCAATGTCATCAGTTCTGCGCGTTGGAATTTCCAAGGCGGCACTCGCTCGGAGACGCTTTTCATCGCGAGTGGAGTTGCGGTCTGTTGTACGCCTTTCCGCCTATACCACTTCTGCCCAGAGTGCTGAAGAAGATCAAGCGCGACCGGGCCCAAGTTATCCTTGTGGCTCCGGACTGGGCACGAATGTACTGGTATCCCGAGCTACTCAGTATGTCAGTCGATCCCCCGGTTCGTCTGCCTCTTCAGGAGGACCTTCTGTCGCAGCAGCAGGGGACGGTCCTCCACCCGAACCTGTCCAGTCTCCACCTCCATGCTTGGAGATTGAGCGGCGACAGTTGAGGCCATTTGACTTGCCTCTTGAAGTCTGTAACGTCATTCTGGCAGCCAGGCGTCCCTCCACAAAGTCGTTATACGCCTGCAGGTGGAACAGATTTGTGGCATGGTGCACAGCAAAGGCTGTGGATCCTCTTGCTGCCCCTCTCTCTGAGGTTCTTCTCTTCCTTCTTTCTCTTGCCCAGCAGGGCTCTGCTCTGGGCACTATCAAGGGCTACCTTTCTGCCCTTTCAGCCTTTCTGAGGCTGCCTGATCAACCTTCTTTGTTCAAGTCCCCTATTGTAAATAGATTTCTAAAGGGCATCACACACACACACACTCCCTCCTGTTCCGTTTGTGATGCCTCAGTGGGACTTGAACCTGGTTCTTACGTTTCTGATGTGCGCTCCCTTTGAGCCACTTCACAACTGTCCTCTCCGCCTTCTTACTCTGAAGACTGCTTTCCTGGTTGCCATCACCTCTGCCAGGAGAGTGAGTGAGCTCCAGGCCCTTTCTTGTACTCCATCTTTCCTTTCTGTCCATCCGGACAAAGTGGTGTTGCGCACTAAGCCATCTTTCCTGCCCAAGGTTGTCACGGCCTTCCACATGGGGCAGTCTATCACCTTGCCAACCTTCTTCCCGCCACCGCATCCCTCTAAAGAGGAAGAGCGGCTCCCCCGTCTGGACCCAAAATGTGCGCTCTCATTCTACTTGGATCACACACGCCAGTTCCGGGTGGATGACCAACTCTTTGTTGGTTACGTGGGCGCTAAGAAGGGGAAATCGGTGCACAAGAGGACCATCTCCCGGTGGATCATCTTGTGTATCCAGGCATGTTACTCCTTGGCTAAAAAGGAGCCCCCTGTTGGATTGCGGGCTCATTCCACCCGAGCCACGGCGACTACAACTGCCCTGGGCCGGGGAGTGCCCTTACAAGACATCTGTCAGGCAGCTACGTGGGCATCGCTGCACACGTTTGCAAGACACTACTGCCTGGACAGCCAAGTCCGGAGGGATGGCTTCTTTGGCCGTTCTGTCCTCCAAGACTTTCTGGTGTGATTATTGGTTCGCAGACCCACCACCGGGGTTGGTATTGCTGAGGTATCTATTCTAAGGTAAGGAATCTAATACTAACGTGTCTCTTTCAGATGCACAAGTTACTACTTGTGTAACGATATATCTGTAAGAGTCATTAGTTATTATTAGATTCCTTACCGACCCACCCATCCTCCCCGTTCTGCGAACCGATATCTAGGGTTAGGGTTACCCCCCTTCAGGGCCCTAGTTTCAATAGCAGCAGTGTTGGTTTTTAACATGGCTCAGCGCTTCTGGTGCGGAAAAGCTGTGTCTAAGAACTGGAGGCAGCATCTAAGTACTCCGACGACGTCATCACGGCGCCCATGACGCCGACGGCGGACGCGGAGCTGCAGACGACTCCTACCGACGCGCAAGGGTACTGCTACGCAAAAATTTCTGGATCGAGTCTGACGCCTGGGGATATTCTAAGGTAAGGAATCTAATACTAACTAATGTCTCTTACAGATATATCGTTACACAAGTAGTAACTTGTGCAACAGTGGAGTCGATGCCCATACGCCCTATCACCGAAAGGAGGAGTCACCTTATCTCATGACTGGAAAGAACTCTTTTGAAAGAAAATAACTTGCAAACATCCGGACCCAACAAGAGATGGCAGGAGTAAGCAAAGCATGTGAATCTACAGCTCTACATGCCAAGAACAGATACTTACTGGGTAAGTAACAGCCTTCTCCTTAATGCAGCTTATTTTATTATAGAATAAAGCATGCTTATATATACTTGCCACGACTTTTCCAACTCCACGCTCGCTTGGCAAGTATCCTTCCCAAACCAGGTGAGGGGGTCCCATAATTTCTTCTGCTGCTGCAACCAGATTTCCATACCAGTAGGATACATCCTCCTTTCTTGGTTTCGGATCTTGAAGATCCATCTCCATACATGTTCCTCCAGAGCCCGATGACCTCTGATGTCTTAGCCATGCTGATATCTGATAGAACTTAAACCTGGACGGCGTTCCATCTGCCAAATCCCTCCAAGTTTTCCAAGAACGGCACTTGCCCCCTCCCACCATCTACCCCCAGCGTCTTATAACAGTCTTTCGGGGTTTTGCCAGACTGTCCAGTAAACTCTCCGGAGTTCCAGGTGAATGCCACACTGGTGACCAATCACTGTAGTATGAAATACTAAAATTGGAGCGAGCCCCGGACCACATTTTTGAAGCAGCTTTTAGGATCTTCGGCCTAACTTTCTTAAATTTGGGAGCCCCAAACCTATACATAAAACTGCCCTCTGATGGATTAGTCAGCATAGCACAATACATGTGACCCACCAATGAGCTATTGGGGCGAAGCATGAGCATTCTGCTATTCTGCAGTTGGTATGCCCAACAATACAAATGCAAATCAGAGAGCCCTAGCCCCCACTTCCAACCCTCCTTCTCAACTTCTTCCAGGAAAGTCTGATCCCCTTATTAGCCCAAATAAAGTATGTGATTCTCCCCTGTGTTCACGCAAGACATTTTTTATTGAACTAACAGTATTTTGTCAAACAAATAAGAAAACTTAGTAGAATAGACATCTTAAACAGGTTAACACGGCCATACAGGGTAAGGGGGAGATTCTGCCAATTCTTTAAAATCCTATCTACCTCTTTAGAAACTTTCTCCAAGTTCCCTGTAGAGAACATCTCCAGATCGCATAGTATTATTCTCCCCAGATACATTACTTCCTTTAGTAACCTGATACCTTGATGGTCCTGATTCCATACCATTACCTCGTTTTTACTACTATTCATTTCATAGCCAGACAATTTTCCAAACGAGTTCACCTCTGCCATCAAACTTTGTAGAGCATGTTTAATGTTCAAGGTTTAGAACATCAATATGTCAGCGTATAAAGCTATCTTTCTAGAGAAGGTTTCCACAGTGAAAAGCATTATTTCCCTATTCTGCCTCAGTCTTTGTGCCAGGGGTTCAATATATAGGTCAAAAAGGATAGGAGACTGGACAACCCTGTCTGGTCCCCCTTCCTATCTTTACTGAAGAGGTAAGACTACCATTGAGTAATACCTTTGCCCGAGGCGCCTTATAGATCTGCTCAGCACATTCCGGAACTCTTCCCCAATACCTTCAGTGTGCCCACCAAATATTTCCAGCTCACCCGATCAAAACCTTTAGCCGCATCAAGAGTTACAATTGCCTGTGGGACTTCCTGGTCCTGGGTTATAGCAATATCTACTGAAGCTATTAAGGTGTGTGCGAAGTCTCTCATCTGTCTTCCTGGTAGAAAGCCCTCTGGTCTTCGTTAATTAGACTCCCAGCTACCTTTCACAGACGGGATGCCAGAATACTTGTGAAGATTTTATAATCACAATTCAGAAGTGAAATCGGCTGGTATTACTGACCCTGCACGGGGTCCTTACCTGGCTTCAAAATAAGCGAGATAACTGCCTCATTACAAGATTCTGGAAAAGGAGAATCCCTCATCAGCACATCATTAAATAGTTGCAGCCATACCAGAATTACCACCTCTGACAACTTGATGTAAATTTCGGTTCGAATCACATCTGGCCCAGCTGCTTTCCCCCTTTTAAGTTTTTAACTGCTCAGGGTTTAATTCCCCATTATTTCACAGTTCAGGAATTGCTGCTCCTCGGAGCTAATCCTCGATAGCAGCTTTCCTGAGTCCAATTATCTAACTCGACCTCATCTACCTCAAGGTTTTCGAAGTATAAATCCTGGAGGAACTTTTGGAATGCCCACTCTATCTCTTCCGAGTACTCCATCACTCTGGCCTACTCTTCATCCTTAATTTTCCTTATATGATTGCGTGTCCTATCCATCCTGGCCTTCCAAGCCAACTATTTTCCACATCACTCTCCCTTCTCGTACTCCCTCAATTAACTCGCATCTCACTGCTGTTGTAATTTCTCCTCCAATGTCAGCCTAAATTTTAGTTGTAAATCCTCCAGACTTTCTTATATCCCCCTGGACCTGACCTGATTTAAATTCAGCTTCTGCTGCCACTATTTTTCCTTTAAACAGTGATACCTGCTGCCTTTCTTCTCTAATCCAGGCCACAGAAGAGCTCTTTAAGGCCCCCCTCATCCAGGGCTTAAATGTATCCCACACTACATTAATTGTGGCAGAGGCTATGTTCCATCTAAAGAAATCTACTGAGCCTTCTATCTCGTGCATGATTCCCGGTTGAAGGAGTAATCTAGTTACCGTCCATCTCCTTAACGCTGAACTTGCTCGTAATTTTAACATATAGCATGGCATGGTTGGATATATGATTAGGGAGCTATTCCATGTCTGACTCTTTCTACCTCTCCTGCATCTAAAAAGTAGTACTCAATCCTTTAGTAATGGCCATTCTTCTTGCTGTAAAAAGAGTAGTTCTGACATTTCCCCTTTACTCTACGCCACACATCGTAGAGGTTCAGATTTTCTATCATCACTAGGAGATAAACCCTAATCCTAGGTGAGCTAATTTGAATACAGACCGAAGACCTATCTAGGTTATTATCCAATAGGATGTTAAAGTCTCCTCCTAGAATAAGAGCGGCTTCAAACTCTTAACTGGCTAGAGAAAAGAGTGGTCACTGTTGAGACATCATCCACATTTGGTCCATAATAACTAACAAGGGTATACAAAGTCTGCCCAACTTTATTCTCAGCTACTATCCATCGTCCCCCTTCATCAACCTTGTATCTCAGCACTTCCAGCCTGGTGTTTACCTTAACTACTATAGCTACTCCTTTTGTACAGTATTGCTGATCCATTACTACTACTTTTTCTAGCCATCTTTGCTTTGTGAAAAGTCAGGCTCTCTGACCGTATTAAGTGGGTCTCTTGTAACAGAATAACTTGGGATTAATTCTCTTTCAAATATAGGAGAAAAAGGTGCCCTAAAGCAGGGCCCTGTTTCACCACCTACTAACCCATAAGTATGATTTCTTATCCCCAAAGACATTCATGTACTCCTGCCTGTTGCTGCTAAGTGGCGATATAACATATGTGGACCATTGAGACAGAAGGTTTAGTTTCTTATCGGTAACTCCAGTTCTCTCGCATTGGTATTTCCATGATAGAAAAGTCCTGTCCGCCGGACCACTGAGTGCTTTTCCCAATATATCTTTCTTACTGCTGAAGTTCGCCTTTCTTCCGGAAGGCCTGCATAGTCACTTATGAATGTTATTATGCAGCCTATTGGATTAGGCTACAGTGGTCACAATGCTTCATCTTGTTGAAACAAAAAATGTTGATTATATGTAGGTGCTGGACTGAAACTGAAATTTTCATTGCAGTTGCTTTTATGCTCTTGCAGGAAGCGCCATTGATACTGCGATGTCGCACCGCTTCAGGACATGACAGTGTGAGCTGCATATAGTTTCCACCCCTGTGCACGAAAGTCAGCTCCTTTCTTGCACATCCTTCAACCTGGATCCAGAGCTGTGCTCCCTACTTTGTTGGATTGTACTGGCACCAAAATCTTTTTTCCCAGACAGTGTGCCAGGGAAAATGTCCCCCTGAAATAGTTAGACTTCAAACTGCTGCAAGTGCAGGAAGCAGATGTTGATTATACTACTGAATATCAACACCAACAATAGTGTGGCATACTAATAGCAAACATAAAATATTGTGGGACAAATTATCAAAAGGTAAATGCATATAGCTTAGTATATATTTACTATTCCTAGCTCCACATGTGCGTACCTTGAATATATATGTACCATGTAGGTACATATGTGGAGTTGAGGTATAGAAGAGACTGTGAAGAAGACTCTCTTGGAGTCTAAACTCTGTATGTTGTAAAATAGAATTGTGGTAACTGACGGAGATTGCGGTGCAGCGGTATTGTTTTGCTGTGGAAAATCAGGTATAGAAAAAAACCTGTCTATTTTATTTTTGAACATCAATATTATTGACTCCATATTAAGGGGGCGCACACCCATGATGTCTGCCTGTGGTGTCTAGATTCTTGGCACAACCCGGAATTGTGTGACAAATGTTCTCTGGTGCACCTGAAAGCAAACAGGGAGCAGGAGGCTAAACTATACTTTAAGGATCACAAAAACCAAAGTAGGTCATACTCCAAAAATCAAACCCGCTCATGCTTGAAGTTGTGGGCCTTCACCAGATCCCGTTCCTGGTCCCAGTCTTTGTCTACAGGCGAGTCAAAGACAAAGTCCAATGACAAATCACGTCACAAGGGCAAGAATACCAAGTGGGATTTTTCTCCCTCGCCTCCCCGAAGCTGGCGGTATGCCTCACATTCCACACACCAAGGATTTGACTCTAGTGTCATTGTCCTGAGTCTGGTCCTTGTTTGTCCAGTGTTTTCCCCTCTGTAGTCGGCCGCATAACAATTGGAGGCCTTAAGACCGGCCATGCTGCAAATGTTCAAGAAAATGTCAACTCCTGTAGTTCTTTCAGGACCCACAGAGCTGCAGGATCCCTAAATTGCACTTCCACCAGTGGTTGCAGCCCCATCGCTGACTGACCTTGTGGTGCCGTTGCCCCTTCTCTTTTGTAACGCATGCCTCAATACTGGCGCCATAGTCATTACCAGTTCTGACCGCCCTATCATAGACTCCATTGGTGCCGGCACCTCTTCCTGTCTTAATGCCCATCTCCGATCCAAAACCACTTTTGGCATGTGCTAGGACTCTCATTATGAGATAAGGCTCGCACCTCAACTCTGAAGGAGTTCCCAGCTGCTCCCTTGATGCAATTACGAAAATAGGCTTTAAGCTCCTTTCGGGTCAGACTGTTAAGCCTTTCAGGGTTTTCAAAATGTCCCATTTGACGAGAAAGTGGATAACTTGAGCCCCCTTCACTATACTGATACTGACCTTTACCTGGATTGAAGAATGCCAGTGGACTTAACAGTGCCTCCTTTGTGCAGTAGACTTCAGATCATGGACTACAGCTACTTACAATAGAAACCATAGAACACTTTTTGACAAGATTGCAACCTATGAGCCTATGCTGTCCTTCAGTGAAGCTCTGTAGGAAGCTTCAATGGCAACTTGTCTAAGTTGTGTTCGCCCCCACCTGTTAGTCACCCTGCAGCTAGGTGTCAGAGGCCTGCCCATGGTTATTCCGCCTTTCAGATCCATCATTCAACGCAGGAGCTTGGTAGTTCAGGCATCTACTAGAAAAAAATCAATACAAATGCTTTTGACTCTAGACTGAGAAACAAAACTCATCAATGCTTACCGGAAAAGTAATTTCAGCGAGCGTGACCTTGCGGACCCTGAACTCTGCCTGCCTGTTTAGACAATACCTGCATGACCAGTGAGATCATGCTGGCCATCCCTAACACATTTTGAAACCTCTTTGCTCACACGATCCAAGATGGGCAAAATGCAGCCAAATAAATTTTGAGAGCTGGTCTAGACATTCGTAATTGTGTCAGACGATCCATGGGCATCAATGTGGTGATCCAGTGCCATGAATGCACACTATAGGATGCGCTAGGTACATGCAGGGAATCCTGAGGGACATGCCATTTGATGGCTGATTCTGCATTGGATTGCTTGAAGGGCAGCTGGCCTACGACGCATTCACCTCTCAGTCTGATCTGTTCCACTGGCAGTGCCAAAAGTTCAGATGATATTTCTGGTGTCTCCCCTACCATAAGCAACAACTCTCGTAACTTGTGCAGACAGTCCAGCCCGTTTGCATCTTGTGTTACTCAAGCTGGTTCTTAGTGCCCAAAAAAGATAGGAAAGGTTACTCAGGCCAAAGTTAGATCTTCATCTTCTGAACACCTTCCTGTAAAAGGACAATTTCAAGATACTGACTTTGGCCCAGATCCTGTCCACCCTGTATCCAGGGGATTGGATGGTGTCCTTGGACTTTCCGGATTTATACTTTAAAGTGCCCGTCCTGCAGTCTCACAGAAGCTACATTCAGTTGGTGGTCGGGTTGCAACATTTACAATTTGATGTTCTACCCTTTGGTCTTCCCTCTGCCCTGCAAGTGTTTACGAAAATGATGCAAACGTGTACTGCACTTCTTCACAGGTTGAAGTTGCATGTATTCCTGTTCCTTGATGACTGACTGCAGAAAGTGTGCTCACTGTAGGGAGGTGTGGACAACCTCCAACAATAGTAACCCTTCCATCATCCTGGCGTTTTCTTTCAATGAACAGAAGTCTCACCAGATGCTCATGCGGGCGATTCACTTCATAGAGGCCATCTTGTACACCAGAGGTCTTCAAACTTTTGAAGGTTGAGCCCCCCCAGCTGAATTTGTTTTAAATGTCGGGCCCCCCCACCACCTGACAGAAATTTCTGGAATCTGGTACACTACATAATTGACTGCCACCCGCATATCCCTGGCCATATCTGGCAAATAATGTTCAAAACAATGAGTGTTTCCTCCTTCTCCATGAATTCCCTCACTACCACTCACCAACAATGCACCTCATCTCTCTATAGCACCTTTCTGGCAAACCTATATATATATTTTTTTTATTAGTGCTACTCATAGTTTCATCATACTCAGGGGCATATGTACACGCACCAGTAGACACCACACCGTCACTTTTTACGACGTTGTGGTGGTGATAGGGGCATTGCCGTATTTATACGGCAGAGTTAAGCCACTTACTTGGCTTAACGCTGCCTTGTAAATACGGCCCTCTTTCATACTATGCTTAGAGTGAAATGGTGGGCAGTGGGTGTTGCAGTGGGCGTTCCACTGCAACAGGCACTGATTTTGATGTTGCGCCCTATTTACAAGGGCTATTCAGAAAAGGGGATGGTAATGGACAAAGCAACTGAATTAAACAGAGTTTTGGCCACTATAGGAGTGGCAGGGTATGCTCAGATGTGAGTCCCTTGCTCACTGCACCATCAGGATTCAAGCAAGCCGGGCCGAAGACGGCTGCAATGCCAGAAACCGGTCCCCGGAAGCTTGTTTCCTTTCCAGTAAAGAATTGGCTTGGTAGTTTGGTCTGCCCTGTTCCCATGATGCACTGGGCCAGGGACAGACTAATTTGCATGTAGCCAGGTTCTGAACTGGGATGGTGCAGTAAGCTAAAAAACGGTGATGGGTCAAGCCCTGATCTTTTGACTGGGTATGAGTGTTCTGTTTAACTCAGATGCTCTGTCCATCACCACCCCCTTTTTAGGGCTCGGACTCCTCCCCACTAAAAGTGGGAGGAGTTAGAGAACTAATGTTAAAGAAGGAAAAAAAAGAAGTATCTCCTAGGGCCTTGGCGAGAGGAATTCCACACATTCCTTAGCGTTTTCTGTCATCTGGCCAGTGATTCGTCTTCCTTGTGTTTTCGTTTTAATAGGCTTGAAGTGATAGGGTAAATGTAGTTTTGTTCCGCCATTTTGGGCATATTTCGTTCGTGCTCGCGCAAAGAAGTACATAAATTATAATTAGGAGCTGTCAGGGTGCCTCCGTTAGTGAATCCAGATGGCCGGGCGCGTTCACAATTCTGCAGCGCTCAGCGCGCAGCTTCCTTGTTCTTGCATGTTATGACTACGTTGCGTTGTATGACTAAATGGGGATACGGTAATGGCGCCGCTTTCATTTCTTTCGTATGTCACTGAGGTCCAGACATGCCGATCATTGCGGTGGTCTCCGGGGCTTGTTTACATTTGGGCACTGGAAATACGGGGTACGAAGCAGAGTCGTCATTTAATCAGGACTTGTCATTTGCTGGTTTGTGCACACCGTTGCAGCTTCTGCCGCTCTCAGAGCTCTCTATCTTTGTCGAAGTTTAAACCCTGCTTCCTCCGTTTGTGTGTCTTTTACTTGCCGCGGGTTGTGTGCAGAATTACGCTGCAGCTGATGTCCAGAAGAAAGCGGAAAGAAAACTGCGGCGCATCGCTGCTCTCCGGCTGATTGGCTATATTATATATTTATAACGCCCAAGAATTGCTCTTTCTCTGTATTCGTTCCTGCGGTATTTTTAGGCGAACATAATAGTTTCATGCATGGAGGGTAAACATTAATTTTAATCTGAGTGATGTCATCTGCGTATAACAAGACTAGAGGCAACGACCCCCTCGTGATGATTTATCGAAGCGCCTCTCACATTTCGATGCTCGGCTCTTTAGATGCTTAATGCTTAATGCGAAGTTTACCGAATGTCCAGTACAATTTACTTTTCCGTGCAGAATGTTTAATATATTATTAAAATGTTATTCACAACTTTTGGATTCATAATCATGCCGCATTCTAGGCGGGAATGCCAGGCTGGGAAGCACAACTAAGGGAGGCGGTGGCCTCCTTCCAGACCGCGCGCCCCTCCCTGGCACCCAGGGGCGGGCTCGCGCTCCTTGCCGTGGTCACCCCCGCCTTGCCAGAGATGAGTTCCAGCTGTCTGCCTGGGGTTCCGCGCTGCACATCTCTCGCGTGCCCTTTCTCATGCTCTGATGTCACGTGCTCCCCGTAGATCGGGCACCCTTCCGATTCTGGGCAAAGGGCCGGGCCTCTTTCCTTTCCAAGATTGCCGAAATTCAACGGGAAACTACGGGATCCAGCCAGTGGGCATCTCGGGCCGACATTGGTGCCACCCGGGTGCTGCTGCAGCTCTCCGGTGCATCGTGGGATTTGTAGTGTAACACTTCCTCTTTACCCTGCTCCTAATCCCCATTAGTCACCTAGTGTCAGTTCTCCCTTCTGTGCCTGTTCCCACACAAGCTTGCATCTTTCCTGTTCTTCTCTCCAGTAGTCTTACGTCTCTCGTTCTCGGTACCTTCTGGGAAGGAAAATTAATAAATAAGACATACCATTCTATTCTGTATACCACGAACATGCCTGGAGATAATGTGTTCGGGTTTATGCTGTAAAAATAGCATTTGCCTGCAGTTATAGTTGGACCAGCTTGGAGGTCGGCCGCTCTAGCTGTTAAGCCACATCCTCTCGTCTGCCTGTTAAGAAACGTTAATATTTTTTTGGACCTGTCTGTCTACGCGTTTTTAGCCTTCAACTGAAGTCTGAAGCTTTTCTTTTTTTCCTCTCCCCTATAGCACACCAGTTTCTCTCTTTCGCTTTAAGCTCCTGTTCTGCAGAGCTTGGCGGCACGTGGAGCACAAAGAGCTTCTGTGATCTAACTTCTCTCCACTAACACTCTCCACTAACACTCTCCAATAACACTCTCCACTACCACTCTCCACTACCGCTCTCCACTACCGCTCTCCACTACCGCTCTCCACTACCACTCTCCACTACCACTCTCCACTACCACTCTCCACTACCACTCTCCACTACCACTCTCCACTACCACTCTCCACTAACACTCTCCACTAACACTCTCCACTCTCCACTAACACTCTCCACTAACACTCTCCACTAACACTCTCCACTAACACTCTCCACTAACACTCTCCACTAACACTCTCCACTCTCCACTACCACTCTCCACTACCACTCTCCACTACCACTCTCCACTAACACTCTCCACTAACACTCTCCACTAACACTCTCCACTACCACTCTCCACTCTCCACTACCACTCTCCACTACCACTCTCCACTACCACTCTCCACTACCACTCTCCACTACCACTCTCCACTACCACTCTCCACTAACACTCTCCACTAACACTCTCCACTCTCCACTACCACTCACTACTACCACTCTCCACTACCACTCTCCACTACCACTCTCCACTACCACTACCACTCTCCACTAACACTCTCCACTACCAATTACCACTCTCCACTACCACTCTCCACTACCACTCTCCACTCTGCACTACCACTCTCCACTCTGCACTACCACTCTCCACTAACACTTTCCACTAACACTCTCCACTCTCCACTACCACTCTCAACTACCGATGACAGAGCACACTTACACGAAGGACATCACAGGCAGCAGCTGTGCAAGCTTGTTACACTCACAAGGATACCACAGGCAGCTGAGGTGCAAGCTTCTCCCACTCACAAGAAGGATATCACAAGCAGCAGCGGTGCAATATTCCCTCACACACTCACAGCAGGTACTGTGCCAAGGCAGCAGCAGCAACAGAGCAAGAGTCCCTTATAAAGAACAGGCACAGCACAGAGATGCACAATGCAATCTTCTCATACTCACAGGCAGCAGCTGTGCAAGCTTCTCACACTCACAACAACGACATCACAGGCAGCAGCAGTGCAAGCTTCTTACACTCACAAGAAGGACATCACAGGCAGCAGCAGTTCAAGCTTCTTACACTCACAAGGAGACCACAGGCAGCAGAGGTGCAAGCTTCTCACACTCACAAGAAGGACAACACAGGCAGTAACGGTGCAATATTCTCACACTCACAATGAGATCACTGGCAGTACACACCACATGAACACACTCCATAACACATAGCAACAATACATTGGCATTTACAATGCCATTAGCTCAAACTCAAATAAATCCGAGCCCGATTGCATTTCTAATGCTTGTCTGAATCGTTTTGGCCACTATAGGAGTGGCAGGGTATGCTCAGATGGGAGTCCCTTGCTCACTGCACCATCAGGATTCAAGCAAGCCGGGCCGAAGACGGCTGCAATGCCAGAAACCGGTCCCCGGAAGCTTGTTTCCTTTCCAGTAAAGATTCGGCTTGGTAGTTTGGTCTGCCCTGTTCCCATGATGCACTGTGCCAGGGACAGACTAATTTGCATGTAGCCAGGTTCTGAACTGGGATGGTGCAGTGAGCTAAAAAACGGTGATGGATCAAGCCCTGATCTTTTGACTGGGTATGAGTGTTCTGTTCAACTCAGATGCTCTGTCCATCACCACCCCCTTTTCTGAATCGTTTTGGCCACTATAGGAGTGGCAGGGTATGCTCAGATGGGAGTCCCTTGCTCACTGCACCATCAGGATTCAAGCAAGCCGGGCCGAAGACGGCTGCAATGCCAGAAACCGGTCCCCGGAAGCTTGTTTCCTTTCCAGTAAAAAATTGGCTTGGTAGTTTGGTCTGCCCTGTTCCCATGATGCACTGGGCCAGGGACAGACTAATTTGCACGTAGCCAGGTTCTGAACCGGGATGGTGCAGTGAGCTAAAAAATGGTGATGGATCAAGCCCTGATCTTTTGACTGGGTATGAGTGTTCTGTTTAACTCAGATGCTTTGTCCATCACCACCCCCTTTTCTGAATCTATTTACAAGGGCAGCGTAAAAGTGAGGCAGCGTTAAAATTAAGAACAGGGAAAACCTGGTCTTAAGCTGGTGAAAGTAGGAGAAATGCATTATTTCTCCTCATTTTTGATTCATCCATGTGTGCTGCCTTGGGCAGCAGCCATGGAAAAAGCAAAATGCCTTGTATTTGTACTCTTTAAAAAAAATCCATTTTGTGATTTCTGTGTGTGCTGCATTAAGCAGCACACATGGAAGTGAGACAAATGGCATTTAAAGATTGTTTATGTACAGGAAGGTCCCCCTCTGAACCTAAACAATATTTTCCCTGCACCCAGACACCCTTGAACTATGGTACAATGGTGTCTGCGTTGGCACTACACTGCTAAGGGGAAACGCAAGGCTGCACCATATTGTTGTAAATATGGTGCAGCCTTCCGTTTCTGAAGTGGCGGAGAGAGGCTTTAACCCATGACTGCTAAACGCCTCACTCCGCATGGTACACCTTCTTTGTAGCAGGCACATTAACCCTCTGTGCTGTGAGGGTGGCAGGAGTGCTCATGTGAGTGCACAATGAGGTATGCGACAGTGTGAGAGTAGGGTACGTGGAGTGACTGCAGGGTGGGTGAGGTGACCTTATGAATTTGGGTGTGCATGTTAGTGATGGGCTTGTTTGAGTGAGATTGCAGATTGAGCAGTGAGGGGGACAGGTGAGTGAAGTGTCACATGAGTGCAGGGTGGGGTAGTGTGCTTGTGTGGCTGCAGTTTGAGGTACAGGGAAAACCGCGGAAGTGCATTGTGAGAGCAGCGTGATCACCGAGTGCAGGATGAATGGTGTGAGTGCATGGGGGTCAGTATGAGGGTATTGTGATCGCTGTGAGTGCAGGGTGAGCATGAAAGTGAAGGGCGAGAATGAGGAGCAAGTTGTCTGAATGCAGGGTACATTCCCAGACACTTGCAGTGAATAGTTGCAAAATAGTTGCTTTCAGTTTTAGAAAAGGGGGCTCCTTGCCTCCCACTGCAGCTAAAGCATTTCAGCTGTAGGAATTAACCAGGATAGCCCCCCCCCCCATAGCTGCTAATGTTTCAGATTGCTGTGTGTGACAATTTCTTAATTTCAGTGTAATTATGAGTGACATTTCAAGGACTATGAGTGACAATTTCTCGCATGCAAACTCAAGCAGTGAAGACGAGGGAAACATACATATCAGAAATGACACCCATGTGAGCAACAAGGAACTCTAAGACGAGTCACATCATAAACCACAAGCAGTATTACTGAGCGGTGCACCCCGGTCCTGAATATTGCCCACTGCTTGCCAAGCTCCGCTGGTGGCCCCATCACACCAGTTGCAGCCTGTCACACAGAGCTACCCGGCATGCTCTTCTGACTCTGTGTTGCTTTGCGCGCTGAAAAGTTACGTTGGCAAGCACCACAGTGGCTCTCACAGTCACCTGACCCAAAACAGGTTAGTGCAAGCAACTACTAACACAGCTTACTGTCAGTGAGAAGACAGACTGCTATGTAATGTACAGTTCTCAGCTGTTACAGGGCAGCTCTGAAGATGATCATGACTGAGGCACAAGAAAAAAAAAATAACTGTCAGGGGTGTTGCCAAGCAGGCCTGCGCAAATTAAATAAAACAAGAAAAATAAAGATGCGCAGTGAAATTCGGCCTAAAGCTGAAACCTGCACTCCATGCAAACTTCTCAGGAAAGATCTGCTCAACGAGTCCCTAGGAGGCCTCTGCAACACGTTATGAGATTACTTGCATTTCTAACATAACGTGATGTGAAACAGAGCCCGCACGCTGCAGAGATGAACAGAGGCCCCTGCACACATTTGTTTTCAGATATATAAGCGGCTCTATCCCCTCTCCAACCATATGGTTCACCTTTGTCTTCAGAAGGGCACCCTCCCACAATAATTACGTTTCATTTACACCTGTGCTTAGTCCCTTTACGGCGGATTACATGGCTGAAAGAGAAATCTCGTATTGTTAATGAGGCTTTAATAGTTTTCACCGCTTCTTCGGGCCCCTGCAGCTTCACTCTGCCGTCTGTTTCTTTAATCAGTAGAGGACAAAGGTGAGATTTACGGCAGAGTACGCGCCCCCCCCCCCTGAGACGGTGGTGCCCCCCCCCCCCCCCCCCCCCCAGGGGGGCGCGCCCCACAGATTGAAGAACTCTGTACAACACAGTGGTGTTCAATCCCTTTCCACTCCTGCAGCGAGTCTAAGATATTCAGGGTATGATCCTGACATGGCATGCTCAATCCTGTGTTCAGACAGCAGTTCTGAGGCCTATTAGACTGTTGAACTCATGCATGCTACTGATCTCAGGTGTGCGCGATGGCACATACTAGTCGTGGAGTAGAACATCTGCCTCCAATCGACTCAACACCAGGGAACCTTCAGTGTGACAGTTGCATCATCTCAGGGTTGGGGCCACTATCTGGGAGAATTGAAAATTAGGGGCCTCTGTTCTCCAGTGGAGGGGAAGCTCCATGTCAGCCTCTTACAGCTTTGCGCCATTCCCTTGGCTCTGAAGGCCTTCCTCCCATCCATCAAGGGGAGGTTGGTTGAGGTCTCATTACATTTCTTTTTTTTTAAAACACAATTTTATTGAGTTTTCAAATAGGATAATAAATGCGGTGCAGTTCCATAGCAATTGGGCGCTGAGAATGAGAAAAAAATATATAGAACATGAGTGCATACATTAGTTCCAGAATGTAAATGATAATGTGGACAGTAATATTCAAGAATACATATCCTGACAGTGATATATTTGCTAAGGAGTAGAAAAAATGAAATATACATGCTAATAAAATAGCGAGGTAGCAGAGACCTAGCAGACCAATGAATATCATGCAAACTAAACATTATAAACTTTAATACAAATACAAAAAATTCCCCCACCCCCTTCCCGGTTCCTGGTCCACTAACTTACAGCGTAATGTGAATAAAGCTTGCATCTACACATGAACAGATCATTGCACATCAGGCACATATACAGATCTCTAGATCTTCCGAGTGACAAGAAGGGAACAGCCCTATCAGAAAGCAAGCAGTTCTCCTCTTGGGGATGCGGAATGTGGGGTGGGGCTGCTCTGTGATGATGGAGGGGTCAGCATATCAATGGCTTTGAATATTTCAAGCATCTGGTCCCAATCTAGAGAGATAGGGACTTTCCGTAGCCCTCTGAATTCCTCCTGCCTAATATCACACTCTCCGCAGTGCCCCAGCGGACCATTTCCATCTGCCATAAGAGAGGTGTAGGGGGGAAGCAGATTTCCACCGCATTGTGATGGCTCGCTTTGCTAGAAGTACAGCCAGGTGAACAAATCTAAATTGGTCCTTCCGTCCCTTAGGCCGTTTATGCAGACCCAGAAAGCAGCTTTCCGCCAAAGACCAAACAGTCATTCCAGTGACCTTCTGCACCCTATTTCCCACAGTTTGCCAGAACATGCGTAAACGCGGGCACCCCCACAGCATATGAATGAGGTCTGCATCTTTCTGACACCTAGGGCAGGTGAGTTGTGCGTTAGGAAACATACAGTGAGGGCGATGTGGTGTGAGGTATGCCCTGTGGACAATCATGTACTGTATGTAATTAAATTTAGCATTGCGGGACACTTTCTTAGGGAATTCTAAAACAGTGGGCCAGTCCTTGTCCGACAATTCCCGTCCCAGCTCCAATGACCATTTAGCACGGAGTGGCAGTAATGGAATCCCTGAGTGAGCCTGAACACCTCTATATAGCCAGCGGGTGAGGTGACGTCCCCTTCCCATGAGATGTGTAGCATATATTAGTTCATGCTTAGGGGGTTCAATATCGTCAGGGGACCACCAGCGTTTGATGTAGTGCGAAATAGCTGCGTGTAATAAAAAAGTGTCGGGGGGACCCCCTGAGTGCGGACAAAGTTATCGTGATCTGCTAGCGCGCCCTTGGTAAAGAATGGAGGTCTTATTAGATAACCTGGTGTACGGCAACAAGCAAGGCAGTGTGGAGATGAGGACCCTGTGTCCGAAGGCACTGGCACTTATAGAATTGGGTAAGCCTAAAGGAGATTGCCCTGATAGCCAATCATTTGGCAATGTCACTGAATGTCCGGGTGAACTGGCTGAGCAGATGTCAGCTGATAGATCATGAAGGGAGTTTTCACCTTAAGCTGGCTCAATGCATCTTCACTCTGTGGGGCGTGTCTTTATCTTTATGCTGCTGCCTAAAGCATGCAGTGTAATGATCAGTATGAACTAGCCTTTATACTAGAAGGTTCCCTTTGAGACACATTCTTTCTGAAGTGGGAGTGAAGGTCTCCTATATGCCTTTCCACCGCTATGTCTCCTGTACAGAGTTCAGACAATCAGGAAATACATATGTTTGGTAGCTACAGATTCGGCGGTCAGTAAAATGTGCTGTCTCAATCTGTTGAGCCTGAGCATTTACCCTTCGTTCACTCTATCTCTTTGGGAGGACCTCCTAGCACAGAAACAGGGCAGAGTCCTGCACTCAGATCTCCACAACCCACACTTTCATGCCCTGAGATTGAGTTGCTTCAACTGGGCAGTTTCTGTTTCGGTACATTGGGTGAGGTTGATGTCTGAAGTTGTGACGTTTTGTTGTTTGCATTATCTCAGCAAAGCTTTACAGTAGGCACCATTAAAGGGTATTTGTCAGCCTTTGGGCCTTTCTGCATTTACCTGACTACATTCATTATTCAAGTCCGCATATGTGACGTGATTTCTAAAAAAAACAAAAAAAAACTCAAATGCATGTTCCAGCCAGAATCTTTCATGATGTTTATATGGGACTTTAACTTGGTCCTTAAGTTTCTGATGTGCATGCCTTTTGATCCAATGCCCTGCTTTGCTCAGCGTCAGACTGATTTGCATATGGCCATGTCTGAACTGGGGTGGCAGAGTGGGCTAAAGAACGGTGATGGATTAAACCCAGATCTGTTGACTGGGTGTGAGTGTTTGATTGGTTCAGATGCTCCGTCCATCACCACCCCCTTTTGTACCGCTTTGTTTGCCATAAATTGGCAGGGTATGCTCAGACGTGAGTCCCTTGCTCACTTTGCCACTGGATTCAAGCAAGCCTGGCTGAAGACGGCTGTAATGCCAGAAACTGGTCCTAGGAAGCTTGTTTCCGGTCCAGGGAAGGCATGGCTTGGCAGTTTGGGCTGGACTGTTCCCATGAGGCACAAGGTCAGACTGATTTGCATATGGCCATGTCTGAACTGGGGTGGCAGAGTGGGCTAAATAACGGTGATGGATTAAACCCAGATCTGTTGACTGGGTGTGAGTGTTTGATTGGTTCAGATACTCCGTCCATCACCACCCCCTTTTGTACCACTTTGTTCGCCATAAGTTGTCAGGGTATGCTCAGACGTGAGTCCCTTGCTCACTTTGCCACTGGATTCAAGCAAGCCTGGCTGAAGATGGCTGTAATGCCAGAAACCGGTCCTAGGAAGCTTGTTTCCGTTCCATGGAAGGCATGGCTTGGCAGTTCGGGCTGGACTGATCCCATGAGGCACAGAGTCAGACTGATTTGCATATGGCCATGTCTGAACTGGGGTGGGAAAGTGGGCTAAAGAACGCTGATGGATTAAACCCAGATCTGTTGACTGGGTGTGAGTGTTTGACTGGTTCAGATGCTCCGTCCATCACCACCCCCTTTTGTACTGCTTTGTTCGCCATAAGTTGGCAGGGTATGCTCAGACGTGATTCCCTTGCTCACTTTGCCACTGGATTCAAGCATGCCTGGCTGAAGATGGCTGTAATGCCAGAAACCGGTCCTAGGAAGCTTGTTTCCGGTCCAGGGAAGGCATGGCTTGGCAGTTCGGGCTGGACTGTTCCCATGAGGCATAGGGTCAGACTGATTTGCATATGGCCATGTCTGAACTGGGGTGGCAGAGTGGGCTAAATTACGGTAATGGATTAAACCCAGATCTGTTGACTGGGTGTGAGTGTTTGATTGGTTCAGATGCTCCGTCCATCGCCACCCCCTTTTGTACCGCTTTGTTCGCCATAAATTGGCAGGGTATGCTCAGACGTGAGTCCCTTGCTCACTTTGCCACTGGATTCAAGCAAGCCTGGCTGAAGACGGCTGTAATGCCAGAAACCGGTCCTAGGAAGCTTGTTTCCGGTCCAGGGAAGGCATGGCTTGGCAGTTCGGGCTGGACTGTTCCCATGAGGCACAGGGTCAGACTGATTTGCATATGGCCATGTCTAAACTGGGGTGGCAGAGTGGGCTAAATAACGGTAATGGATTAAACCCAGATCTGTTGACTGGGTGTGAGTGTTTGATTGGTTCAGATGCTCCGTCCATCACCACCCCCTTTTGTACCACTTTGTTCGCCATAAGTTGGCAGGGTATGCTCAGACGTGAGTCCCTTGCTCACTTTGCCACTGGATTCAAGCAAGCCTGGCTGAAGACGGCTGTAATTCCAGAAACCAGTCCTAGGAAGCTTGTTTCCGCTCCAGGGAAGGCATGGCTTGTCAGTTCGGGCTGGACTGATCCCTTGAGGCACAGGGTCAGACTGATTTCCATATGGCCATGTCTGAACTGGGGTGGCAGAGTGGGCTAAATAACGGTGATGGATTAAACCCAAATCTGTTGACTGGGTGTGAGTGTTTGATTGGTTCAGATGCTCCGTCCATCACCACCCCCTTTTGTACCGCTTTGTTCGCCATAAGTTGGCAGGGTATGCTCAGACGTGAGTCCCTTGCTCACTTTGCCACTGGATTCAAGCAAGCCTGGCTGAAGACGGCTGTAATGCCAGAAACCGGTCCTAGGAAGCTTGTTTCCGGTCCAGAGAAGGCATGGCTTGGCAGTTCGGACTGGACTGTTCCCATGAGGCACAGGGTCAGACTGATTTGCATATGGCCATGTCTGAACTGGGGTGGCAGAGTGGGCTAAAGAATGGTGATCGATTAAACCCAGATCTGTTGACTGGGTGTGAGTGTTTGATTAGTTCAGATGCTCCGTCCATCACCACCCCCTTTTGTACTGCTTTGCTCTGCAGCAGCTATCAAAATGGTATTCTATGTTGGCATTACGTCTGCAGGCTGTGTCAGTGAGCTGCAGGTGTTGTCAATGTCCTTGGACACCAAAACATTCCCTCACAAATTGGTGCTGCAGAGTTGTACTTCAATTCAATCAATCAGTGAAAGATTGATAAAGTGTGGCAATTTACCAGTGGAGGCCTCGAGGCACTGGGGTTGTGTTAAAACGAAGAATGATGTGCAGGCATGTCTTTTTAGGTAAAGGTAGTAGATGTATTCTTCAAGTTACATCACACGTTCTAAGATACAGGAAGATGTTCTGCTCCATAAAAGTGCCCCACCAGTAGCAGCCTCCTCGCTGCTCAGCCCTTCCACACCAACTGACTTCTCATGCATACAAACCCACTCAACATTCTATATGACCTCATCATAGGCTGAGCAGCAAGGCAGAGAACCACTGTAGGGAGAGTGCATTGGGTAATTAGAACATCACAACACATCTCCCCCTTATAATGATCGAAAACATTCAAAATGACTGAAGGTGATAAGATACACATGTCAGCAAAGTAGGATGCATTAATAACAATACATATAACACATCTGTCCCCCCTGATAATGATCATATACACAAAAATGCATAGAGATAGTAAAACACACCTTAGACAGAAAAGGAGGATGCATTACCGAACACAACCTTCTCCCTGATAATAATAATAATACAACAAAATGTAAGAAGGTGTTAAAACTCACATGTCAGAAAAGGAGGATGCATTAACAACAAAACATAACACATCCGTCCCCTGATAATGATCATAGACAACAAGGAATGCAAGACAAGAAGATACATTCTTAAACTACACACATGACAAGAGAAAAACGGATTCCTGGGATATCTACGAAATCATCGCTTTACAGGAAACATGGCTAATAGCTGCAGTCGATGCCCCAGGTAGAATATGTTTTCATGTCAGTGCCACCCGAACACAGCACTAAGGACAAGCAAAGGGTGGTCTGTCGGTTTACATCTCTACAGCACTAAATATCAAGTCTTCCCAATAATCCATATCTACCTCAGACATGCAAATAATTAAGCTTGAAATGGGACCACAGGTTGGCAACGGAACCATCATCTTGATCAACGTATAGGCCCACCCAAATATCAAAGTAAAACAAGTGCTCTTTAAAAAACTTAACAGTGCAATATCAGGATTCCATCTCGAACACCCAAGTTGGGAGATAATTCTTACAGGCGATTTTAATACCAACCTATTACATCCACATGAAGATGAAGATAACATCATTGCTGCCAATGAACTTTGGGCTGTCGAAACACAGGATATCCCATATGCGAAGAGAACAGACAAAGTGGGCCGACAGCTGTTGTGGGAGCTTGAGCAACAAGGGATGCGAGTGCTAAATGGGAGAATAAAACAGGACAGACCCCCTAGTAGTACTTACATTGGTCCTAGTACTAGCACATTCTTGGATTACACCATAGTCTCCCTGCCACTCCTGGGATTAATCACAAAGTTTCAAATCATATGCTCCCCAGACAGCGATCACTCGGCTCAGCACATTGAATTGAAATTAAATCCTCCCAGATATCCTGAAGCCCCAATACTAGCAGGGGAAACTTCAACAACAAATTTGAAACGCCTCAGGTGGACGAGCATCACCCTACCACAAATAGCCTTGGATGCAAGAACCTAATGCAAAAGCTCACCCTCGAAAATTAATTGACCGTTGAAACATGGACTGTCTTTGTTAACAAATTACCTAAGACTGATGCTAACCTCAAAATGAGGCACAACCTAAAGAATAAGAGCCATTTCAGTCAGACAACACGCTCCCTGAGAAAGCGTCTGCGACAGTCCCTGCGGAGAGCACAAGGACACAGCCCACATTCTACGGTATGGCAGGATGTACGTCTTATTAAGAAACTATACAAGAAACAAATCTGGAATGAGAAAAAAACTGAGGTCACCAATTTCTGGACAAAAATATTACATAATGCAAAGAAACCTGACCCGAGAGTTTTCTGGTTGCAACTAAATTCCTTGAATAGATCCGCAAACACCATAAGTACGACTTGTATCACCGAAATGGCATGGGTACAGCATTTAATTGACATTTTTTCCATAAACCCCATGACATCCTCGTTACCAATAGTAATCCCAGTACACAAAACACCAAATGCAGAGCCTCAATCGACAACAGTTTTTGATCTGCTAAACATCTCACATAATAAGCAGAAGAGATCAGATCACATGCCACGAAGATACGAGGAAGTAGAAATACTACAAATAATAAAGAAAAGCAGGCAAGATAGTGCACCAGGTCCGAATGGCACCCCCAGGCAATCTATAAGGAAGACCCCCACTTCTGGGCTAGTGCCCTTAGCAAACTGTTTTTGACGATAAACATTTCCAGTCGGATCCCGGAAAGCTGTGGAGGGGCGATTATCAACCCAATATATAAAGGCGGCAATCGAAAAAATCCAGCAAACTACCGCCTGATTGCGCTCATCGACGCTGAAGCTAAGTACTATGCCTCCCTGGTGTTAACGGACCTTATCAAATGGTCTGATGATAACAACAAAATCCCAGTAAATCAGTCAGGGTTTCGCCGTGGCATAGGCACCATGGCAAATGCCGTAGCCATAAGCCTGTTAGCTGAAAAAAGCCTGCAAAATCATCAAGCGTTGTACCTATGTTTCGTGGATTTTAAGGCGGCCTTCGACCGTGTTAGCCGACAAATACTTTGGTCTAAACTAAAGCAACAGGGCCTACCGGATGGAATCTTGAATCCAATAATGGACTTATACACCAACACCTGGATGCAGGTCAAGATTGCTAACGGCCATCGGCTAACGCGGAAGATTAGTACGCACGAAGGATTAAAGCAAGGCTGCGTTTTGGCCCCATATCTGTTTAATTTATTCATGGCCGATCTAACACCAAGGCTAGATGGGATCAGCGCACACCCCCCACGGCTAGGACTACTGCCACTCACGCACCTCTCCTATGCCGACGACATTGTCCTCCTTAGTCAGACGAAAATAGGACTGCAACGCCTTATCCAAGAACTAGCCGAATACACCAGACAGAATCTCATGGAAATAAACATTAAAAAAACAAAGGTTATGACAATAACCCATAGCCATATAAAACCAACAAATTTCACACTCGATAACAAGAATTTGGAATCAGTGGAAAGCTATAAATACTTGGGAATATACCTGGACAGACGGCTCACCTTTTCCACGCACTTTGATGCCATTGAGAAGAAAGGAGCAGCCCTACTACACGCATTCAGCAGCCTATCTCAGCACCTGAATGGCCTGTTGTTTACTCCTCTATTAACAGTCATCAAAGTCATGCCACTTCCAACAATAGCTTACGGCAGTGTGGTACACTGTGGACGAAGTTCCCTGCTTTTGGATAAAATTCAAACTAGAGTGTATAAACGGGTATTTAGCTTACCATGTGACACTTCACCGGCACAGGTTCAGCTCGAATTCCTCCTGCAGACCCAAATATTGCATAAAAAATATGTGACAGTAAAATTCTGGTACACCATCTGGTCGAACCGCGAGATAGAAATCAACCTCGCAATCTGGGAAGCCATGCAAAGGAATCCTAGTTCCCAGTATGCGAAGTACCTAAACTCCTCTTTGGAAATCACTGAATTGGCACCACTATGGCAAAAAAAGCTACCTGCGTCCCTATTTAAGCAGGCCGTAAAAAAGGCAGACAACATGCACTCGCTGATGGACGACAAACTAACTCTGAGACATCGCTCACACGCTTGGATGATACTGCAATCTTAGAAAAAGCTGGCACCGGCAGCCTACCTAGGTCTCGCCTTTCCATCATATCTTAAACTAAAATATCAAACCCTACGTATGGGCAAACTACCAACAAACGTCGATCAACCCGGTTGGAAGCAACCGGCCCCAAAGGAGTGTGATCTATGGCGCTGCTGTACAAGATATTATTCACTTGATCTGCAATTGCCCTGCACTGGATAGTGAACGCCGGAGTTTACTGAAGGTAAAATTTTAAGAAAAAGGAATTTGTACATGTCGCTCAGCGATTCTACAAGTGATGGACTCAGTAGACCCACAATTTATTTGTCGAATCATTCAATTTGTTATTAATTTTGAAAAAAAAAAAACAGAAGTGCTTGTAACGAGCTAATACCACCTTGATTGTTTAGGATTCTCAAAACTGTTTCTCCTAATAGTGAATCATTCTTCTAAACCAATAGTATCACTGTTTTTACAATTTTATTCAACAGCTGATTTTAACATCTGTATAATAATGTATTTTTCTAAATATTTTAAAACTAGATTATACTTCACATTGTAACGGTTTTTATTAACTATACAATAAAAGAATTACTCCTGGGTAAACTACACACTGCTGTTACAAATCCAACTCACCACACAGAGTACTCATTGCGCCACAACAAAGGCACAAGACTGCACCAAAACAGGGATCTACAACCCTCAACTGCACAAACTAATGGCAGGGCAGGTCTACCTCAAATAAGAGAAATCCGATCCACCCATACCATGACAGAGCACTTATAATCCCAACACTCTAGAAACTGATATGGATATTTTTAAACCCAAAGTAAGACCAGGGTATCCTTTAACCCAAAACACACTCAACATTTCTATGGGTAACTATAAACCCAAGACAATATGATTATGAGTATCTATAACCCAAGGCAAACATGTTATGGGTTTCTTTAAACCCAAGGTAATCATATTTTGGGAACCTATAAACCCAAAAGTAAATCCAGGGTAACTTTAAACCCGAAACGCACTCAAGACGCTCTAGGGGTATAGTTAAACCCAAGGCAAATGCAGGGTATCCTTACCCAAAACACACTTGAACACTCTATGGGTATATATAAACACAAAGTAAAACAAATTCAGAAATATTACAGAAATCCTGACAACAGAGAACACACCTTCCTATGCACCCAAAGCTGGAACAACCACCACCCTCCAAAATTACACATAATAGGGACAGAAGACCACCTTAATAATAGAACTACATTTAAAGAAACACTGTAAGATGCTTGAAGATTACATGTTAAGCATTAAAAAAAACATTATGCAAGCCACAGTATAAATCAACTAAAGTTGTGATGAAAATAATTGCACTTTACAGATAAAAGAGCACAATAAAAATAACATGCTGAGTTAACTTGTAAAAAGTACTTCAGGTGTGCGTGTCACCGCAGATAAGCAAAAGAGATGCACGCTCTGTTTGTCCCACAAACTGCGTTGCAAAGAAAAGCAAAAAGAAGACACACATCGCCATGTACATATGGCGAAAAAGAAGATAAATACCGCTATTGCAGAGGAGATAAGTGGCAGACGCTTCGTGATTCATGCAGCCCAGAGCGTTTGACTTTTGTTTGACTTTCCTGTGACCTGTGAACAGTAGTACTGGTTTTCCCTGTTTTGGATGTTACCTTCCTTTCTGTTCGTTGACCTTCTATTGCTGGTCCTTGTAACTTGACTGTGCATATTATTATTATTATTATTATTATTATTAATATTATCAACATTTCTAAAGCGCGAACAAAGGCCCGTGGGCATCTCGGTGCTAAAATATCTGCCATATTTAACCAGAGAGGGAATGTCTGAGTTTACTGATTAAAAAGCCAGGTCTTGAGTTGCCTACGAAAGGACCAAAGTGAGGGGCTTGTTTTGATCGAATGCGGCAGAGTGTTCCACAATTTGGGGGCTGACACCAGAAATCTTCTGTCTCCCCAAGAAACAGATTTGGTTTGGGGAACCACAAGATCATGTAGACTGGAAGAGCGCAGTGATCTGGGGGGACAATAGGGGGTCAGATTTTGAATGAGAAAAGCTAGTCCTAGGTTATGCAAGGCCTTGTACACCAAGCAGAGAGTTTTAAATTTTATCCTGTTTCTGATGGGTAACCAGTGTATTGCTGCCATTTAACTACTGTGGTTTAACAGCAGCTTGTGCCTGCATTCCCTATTGACAAAGTGAGTACTTCCTACACTCTGGGCAGCATGGCATGTTGAGGCAAACCTTTAAACAACCTCTGACGCTGCATGTTATTCTGCCTATGTTTATCCTGTGTGAGGAAACGGGTGCTTACTCGAGAAGCATCACAAGTGTTACAGTGGAACCAAGAGCGTAGTCTATGACAGTTGGAGTACATTGAGCGGACTTGCTAATAGGACTAGGAGCCTGGGAGACCCTTTGGAAGAGCCGTGTGCCAGCCTATTCAGATTGTGGCTTTCCGCCTCTCTTATTGCCAACCCTGGAGGAGTTGAGTGCATTCTATGGCTGAACAGTGTCAATAAGGTAACTTTTTTTTTTTGCGCAATGTGCACACAGAGTCTCATTGCGGCGAAGCAGTTTGACTTTGGATCTAAGCGCGAGTTGCATTTTTCAAAATATCCTCATCCCTGCTATTGCGCACACCCTTACCTCCGTCATGGATTCTTCGTGGCATCTCAAGTGACGCTTCGTCATCTTCGCATTCTCCGAGCTGCTGACTGACACTCTACTGCACAAACGTGCAGTGAGCCACTCTGCATGGCGTGAGGTAGCGTGCCATCATCTTGGAATTTTCAGAGCATGCTGTTCACGCTACCTGTTTGCCAATCACGTTTTTCATGGGAGTTCTCAATGATCCCTACCGGCTCCAACACTTTCTCGCACTCTTCCGGGATTACCATTTGGATGACAGAAGATGCCTAAGTGGCACGAGAAAGGGCATTGTTTGACGAGCACCAGGAGCTTAAATATGTAATTGATCCCCGCGGTGACTGCTTCATGCTTGCTAACGAGTTTGGGCTGCACTTGCTTGCTGCAGTTCACTGTGCTCCTGACCGAGTCCGCGAGGAGTTGGCTATCCTGAGTGTACCATGACATCATGGAATGCCGCAGGGAAGTCTTGCCACAAAACCAGAGTGGCGAAACATGGAAGCACCCTAACTACCTTAAGTGACTACAGCTACATGGTGCTTATTTTTTTATTTTATTTTTTTAAACGTAGCTTATTGGTTTTCTTACAAAACAGACATAAATTCAGGTGACCCAATAACTTCAATATTACTATTCCTATAGTAGGACATCCCGTCTAAGTCTCGTTGCGTATCATATTCGTGTGTCACCCGTAATCAAGTAATACCTCCAGGAAAAACCCAACAACCCCTGTCAGTTTCTCCCGCAACTCCCTTGTCGAACAACAGTTGCCCCCCCAGTTCTCGTCACTGATGCATCAGCTGTAATGACCTCCCAAATCAGTTGTGTTCAGGAATACACTATGTCCTAGAATTCGCGATGTTCTTGGTATGCTATGGGGTTTCCCTGTCTAGTGTTACACTCCATCTACTCCTCTTGTGTTTCACAATCCCTTAACACCTGTACTGGCACTTCCCACGCTGTCGCTGCTTCCAGTTCTTTATCATTACCTCGCCTTTGCGCTTGTTGAAATCGTAGCGCGCTCTCACTATTTGCCCACTTTACAAATTCATTCCTCCACCTCTTGCAGTTAGGCCCTACTGTCGCTTTCCAATGTCTCGTGATTTCCCTTTTCGCTAGTTTGAGCCCCATGTCTATGAATTTACTTGTTATTTTGTTTTTGGATGTATGGGGAAACCAGTGTAGGACGCTAGTGGCCATGTCAAATATCAATTGCCTCCCTGTTAACTCATTTAGGGTGTTTCCCACTTCCACCCAGTAGGATCCTATTATTGGGCAAAACCATAGCATATGTTCTAATTCTACTCCTGCCCGTGTGCACCTGGGACATGCCGTTTCCGTAACTTTGAAATATTTACAGATCCTACCAGGCGTCAAGTACGCTCTGTGGAGGATATAGAAATTTACTAATTGGAATCTTGCATTTCTTGAGCTCTTCCATGCTCTCCGTACTATTGGAATCCAGGCGGTTTCAGGGATTTCCTTCCCTATGTCCACCTCCCACTTCCCTTTCAGCGTCTCTAGGGAGGTTAACCCCTCATTAAGCATTCTTGAATAGAGGCATGTGACCGCCTTGAAGGTCCCAGCCGCCCTCATTGTATATTGGCAGGCCATCGTCGTCTTGGGTTCCTTAAGCCCTTCCCGCCAGTGTGCCTGTATTGCTGCCCTCGTCAAGGCTGCATGCAACAAAAATCCCCCTCTCGGAAGATCAAATCTTTCCTGTAGTGTCTGATAGGGCACCATGGTTCCATCTTCGTACAGATCTCCCAGTACTTGGAGGCCCGCTTCCTCCCAGGTCTGCAACGGCGACCAATCCCCACCGTGGGGTAATGCCGTTACCATTCCCAGTGGGATTTCGGGCGCGTATGGGTGTAGGACTCCCGCTCTGCTTTGGGATCGGTTCCAGCAGACTCTAGTTGTTCTTTCTTCTAGTGAAAGATCTTTAAGGTTCAGCTTCTGTTGTAATGTTATAAATGATAGGATATGGCGTGGTATTCCCCCACCTCTCTGTTGCTCTGCTCCTCTAAATTCCCTCGCTATTGCTTGATTGAAAAACTGCAGTTGGGCTGCCAGATAGTACAGTTCGAAGTCTGGGACTGCCAAACCTCCTTCAGCTTTGGGCCAGGCCAGCGTCGCCTGGGCTACTCTACGCCTACCCGTTCCCCAAAAGAAGGCTACCACAAGCAACTTCAATATCTTAAAGGTTGAGCCCGGTATCCATATCGGCAGTGTTCTAAAATAATATAGGAAGCGCGGGAGCGCTATCATTTTCAATAGGGCTATCCGGCCTGTCACTGATAACGGGAGGGTGGCCCAAAAGACCATGCTGCTCTTTAGCGCTCTTATGCCACGCCCTACATTCCCTTCTAACATGTCTGCCGCTGTGTGGTAAATATGTACGCCCAGGTATTTCAAACAGGTGGTTTCCCATCTCACCTCTCTATCCGTTATAGGCCGTGTCACGCCCTGCTGTACCGGGAATAGGCATGTTTTCTGCCAATTTACTTTCAGGCCCGATATGCTGCCAAATTCCGAGAGGAGGGAGTCAGCGCCTACCAATGCCCCTCCTGCATCCTCAAGGAAGAGCAGCATATCGTCTGCATATAGCGAGATGTTTTGTTGGCCCCCTCTGCTTCCCAGGCCCCTATAGAAGTCACCCGACCGGGCCTTCGCCGCGAGAGGCTCTACTGCCAGGGTGAAAAGCAGGGGAGACAGCGAGCATCCCTGCCTTGTCCCCGGATTTACAGGATATTGCGCCGAGATTAGTGTTCCTACTCTTACTCTGGCCACTGCTGACGTATAAAATACCTTAGTCCATTGCAGGAAGTCCGATCCCAGGCCAAAGTGCCCCATCGTTTTGTACAAGTACCCCCCATTCTAGGCTATTGAATGCTTTTTTGATGTCTACTGACAATATCATGGGTTGTTGTGCCCCAGGGTGGTCCTCTACAAGTAGCCATACTAACCGCCTTACATTTGTGGTTGTGCTCCTTGTCGGTATAAAGCCAGCTTGATCTGCATGGATCAGTGTGGTCATGTGCTTTAGTAGTCGAGTCGCTAGTATACTACTGAGTATTTTGTAGTCGGTTGTTAACATTGATAACGGGCGATATGAGGCCGTCTCGACCCGGTTTCAGCAGCGGAATCACTAGTGCCTCCCGCATGGACTTGGGCAACTGTCCAAGTTCTTTTGCCTCTTTGTAGACCTCTTGGAGCCTTGGGGCTAACTCATCTATAAATTTCGCGTAGAATTCAATAAGTAAGCCGTCTGTACCTGGGGTTTTGTTGTGGGCCAATGCGCTTAATGGCACCCCTGATTTCTCCCAGCTCTCTGTCTTTCCCCAAGCTTTCTGCCTGTTCCTGTTCTAGTTCTGGCAATTGTGAAGCCTCCAAGAAAGTATCAACAGCACGGTCCCCGGCTATTACTGTGCTTTGATACAGTGTCTCGTAGTAGCGCACAAAACATTGCAGGATCTCGTTCTGGGTGTTAACTACAGTCCCACCCCCTGCCTCCAGCGCTAATATCGAGGAACCTCGTTTGGTGGGGTTTGCCAACCAGGCCAGCAACGCCCCTGCCTTGTCGCCCTCCGCATGCGCTCTCATTATGTAAGCTTTATGGTCATAGCTACGCAAGCGTTCCATTTCCGCCGCTACTGCTTCCTTCGCCGTGCTAACCTCTTCCTGCAACTCGGGGTGCCCAGGCCTCACTAGTTCTATCTCGCGCAGTTTCGCTTCGGCCGCGACCAGATCTGTTAAGAGCACCTTTCGTACCCCTGCATGCTTCCCTATACAAATTCCCCTGATTACCACCTTGAAAGCATCCCATTCCGTTGCTCTCATGGTTGTCAAGCGTGCATTCTCTGCGAAATAGTTGGCAATCTTAGTGCCTCCTAAAAAAGTGGGTCGTCCATTGTCTCGGGGCGCAGTCTCCAAGTGGGGATGCAAGACACTCCAGTCATCCAGTGCATTGTGATGAGCAAGGGGTTATGATCTGATATCGTTCTAGCTAGATACTCGGATTGTATCACGGCAGGTTGTACTGTCGTGGAACACAGCACCGCGTCTAGCCTAACGTGTAATTCATGCATCCCGGAAAAGTAGGAGTAGTCTCGGTCCTGCGGGTGATGTGCTCGCCAGATGTCCACTAGACCCCACCTTGTTTGCCAGTCTTGTCTACCCTTAGTCAACCTACGGACTGGGGATTCAGCCAATGGGGGATGTGATCTATCAAGAGAAACATCCGCCACGGAGTTGAAGTCTCCACCCATTATTAATGGGCTGGCAAGATAGTGTGCCAGAGATCCAGACAGTTTCGCCAGGAAGTCCAGTTGATCGACATTAGGCACATATATACTACAGAATGCTATGTCTTTACCTCTAAGTTTCCCTTGTATCGCTACGAACCTACCGTCAGGATCTATCAGTTGGCTAGTTACCTGAAAAGGGACTCCCGCCCTAATCCAGATCAGTGTACCCCTTGCGAACGCTGAGTATGTAGTGTTATATACTTGGCCCCTCCATCTACGCTGTAGCGCTATTCCCTCAGCCTTGGTCAGATGCGTTTCCTGGAGTAGTGCTATATGTACCGCCCTGCGAACCAGGTATGCATGTATTTTGTGTCGTCTTGTCATAGTATGAAGTCCCCTCACATTCCAGGTTATACATCTTAAATCCGCTATGTCACCCATTGTCCATCAGTGTCACGAACATCACGTTTCTTGGTTCCCCGTCTGCATCAGTGACTGTCCCTCCCAAATTTCCCCTCAAACTGCCCCTTCCATCCCTCCCCCCCCAGAACAGGACCTAGCCGCAACCACCTAGCTCCCATCCAAACTGATATAACCTCTAACATATTTTGAAGCCCGCCTGCAGACACTGTGGGCATGCCTTAAGGGCAATGAGGGGGGACCATGTGCCAACCGGTGGCCACTTATTCCGGTAGTCCTCCTTGTCCTAGTTAACCAGATCACTGGTGCCCCCCCGAAACGTCCTCCCCCCCCCCCGCATCCCTCTTTTGACCAACCTCTCCTGTTAGGCCACATTCGGAAGTCCACCAACTGTTCCATATTCTCCATCCGGTCACTCCTGCAGGATCAGCTACCTTCATCCAACATTTCCTCAGCTGTCTTTGGAGTGACTTCCGGTAATTTAACGCTGTCTGCTTCCGAGTGTTCCGTATCTGATCGGGTGTTGTCTTTCTCCCCCAACACAGGCCGTTGTGTGGTTGATAGCGTGGACACCACTGCCAACACCTCTCTCCGTTCTGCTTCCGTCTGTGACGTGGAGGGCCTCCTTAAGCCCCGCTGCCTGTTTCGAATTCGTTGCGATTTCCGCTGAGTCAAGCTCTCCGGGACGGTCCGCATTCTTCGCTCCTCGTTGTCCTTCCCAGCTTTGTAGAGTTCCAGCCAGGCACAGGTGTCGTCCGGGGTTTCAAAAAAACATGTTTTGCCGTCTACAATGACCCTAAGTCTGGCCGGGAATAGAAGAGCGTATTGGAGTCCTTCGGTGCGCAGCTCCCTCTAGATTGCCAAGAAAGAGGTTCGGCTGCGTTGGGTTTCGTACGTGTAGTCAGGGAAGATATTGACTCTGCTATTTTCCACCTGGAAGGGGCCATCGGTCCGTGCTTTCTGGAGGATCAAGTCCCGGTCTCGAAAGTGCAACAGCCTTGCCACTACCGGTCGTGGGGGCCTGCCTTGTTGAGGCGGCCTAGCAGGCACCCGGTGTGCTCGCTCTAAGGTGTAAAAGGTCGATAGGCCCTCTGGTGCCACCACTGTTTGGAGCCAGGTTTCCAGATATCGTACCATGTCCGACCCTTCAATTTTCTCCGGCAATCCTACTACGCGGATGTTGTTCCGGCGATTACGACCCTCGGCCCTTCTTTCCAAGGCATCCATTCGGTCCAACACATTAGTCAGGGTGGCTGCTAATCCACTGCTGTGACTCTGTCGGCTAATTTCCCGTGTTCGGCTCGCAATAAGCCCAGTCCCGTGGCTACCTGTGCTATGGCCTGTTGAAGTGCCATGCGGGTGTCCGTTATTGCCATTAGGATCCTATCAAGTTGTTGCTGTAGGTGTGGGTCCCGCACTTGCTCCAGGTCTCCTTGCTCTTCCCGCATAGGTGTGTCTTCCTCTACGGTTGGCGGGGTGCCACTTTTACTCCCTTTCGGTTTCCCCATCGTCGAGAGTCACTGTAGCTGGTTGGGCTGGGCCGTTCTTTGCAGGTAGGTCTTCTGATGTGGGCCCCAGGGATTGCCACCCGTGATCTCTCCGATCGATCTCTGGACCTCTCCGGGCCTTGCCAGCGAGCTAGCAACGTCCAGTGTCGATCTTCCAGTGTTACGTGGGGTTGGTGCGTCAGCCGCTAGCAAGTTCGTTATTTGCTCCTGTTTGTGCTCCTTTCGGGGTCTCAGGGGCCCATCGGGCGTATAGCACCGCGTTCTCCACTGTGTGTTGCTTTCTGTGACAGGGGGTCTGCTCCCGGCTCGGGGAGTAGCCGCCTCTGGCAACCCTCGGCAGTGTTCGCTTACTATAGTGTCCGGCCTACTCTTGCACTCTGTCTTTGCGACCTGTCGGTCTCACCCAGGGACTGGCCCTCCGGTGTCTCAACTGTCGCGCATCCGTACTGCCCCTTTCTCCAGCACCGGTCACAGATTCTCTAGTTAGTTGCTCCCTCCGAGCACTGCAGCAGTTGTGTTTTGCCTCAGCCGCTACTCCCCCTCACTCTCCACCGGCCGGGCGGCTCTCGCGGTTCAATGTCTCCGCCGTCCCTTCTGCCGTCTCGATCCCCCGTCTACCTGTAGCCGGTCGCGGTGTCAGTCTGGGGCAGCTCTAAGTTGCGGTGTTTATCACTCTCCGCAGTTCGTGGCAAGAGTAGGGTAGTTCCTGCCACACATAACTTCGCCTTGCGGGACCCCAGCAGTTATCCCGGTCAGGTCCCCCTCTGGTCTCGGGTGCGCTGCTGTTTTCCGCAGGTGCAGCCTCGCTCCGGTCTTCCTATGGGAGCCTGGTGTTAAGGCTCCCCTGTCGGACCGTCAGGCCCTCTGTTAACAGTTGGCAGACCGCGACTCACCTGACCTCGAGAGCTCGCTTCTACATTAGTGTCCCCTTCGCGGTGGTATTCAGGGCCCCCGAGGGGGCTGCCGCAAGCCTCGCGCCGATTCCGACTCACCGCCTCACAGCCAGCTCGGGCGCGAGCCTTTGCCGGATCGCGGGTCCCTCCGTCCGCCGATCGGCACTGGCTCGCTTCGCTCTCACCGCTGCCCTTAGGATTGCGAGCTTCCCCGGTCTTTTCCTCCCGGCCACAGCTTCACCAGTCAGTGACCCGTCTGCCCACAGCTATTTCTTCCGCTGCAGCGGTAGGGAGGCCCGGTTCCCGGCCACGGCCACCATCTTGTTTCGTGTGTCACAGCTCGCCGGCCGGTCGGCAGAAGTGCTCCAGCAAGTACCCCTGGGCACTCGCACTCACGGTTTGTCAGTGCCAGGGGGGAGCATTCCTTACCCTATCACCTTGCGAGAGGCGGGGGTTCCGGGCGCCGTTTTAACCAGGATTTATGGGGCTCAAAGACGGAGCTCCTCGCTCACGCAGCCACCATTGTCGGCTGCAAGCCACGCCCCCCACAGCTAAATGGTGCTTATGGTCTAGGACTTCAAATTGGGTGAGGACTTCGGATGAGAGGTCGCTCACCGGAGTGAAAGACTTTAATTTTGTTTTACTATCATACATTGTTTTGGGGGGGGGGTAGTGTGTACCTGCTAATGTCTTTGCTTCTGCTATTGTATGGAAAAGGGGAGGTGAGTGTGTAGTGTTCCTGGTTACCTTAGTGTGCTTGGTTGTCAATATACTCTGTGTGAGTGTAAGGTCTCTCTCACTATTTGACCCCTAGTTTTCCATTCAAATGTTGCGCGAAGTATGTAAACGGCTAACCAACACTTGCTCAAAAACAGACTCTCACCAATGTTTCAGAGAATAATGGCATTGTCACTGGCTGCCAAAATACTTTACAAGCACGAATAGGCTTTGTGATCATCGTAAAATAAAAGAAAAGCTACACACTCACTGACAGTTAACGGGGCTGAGAGACCGTTCACCTGGAACAAAAATACTTTACAACTTGAAGCCTCCGTACAACTCCACAAATGCTGGTCTTGACGTCTCGTGTAGGAGAAATGATACCAGTCGTAAAAAAAAAAATTACACCACAGATTGTCCGTAGGTCGGCTGGTTGAAATCACACAAAGTTCCTTGATGGCGTGTGCGGTGCCGATTTCCATCACAGCGCATCGCTCCTTTCCACTGGAGCACCGAGGCTCAAATTCTCACATCATTCCCTTTGCTCTGGAGCGCCAGGGCTCACACTCTCAGCATTCACCTCAGCAGCCTCTCTCCACCGGCTTAAAATAAGTAGAAGGCCTCCCAAGTGTTACTCCTCACAGGGGTGTCAGTTTTCTCCAGAACCCATCACTGGTGGTGATACCTTAGCACCAGTTACAACTGACACTCCACATACACGATTGAAGACACAGCAGGCTCAACAGTAATAACATCAGGAACTGGCAGGCCCAGACTAGGGCTGACTGTTCCTAGCTGGTGAGGACTGACAGGAATTTCAGTTAGTCTAGTTACTCATATGGGGAACACTCACCCAATTCAGCAAACACTTGCACGTCCATGCCGGGCCGACCGGTCTTTGGTCACTGGTGTTAAAACATTAATTTTTGATTTTTTTGTATGTGTGTATGTCATTTCCGCACATTGTTTAAGTATTGGTCATATTGCATGTATGTACTATAATCTCACAAGCGTGTATTTTACAATTTTGATGAAGAGGGGATGTGTTGTAATCTAGCAAGTGATCAATGCACCCTCTCTATGGTTACCTCTGCTCTCCTGCTTGGCCTACATGATGTCATCGGAATGTTGAGAGGGTTTGAGTGTAAGAAGGAATCAGTTGGTTTGGAGGGCTGAGCAGCGAAGTGGCTGCTCCTGGTGGGGCCTATGATATGGATCTGATCTGAAGAATCTAGTTGTGATCCTGAACTATACCTCTGGACAACATATCTTTCTTTCAACTGTAACAGGCTGCTCCTGGTGGGGCACTTTTATGGATCAGAACATCTTCCTGTATCTTAGAACCTGTGATGTAACTTGAAGAATAAATGTACTACCTTTACCTACAAGACATGCCTGCGCATCATTCTTCGTTTTAACACTGTCTTGAAGGTAAAGGTAGTAGATTTATCCTTCAAGTTACATCACAGGTTCTAAGATACAGGAAGATGTTCTGATCCATAAAAGTGCCCCACCAGGAGCAGCAACTTCGCTGCTCAGCCCTTCACACCAACTCCTTCTCTCTTGCATACAAACCCCCTCAACATTCTATATGACCTCATCATAGGCTGAGCAGCAAGGCAGAGAACCACTGTAGGGAGAGTGCATTGGGTAATTAGTACATCACAACAGGTTGCTACTAGCTTGGTGGTGCTCCGTTCATTCAAACAGCCAGTTCGGGAGTCCTTTCCTGAATTGCTGGAGCAATGGGGTGGTCCTGAGATACAGGGGAAGGTCGTTCTACTGATAGTTGTGGGGCCAGTCCATTCCGAATTTTTTTTTTTTTAATGAACCAAACCCCTCTAAGAGGGAGGAAAGTGTTCAGTAACTAGACACAGAAAGAGCCATCTTTTTACATCGAGTACAATAAGGACAAGATATTCTGGGATTTAACTTAGCTAAGAATTAAAGGGTGATGCAGAAACAAACTCTGTCCAGGTGGATTGTCCTCTGTATTAAAAGAAATCTATGCCCTGGTCAAGAAGGGCCCCTAAAGGGTGTACTGGTTCATTACACCAGCGCCAAGGCTTTCATGAGTATATTGACGAGGGATATTCCAATACTGGAACCCTGCCAGGTTAATACGTCGGGGTCTGTGCATGCATTCTGCAGGAAATAATGCCACAACAGTTAAGACCACAAAAAGGACGATATGGAACTGCAGGACTTCTTGGTGCGAGTACATTCCTCAGACTGTCCACCTTTTTGAGGTACTGCCTTGGTAGGTGTTTAGAAGGTGAGTAATCTGCGGTTAGAATGATCCATCAGAAGAACAAATTGCTTATCTTTGGTAGTGCTGTTTCTGGTGGAACTCTGTGAGCGCAGGCTTCATTGTCCTCCTTTCTCCCCATTCTATGGAGTGGACTGCTATGAGTGTAAGAAGTTCTTGAGTTAAGCTGGGCACACTCTCATCGCCAGTCTGTTCTAATAAATCTGTGTCTGAGGGCACAGCAGAATTGGCAATGTCACTTCAGAAGGTGGTGCGAGATCAGCGTGGAATTCTAGGGCACCACCTGCCAGCACATAGAATCAGTTTCTATGTAAAATTCCAGCATTTCCAGATTTACGAGCAATCGTAAACCTGGAAGTGCGTCAGTATACTATGCCACCCCCAGGGGTGGCGTGCGAGGCGCAACAAGGAGAAATGTTTTCATTCCTCCTGAATTTTTACTCTTTCAGTGCGTGCTGCTTTCTACAGCACGCATTGGAAGAGAAAATCATTACAAGTGATTGTTTTTGTGCATGAAGGTGTCCCTTCCTGCACAAAGACAACCTTCCCACGACGCAGGCATCCTTGCACCAAGGGTACCTGCGCCGGCGCATGGCAGTAGTTTGTGCGCTAGCACAGGGAAAGGCACAGAGATGCGACATGTTGCTGTAAATATGTTGCATCACTGTGCCTCTAAACTAACACAGCGTGGCGCAGCAAAATAACTTGCTTCACCACGCTGCGTTAGTTTCCCATAAATAAGCACCCCAGTGATGTTCCTGTCACTTGTTTTACACGTGTGACTCAATATGAAAAGTATTTACATTTGGCCAATATTATTATATACTTAGTAGGCCACAAAAATACATTTTGTGCTCAAAACAATTGTTTTTTCAAAATAATGATTTTAAATTATGTATATTATGTAACCGTTCTGTAAGCTCTTGTGTGTGAACAGGACTAGTAAGTTTTCATGACTTAAGTGAAGAGTCCCCTCAAGCAGCACTAAGTTTGCAGTTCAGGTTTGCTTTCCATCCACACAACTATCATTGTGCAGTGCACTTACCAAAGTAATATGAGAAGAGGAGGCCACCCATATCCTTTAACATAGCTCACAAACGTACCCAATCTTCTCTATCTGATGGCAAATGAGAAGTCCACGAATGCACAATGCAGTAGCACCACCCCATGACAAATGCCTTTTTGAGTTACAATTGTTAGTGCTGTCAAATTTGGATTATAGCCCACAGTGCAGTATGAGCTAATAAACCCTTGGAAAACCTATTCTAGGCTCAACTAACAAACACAAATTTGCTGAGTCAATTCAATTCAATTCAAAAATACTTTATTCGGATTTCAACAAATCCATAAAAGCAACATAATTAAAAATACATTTAAAATTACAGAGATTATCACAAGTAGTTAAAGACTGCGAAAAAGAGCATACAAGCATAAATGTAAACAATCAGTATATACCGATTACTAAAATGCAGTCCAATTTACTAAAGTGCAAAGGCATTGGGGAATATACGGCGCATAAACTTTTCAAGGTGGTTCCATTGATTTGTGTGTAGAGGAAATAACTTTCAGAAAAGAACTTACACGGAAGATCAGTTCATCGTTTTCTAGTTTTAAAAGCATGGAGTAGGATTGAGTCAGGGAAACTGGTCTGTGTTTTTTAAAATATGGGGCTAAAAACCATTTAATGTATTTCATATAAAATTTACAGTTAAAAAAGAAATGTAGATCATTTTGTCTGCTGAATCCGTCACAGGGACAGGGGCATGGCGTGTTTCCAGAAGTCATCATACTATGGCCCATAGGAAAGCAAAGTGAGTATTTTATAGTCCCAGCTCTCAGGCGATATAATAACGATCTTTCCCAATTAGTCAATGGAAGTCTTAGATATAGAGGAATTTGTTGTGAAGATGAGTCATTATTTACATTATTCACATATGACTTAACAGTTTGTTTTTGCAATTCTTCCTCCAACCTCTTTTCCCTAAAAAGGGCATATAGTTCAAATTGTACATCCTTTTTATCTGTGCTCTTAATCTGAGAGGGGTCGTTGAAAAGATGGATTTTGCCTATGCTGTTTAGGCTTTCTTGTGTCGCCCGAAGCCACGGGATACTCATACCTTTGTCACAAGCTAAACACTCCGTCACAATTTCCTGAGTTAGAGTAGCGCGGTCATTGGCCCAAATGGCCAGCCAAAATAGTGCAGGCCGTGTGGCGATAAAATCAGTTATATAGGGCAAGTTGAGTTCAGCATGGCAAATGTACCCGGATGAGGAGATTGGGGCGCCAAGTAGTTTCCTGCATAATCGATTCTCTTCTGTCTGCAGGCTGGGTGCTTTCACTATCCCCCAAATCTCTGCACCATAGGTTGCTACCGGGGCACATTGCAGTCTGTATATCTTCACCATTGCATTAGTTGTTTCGGTCCTTTTTGGCCGTGGAAGGGAAATAATTGAGTTTATGGCCTTTGAGAACTTGCCTGTGGCGTGGGCGAGATGCCCACTCCACAGGCCGTTCGCAGCAAAGACCATGCCTAAGTAAGGGAATGTTTTTGTAGAATACAACTTATCTTGTCCGATAGAGATGGAATTAAGATGTTTGGCCCCTGGCCCACAGGCCATAATGAACGATTTTGAGTCATTCTTTGAAGGTCTGATGAATGTGGGTTAAAATTGAAAACTTTCATTGTTCATTGATTGTAATAACGCCTCTTGTGTCCTTGAAGATAGGATCTTGAATCACATCCCACCAACTAGCAAAGGATTTTGAAGGTAGTCTAGAAGTGCTATCTCAATCTACCCATCTATAATCACATAGTTTATTAATTGGGATACATAATGAGAGTACCATATGACCAACCTCACAATACCCATTGACCTTTGAGTGATCAGGACTTAATCCATATATTTCACTTATATCCAATGAGCCACTAAGATAAAACTTTTCCTCTTGATACCTGTTCTTTGAGGTCTTGGAATACTAATTGGGGGATTTCACCAAACTAGGAATTCAGGTCCATGTGAGGGAAAAACAGTTTTAATAAGAAAACCTGTGCTTCTCCCTTGGTAGCAGTGGCACAGTGCTAAAGGCCTTTTTCCGAAAATATGGCCATTTTGTATTTAAGCAGCATAATAACATTAATGCCAGAAGACAACACAGTAAGATTCCTAAACCGATGTAGTTAAAAAGAAAAATAGTAAAAAACCAAAGATCAGAATTTTTTAACTTTTAAAGCTGTTCACTAGAAGATAACCACTTATACACTTTGGCAAGGAGCTCCTTTGTCCTGGTGCCTTTCTCCCTTTAACCTGGCGCTTTGCTAATTGTTCTTTCCTCCGTAACATCCACTTCCACCATTTCCCTGTCTGCATTGTTCATTTTTATGTTGAGCATTCGAGACCTCTTGTATATACTTTAGTATATACTTATTATATACATATATGTGTATGTACTTTGTGGGGTCTGGGGATCGGCCCTAGGACTTGTCTGCTTCTGCTTAGGGACTTTTTTTTGTTCAACTGCCTCTTTATAACTGTCTTGATAGAAAACGACCAGCAGAGGGGAGAAAAATACCAGAATTGCTTTCTGCTGAGAGACTTATGATAAAAAGGTCCCGGCGTGGAGGGTGTCTGTTCTCCTACAATATCGCAAAGTTGTGGAACCAGCTTCCCACTCACATTCTTCTGGAAGCTAATCATCTGACCTTTCGAAAACTTGAAGAACGTCTCAGAGTTCTATGAGTGGACCACTTTAAGTGCTGGGATGCCTCCGGGTAGCCATGTACTCTAGAAATGCCTATTCATTCATTTACTTTCTTTTTTCTTTTTTAGCAACTGCCTCTATTTAACTTTCTTGATAGAAAACGCCCAGCAGAGGTCAGTAAAATACCAGAATCATTTTAGCATTCTCTAGATTCCAGTCCATAGAAATTGTATTCCACAAGCACCCGTTTACCCTAAACGGTGATGCCAGCCAATGGAAAAGCGGGGCGGGCCTTAAAGCCCGCTAGTGAATCTCACCTGATATCACTAAATCTCGCCAGCGAGACTGCGCATGTGCGCAATCATACGCTAGGCTTCGACCTAAACAGAGCTTTGGACTATACCATTTGCCGCTGAAAGGCAACATTTCTCTCCATATGTTCCCATACCTGGCGTGTCACGCAGTTTGGTGCTTACTTTCCCTACATGTTAAAGAACAGTGGATGTTCCAGCACCCAGGCAAATGAACTGCTTAGCTAAGTACATATAAGGTCCCAAAGGCGAGACCGGTTGCATTTCAAATGCTTGTTGGAATGGGGGCCTCTTCCTTCCTTCTCTTCATCCAGACCCATTTCTCTTGACTTCTATAAGAGACCATAGTATTCCGCCAGTGTCATAGCTATTTCCCCATCTTTATGTAACACAACTCCACTTTTATATTTAATCTGTGCTGTACATCCACTACTGTCATGTTTACTCCACTGTGTGAGTAGTTTACTAGCTTTATTGTCTATCTCATATAGGTGGTGTTGTATGGTCCGAAAGTCGGATTGGGCTTCATTCTGCACAATACTTTGATAATCCTCTATTATTCTTGGATCTTATTAAGCGCGGACATTTCACCCTGTTAGGGTCTCATTGCGCAGCTGCAAGGGTACCACCAGGTATTGGCAACGGAGTTAGGAGCCATTAGAACATCCATGTTTTTAGCCCTTTTTGTATTAGACTTTTGTTGGATAAGTTGCATCTTTGTTTCTTGCATTGTTCTTGCCTGTTCCCTGCTGTTCTAGCTAGAATCAGACAAAGATCGCTGAACCTCATGTTCTTCTGAAAATAGTTATCCATGTTGGTTGGCTGACACTGTAACATCTTCCTGTCTCAACTCGACACATCTAACTTCCATTAACTTGATGGCCTTAGTGACCTGGGTTTTAATGTGGACAACAGATATGCTAGATATGTTCTGTCTCTAAATCTGGTGCTGAATACATGGGAAAAAAGTAGATAATTCAACCTAAAATTCTAATTGCTTTCATTTGAGTTAAACTAATCTTGCCGTCATCTCTAGGTGACTTCCTCCATAGGTCGACCAGGGCTACGTTTTTCACAAAATTACTGTTACTGACTTGTCTCTCCCTCCTTGTGGTCCTGTCTATGTTAGAGTTCATCACAAATAAAAAAAATCAATACCTATAATCAGAGTTGTCTCTGGTGTCTCCATCAGTATTGTGCCCAGACTGTCATGGGTGGCTGCCTGATAGAACTGCCATCAGCACCACTATTTTCCTCTTACCCTTATCACAGAGTAATTTTACATTCAGGGTAGAAATATCAGCCTACCCCTTTTGCCAGGCATATTAATTCCCATACTTGTTTGCTTCCCCATGCAAGCTGAATGTCATTTCACTCATCTATTTGTTTGTGTGAAGTATCTCGTACACCTATGAACCATGGCATGCTAACTTCCCTAAATACCACCCACTCCACAGTCACATGCCGCAGGCTCCAAACTGCTTGCCCATCCAATTCAAAAGACATCTGTCTCCACAATAGCGACCATGCCGTCACTCCAGTCTCCATAGCAAACTGAAGCTCACTATAGAATATTAGATAACTAGACCTTGTATTCCTCCTAACCTCTCTTAGCAGAATCATACGCTCAATTGTATTTGTATGCTCATTACATATCTTTAAACATCTTCTTTCTCTACCATCTTAGAGTTTATCTGCACCTAGGTGGGTACTATCCAGGCTTATATATAGATTGTCTGCTGCATAATCTTCCGTGGTGTTTCGCCATGTCCAGGCTTTGAGGTTATTTTATTGATGCTTCAGGGCCTGCTTCAGTTTTATATTGTTGTTTTGTACTAAGGCAGTACTCGGTCACTACACGCTTGTGGTCACAGCCCTTGTACCTGTGATTAACCCTGGGTTGTAAAGTCTGCTCTGCTTCCGGAATTTGGTAGCAGAATTATTTCCTTGCTCGCGCTTTAAAAAATGTATCCCCGCACGCGTGGTAGCGACTTACCGGGATCCCTGCGTTCGCCAACGAGTTTACCTATCCATTCGTGTGCGCCACAAGATTTTGGTAGCCGGCCACGTGTTCCCGCGAGAGTGTGCGATTCGAACACGTCATTCGCCGCACCAACAGACACCGCAAGAGTGTGGGATCGCAAACACATCATTCAGACGCGCCATCGGACATCCGGGCAGAAGTTTGGTGAAGCTCACGATGCCGAACACGCAAAATTTACAATCTGGAGAAGAAGAATATCTAGAGCAGCATAAAACCTTCTCTAAAATGATGATTTGGATGAAAAAACTCCTCAGATTGACATTCGTCTGTACTTTTTTGTGCAAGGAGTCCTTTTTTTAAAAAACTTTTTTTTTTGGAGAGGAAGGAAGTGCCACCGATTCTCCAACTTCCTGTTCCTGTCCAGAAGGCTCCTCCCAGTGCTTTGTCCATCTCCTGTTCATTTTTCATCTGGATTTGGAGCTGGAAGGGTCACTCTTTGTGTCTGCTCTCTGCTGCATCATATATCATTGGATTTGAGGACTTTTGGATTTGAGATTTTACAAGTAAGTTGGTGGTGTTGTTTGTTTGTTTGGGGCACTGCAGTAGCTGCAGTTACAATGTTGGTACTTTTCATCATTTTTTAATAAAATGTATTGTGGGTAGGCCCAGAGCTAGTCATGAGTGCTTGATCAAACAACTGTTCCTTTGGTGTGTGTGTAATTTATTTTAAACATCATTTAGGGCATGGATGGCATTGGATTGAATTGCAAAATGTGTACTTTTTGGGTCATTTCAGTTTTTGGGTGTGTGTTAAATAAATGCCTTTGTTGTGTGTGTGTGGTGTGTTCTGTACCTTCCTTGCACACCTTGTTTAGCTCTGTCGATTTGCGTTTTTGCATTTTATTGCATTACATCTGTGTTGTTTAGCATGCCTCCTTTGCCTGGCTATTATAGGCCTGTTTTCAGTTCATTGTTTTCCAGGCCTCCTGCTTGTTGCGTGTGACTGTGAGTTTCCATGTGGCTGGTGACCATTTTGTGGTGGTAGTTATACAAGTGTGCTGCTTTTGCCATATAGGCCTGCATGTGTTTCCTTAGTTCCTTTATGGTCCAGGCTTCTTGTTGTTGTGAGCCTGGCCATGTGGCTGGTGGCCATTTTGAAGCCAGGCAGTGTGCTTTTGCCATAGGCCTGTATTGTCTGTCTTAGCTTTCTCATTTTTGTTGTGGGCCTGGCCATGTGGCTGGTGGCCATTTTGAAGCCAGGCAGTGTGCTTAAACATCATTTAGGCATGGATGGCATTGGATTGAATTGCAAAATTCTTTTTTTTGGGCGTATATTTCACTTTTTTGGTGTGTGTTAAATAAATGCCTTTGTTGTGTGTGTGGTGTGTACCTTGCACAACTTGTTTAGCCCTGTGGATTTTTTGTTTTTGCATTTTTTTTATTGTATTAAAGCAATGTTGTTTAGCAAAGCATATAAAGAAAGTCCCTGTTATGGTTGTAGCAGACTGGGATCGCTGAGGAAAAACTAGAAGGAGGTGGTAAGTTTAGTTTTTTAATCTAGTGGGTATGTCGCAAAGTAAACTACCTAACTCAATAAAGACTATTAACACAAAGACACAAAAGTGACTGGCACTGATACAAACAATTTATAAAAATACACAAAATTTATTATAAGCCTCCCAACTGGGTCACATTCTAAAACAAGATTCATACATTTAAAATACCACCTAAAGTGGCAACAGAATAAAAATTACAGTCAAAGGTTAAAAAAGGTCGACGTGGCGTTTCGGTGCTACTCAATCTTGACACCTTCATCAGGACATTAAGACATTTGACTCCATATCTGTATCTTAGGTTAGGGGAGCTTTTCAATTGCTATCCACCTTGATGAGAACTTTGCAAATCGTTATTACTGTTGTTCTAGTAAAGAGTGATTCTTTATATTAGAACTTGAATTTATCTATGTGCACGAAGGAACCACCGTTGATGCTCGAAATGGATTTTTTCAGACAGCTTTAGTATATTAGTGACCAATTATCATCAGAATGTGGTCTATGGATGCGGTTGAATTAAACTTTCCCGCCTTTCAGGGTTTGTTCAAAAGTCGCATTGAAATGAAGGGAACAGCACGGAGGAACAGGGAGGCCGATTACAGAAGATAAGAGCCATCATATAATCGACTTTTGAAGAAACCCTGAAAGGCGGGAAAGTTTAATTCAACCGCATCCATAGACCACATTCTGATGATAATTGGTCACTAATATACTAAAGCTGTCTGAAAAAATCCATTTCGAGCATCAACGGTGGTTCCTTCGTGCACATAAATGTAAATGTATTTCGATTTATATAGCGCACGAATCACCCAGGGGTCTCAAGGCGCTTGCTTCAAGTTCTAATATAAAGAATCACTCTTTACTAGAACAACAGTAATAACGATTTGCAAAGTTCTCATCAAGGTGGATAGCAATTGAAAAGCTCCCCTAACCTAAGATACAGATATGGAGTCAAATGTCTTAATGTCCTGATGAAGGTGTCAAGATTGAGTAGCACCGAAACGCCACGTCGACCTTTTTTAACCTTTGACTGTAATTTTTATTCTGTTGCCACTTTAGGTGGTATTTTAAATGTTTGAATCATGTTTTAGAATGTGACCCAGTTGGGAGGCTTATAATAAATTTTGTGTATTTTTATAAATTGTTTGTATCAGTGCCAGTCACTTTTGTGTCTTTGTGTTAATAGTCTTTATTGAGTTAGGTAGTTTGCTTTGCGACATACCCACTAGATTAAAAAGATAAACTTACCACCTCCTTCTAGTTTTTCCTCAGCGATCCCAGTCTGCTACAACCATAACAGGGACTTTCTTTATAGCTGAGTATCCCCCTCCCTGACATACATTACAGGGGAACCTCCCTTTTCTTTGATGTTTAGCAAAGCATGCCTTTGCCTGGCTATTATAGGCTTGTTTCAATTCATTGTTTTCTAGGCCTCCTGCTTGTTGCTTGCGACTGTGTGTGTCCATGCTCCTGGTGGCCGCTTTGTGGTGATAGTTATAAGTGTGATGCTTTTGCCTTATACGCCTGCATGTGTTTCTTTTGTTCCTTTTTGGCCTAGGCTTGTTGTTGTTGTGGGCCTGCCCATGTGACTGGGGGCCATTTTGAAGCCAGGCAGTGTGCTTTTGCCGTAGGCCTGCAAGCTTGTGGCCTAGTCTGTCAACAGGCCTTTCATCCAGTAGGCCCAGAGGTAGTCATGGGTGCATGAAACAACTGTTTCTGTGTGTTCTGTTGAATTTAAACATCATTTAGGGCATGGATGGCATTGGATTGAATTGCAAAATGTGTTTTTGTGGGGTATTTAACTTTTTTGGTGTGTTAAATAAATGGCTTTGTTGTGTGCAGTGTGTTTGTTGACTACCTTGCCATTATAAACAATGGGGCATTCCAAAATGGTCCCTGGACCTGGGTATCGGTTATTATAAAGAAACAATGGTCCTGGACCAACTATTCAAGGAAGAGTTAGAGTAACATAATTATCAACTAATTCAAGTTTACATTAATCAGCTCACAAACGTCTGTAAATCGTGAAAATAATTAAAACAAACAGATGTGCAGAAAAACCACTAAGTATTATCACAATATATTTATTTAGTCATTTAAAGGAACAATCATTAGAGGGTCAAGAAGGTAGGAGAATGTTCCGGGGAACGTGTAAGAAAAAGTGCTCAAGTGTATATATAGGAGTCAAGAGAACTCAAGGTTTGTAGAGAAGTAAAGGGCTTATATTTACAAGACTGTACAGAACTGGTATCCAATAACAGTTAGATGCAACCTGGCCACATGCAAATTATTCATTTAAATTATATTTTCTAAAGTTGTAGGAAGAGTTTCCATAGGGCTGTAAACGGGGATAATGGGGAAGGGGAAACTGGTCGAGGTGCGGTGGGGGTAGCATCAACGTTTCGATCCGGCTTATCGGCAACCGAGGAACTTTAATACCTCAGCCATGCGGATCTTGCTCAGGATAAGGGGACAGGTGAAGTGACCCTACAGAATAAAAATAAGGAACTTAGAGCCGGGACCTAATAGGTTACGTATGCGTGGTGTCTGCACATCAAATGGCGGGAGTAATGTATTAAACCCACCTCATCAATCTTGCAATGCTCTATTGGAGTCCAAAATCTGGTTACACCAATGCCTGCAATTCAATAATAACAGTTTTTGTCAAGGGTCCATAAGGATTGTGCACTAAAAGTACACAAGGACTGGCTGTAGCAACTGACCCATAAATTGGCAAGGGCCATCTCGTTATTCAGTAGATATAAACCATTACGGTGGTGCCCAGACCATCCGTGGAACGTAATATTCAGGCCTGTGTGTGTGGCAAGAGTTGGCTAAATGAATCATGCAAACCGGGGCACAGCGTAATTTATACGAATAGAAAAAAGGAGGAAGGCCATTCTAATTAAAATACTATCTAAGGAGCGCAAGGCATTCCTAGGTGATTGTCGGTTGTGAAAGAGAATTACCTGGAGACGATCTGATCGACGTCCTTACTTCACCGCGGTAGCAGCAAACTGAGCAGCAATCCGCGGGAGCATTTATACTAAGAAAAAGGGGCGGTGGCCTTGAAAAGGGCCGGTGTCAATCACACACTAGTAAAAAAGGGTCGAAAGACTCTGTAAGCTCACATTTTCTACAGCATTACAGAAGGCCTCAAAGTACTGTGTCACAGTTCTAATATTTATAGATAGATACAATTGTTCAATGTATATTCAAACTGCCAATGTACAATTAAACGAAAAGCTCGCTCCTCTTTCTGTAGCTTCTTCAATGTAAGTACAAAACGCCTCAAGGTGCGATGTCCACTTTCTAATATTTAAGATAGACTCAATCGTTCAATGAGTATTTAAAACTGACAGTGTACAATTAAACAAAAGGTGTAGTCTCACAATTCAGATTTAGGAATCCGTGTGTATAGACAATTAGCAACCAGTGCTGAAGCTTAGATATATTCACAGATTAATTACCAACCTAGTGGTACGCAATTATTCACAAATGACATCACAATTGCACTTCACATTAAACATAAATACAGACATTTAAAAAAGAAATGAAACAGTAAATTATCACATCTAAAGGCATAGGACGTCTGCATTAGGAGCAAACAGGATTGGGTTAAAAAACAACATTTACATATGTGTTATATAGGAGATTGCCATGAAATTATGCATTCAGGACCTATTGTCAACAAAAATTGCTGAGTGTGGACAATTGTCTGGTGATCTCGTATTAATTTAACCCTCTTGCTACAGTATCAAAGCTATGTATCCATCTCCACTTGTGTCGGCTCAGAACTCTACCAAAATCCCCTCCCCGGGGGTTTTGGTGTACCTTTTCTATTACACACCAACGTAGGCTCTCCGGTGTGTGTCAAATGATGTAAAATGTTCCACGAGGGGTGTTTCCTGTACCTGGCATTGTATACGACTGCAGTGTTGCAGGATACAGGACTTTACTTTTTGTATAGTTTGTCCTATATATACAAAAGCACATAGACAGGAAATGGGATAGATTACCCCGCTGGAGTTACAGTTAGTACGATCTTGAAGTGTCTGTAGTTGTTGAGTGTGACAGTTTTCAATTCATTGGCTATGGGACACGCCCTACATTTAAAATGTCCCCTCACGGGCGGGATGTTACAAAATGTCATCGGGGAAGTTCTTGTTTCTATGGGTAATAGGGATTTGACAACCTGTTCCCTTACATTCATGCCTTTGTTTAACGCATGCAAGCAAGTGGTAGTCCACCAAGTTCATCTGTCACCAGGTGCCAGTGGCTGTTTATAATTTTCTTGATGGTATTGCTCTTTGTGCAGAATGTAGTCACACAAACTAACCTGTCTTGATCATTAGTCCCTTTTTTTTGGGTTCCAGAAGGGAATCTCCATTGTTGAACCATGCATGTTTACCCACCTTTTTTAATAGTCTGAACGGGAAGCCTCTGTCAGTCAGACGTGACATAAGTTCAGCTGACTATAGAAAATAGTCATCCTTTCTGGAGCAGTTCCTCCGCACCCTTAGGAATTGCCCAAAGGGCAAATTGTCCCTAAGGTTGTGTGATGGTGACTCTAGTAAAGCTGGAGAGAGTTGCGTTCACTCACCTTTCTATAAAGGCTGGTGTAAAATGTGCCTTCTTCCTCTTTTATAGCTAGATCCAAAAAATGACTGTCGAAATGCTATAGTCTAAAGAGAATTGTATATCCTTGGAGCAGTTGTTCAACCAAGAGTGAAATTCCCTAAGTAGGTTTTCACTCCCTTGCCAGATCAGTAGTACGTCATCAATGTACCGACGCCATAGCTCTATACACTAACTGTAGTCGTTTTGTTCGCTCAGGATGTTGTTCTGTTCGTATACATCCATGAAGATAATTACTAGGTTGGGTGCAAAGCTTGCCCCCAGAGCAACTCCCTTCGTTTGTATGTAGAAGTCACCCTGAAAGCTAAAGAAGTTTTTAGTCATGGTTACATCAAGGAATTTGATGATAAATTCAGTTGGGACTCTGTGTGGCCTGGGACGTTTGTTCAGAACTTCTCTCATCACGCTCAATGCCTCACCCTGGGGAATGTTCGTATATAGGGATGTTATATCCATGGTGACCAGGAGGTTGTAATTCATATCAAATGGGCAATCGTCCACAAGTTGAATTTTATGCATGGTATCCCTTAGGTAAGTAACGGTATTCTCAGAGATAGGTTTTAGGAATACATCTATATACTTGCATCAAGGCTCTAAAGTGGAGCCGCAACCCGAGAATATGGTTCTTCCCAGTGGATCATGCATCCTTTTATGTATTTTGGGGAGGATATAAATGGTCGGGATCCTCGGATACTTGGTATTCAGGTAGTCAAACTCATGTGCAGTTAGAAAACCAGTCTCAAGACCCTCAGGTGTGACATGTTTGATGGCCTCCATAATCTCTTTAGTGGGATCTGATCTTAGTTTTTCATAATTACGCTCTACCCCTAATTGGCATAGGATCTGTTTTTTGTAATCATCCGTACTTTGTCGGCAGGCTTGATTACTATTTCAGCATTATTGCTGACAGCTGTGAGTGCCATAAGTTCCAAATGTGTGACATTGTACTTGACATACTGCCTACTGGAAAGGGCTTTTGTGATACCACGCATTACCACCTGTTCATATGCCATGATCTAGGGTGACATAAGATGGGTCGGTGGGACAAATTTGGATAGAGGACGAAGGCCGGTACAGGAAAAGGTAGGTTGGTAGGGGACTTTGTGGAAATAACGTTTAAACGTATTTTATGAAAAAACTGATGTAATTCCATTTTAAGATTGAAATTATTAGATAGTGTAGTAGGTACAAATGATAGACCTTTCTCCAAAATTTTTTGTTCATCTGGCTTCAAATCGTATGAGGATAAATTCACAGTAGGGTTTTTAGGTGTAGTTAGTGTATTTCCAACCACCTGTAATGTTGGTGGCGGGTCTGGATGTTCCCGTGTGTCTCCTGTTGATAGTGTACCTGTTTCTTCGCCCTCCCTCTGCCGGTGTTCCAGTTAGGTTCTCTCGTTGCCCTGGGTCTCCCCCAGGCCTGACCTCTCCCTCTGTACTCCTGTTGCAGCGATTCTGCACATATACAGAACTATACACAGGAATCCAGGCCTTCGGTGTATTGTGGTGAACCAAAAACACGCCTCAGTGCCCAGAACCCCTATCTGGCTAGCTATAGCATTCCATTCGTTCTCCGTATTACAGCGGAGCTACCAATGATTGGATATGCTAGAACATGTGACGCAGGGTCTCTCAGAATTCGTGGGAACAAGACCCTCCTTTGCTTAGATACTCCTACCTGTTCACAATGTGAGTAACCAGAGACACTGTATAGTTTAAAATGTTTATTTCAACTAACATGCTCTGTAATTCAGTACACGTGCGAACATTAGGAAAGAAATGCATAAAAACAATATAATCAGCATAGTTACAATTATATATAATAAGAACAGGGACAGCATATTATAATGACAGTGGATGAAGCCTTATAGCGCTTTACCACCATCCCCTTGCTACAAGCTATGTTTATTATATAAGTGGAAGACCTCTGGGCTTGGACAGTGGAACCCCCACCTCAAGTCTTAGATGATAGGATCTACATCTCCGGACAAACACAGCTCTTCCTCTGGAAACGTTTTCTCCAAGTGTTTCTAACCTGCATCCCGTGAAATATTAAAAGCACCCGAAAAGTCAGTAGCGCAGCTGTGTTCCATGTTATGTCTATATGGACCAAAGCCTATAAACCAGTGAAGTTGTTGTCTGGCCTTGAACATGATGTATGGATGAGAACTCAGAGCACAACAGAAATAGTGAAAGACAGACAGTTCCCATGCGAAGCAGCACGAGCAAGAGTGTTTACGGGAACCAAGGCATGTAGTTGTGAGAAGTTAGCCTGGCATATGATGTCCACTATTCTAGTGGGCACCATGCACCAGTCTAAACGACCCTTATTGATGGTGGTTGTAAAGTCAACCTTATAGACAAGCTATCCTAGTGATAGCATGGACCAGCAGTCTTAGGCTAAAACTTCAGAGAGCATGTGAAGTGAGCTGTTTTACCATATATATTCCCTTGAATACCAAATGAAAGGACACCACACAAGGTATATATCAAATATATATGTATTTATATACACAACCCCTCTGGACTCTTTATGAGGTCAGAGATTGAGATACATCACAAGTTACTCATTAAGCATACTATAAGTTGCACAAATACAATTCTGCCCTAGGGGCCTCACGAACCATATACTAAGTAAGTGGTATAAGGACCACTTCAGGAATAAGGAATAGTCCTAGAGCCTAGGGAATCGCTGGGGCTACACTGGACAACCAAAGGATTGGAAGTAGGAGGCCCACGGTAGACGTGTGCAGTGTCTAAACACAGTCGCGAGTTACCATAGAGTTATAATGGGAACGTAAAAGTTAGGGGGCGTGGCTTAGGAGCCGATGGAGGCAGCCGCCTAAGCGACGAGCTCCGCCACTGAGCCCACACTTATCCTGCTGAACGAGGACACCGAGCCTCCCTAGCGCCACCAAAAGAGGGAGGAGCGGACCGCACCTGCTCGGGTGGGCGTTGGAAACTGTGCCGAGGGGAATCCGGACTGATTTCGCCCGTCTCTCGGCTGGCAACTGAGAGGGAGGACGACCCCAAGATGGCGGCCACACAGTAAACCGAAACTCAGGAACGCGGATTGTGCGAATATCTTGCTAGGACAATCTCCGATCATAATCCGCTGCTCACGATGCACTGGATGAAGGTAGCATCGAACATTCCCACATGGCGACTCCGGCCTGAAACACTGGAAGACCCAATCTTTCAGAGAGAAGTGAGCGAAGGGATAACCCATTATTTTATTGAGAATGCTGGATCGGCCGCCACAAGGGTGATAGAATGGGACGCCTTTAAGGTAGTCATCAGGGGGATCTGCATTGGAAAACACGTAGGGGTACGAAAGACGTTGTTACGGGGTGCGCACCGGGCAGAGAATAGACTGCGCAAGGCGGAACTAGCAAGGCCTGGCCGTCCTGAAACTCAAGCGAAGGTTATGGCAGCGAAAGAGGAAGTAGCAGTGGAAGTAGAGAGGCTGTGATGCTTTGACCACAAGGCCTATACTACGAGGACGCACGCGGAGGGGGACAGGGCAGGAACATTACTGGCATGGTTGGCCAATCCAACTAAGAGGGGGTCCCCCATATTAGCCTTAAACGATGCTGACAGGAAGGTGGTTTATGCCCAGAACGAGATTTTAAATTGTTTTTTTTTTAAATATTATGAGGAACTATACTAAAACTCGTTGGTGGCAGACGGCCCTGAAATTGACTCCTTCCTAGACGGAGTAATACTTCCAGAATTGGAAGAGGAGCAAGCAAAATGCTTGGGCCGAGACATAGAGCTGAGGGAAGTTAGGAGTGCCTTTAAGCACATGGCCCGAAATAAAACGCCAGGGGTGGACGGTTTACCGATAGAGTTCTACGGGAAATATGTGGACTTGCTGGCACCCAGCTCCTGGAAGTGTACAAGGAAGCGAAAGAGCTAGGCCGACTGCCTAACTCCATACGGGAGGCTCTGGTGATCCCGCTTCTGAAACCTAGTACGGAAGGGGCTGACACGTCCTCCTACCGCCCATTATCAACGTTAACGACCGACTACAAAATATTGAGTAGAATTTTGGCGACCCGCCTCTTGAAGCATATGACCGAGCTAATCCATGAAGATCAAGCTGGGTTTATCCCGACTAGGAACACGTCTACTAATGTTCAGAGATTGGTGCGGATACTTGAGGAGGACCTACCGGAAGCGAGACAGTCAATGGTGTTGTCTGTAGATATCGAGTAAGCCTTTGACAGCCTGGAGTGAATATACTTGTATAAGACGATGGGGCACTTTGGCTTGGGAACTGACTTTGTGATGTGGACGAAAATATTGTACATGTCAGCTTAGCTAGGGTGCGAGTTGGAACGTTGATATCATCTCAATACACAGTAACCCGAGGAACAAGACAGGGGTGCTCACTCTCCCCATTGTTGTTTGCCCTAGCAAGAGAGCCGCTGGCAGCAAAGGCCAGATTGGGTGAGAAGTATAACTGCTTGACCTACAGGGGAGAACGGCAGTGCATATCATTATACGCTGATGATCTTTTGATATTTCTCGAGGATGCAGGAAGGGCAATAGAGGGAGCAGCAAATTTGCTCTCGGAGTTTGGAGAGGTATCAGGGCTGCGAGTAAACTGGTCCAAAACCTGCCTATTTCCGGGGAAGCCAGGAGAGCCACAACCCATCGCACACAGAGCAGTGCGATGGGAACCGACTTGCTTACCGTACCTAGGGGTGCATATCTATCACAATGCCGCTGATATGCTGGAGGGAAATGTGGGGAGACGCATAAGAGCACTAAAATGTAATATGACCTTCTGGGCCACTCTCCTGCTGTCAATGACAGGCCGAATAGCCCTTTTGAAAATGATAGCGCTTCCTAGGCTACTGTACTATTTTAGAACGCTGCCGGTATGGGTCCCGTGCTCAGTTTTTAAATCGCTGAAATCGCTAATAGTGGGGTTCTTGTGGGGATCTGGTAGGTGAAGAGTCGCACAAACAATGTTAATCAGGCCTAAGGTGGAGGGAGGGTTGGCGGTCCCTGATTTCGAGCTGTATTATTTGGCAGCCCAGCTACAGATACAGACGCAGACCGTAGCAAAGAAATTTAGGGGCCCTGAGCACCAAAGAGGTAAGGGAATACCACGGATTATCATCTCTTTCATAGTTATGCAGCAAAAGTTGAATCTCAGAGATCTTACTAAGGAGGAAAATACACTACGACTGTGCTGGAATAGATCCCAGCGCAGGGCGGGAGTTTTGCACCCTTATGCGCCTGAAATCCCATTGGGAATGGCTACAGCGCTGCCACACGGCGGCGACTGGACGCCGCTGCAAGGTTGGGAACAGGCAGGGATCCAGGTGATTGGAGATCTATATGAAGATGGGATTAGGCTGCCCTTTCAGGCACTACGGGAGAGATACGATCTACCTAGAGGAGGATTTCTCATACACGCAGCACTGGCAGGTGCGCTACAGGTGCAGTGGCGAGAAGGGCTGGCAGAAACTAAGACAACCATGGCGTGCCAGTACGTCATGATGGCAGCCGGGACCTTTAAGGTGGTCACCTGCCTTTACACCAGAATGATAAATGAAGGATTGGCACCTTTAGACACCCTAAGAGAAAAATGGGAAGCAGACATAGGGAAACCTATACCAGGCAGAAACGGACTGGGCACAGATAATGCGCAGAGCTTGGAAGAGCACGAGAAAAGCGAGATTTCAGCTGGTGCATTTCTATATACTTCACAGAGCATATCTAACACCAGTAGAAGAGGCAGCGTGCCCTCGATGTGCGAGAGCAGGAGTAGAACTGGAGCACGTGATATGGTCATGCCCTGGGATGGGAAACTATTGGGAGGAAGTGGGAGACGCACTGAATTCCACTACGGAGCGGCGGATGACCTTTGACATGGCCACCAGTGTATTGCACTGGTTCCCACACACGTCAAAAACCAAGGTGACAAGCAAGTTTGTAGACATGGGTCTTTTACTGGCAAAAAGAGAGATAACAAGGCATTGGAAGGCAAAAGAGGGACCCAGTAGCAAGAGATGGAGGGCCGAGTTCTTACGATGGGCGGGCAGCGAGAGTGCAATTAGATACTAACAAGCGAGACGGCTCGCTAACGAAAGGGCACTGGATGCAGCAACGGCATGGGAAACATTAGTACAAGCATTACAGGAGTACTAGGTGGAAGAAGAGTAGGAAGATGACAATAGAAATGGCAGGGAGTCCCCGAGCGATAACAGGTACACTGAGAGATAAAATTACTAGTAACAGCTTTGGAACATGAGACGACAAGGAGTGAAGGAAGTTACACACACCGGTGAGGTGGGAGGGGGAGGGGGGATTATACACAGGTTGGGGTTTTCTTTTCGTAATTAAGACTAGTAGACTAAGGTTAATGATAATTATCGCCACAGTATGTTACAATAGTAGTATTGAATAATTACAGGGGCGGAGAGGGGACGATCACTGAAAGGACTGAATCGTATTGATGGCTACTGATAACTATGTATGAGCAGGTTGAATATATAAAACCCAAAAAAATTTGTTTGAAAAAAAAATGGGAACGTAAAAGTTACAAAGTAGTTGATTAAGGACCCTTCCGGATGGACTACGGTAAAACCCTTTTAAACTAGGACACTTCGAGAGTCAATACCCACGGGAGCACCGGAGTACTCGAGTTACCTCACCCAGGGAAGCCGGGTGCATAGGTGTCTTTTCGTGTCCGGTTTAGTCGATGTTTTCTATGGAGAGCTGCAAAGAAGTGCTGCAGGTGACCAGGAGAAAAGTGTCCGGGTGGATCGAAGATGTGAAGAACCTTAAAGCAGAGGGGGCAGAGTCTGGGTCACTAGCCAGTGACCAGGAAGGAACCAGGCGATGTCGAGTGTTTCAGGTGAAGGTGAAGCTTGTCTCTGCAGCCACAAGGACCAGGAGGCATCGACAACAACCAGGAGCTGGATACGAGTTGTCCCACAAAGGATCTAGTTGACTGCGGTGTCGGTATCCGGATTGGACCCAACAAGCCTTGGCAAACGCAATCCACGCAGTAAGGGAAGATGAGCTTCAGTTCACACCAGCCAGGTCTGGGGAGCTTCTCTTTTGCAGGGAAGCTGGAGCAAGCCTGGAGCAACCAGGCCATTGGTGTAGATTCAAAGAAAAGTCTTCAGGGGGCTAACTAGCCAACGGGCTAGCAAGTGGGAAGACGCGTCGAGCTGAAATGCAAGAGCAGGCCCCACGCGCACTCGTGGAGTGTGGAGGGCTGAGCTTCAGTGCAAATGGCATTCGGTTCTGGGGCTTCTCAAACCCCAATGCACAACTGCAAGGGTGCCTCGGTAGTTGCACTGTTAGCAAAGTGCAGGTAGTCCAGGGTGTCCGGTCCCACGTCTCTCGTGTCCGCCACGGGTCTCAGCTTTGCTGTCGATGTGTATCGGAGTCAGAGAAGTCTGGAAGTCCAGTTTCTGAGTCTCTGAATCTTTGGGTTCTGGCAGGAGCGTCGAAAAAGCAAACTGGCAAGTTATTGGTGGTGCCTGTTTGCACAGGGTGGTCACTCCTTGACCACAAGGGAGATGTCTTCAGTCTTCTAGTCGGTATAGAACATCAAAGGTCCAAGAGTTTTGTTTCAGAGTTTCAGTCCAGGATAATCTAAAGTCTCTAGACACAGCTCCTATCTTTATACTGATTTTAGGGGCTGGATTACCTGCTAGGTCCCTCCTATGGGGCGACCTGAGAAGGGGGTGGTTACACCCATTTCCCTTTGTCCAGTTTCGTGCCAGAGCTGGGGCTGGAGTGCCCCAGCAACTGGTTTGAACCGGGCTATGCATGGAGCACCTTGTGTGCCCCAGGCAGTGTCTGGAAAAGCATCTTTCCATTCAACCCACCCTGCCCCAATATACTACAGGCTGTCTGGGGAGGTGCTAGCACCTCCCTCGACAGTAAACCTATTGTCCAAGCCTCCCTTTCTGGAGTTACGTCCAACTGCAGGAGGTCAGACTCGTGTCTGTGGCAGCAGCATCCATTTTGTGATGCTGAGGCTCTGTTTAACTTTAACCGGGTAAAGCAGTAACTACATGTCTTCTCCCTTTAGAAGGGTGGAATGCTACCCCCGCCGCCAGAACTGGCGGGGGGGGGGGGGGTAGTATTCCAAAGTGTTTAATACCTTACACGACATGTTTTGATAAAGCCAAACCAAAGTTAGCATTAACCGCGAGGTTTATAATGCACTTAAGAGTATATGGTATGGCTATATCATAGAACAGCTATAAGGAGATGGTTCCGAAAGCTGCAGAAGGTCTCAGCTCATGCTAGAGCACCCTCTCACATAAAACCAAGCACTCCAGGATTGTCGAGGCCTACCATAGGAGTGACTTATAGGTGCATATGTGTCTATATATAAGGTAGATATAGATATACTATATCTAAGTAAGGGGTGATTACACCACCTTACCCAAGCTGAGTGATCAGCCTGTGGTGTCAGGTTGGATGGCCAGCCAGGGGTGGCATAATACATGCTGCAGCCCCTGCTAGGCCTTGGATGCACCTATGCCCTGGGTACCTAAGGTACACTATACAGGGCTCACAAAGGTGACTCAATTCCCAATTAGGTATGTACCTAAAGTACATGGTATCAATTTAGAGAGAGAACAGCTGGGCTGGGCTGTGGGTCTGATTAGCAGGCCCACAGCCACACTAAAGTCGAAAAACCAGAGAATCACAGCAAAAAGTGGGGGTGACCATAGGAAGCAGACCCTACTCTCCTACACAACTCCCCCCCAAACGCAGGGACATTAAACTAACCTTGACCAGTTGAGTCTTCATGTTCTAAGTGGAAATATCTGGAGAGTCCATCTGCATTGGCATGGTCAGTCCCAGGTCTATGTTCCACTGTTAAGTCCATCCCCTGTAGGGAAATGGACCACCTAAGCAGTTTGGGAATTTCGCCCTTCATCTGATTTAGCCACAAGAGGGGCTTATGGTCTGTCTGAATCTTGAAGTGTGTATCAACATAGCTCTCCTACAGGAGACGCACCTGGCAAAGGGAAGCACTCCCAAATTCGCATCCCGATGGGCTTCCCAAGGCTGCTTTGCTCCTAGTCATCGTATGTCAGAGGGGTGGCTATACTAATCAAATGTGGGGTTAGATTTGTGGAGGGTGGACAGAAGGTAGACCCAGAGGGAAGATATTGTTTGATGTGGGGGTCGCTCCAATCGCATGAAATTGTATTAGTAAATTACTATGGGCCAAATGTTGATGACCCTCACTACATGCTAATGCTCAGAGGCAAAATACGAATGTTAGGATGCAGGTACATTGTATGGGGGGAGATTTCAATACAGTGGTAAATCCCACCTTGGATAGATCCCATGCCGCAGCGGCACACTACACCACCTCCCAGCGCACCGTACAAGACATCATAGCCACGGAAGGCTTAGTGGATGCCTGGCGCTTCTCACACCCCTCGAAGAGGGAAGGCACACACCACTCAGCCATGCACAACACCTGAGCCAGATTAGATTACGTGCTCCTCGCAAAAGGCATGGTTCATTGGGTGGAAGGGGTGCACCATATGGCCAAAACATTCTCGGATCATTCCCCAGTGAAAGTCTCCGTACAATCCCTGGTGGACCTAGCACCCTTTCTTAGCTGGAGGCTCAACCCCTTGCATCTACAGGACGCTGCCTTCAAGGCGGAGTTGGAACAGGAGATTATGGATTTTTTCCCTAGGAACACAGGTTCAGTTGCAAGCCTCACAACCGTTTGGGAGGCTTTTAAAGTGACTGTAAGAGGGTGGTGCATATCCAAGGGGGGAGGGATCTTAAGGGACCTAAGACGGACCTTGAATACCTTGGAGACTGAGATGAAAGCACTGGAGCGGGAGATCTTGGGCCGAGAGGACTCAGGACCTCTGAAAGCAAACAAGCGGGAGAAGATGTCGGAATATATAGAGGTGGCTGAAAGGGAGAGTAGGTTTTGGAGGAAGCCAGCTGTTGCTAGACGCTATGGGGAAGGGGACAGGCCAGGGAAATCCCTGGCGGGAGCGATAAGACCCCCTCGCTTCCGCAACTATGTCACTGAACTGCAAAACGAGCAAGGTATGATATGCAGATCCCTTCCAGACTAGTTGGCCACCCTGACCGATTATTATAAGACATTATACACGTCATAGAGGCAATCTGTACTGAACTTGAGGGACTATTTTGAGGACGTGGCCCTCGCTTGGTTGGGAAACGTGCAACAAACTTTTTTAGCACTGGAGCTAGAAGTGGATGAAATTAAAGAGGCCATAATGAGCATGAAATCAGGTAAATCTCCTGGTTCTGATGGGATCCCCTTAGATTTCTATAAAACTTATGTCCCCATTTTGGCCCCCATTCTCAAGGCAGTCTTCTATGAGGCGCTGGAAGAGGGTGTACTTCCTGACACCATGGGAGAAGCGCATATATTGTCCTTGCTTAAGCCTGGTAAATCTCCAGATCAGTGCAACTCCTATCGTCCACTGTCTCTCCTAAACAGCGACACCAAAATCTTAGCCAAAGTGCTGGCCACTAGGTTGAACCTCCTCCTTGAAAAGATAGTGCTGCCGGATCAGGCGGGATTCGTCCCTAACCGGGCTACCTCCCATAACCTCTGTACTCTCCTGGCGATACTTCAGGACATAGACCCCAATTGCGCGGCGGTGGCTGTCTTCTTAGACGCCACCAAAGCGTTCGATTCAGTAGAATGGGACTACTTGGTTGGGACCCTTGCATATATGGGGATGCCGGACCAGTTCATAAACTGGGTCAAACTCCTCCACAATGCGCCGTTTGCCAGGGTTCTTCTTAACGGTTCCCGTTCAGATCCCTTTTCTATCTCCAGAGGGACTAGACAGGGGTGCCCCCTGTCTCCAGTCCTGTTCGCCATTGGTATCGAACCTTTGGCGGCCAAACTGCATCAACACCATAATCACAGGGGCCTAATTTACCCCTCCAGACAAGTCCTAGTTTCCCTTTACGCGGATGATATTACCCTGTACATTCGCAACCCGCGCGAGAACTTAAACCCAGTATTGAGGGAAATTACCAAATTCGGAGCGATTGCCGGAGTGCAAATGAATTGGGGAAAGTCTGCAGTGTTCCCGTTGACCGACCACACACCCACTCTCCCTCTGGACTACCCATTGCAATGGGAAGAGTCGGATTTTAAGTACTTAGGGATCTATGTCCCCAGGGATAAAGAAGCATTATTGAGGACAAATTACGGAAGGGCCATGACTAAAGTGACGGACAACATCACAAGCTGGCTCAAACTCCCCCTTTCGATGGCCGGACGGGTATCATTAATTAAGATGCTGATAGTTCCCAAATTTTTATATTTGTTCATTAACATTCCCTACCACCCTAGAGCACACTTTTTTGCCACCCTAAAAACACAGCTTATCCGATTGATATGGGGAGGGAAACAAGCACAGCTGAAATTAGATACCCTTACGCTTTCATACTGTTACAGAGGTTTTGATGTGCCAGACTGTGAACAATACTACTACAGTGCACAGGCACATTGCGCAGTGTACTGGTTCCATCCTCCCCCCTACATGCCCCATCTTGCAGTTGAGGATGGTCACATGGCACCGGTCCCACCGTCTGGGTATGTGTTTGCTCCATATAAAGAGAGAGATAGAGACCCCACTACTGTAGACTGCACTGTTAAAGCGTGGCACTGGCTGGCGAAAGCGGAGGGAGCTCCTCAGCTCTACTCCCATAGAATACCTTTAAGTAATTGCCCGTACCTGCAAGTGACAACCGAGAAAATTTGTCAAAACTTATTAACTAGACTGCAGTACTTCACCTGGGGGGATCTTTTCCTCGAAGGGACATTCCGGTCAAAGGAACAGTTTTTCGGGGAAATTCCTTACACGTTCATGGATTTATTTATTTATACTAGACTCCGACAGAGTATGCGGGCCAAATGTCCTGACTTCCCAACGGAACCGGAGGTGTTCACTTCTCTTCACCTACTGCTGCAGGCGGACGCACCGGGACACGTCACGTCCGTATTGTATGCAAGAGTTAGATCCGCACCCCCCCCCCAATCTCAGGTCAGGGCCAGGGCTGACTGGGACAAGGACTTGACTGAGACACTTACAGATGACCAGTGGGAACTGGCATGTGGACAGACGGAGCTGGTCTCCGGTAGTAGCAGGCTCCGCATGCTCCACTTCAAATTCTTGCAAAGGCTGTACCACACACCTGCCCGCTTACACAGGATGGGCTTGCGGGAAGACAACAGATGCCTTAGATGCAGGCAGGGCCCCGCTGACTTTATACATCTGGCTTGGAGCTGTCCTAAGGTTGCTGAATACTGGGTGGAGGTCTTCGCGGGGCTTACCGACATGTTAGGAACCACTATTGAGCCACATCCCACAAAGACCCTACTGGGACTAGTCTCAGATATTAACACCCCACATGGCAAGTTTCTACTTATGGGTATACTACTGGCACAACATCAGGTGGTGCCCCAATGGGGCAGGGGGAGAGCGCCTACATTTAAGGGATGGATACACGACATGACTCCATGGCAGGAACACTTGCACACCTATGCGGAACAATTGCCAATGAAGTCTAGGGCGAAAGACATCTGGGGCCCACTGCTGACTTACCTTAGAGAGAATCAAGATGAGGGAGAAATAGGTCATTTGAAGACGGGAGATGGGAATGCGACTGAATGAGAATTGAGGGTGTGCGAGGGGGGGGAGCGGGGAGGGGGTGACCTGGAAGCCGAGTAACAGCAGGGAATATGGGATCCCAATTAATGGTCGTTACCCTCAGGACTGCCTATATTACAGGACTTGCACACCACAGACTGCAGTATGATACAATGTGCATGCCAGATTATTAACTGCGCATAACCTCGAACTATACTCAACTCACGAAGACACCATGCAATGCTGAAATGTTGGGGGGCAATTGGGGTGGGGGAGGGGAGGGAGAGACATTGAGGGGGCACAAATCTGTTGGATGAAGGTATTGTTAATATATTGCATATAAGATGTGATGTTGCATACCCTGTATGTATATTGAGATAAATGGATATAAATAAATAAAAAATAAAAAATAATAATAATAATACATGCTGCAGCCCCTGGTAGGCCTTGGATGCACCTATGCCCTGGGTACCTAAGGTACACTATACAGGGGCTCACAAAGGTGACCCAATTCCCAATTAGGTATGTACCTAAAGTACATGGTATCAATTTAGAGAGAGAACAGATGGGTCTGATTAGCAGGCCCACAGCCCCACTAAAGTAAAAAAAAACAGAAAATCACAGCAAAAAGTGGGGGTGACCATAGGAAGCAGACCCTACTCTCCTACAGTAGTATTGTGTGCATAAGCGGCAACTTGGCAGTGATGCAAATCACAAACTAATGCTAACTTAGCACCATCCGCTGGCATCCCTAAACCCTCATGACACCCTCCCCTTGGGCAGTGCTATGCACATTGATCAAAGTAGAACACAGAGTAAAAAAATTCTGAGTAACAAGAGCTTATGAGACCTGTATGCGAAGAACGTCTAGTGGGTGACAAAAGGAGCAAAGGTCTTGTTTGTTTTAAAAATATCATTTTGGCAGTAAGTGAAAAAATGAACAATAAAAAAATTAAAAAAGAGACATTTTCGGGTAGCCTTGTCTTATCAATCCATCAGTGTGTAGGCGAGCAAACATGCTAATTAATGATGGGTGCTTCCAGCACCAACGATGGGCAACTTGTGTGATACTCGATGTAACTCTGTTGCAGGAAATCACGTGCTGCTGCACCGATATCCCACTGAGCTAGCACTCCTCCTGAAGCCGCTGTAGCTGGGCCTGGTTGTGAATGACCACAAGAGGGGCAGCCATTTCTGAGCAGGCAAATCAACAGGAAGACCCCGGCAGCTAGGGCCAGTATTAGTGGCAACCCCCGGAAGACACTGGAAAAAATAGAATGAATAAAAGCCGGGATCACACCAAAAATAGTTTGAAAAGACGTTACAAGGCCAGAGCCCACAGTTTAAAAAAAATGAGCCAGCCCCGTTGTATGCGAAGCATTGAAGATAGAATGTATTAGCTCACCAAAATGTTGTGGGAGGTCAGTGTTTAAAAGTGCTTGAACTTCTTTTTTTGTATTAGCCACCTACAGGACATAGGTCTCATGGGCAGAAGTGAGAGAAACTTCTTTCTGGGACAATAAAGTGCTTATTCAGCTCAGCTTGTCGAACTCTGCCTTCAAGGTCTGGATGGAAGGCCAAATTGCGCAGCAAACCACAAGTTGTGACACAGTCACAATGTACGGTATGCCTATTAACATGCCACCACATTTTTCATTATTCAGAAGTTAATAAGTGCCGTTAGACAGCAGTGTGAATGTTGGCTTAATCGAGGGGACCAGTTTCCCTTTTGAAATGCATGCTAAATTAGGCGCCTCTAAATTACAAGAGCAGTGCAATTGTATATTTTTGCACGCAAGGGACTGTCCAATGGAAGAATCACAAGACTCACCAGTCAGATACACCTCTGTGTCATCACGCGAACATCTAAACTTGAAGGGGGTGACCAAACTTCTAACGGAATGAGTTACCGAATGGTTCATAGCGTCCTAGGGGGAAATGTTTCATGCATGATGTAAATTTAAATAAGGAGAACGGCAGTATTATAACCCCATGAACGAGCCAAACCGCAGAGTTTGTTTCTAAAAATGAGAATGGTAAAGGGTCTACTTTTTCTATTTGTAAAAGGGTATAAGTGGCATCTTTCATGGACATAGACTGTTGTCTTTCAGTCAAATTAAAAGGTAAAAACAAAGAAGACGCGTTTACATTGTCCCATGGCACTTTACGCATCTGCAAGGTCCATGCTAACTGCATAATAGAGCGCAATTGGTTCTGTCTGACCATGATATAACACAGATACATCATCCTGTACAATATCAACAACAGAAGAAACAATATTGTCCAATATGTATATCCTGGAAGAAAGGGTATTGATACTGTTATCTACCACAGCAAGTACTTTTTCAAGATTGGCTTGGTCTATAGCCCTTAAACGTGAAGCGGCTTCAATTTGAGACAATTTCCAAATTTAATTGTAAACTGCATATAGCCTTCGTTTAGGCTTTGGGCCAATTGGGCCTTTTATGAAATCCGATAAATCCACATCATTCGATAACATTGACAAATGCTGTTTAACAGAAGCCAAGGTAGAGTGTTGTAACCATATTTGACATGATTTACCAACAGAGTATGTTGTAACTGAATGTCTTGTTGAAAAACATGGATCAGGACTATCCTGCGTGTAACCTGGAGCCCTGTTATGGAAACGCATTTGGCATGCATCTGCACTGGTCTGCCAAATCAACCACCCCATAGAGTCAAGATTCGAGATATTAAATGTTGCATTTGTAAATAAAGACTGCAACTTCTCAAATGTGTAATTGGTAGTAACATTCCAGTCTCGGTATTCGGCAAGGGAGGGAAAAGCAGGAGTTTTCAGTTGTTTAGCCGTAGCTAAACCCAGAAAAGTAGTCTGATAGAATCGTTTAAAAACAGTATTTGTGTTGCTATAAGACATGCACGATACAAAGCTTCTGTGCCCTGCACCTGCCAGGTTTTGGAACCCCAAACTGATTTTAAATCAACTGTATTTTTCCCATGTTCATAGCCACCCACCGCCAATTTAAGGATGAAGGAATAAGAGTATAACAATTTAGTGTTGGTAAGCGTAACTTTTGTATTCGATTTAGAATTTAATTTAAAATAGTATGATCCAGGGTTTGACTTATCAAAACTTGTAAAATATGTACATTTATCCAACAGGGTCTTAGAACTCCCTATTGTTGGTGCGGGGCAATGTTCCCATTAAGTGTAATTAAAAACAGCTGTGGGGTGGAGCTAGCTTGTGACCAAGATGGCCGCTTGAGCCAAGAGCTCCGATAGACCGCCAAATATCCGCTAAATATCCTACAGCTGTGCCTCTTCTTTACCCGCTACACGGTGACTCATGATCAAGCCTGGACGCTGGCCCACTGAGATCCACAGGCCTCCTTCCCTCCCTCGGCCGAGGGGGTGACGACCGGTGATGATGAGAATATTCTTGCTACCTCTGAGCTACATGCCCTTCTATGACAGATACACCGATGGTTGATCCTGATAGAGCGGTTGACACACTGGTCCTGCTTACTTTGAACGTGTATGGTTTTAATGATCACAGAAAGGTCTGTAAAATTCTAAGCTACCTTTACAGACACAATGTTGACAGAGCCCTCCTACAGGAGGCACACCTTCACCCGGATAGCCCCATTTCACGCACTAAAGGACTGCTGGGCAATTTCCACGCTGCAGGCTTTACCTCTCACGCTAGGGGGGTCATGACGTGGGTGAATCCGAAAACACAGTTAACACTCACACCCCATGGAAAGGGACAGAGAGGGTAGATTTGTCCTATCCAAATGCTGTGGGAAGGGACTAGAATTTTCCCTTTAAAATGTCTACGGCCCTAACTATGATCATCCAGACTTTTATACTACCCTGGCAACTTTGACCCAACCATACGCTCAAGACCATATCTTGTGGTGAGGGGATTTTAATTTTACCAGACACCCGGCTCTGGATAGGTCTGATGGCCCAGACAGACGGGCCTCAGCCAGAGTGGTGGAGACATCCCTGATGAGGTTAGACATGTGTGATGTATGGCAACACAGACACACACGCCAAGGTGGCTACACGCACTACTCTGCACATTACAATATCCACACGAGAATCGACTACTGGTTTGCTTTACGTCATCTGCTTCACCATATTTGCGCATGCATGATCCTTACCCGTACCTACTCGGATCATTTGCCACTACTACTGACACTTGCCTCCCCTAAGAAACAAATCCTCCCATTTTCATGGCGCTTCCCGCCATATTCCCTCCTCGATGCTGTGTTTAAGGAGGAACTTGCCATGTCCATTGAGACGTTTTTCGTGACAAACATTGGTTCTGTGGACTCCTTTCAAATGGTCTGGGAGGCCTTCAAACTATACATCAGGGGGGTAACTATTTCCAAACATGTGGGGGTCCTTAAGCCGATACGCAGCAGGCTGGCGGCTCTGGAGCGCAAATTGAAGGATCTTGAGTTCTCTCGCGTGGCGGACCAGAGTGAGGGTTTTACTCTGGAGCTAGCACAGACCCCCCCGGGAATATCATGAGGAGGCAGACACAGAAATAAAACTCCTTGGAAATATGCCACCGGCCGTATCTATGGCGAGGGTGAACGGCCGGGGGCGGTCCTCGCACAGATCCTTAAACAACGTAGGGACAGGACTACAATAACAGACATTAAACCGCAACCGGGAGACCCCCCGCTCACGGAGGCCCAGCTGACGGAGCAGTTCCGAAAGTATTATGCAGACCTCTACTCCTCCCGTGGCTGCAGCCCAGACGAGTGCATACTAGACTACCTGACCCACATTGAACTCCGGTGGTTATCCGACGTGCATCGTAAGTTCTTGATGCGCCCGATTGAGCGGGAAGAAGTAGTCTCGCCCCTCTCGGAGATGAGGGCGGGGAGCGCGTCAGGGAGTCACGGTTTCACCGTTGCCTTCTATAAGGCGTATCAGGACCTCCTAATTCCGCACGTACTCACACTGTTTGAGGATATCTGCGTCTCCGGGACGATGCCTCCCACTTTGCGAGAAGCGATTCTTGTAGCCATACTCAAACCGGGGAAGCCTCCAGATGAGTGTGCCTCGTATAGGCCTTTGTCTCTCATGAATGTGGACGCAAAAATCTTCATGAAACTGCTAGCCAATCGTCTCAGCCTGCTTGTCACCACCTTGGTGGCACCAGAGCAAGCAGGCTTTGTATCTAGCCAGAATTTAACCTATAATCCACGCACCGTTTTTGCGGCTCTACAACATACCCACCCGAAGGTCCCTGCAGTTGCGGTATTTTTGGACAAGGAAAAGGCCTGCGACTTGGTCGAATGGCCTTTCATGAGACAGGTCCTTGGTCGGATGAGAGTGGGGCAGTCTTCCTGCAACTTCTCGCGCTGCTGTACTCTTCCCCCACTGCGTGAATCCGGATTGGAACCCTGGTCACTGACCCCATACGAGTTTGCAGAGGCACAAGACAGGGTTGCCCCTGTCTCCAATACTATATGCCCTAACGGCAGAGCCTCTAGCCTGCACCCTATGGGAATATCACGGGCAGAAGGGCATACGGTTTCCAAACTATCGCTTAATTGTATCTGCATATGCGTACTCTATGTTCGAGAGCCTGAAACCATCCTCTCTCCGGTTCTGCACGAGGTGGTACTCTTCAGCTCTCTTTCCGGTGCCAACGTCAACTGGAACAAGTCCATCATGTTCCCCCTCGCTCCAGCCACGCTGCGATTTGAGCCGGAATATCCCTTGCAATGGACCACAGAGGTGTTGCGATACTTAGGTATACGGCTACATTCCGACTCAGAGGTTGTCCTGAGAGAAAATTATGGAGTTGCTATCTCCGAGCTGGAAGAGGATGTAGATAGGTGGGTCAGCCTCCCGCTATCATTGATAGGCAGAGTATCATTAATGAAAATGATTGTCCTACCACGCTTCCTTTTCCTCTCTACGAACATCCCCATGGTCCTGTCCAAAACATTCTTTCAGCGTCTGCACTCACTAATGGTTTGCCTGGCATCGGCGGGCAAACAGCCACGCGTCGCCTGGAAGATATTGACGTTGCCATACAAGATGGGTGGCATCGGTGCTCCCGAATTGGAACTATACTATAGAGCTGCTCAATGCTCCCATGCATATCATTGGATGCATGAACCCTCTGACATCAATCACATACAGATTGAGACTATAGTTGCGGATCCCAAGCCTCTTCCAGCCCTGCTGTTCTCGCCCTGTGACAGACGCACTGGCATATTGGACTCTCTGAACTCGGTCACACATGCTTGGCATTATCTATTGGACGCTCAAGCCGGTAATATATTATATGCTCCAATGGCCCGTCTTGACTGGTGCCACTGGCTTGCTCCGTGTACTGACAGGGGAGTTATAATTGCATTGCAGACGCTAAACATACATACTATAGGAGACCTCTCTACAGACGGCACTGCCCGCTCCTGGGAGGATGTTGCAGAGAGGGAAGACATCCAGCCGCTCCTTGCGCAATTCCAATTCCTCAGAAATCTACTTGGGGATGATATGGAGGAAGCCCCAGAGGTCCCGGCTCTGACCGCTATTATTAAGGCAAAGTCACCAGCTAAATTAGTATACAGATTATATCACACCGCGCTGTCCGCCGGGGATGGCGAATATACCAAACCGCGACTGGTGTGGCAGTGAGACTTGCAGGTAGAATTGACAGATGACAAGTGGCTCTATTGCTGCTTAAGCACCGAACGTATCTCGCTAAACGGACGCCATAGGTTAGTCCACTTTAAATTCCTTAATAGGGTGTATTATACACCGGAACGATTATATCGCTATGGTCTGCGTGGGGGATCTCAGTGCGAAAGATGTGGAGAGCTAATTGCTGATTTCTTCCACTTGGCCTGCCCGGGGGTTGCCCATTTCTGGGGAGATGTCCTCGCTGAGATTAACCGCGTTACGGATATGGCGTTATCTCCTGATCCGATCCTAGCTCTGCTGGGCTATTCCAAAACACTTCCCAAGGTACACAGACGTCTTGTGGACATGGCATTCCTTCTGGCGAAGAGGTGCGTGGCGCTCTGCTGACTTCGCGGACCGATCCTACATTAGCGCAGTAGTCCAGAGACATGCTGTACTGCTGCACTCAAACGGAAAATTATAGCTAGTAACTGAAGCCCGCAACAGACCTAAGAACTTCTGGGCCCAATATATGGCCAGGAGACCCACCCCGACGAACCCCGACTGTGACGACGCTACCTCTACCTCTTCGGTGACGACTGCCCATGACAACCAAGACCCTACCACGTAAAGAGACCCTCATTTTTTACACTTACCACTTAAACATTTTTCACGTGCCTTCTCCATCTGGGTAATGATATGACAGATAAGGGACTATGCATCGCTCTATGGGCGGGACCACATGTGTGGGATGTGCTAGCTGTTTTATCCCTCTCTTTTATAATCTGCAACTACGATGTATGATTATCGAACTGCTGAATGTAGATGATATCACTTGGACCATGCCAATGTCTTTCTTTCATTGTCTTGTTTTATTTTCCTTGTTTCAAAAACCTTAAAAACATATCTTTTTTAAAAATTTAAAACAGCTCTAAAAGTAGTTGCTTTATGCAAATAATGCTGGCCATAATGCTGATTGCAAAACAAGTCAGCAGAATTCAAATACAAGTCTTCAGCATCAAATGCTGCATAGTATTTTAAATCGGAAAACAAAGAAAGTATTGCCCGCACATACCAGTCATCTGAACGTATGTTATATTTAACCACATCACCATTGAGAGACGAAGTACATTTGGAACATTAACAATCTGTCAGACCATGAATTTGAAACTGGCCAGGCTGTAATGTTGATGAAAGTCAGGTCCCTTTTCATGATGTGCAAAGAAGAATGTGTTGTCAAAGTTCCATCTACCAGTTCTACAGCAGAGTGTTATTTAAGGTAGTGTCCATTGATCAAAAGAAAAAACACTGTCACAAACCCAATGGACATGAATAAAAAAATGATGATGAGCACCAGCCAAATATATATCCATGGGGGAAACCAAATAAGTGCGTTTAAACTAGGAGATAAAAATTGCAATTAAAGGCGAACGCCGGACCCTGGTCCGAATGTAAGGTGCCCACTGTAAAAATGTCCACAAAGACACGCAAATCCCAGACTACAGTTCAAGCGTCAGTGCTGCGTTGCGGCCAAACCCAAAGAAAACGTGTGCACGAATCAACTGCAACTAAGATAAATTTATAGGCAGTATCAGAAGAAAATGGACCGTAAATAAACACAAGCAAATGGTCTATTGGATATGCACAACGGTGTTTGTGGTGGTCACTGTAGATGGCTTGATTTGCTGACAAATGTCACAAGAAAGCACATAGGTACGTGTTTGTTTATAGAAGCCACACCACTAGTAACGTTATTGCAAGATACTGACTGTAGCAGACACACCAGCACGCGCCGAGTCCATGCCCTCGTGTGTTGCGATTATCAATGTAAGCCTGCGGTCCGCGTTTGGAATCAACCTCTCTTCAACGTTATTAATTATCACATAGGGAACGTTATCAGGGTTTCAATGATAAGAGTATTTGGAAGGGAATCCCTTTGGATAATTACCTCCCTTCTCAGTAGCAGCTATAGCTGCCAAGATGTCATCATCAATCTTACTCATGGATCTTGTAACCGCTGCTACTAAGCACGTGTCCACTGCTGACTTGGTTGCTTTATCAGCCAAGCTGTTACCAACCGCGTGTACTCCTACACGTTGGTGGCCAAGAGTATGAATTACTTGTGTGAGCGGGAGGCTTTCCTTCAGCTCTGCCACTCAAACCCACATCATTTTATGCTTAATTGGCTTGCCTTTGGAATCACAGTAGTCATTTTGAGACCAAAACAATAAATTGTCATTAAAAGATTGTACACAGTAAAAGGAATCGCTTACAATCAAAGTAGACAAATTAGGATCGTCAAACTCCAGTGTGAGCACCAAAGCAACCAGCTCGGCCAATTGGGCAGTACAGTCGCCGAGGGCCCGTGTGTGAACCACACTGGACTTAAACTCGCCGTTCACTATGGAACCAGCCACAATTGCACAGGCTGCGGAATAAGAATGGTTAGATCCAATCGCCGGTTGAGCTGAACCGTCAGTGTAAATGATACAACGGTATTGCTCGAGCGGGTGCATAGACAGAGGTGCTGGATAAACAAATTCATATTGCAGTGACTCCTGAGTCTGTAACGAGGAATCATAGATAAATGTGACATCCGGGGATGTCTGCGATGTAGCCCATTGTATCCACTGTGGATGTAAAGCTTTGGCATTAGGTACCCTCGCCTTTGTCACTGCTTCCAGAGCAGAATATGGTGTTACCACAAACATGCATTTTCCTTGTGCCAGGGCGCGTTCATTCAGAATTGCCATCTGGACTGCTGTCAAGAGTTTCTCGACTGAGGAAAATTTAATTGCTGCTGAAGTGTACAAGTGTGACTTATAAGCAATAGGAACTGTGTCTCCTTCATTAAACGTCAAGTACGTGAAACGCACCGCTCCTGGGATGATTCTTACCACCAAGTTAGTATGGTTGTCACGAGATAACAATAGTTTAGAGTCCAGTAAACTGCAATGACTGCAGTATATTTGTATGTTCTGGAAGCCAGCATGCTTTCGCAAATGTAGGTTGTATCAAAGCATAGAAAGGCTTGATACGCTGGGCATACTCTGGTATGTAAGTACGACCAAAGTTCAAGAAACCCAGCAAAGATTGTAATTTTTTCAGGGTTGTAGGGGGACGCAAACGTGCGCACTTCTCCAGGAAGTGCGATGCAAAACGCGTCCCTCATTATTGAGCTCGTAGCCAACAACACTGCGAATTCAGCAATATGTGATTTTGCAAAATTAAATTTGTATCCGTAGTCCGCAAACTCCACTATTATGCGGTCCACGCGACAAAGATGCGGATATAACTCGTCGTCTGTAAGATAAATGTCATCTACATACGAATATGCATCAGGGTCAATTGTGTCTAACAATGAAACCACATGGGCGGCAAAACACCCTGGCTGTTTTTATAGCCCATTGCTAACCTGTTAAATTGTTTTTGTTTGACATCGTGTATAAAAGCTGTCCTCTGACTTTACATGTGGGACAGATTGTGGCTAAAAAAGCCATTGGATATATCTAGAGTCGTCTTATATCTTTTCAGAACTAGACTGTCCACTAGGGCTGAACTATGTGTATTCTGTACCGCATTTGTCCGACAATGAGAGTTCAAATGACGGTAATCCAAAATAATGCGGTACGACCCATCTGGCTACGGTAAAAAGAGGGTTATTCATCGGTGACTCGCATGTCTCAATTACCCCTGATACTCTAATTGGTCTCTGCTTCCCTATGGATGGGATATTGGGGTTGTGACTGTGGCATGGACTGCAATGGAATCTCGTGATGGGGAGATGTTGTATCCCAACCCACCTGAGCATGGTATAAAGCCGGTGCAAGTACTGAAGCCCACTGTTCTGCAAAATGTTGTGCATGCTCTTTTGGGACACTGTGTGAAAAACTAGGGAGGATTACCTCCTCCCCTCTCAGAGCTGCTAGAACAAAAGGCGGGGGCCAGTCTGCCTCAGCTAACAGGATGTCATATGAAGAAGTCAGATTTTACCCCCAAAAAAACCTTTGATAATGCATTTTATGTCACCTTCTATGAGAATACTAATATCATATACTCTATCAGGGGGTGCCACTCTGGTGTCAGCAGTTTCAACTGTGATGAAAGTATCAGTTGCTGTCGCCTCCAGAAATGGACGCAGTGCTTGCCGCACTACTGTAACCTCCGCTGCGCTGTCTAGCAACGTTACTGCCCATGTTAGATTACGGAGCTCACCGACCGTGGCATACCTCGCAGTTAAAGCGGCCACTTTCTTCTCCTGGAATGGAGAGCGCTGGCGAGGAAAGACCTCTTGTTTGCCCTTCCCTTCACTTGTCAGTGGCTGTTCACGTCCCTGCGGGGCAGCTCGACCTCTTCCGCAATCCTGGCGATCACCTCCACCGGCAAATGCGCCTGATGCTTCCTGTGAAGAGCGAGGAGAACACGTATCAGGAACCTGAAATCAATCAGGAGATTTAATTCTCGCGCGGTCACGCAGTTCATAAGTGCGTTCTGGGATCGAAGGTGCAGGCGACGATGCCCGTCCCCCTTGCTTTTGTTGTGCTTTCCCCTGTGTATGATTCTTCCAATTCTTTTTAGGGATTTGTGGACGGCCTCCTTGATAAGTTTGAGATGTCCGCTGAGCCTCTGGGTGTGCCTGCAGTTTAGCAAAAGGCTTAATACCCAAACTATTACGCCGCCCAACTGTCTTATAAGCCTGGGCTATAATCTTAAGTAACTTGCAGGGCTTGTCTATATCTGGGACAAGCGCCAAGGCATTAGACACCTGAAAGTTAACTGCATCACCCTTAACATTAGCAAGGATTAGATCAGCAACCACGTCATACACTCCAACTAACCTCATCCCCAATTCAACTGCCACCTCTGGTCCGTGCTCATCTTGAACACGCTTATTCACAGAGGTGAGTACTGTCATGGATGGTGTGCCAAAACACTTTTCATAAACTGCCGCAAATATTTTACCCAAACTCTCACAATCAGTGACTTCGGGTACTAAGTCTTTCTGCAGACTAATTATCAAAATTCTGTGTTTCCCCACGGGCGTGGTATGTGGAAACACCGCTTCCGCTGGTCAAATCCTCAGCAAGCCAATAAGGCAAATCTTCCTTGTTTGAGGGAGGCTTTCCCATAACCGAATTAACCATTACGGGGCTAATAGTAACGCAGCCAACTCCAGCTGGTTGCTGTGCAACTCCAAGTGTTCCCACCTGGGCATTGCGGTTTACATATTGAACCATTGCTCTATACACACGGATTAGTGTATTGTGCATGAGATGGAGTGCCATCACATCGCACGTCAAATATCGTGGATGCAGCGCATAACCTGCCAACACAGGCCAAGTGTCCCCATCAATTGATAAGGGGCCTAACATGATAGGTGACAGGGGTACGGGAAGGGCGCCATCAAACCAAATGCGATGCTGCCATGAGGTCAACGGAACTTCCAGAGCTCTATATGGCCGATACACTGCAGGAAGGGCGGTATGGCTGCATTTAAGCCACAAATTATCCGCTCCTTCAACTGCCCGGAAACGTCACCCAAGAATAAAACATAAGTGTATATTGGGCCGGATTGGACCACAAAGATCAGATTGACTCCAGCTTACGGCACTCCAAATGCTTGCAAGTGTTGCCCGACCGCCGCGCGGTTGTGCGCCGCGATGTCAACGTCAGCCATGCAGAAACGCGAAAAGAAAACACAAATTAAAAAGGCGGCAAGACAAAGTTGGGTTGTAATTCAAAATACGAACAATACCTTTTTATAAATTTCAAGCCTGAATCACCTATAAAAGCGACAATATAGGCAGGTAAACCAACACCAATGTTTTTTTGGAAACAGAGGGGATTGTGAACAAGTACTGGGCTTGGACGGCGGAACCCCCTACCTGAAGTCTTAGATGATAGGATTTACATCTCCGGACAAGCACAGCTCTTCCTCTGGAAATGTTTTCTCCAAATGTTTCTAGCTTGCATCCCGTGCAATATTAAAAGCACCCGAAAAGTCAGTAGTGCAGCTGTGTTCTATGTTATGTCTATATGTGTGGGGGACGTACCAAAGCCAATGAACTAGTAAAGTTGTTTTCTGGCCTTGAACACGATGTACAGACGAGAACTCAGAGCACAACAGAAATAGTGAAAGGCAAACAGTTCCCATGCGAAGCAGCACGAGCAAGAGTGTTTATGGGAACCAAGGCATGTAGTGTTGTATGCATAAGCGGCAAGATGGCGGTGATGCAAAGCACAAACTAATGCTAACTTAGAAACATCCGCTGGCATCCCTAAACTCTCACGACACGCCCACCATGTGCTTCCAACAAAAAAGGTGGTTGTTGTTCTAAGTATCTCTGGCCAGTATTGTTTGTGTCTGTACTAGTACTTGGCTCCTCTGCTTCAGTATCTGAATTACTTGCAGCAGATGAATCGGGAAGAGGTAGTATACTTTCTAAACCCACCTATCTCTCTGGTTGAGAACCTCCCTTGTGAATCCTTTATGTAGTGTCCTTGTAGGTAAGAATAGGTGGTGTTCTTATCATAGAATTTGAGATCCTTTGCTAGTTTGTCTAATTTTGTAGTTTGTGTGTACAAATCAAAATCTTCTCTCTAGTCGTTCTAATGCCTCTTTTGCGTGTGTAAGTGCCTTATCATCAGATATTTCTTTTTTTAGATCAGCAATTTCCTTCATGAGACGTTCTACCTCCTTATAGTGCTGTCTCAATCCCCAGCACCATCCACTGCCTGGAGCAATTATTAGAGACAAAGCGGAAATTCAGGTTCATTTCTCACTCTTAATCCCACCGGTATTACATTGGACTGTAGATATTTGGGTAATACATGTCCATGTAACCTTGTGCGGAATAGTTCTTCTCTAATCTCTCGAGTATATTCATCTTTTCATTCAAAGAGAGATCGATACTGGGTGTGGCTCTCCCCAGAAAAGCAATACCACCTTGTGCTTGTAGTAGGCGATCTATGTACTCCTCACTATAAGTCAATGTTTCTTTTTCAGAAATATCTTGAAACAAAATAGATACAAAATAATACAAACTACAACCAAATGAGACAATTTTAACAAACACAAAACCCTTGCAGGGATCCCCTGCACAATGTAGCCATTATAAACAATGGGGTATTCCCAAATGGTCCCTGGACCTGGGTAGTGGTTATTATAAAGTAACAATGGTCCTGGATCAATTATTCAAGGAAGAGTTATATTAACAGAATTAGCAACTTATTCGAGTTTACATTAATCAGCTCACAAACATCTGTAAATCGTGAAAATAATTAAAACAAACAGATGTGCAGAAAAACCACTAAGTATTATTACAATATATTTATTTAGTCATTTAAAGAAACAATTATTAGAGGGTCAAGAAGGTAGGAGAATGTTCTAGGGAACGTGTAAGAAAAAGTGCTCATGTGTATACATAGGAGTCAAGAGAGCTCAAGGTTTGTAGAAAAGTAAAGGGCATATATTTACAAGATGGTACAGAACTGATATCCAATAAACAGCTAGATGCAACCTGGCTACATGCAAATTATTCATTTGAATTATATTTTTTAAAGCTGTAAGGAGAGTTTCCTTAAGGCTGTAAACAGGGGTAATGGGGAAGGGGAAACTGGTCCAGGTGCGGTAGGGGGTAGGGTCGACGCTTCGATCTGGCTTATCGGCAACCGAGGGACTTTAATACCTCAGCCATGCGGATCTTCCTCAGGACAAGGCGACAGGTGAAGTGACCCTACAGAATAAAAACAAGGAACTTATAACTGGGACTTAATAGGTTAGCTAGGCGTAGTGTCTGCACATCAAATAGCGGGAGTGGTGTATTAAACCCACCTCATCAAACTTGCAATGCTCTATTGGAGTCCAAAACCTGGTTACACCAATGCTTGCAATTCAATAATAATAACAACAGTTGTTGTCAAGGGTCCATAAGGATTGCACACTAAAAGTACACAAGGACTGGCTGTAGCACCTCATCCATAAAGTGGCAAGGGCCAACGAAGGACAAATCCTGTTATTCTGTAGATATAAACCATGACGGCGCTGCCCAGACCATCCATGGAACGTAATATTCAGTCCTGTATGTGTGGCAAGAGTTGGTTGAATGAATCAGGCAAACCGGGGCACATCGTAATTTATACGACTAGAAAAAAAGGAGGATGGGAATTCTAATTAAAATATTATCCAAGGAGCGCAAGGCGTTCCTAGGTGATGTTCGGTTGTGAAAAAGAATTACCTGGAGACAATCTGCTCGACATCCTTACTCCATCGCAGTAGCAGCCAACTGAGCAGTAATCTGCTGGAGCATTTATACTAAGAAAAAGGGGTGGTGGCCTTGAAAAGGGGCGGTGTCAACCACACACTAGTAAAAAGGGTCGAAAAAGTTTCTATAGCATTACAATAGGCCTCAAAGTGCTATGTCACAGTTCTAATATTTGTAGATAGATACAATTGTTCAATGTATATTAAAACTGCCAATGTACAATTAAACAAAAAGCCCGCTCCTCTTTCTGTAGCATCTTCAATGTAATTGCAAAGCGCCTCAAGGTGCGATGTCACCATTCTAATATTTAAGATAGACTCAATCGTTCAATGAGTATTTAAAACTGACAGTGTACAATTAAACAAAAGGTACAGTCTCCCAATACAGATTTAGGCATCAGTGTGTATAGACAATTAGCAACCAGTGCTGAAGCTTGGATATATTCACAGATTAAGTACCAACCTAGTGGGACACAATTATTCACATATGACATCACAATTGCACTTCACAGTCAACATAAATACAGACATTTACAAAAGAAAAAAACCAGTAAATTATCACATCTAAAGGCATAGAACGCCAATTTGCAATGGGAGCAAACAGGATTGGGTTAAAAAACAACATTTACATATGTGTTATACAGGAGCTTGCCATGAAATTATGCATTCAGGACCTATTGTCAACAAACATTGCTGAGTGTGGACACCTGTCTGGTGAGCTCCTTGTATTCATTTAATCCTCTTGCTACAGTATCAAAGCAATGTATCCATCTATACTCGCGTAGGCTCAGAACTCTACCAAAATCCCCTCCTTGGGGGTTTTGGTGTACCTTCTCTATTACACACCAACGTAGGCTCTCCGGTGTGTGTCCAAATGATGTATATTGTTCCACAAGGGGTGCTCCCTGTACCTGGCAACGTATACGACTGCAGTGTTGCAGGATACATGACTTTACTTTTTGTATAGTTTGTCCTATATATACAAAAGCACATGGATAGGAATTGGTGTAGATTACCCCGCTGGAGTTACAGTTAGTGTGATCTTGAAGTGTGTGTTTGTAGTTGTTGTGTGTGAAAGTTTTCAATTTCTTGGCCATGGGTCACGCCCTACATTGCCCACATTTAAAAAGTCCCTTCACGGGCCGGATGTTCCATAATGTCACCTGTGAAGTTCTCGATTCTCTGGTCAATAGGGATTTGACAACATGTTCCCTTACTTTCATGCCTTTGCAGAACGCATGCATGGGTGGTGGTAGTCCACCAAGTTCATCTGTCACCAGGTGCCAGCGGTTGTTTATCATTTTCTTGATCGTATTGCTCTTTGTGCAGAATGTAGTCACACAAACTAACCTGTCTTGATCATTAGCCCCTCTCTCTTTGGGTTCCTGATGGGAATCTCTATTGTTGAACCATGCATGTTTACGCGCCTTTTTTAATAGTCTGAGAGGGTAGCTTCTGTCAGTCAGACGTGACATAAGTTCAGCAGACTCTAGGAAATAATCATTCTTTCTGGAGCAGTTCCTCCGCAACCTTAGGAAATGCCCAAAGGACAAATTGTCCCTAAGGTTGCGTGGATGCTGACTCGAGTAACGCAGGAGAGTGTTGCTTTCACTCACCTTTCTATAAAGGCTGGTGTAAAGTTTGCCTTCTTCTGCTTTTATAGCTAGATCCAAAAAATTAACTGTGGAATTGCTATAGTCTAAAGAGAATTGTATATCCTTGGAGCAGTTGTTCAACCAAGAGTGAAATTCCTTCAGTAGGTTTTTACTCCCTTGCCAGATCAGTAGTACGTCGTCAATGTACCGACGCCATAGCTCTATACACTGACTGTCGGGGTTTTGTTAGCTCAGGATGTAGTTCTGTTCGTATACATCCATTAAGATAATTGCTAGGTTGGGCGCGAAGCTTGCCCCCATAGCAACTCCCTTTGTTTGTATGTAGAAGTCACCCTGAAAGCTAAACAAGTTTTTAGTCATGGCTACATCAAGGAGTTTGATGATAAATTCAGTTGGGACTCTGTGTGGCCTGGGACGTTTGTTCAGAACTTCTCTCATCACTCTCAAAGCCTCACCCTGGGGAATGTTTGTATATATGGATGTAATATCCATGGTGACCAAGAGGTGCAATTCATATCAAATGGGAGATCGTCCACAAGTTGAATTGTTTGCATGGTATCCCTTAGGTGAGTAACGGTATTCTCAGACATAGGTTTTAGGAAAACATCTATATACTTGCATAAAGGCTCTAAAATGGAGCCGCAACCCGAGATTATGGGTCTCCCCAGTGGATCATTTATCCTTTTATGTATTTTGGGGAGGGTATATATGGTCGGGATACTTGCTATTCAGGTAGTCAAACTCATGTGCCCTTAGAAAACCATACTCAAGACCCTCAAGTGTGATATGTTTGTTGGCCTCCATAATCTCTTTAGTGGGATCTGATCTTAGTTTTTTATAATTACCCTCTACTCCTAATTGGGATAGGATCTCTTTTTTGTAATCATTAGTATTTTGAATCACAATAGCGCCCCCTTTGTCGGCTGGCTTGATTACTATTTCAGCATTATTGCTGAGAGCTGTGAGTGCCATAAGTTCCAAACGTGTGACATTGTACTTGACATACTGCCTACTGGAAAGGGCTTTTGTGATCTCACGCATTACCCCCTGTTCATATGCCATGATCTTGGGTGACATAAGATGGGTCAGTGGGACAAATTTGGATGGAGGACGAAGGCTGGTAAAGGAAAAGGTGGGTTGGTAGGGGACTTTGTGAACATACTGTTTTAACCGTATTTTATGAAAAAACGTATGTAAATCCATTTTAAGATTGAAATTATTAGGTAGTGTAGTAGGTACAAATGATAGACCTTTCTCCAGGATTCTTTGTTCATCTGGCTTCAAATCGTATGAGGATAAATTCACAATAGGGTGTTTAGGTGTAGTTAGTGTATTTCCTACTACCTGTAATGTTGGCGGAGGGTCTGGATGTCCCTGTGTGTGTCTTGTTGATAGTGTACCTGTTTCTTCGCCCTCCCTCTGCCCGTGTTCCAGGTAGGTTCTCTAGTTGCCCTGGGTCTTCCCCAGGGCTGACCTCTCCCTCTGTACTCCCACCATGGTGCTTCCAACAACAAAAGTGTGGTTGTTGTTCTAAGTATCTCTGGCCAGTATTGTTTGTGCCTGTACTGGTGCTTGGCCCCTCTGCTTCAGTATCTGAACCACTTGCAGCAGATGAATTGGAAAAGGTAGAATACTTTCTAAACCCACCTCTCCCTCTGGTTGAGAACCTCCCTTGTGAATCCTTTATGTAGTGTCCTTCTTGTAGGTAAGGACAGGTGGTGTTCTTATCATAGATTTTAAGATCCTTTGCTAGTTTGTCTAGGTTTGTAGTTTGTGTGTACAAATCAAAATCTTTGAGCGTTCTATCTAGTCGTTCTAATGCCTCTTTTGTGCTTGTAAGTGCCTTATCATCAGATATTTCTTTTTTTAGATCAACAATTTCCTTTATAAGACGTTCTACCTCCTCTAGTGCTGTCTCAATCCCCAAAACTCACAAGATGATGGACGGAATGTTGCACATTGGCAAAACATTCACCCCCAGTCACAGATCTGGGTATAATCCATTGTTATTTTGCTCACCTCGCCACCCCAGTTCAAGCATGGCCATATGCAAACCAGCCTGGACTCTGTGCCTCATAGGAACAGTCCAGCCCAAACTGCCAAGCCATATCTTCCCTGGACCGGAATCAAGCATCCTAGGACCGATTTCTGGCTATCAGCTGTCATCAGCCAGGATAGCTTGACTCCAGTGGCATGGAGAGCACGGGACTCACGTCTGAGCATACCCGTCTCACTCGAGGTGACAAATGCAAAAACAACAGTTGATGGACAGAATGCAGAACAAGGGTGCTTGATTCCAGTCCAGGGAAGACTTGGCTTGGCAGTTCGGGCTGGACTGTTCCCATGAGGCACAGGGTCAAGACTGATTTGCATATGGCCATGTTTGATCTGGGGTGGCGTGGTGAGCAATATAACGATGGATTAAACCCAGATCTGTGACTGGGGTGAATGTTTTGCCAATGTTCAACATTCCGTCCATCATCTTGTGAGTTTTTCTGTTTGCCCTATGTGGGAAGGGTACTTCCAGACATGGGTCTGGTGCTCACTACGCCACTGGAGTCAAGCTATCCTGGCTGATGACGGCTAATAGCCAGAAACCGGTCCTAGGATGCTTGATTCCAGACCAGGGAAGACATGGCTTGGCAGTTCGGGCTGGACTGTTCCCATGAGGCACAGGGTCAAGGCTGATTTGCATATGGCCATGTCTGAACTGGGGTGGGGTGGGGAGCAAAAAAACAATGGATTTAGACTCAGATCTCTGTACTGGGGTGAATGTATGACATTGTTCTGCATTCTGTCCATCAACTGTTGTTTTTGCATTTCCCAACCCGAGTGGGACGGGTATGCTCAAACGTGAGTCCCGTGCTCTCCACGCCACTGGAGTCAAGCTATCCTGGCTGATGACGGCTGATAGCCAGAAACCGGTCCTAGGATGCTTGATTCCGGTCCAAGGAAGACATGGCTTGGCAGTTCGGGCTGGACTGTTCCCATGAAGCACAGGGTCAAGGCTGATTTGCATATGGCCATGTCTGAACTGGGGTGGTGTGGTGAGCAGAAAAACGATGGATTTAGGCCCAGATCCCTGTACTGGGGTGAATGTGTGACATTGTTCTGCATTCTGTCCATCAACTGTTGTTTTTGCATGTCTCAATCCCCAGCACCATCCAGTGCCTGGAGCAATTATTAGAGACAAAGCTGAAATTCAGTTTGAATTTCGGGTTGTCGATGAAAATGGCAGGTTAATTTCTCACTCTTAATCCCACTGGTTTTACATTGGACTGTAGATATTTGGTTAATACATGTCCATGTAACCTTGTGGGGATTAGTTTCTTCTCTAATCTCTCGAGTCTATTTATCTTTTCATTCAAAGAGAGATCGATACTGGGTGTGGCTCTCCCCAGAAAACCAGTACCACCTTGCGCTTGTAGTAGGCGATCTATGTACTTCTCACTATAAGTCAATGTTTCTTTTTCAGACATATCTTGAAACAAAAAAGATACAAAATAATACAAACTACAACCAAATGAGACAATTTTAACAAACACAAAACCCTCGCCCCTTTCCAAGGCCACCGCCCCTTTTTCTTAATATAAATGCTCCAGCGGATTGCTGCTCAGTTGGCTGCTACTGCGCTGGAGTAAGGACATCGATCAGATCGTCTCCAGGTAATTCTCTTTCACAACTGACCATCACCTAGGAACGCCTTGCGCTCCTTAGATAGTATTTTAATTAGAATTCCCTTCCTCCTTTTTTCTAGTTGTATAAATTACGCTGTGCCCCGGTTTGCATGATTCATTCAGCCAACTCTTGCCAGACATACAGGCCTGACTATTACATTCCACGGATGGTCTGGGCACCACCATCATGGTTTCTATCAATAGAATAACGGGATTTGTCCTTCGTTTGCCCTTGCCACTTTATGGGTGAGTTGCTACAGCCAGTCCTTGTGTACTTTCAGTTATGGACCCTTGACAACAACTGTTGTTATTATTATTGAATTGCAGGCATTGGTGTAATCAGATTTTGGACTCCAATAGAGCATTGCAAGATTGATGAGGTGGGTTTAATACATTACTCCCGCCATTTGATGTGCAGACACAATGCCTAGGTAACCTATTACATTCCGGTTCTAAGTTCCTTGTTTTTATTCTGTACGGTCACTTCACCTGTCCCCTTATCCTGAGGAAGATTCGCATGGCTGAGGTATTAAAGTCCCTTGGTTGCCGATAAGCCGGATCAAAACGTCGACGCTACCCCCTACCACACCTGGACCAGTTTCCCCTTCCCCATTATCCCTGTTTACAGCCTTAAGGAAACTCTCCTTACAACTTTAGATAATATAATTCAAATAAATAATTTGCATGTGGCCAGGTTGCATCTAACTGTTTATTGGATATCAGTTCTGTACAGTCTTGTAAATATATGCCCTTTACTTCTCTACAAACCCTGAGCTCTCTTGACTCCTATATATACACTAAAGCACTTTTTCTTGCACGGTTGCCTAGAACATTCTCTTACCTTCTTGACCCTCTAATGATTGTTACTTTAAATGACTAAATAAATATATTGTAATAATACTTAGTGTTTTTTCTGCACATCTGTTTGTATTAATTATTTTCAAGATTTACAGACGTTTGTGAGCTGATTAAGGTAAACTCAAATAAGTTGATAATTCTGTTAATCTAACTCTTCTTTGAATACTTGTTGTGTACCTTGCACACCTTGTTTAGCCCTGTGGATTTACGTTTTTGCATTTTTTGTTGCATTAAAGCAGTATTGTTTAGCAAAGCATGGCTCCTTTGCCTGGCTACTATAGGCTTGTTTCAGTTAATTGTTTTCCAGGCCTCTTGCTTGTGACTGTGAGTGTCCATGTGGCTGGTGGCCATTTTGTGGTGGTAGTTATAAGTGTGCTGCTTTTGCCATATAGGCATGCATGTGTTTCCTTTGTTCCTTTTTGGCCTAGGCTTCTTGCTGTTGTGGGCCTGGCCATGTGGCTGGCGGCCATTTTGAAGCCAGGAAGTGTGCTTTTGCTATAGGCCTGCTTCGCCCGGCTAGTTTGAGCCTGTTGGAGGCCGGTAGAGGCCGGGCCAGGCCCCCCCTCTAAACTTCTACTACAAGATTAGACATATTGTTTATCTGTGCTCTATATCTGGGTGTGGGGTGTGATATCCCAGGACAGTCTCTAACGCACTCCCCAGCTTACGATGACAACTTGCGGTGGAAATGGGAAGAAAGTGGTAATGGGCGGGAGTGTAGCTGGGACACTTATTACCAGAGCCACCTCAGTGCTAGCCCATGAAATTGCCTTGACTGAACGCTGCCTATCGTTGGACCCCCTGCATTCAAAACGATCATCTCTGGGGGCCCTGATATTGGCATGCTCACCCGAACAGCACCTAGTTGTAGATTCTGACTCCTGTGACTTGGGTGGAAGCAATGGTATAATACAGTAATCTCCTCTAAACAGCCCCATCCGTGGACCAAATACTGGTGGACTCTGCCTCTGCCACATCCCCACGTGTTTCTACAAGGTCTGTGCCTAAACATATATCCCAAGCTTAGGGCCTCGTACCGGGACCGGCGTCTAAGAGGAAGCGAGGAGGGGGTCCACGAAGGGGAAATAACCCAAAGATGCCAAAAAAATAATAAGTCCGGTGGGGCTGCGACTACAGTCTTGTCAACGACAGCAGAGCCCCAGAAAACTACTCCTCCACCAGATACTTTGAACTTGGACCCTGCCGGCTGCTTCTTGCCCCAAGTTGAAGAGGGATTTTGGGCTAAAGTAGGGGCACTTATCTCATCATCTATGTTACCTCTCCTCGAGAGGTTGTTATCAATTGAGGATATACTAGCAAACTTTGAACAGTCAACTGTGTCTAACCTTGAATCTATAAAAAATAGTCTGGGGGAAGCCCTGGGCTAATTGATATGGCAACAAATGTAACTCGAGATGCTGTAACCCTTAATCCCTCATTGCCCACTCCAAGTATATCTAATCCAGGGCTGTCCCATCTTTTGGAAATGATAAGGCTGGCACTTACAGTGGTCCAGTGGTACATGGAGGGATGAACCGCTCAACGGGTGTGAGAGCACAACCTTTAATCCGGGGAAAGGATAGGGTGGAAAAGAGCCCTGGAAGAGACAAGGAAAGTGATTCTTATGTTTTTATACCAAACACTAGTGAAACTAAACCCACCCTCCCATGTATTGATCTACCCCTGAGTCTTCACCATACGTTGTTGTATTGGTTGGGGTACCTGACCTGGAAAAAGGTAGTGTGGAAACTTACACTGAATTAAAAACCAAGTCTATTCACTGGCTAAATAAAAATAGACCCCTCCCACCCCAGGTGCACCGTGAAATTTTATTTGCACGCAGAGTAAGTTGGGTTCGTCAGAGGGTAAAAGATATTGCGGGCGATTGTATTGTGATCAACTTTAGAGATAGGCGGGTGGTCCAATATATATGTGATTGGTGCCAGCCAAGGGCGACAACTAGAATTCAAACCCTGGAGCTAAGTTATTTCTATCCTCCGCCCTCCTGACAGAGAGACTTGGAAATTCAGCCAAGAATTGGGAAGTGAGAGCCCAGCTATGTAGTGTTCATAATAGGGGAGGGAATGGTGATATATTCCTAGTATCCAATGTCCCTGTCAGCACAGATTTAGCGTATTAGATGAGGTAGATTGACTGACCCCAACTGTCCATCACCCACTAATTATGATTAAGCAGTTGGGTGAATGTACTTTTGGCATGGGAGTCGAGGTAATAACCCAGCAGTTGTTGATTGGTAATGAGTTGGTGAATGAGGAGATTAGTACATAGTGCCCAGGAAGCCCTACATAGTGTCCCCATTAGAGAGATGGTAAATCGGTCTCCGGTACCCCTGCCTGAAAAGATTACAACTAGTGAGTTGCCATCAAAACACCAAACGTGGCCCCTGAAGTGGACTATGGTAGAGAATTGGGGCAGATCTTGCCAATTAGCATTGCTACATAGGGAGACCTTTTTGGCAACTGAGACTGAAATGGTAGAAAGACGACAGAGTTCTAGGATTCTGTCGTGGAATATAGTGGGTCTAACAGCTAGACTGGACCTCCCAGATTGGGGAGATTATATAGATTCTCATGAGATCTGCCTATTCCAAGAGACTTAGGCTCTAACTCCACTGTATAGAGTAGGCTTCGTAGCATATTGTGAAGCAGCTGTGAATGGTCCAAGGGGTAGACCTTCAGGGGGATTGTGTATTTGGGTTGGCACCCACTTGTGTTGTATGGTAAAAAGGTTAGAAACCCATTCCCTCGATATTTTATGTATTTTTCTTACCCTCAGGAATCTTCCTAAGTTGGCTATCATCAATGTTTACTCTCACCCAGTAAGGTATGGGCAGACGTCACCGACGATAGATTGTCTGGCTGCTCTCCTTTCCACGTTGTCTGGGAAAGCTCAGGTGGAGATTTTAATTGCCACTTTGAACCCCTCATTGGTTTACCATCTTCTATTACCAGCGAGGAGGAATCAACCTGGGCAATTCCCGTGTGGAATAGCTACCTGGTAAGGGGGTGGTCTCAACTAGTACTGCAACTGACCTCGCTCACCCTCAGTTATTATTTGAGGGCATGTAATGGTCGGTTCTCTGCTGACGACCCAGGGCATTTTACCTTTGATAGAAACTGCCACACATCTACAATTGATTATGGGCCCGATGTAGGTCGGTCAGTAACGGCCGAAAATCGGTATTTTCGGCCGTTACCGACCGGCATCAGAGAAATGGTATGTAGGGACAGTCATTTTACAGAATCGGTAAATTTACCGATCGGTAAATTTACCGATTCTGTAAAATACCGAATCGGTATTTTTACCGATTCGGTAAATTTGAAATGTAGGTGGGACTCTTCAGAGTCCCACAAGCCTTACCGAATCGGTATTTTACCACCAAATCAATTTGATGGTAAAATACCGATTCCGGTGTGCATGCACATGTGTGCATGCACACCTGTGCCATATGACAGGCAGACCTGCCCTTAGGGCAGGTATGCCTGCCACATGGCACCCGAACCTGTTTTGGGGGTGCTAGTGGATGTCAAAGTGACACCCCCTGCACCCTTGTGGAATTCGGTATTTACCGATTCGGTAAATACCGAATCGGTAATGCCCATTCATTCCTATGGGCTTCAAAGCCCATAGGAATGAATGGGCATTACCGGTCGGTATTTACCGAATCGGTAAATATAGATTTTTACCGATTCGGTAAAAAAAACATCTGGATGGTCCTACATGTCCCCCCTTCATATTTACAGATTCTTAATTACCGAATCGGTAAAATTCGGTAATTCAGAATCGGTAAATGAATCCTACCTACATCTGGCCCTATATTCTGATAAATGTGTAATCTGGCACAAGGTTCTGAATTTTTCTGTCCATTGTCGTGGAGAGAGTGACCACAACCCGTTGGTTGTAATTTTAGATAGCCATTCGTTGGAAGTAGGGCAAGGTCCGGACAATCCACCACCTCACAATTTAATAGTGGTCGAAGGAGGGAGAAGGATACGCTCGGGTACATTAGCACAGTCACCAGAAGAAATGTCTTCTATGTATAACTGTATTATACCACTTCTGGAAAAGGCAAGCCTTGCCTCCGGACATAGTGATATGTCCGCAAGGGCGTCTTTAAAGAAAATTATTTTAGCTGCCAAATCTGAATGGGAGATTGAAAGATGTCAGGCCATTAAGAGTGCCCTCGATAATAAAGATACAAGAGGTTTTTGGAATCTGGTTAAAACTGGAAAAACCGAGGGCAGGTCTGCTATCGAGCCAAACACTGGGGAGGAAGTTTGGCGAGCCCATTTTAAAGTTTTATACTCTAGCCTACACAATGGTGCCAGTGAGATAAGGATACCGGTTAGCACTCAAACTTTTGATTCATCTGGAGATATACCCTCTTGCCCATTGGCCGAGGTATTAGTGGCCTTGGCCAAAGCACTACCAAATAAAGCTCCTGGTCTGGATAGGATCCCGGGTGATTTATATAGGAACGAACAGGTAGTATGGGCACCATATCTGCAGACCATTTTTAATGCTATCCTTCATGGTATGGCAATACCCCTAACTTTGGCAGGGGCTGAGATTATTCATATTCACAAAAAATCTCCCCCCTAGAACCAGCAAATTATAGGCCGATTCGCCTTATCGATGTAACTCAGAAGATTTTTGCTCGAGTCCTACTAGGAAGACTTCAGGAATGGAAGGAAGACCTTAATATCTTAACTCCCCTACAAGCAGTCTTTAGACCAAAAACCTCAACCATGGACCAGTTATTTAGCATCCAACTGATCTATTGGAAAAATATAGTATTGGAGGGTGGTAGCCTCTACCTTACATTCATGGACCTCAAATCTGCGTTTGATATGGTAGACCGCAAACAGCTGTGAGGCTTATTGTGTGATGTGGGAGCCTCATCCTATCTCTGTCAGCAGCTCAAACGCTCCACGAGGGAACCTTTGCCAGGGTAAGGTTCGGCAAGAATGGTGAATTGACAGCTCCCTTCCCTGTAGAAAAGGGGGTGAGACAGGGCTGTGTGCTTGCGCCAACCCTTTTCTCGCTCTTCCTTAACGGGTTGATTAAGGATCTTCTTGCCGTCAAGGATATTGACTCCCCAAGACTTGCTAACCACAAAATACCTGCATTAATGTTTGTGGATGATACCCTGCTCCTTTCTAAAACACCTATGGGGATGCAGCGTGTCTTAGAGCAGTTAAGCTTGTTTTGTAAGAGGCGAAATTTGGAAGTCAATATAAAGAATATGAAGTATATGGTCTTTCATGCTGATTCCACAAATTGTCCTCATCCAAAAATGGACAATAGGCTCCTGGAAAGGGTACCTATATTCGACTATTTGGGGCTTACCCTAAATGATAAAATGGGGTGGGCCCTCAAATTAATAAAGCAAACTTAAAGCTAATCCAGGCCACCGGGGGATCCTAAAAGTACATAGGAGTTGTGCCGTAAAGGTTATAAGCCCACCTGTAGAAATGTATAAGGTCCAAGCAAGGGTGCCATCATTGTATGGTGCTGAACTCAGGGTACACTGTGACAGAAAATAACTTTCTAAGACAACTATTGTGTCTGCCCAAAAGTACCCCCTTAATACCCCTAAGGATGGACTTGGGTATTATTCCCATTGCAGACTTGATTGCTTTTCGTCCACTCCTCTGCTGGCTACGGTTATGGAGTACGCCAGAGTTAGGATTCTAAAGCTGTTATGTCTGTTTTGGGGAGGGGAAAATTCCTTTGCTGTCATTTATTAGGAATTCATTTCGTTCAATAGGGAGGGATTACCTTTGAAGGGTACCAGAGGAGACATGCCCAGCTATCTCAAGAAAATAATTAGTAATTGCCTTGAAAGAGTATAAATTGGCATGTATGCTACAGACAGTAGATTCTTCTAGTTTGACCTCTGGGTTTTTGGATGCAAAACATCATTATAACAGTGAGTTGGTGTTGGACTCTATCCAACCTCTAGCAGCAAAGAAATTGTTTCTGCAATTTAGATACGGGACGCTCCCACTACATGCATTTACAAAATAGTGGGCTGGCGCTACTAAACAATACTGCCCCGGGTGCCTGGTAGCGGAAAAAACAGAAATTCATGTGTTGTTCTTCTGCTTGGCATATAAAAAGGTTAGGTCTAAATGGGTCCTTAAACTTTGCAGACATCTGGGGATAAGAAACTATAGAGAATTTTATAGGGTATTAAAATACAACACCCACCCAGTTTCTGTTGCTGCAATCTCCAAATTTTTGCTCGCTATGTGGTGCAAGCATCTGTTGAAAGACCGATGTGAGAACTAGCAAATCCTGTTCTCTTATGAATATTACCGTGTTCTTAATTTTGTAAAAACGTAGGCTGTAAAATACTCTTCTTTTAATATTCTCTGTTTAAATTATATTTTTAATGATCTTTTTAATTGTTTATATTTCCTATTATTGATGAAAATGACGCCCTTATTTGTATTTGTTTGCTGTCCTACCAGTGAACCCTGATCCTAGGGGATTTGATTTCCTGCACGTTGACACCTCTTAATCACTTAGTGGCTGTTAGACCTGTCTGGATTTTTTTGCGCAGTCCCTCCTCATTATTATTTATTTTGTCCCCTTTTTGCCCCTCATATCCTTAATATTTTTCTGTCTACTATTTTTTTAGGTGTTGGTCAAGGGGATAGGTGTTCTTTTTCCCCCCATAATCTTTTACCTCAGGCTCAGAGGCCTGTTCTGACAGGAAAGTTGGCACCACCTAAAATGGTGGCCACCAACTGCCCCAACTGTCGCACCTAGAACTTGGCCATAGCTTAACATAGGGCATTCCAGAACCTTCTGGTCCATGCTGGACCATTGAAGGGCAGCCTATAAAAGGCGGAATGCAGGGCAGCCATTTTGTCTACCTGTGGAAGTCAGCTGGAGGACAGGTGGTAGCTGAGAGTGGGAAGAGGTTGGACTTGGGGTTGACCTCCTGGACTGGGAAGCTGCCTTTTTTTTGGCCCAACCCGCTACTCCCCTGTTGGTTACTTGTCCTGGCCCCGCTGTAGGAAGTTACTGGAGACCCTGGGCGCCTAGCTGAACCTTGCCTCAAATTATACAGGGACAGCTTCTGGAGAAGGAGACTGTCGCGCTGCGAAGCGCAGTCCTCTGCCCAGCTGGTGAGACCTATCAAGGAGTGCACCTACTTTCACCCTCAGCCCCTGTCCAGGGACTGCCAACTGCCTCAGTACTGCTAGTCGCCCCCTCCTCTGGGGTTGGTGTGTGCCAGGGGGTTTGGATTAACTCAGACTACAAACTGCCTTTCCCTTTCACCAACTGCCCCTCACCTGCCTTTGCTGGCGGGTGCTCGCTGTCCGGGTGAGGCGTGGGAGGAAGGTGACGCGATCGCCCTGAAGTGGCTGGGCTTATTGCCCTCATCCTGGTAGTGCAGGCAGGGCCTGGTTGACCCATCGACTGAAGAGGGAAGAGAGCGCCTGGCTGAGGAAGCGGCCCGGAGTCTGCAGCGGTAGTGTTGTGGAGCCGCTAGCTCCCCGCGCATGCTCCGTGAGTAGGCCAGCGAGTGGAAGCGAGGCGGCACTTCCTCAGAGCCGCTGATCCCCCGCGCTTGCCCAGTGAGCAGGGGAGGCGGTCTGAAGAGAGAGAGGCGGCGCTCGCGTAAGGATCTTGTCTCCCGCGTTTGCTTTGAGGAGCGAGCGCCTGGAGCCCCGACGACCCCCTCATTTCTGGAGCGCCTGGAGCCCCCGACGACCCCCTCCTTTCTAAAGCGCCTGGAGCCCCCGACGACCCCCTTATTTCTGAAGCGTCTAAAACCCCCAGCGGCCCCCCTCCCTCCTTTTTCTGAAGAACCTCGGCAGGAGGGAGTGGAGAGAGGCCGGTGGGACCTCAAGAGAGCCTAAAATCGTCAGCAACGCGTGGGGACTGGGACAACATCGTCCCCACGCTACAGTAAGAAGTGGGGCTCTCTATTTTCTGGGAGTGCTAAGTAATGGTGAATTCTTACTGTTGACAGATGCTTTCCCTCCTCAGTGGGATAGAAGTCCTGGGGAGCAACAGACAAATCTGACACATATTTAACTGGCCTAAAAAGGCATAAAAGGTTACCTGCTTATTATTGATATAGTGCTTATAAAATGTAAGGCAACATAGAAATTCATTGGTAATTTACATCAGAAGATTAAAAGTGTTACTGCAAGTGCTGAGACCAGTTGTAGATTACAGAACCTTCTAGAAACTATGCTTAATTAAATGCTAGGATCTCTAGTAATGTAAAGTTAATGACTAGTTAGCACCTTGGTAGAGATTATCTTAAATTCCTGATTACGAGGTATTGTGTTTTCTCTCCAACAGGGAATCTGCATAAGAGGTCAATCTAGTAATGGTGAAAAGCTAAGCATATGTACCAGTTACCTGCATTGAGTTGTAATTCTCTTTCTATAGACAAACAGTGGTATAATGTTTCCTAAACTAAGTGTAAATTTTTCCTGTGTGAATACTAAGAGTTAAAGCAAAGAGAATCCTATTTTTATAAAACAGCTCATATTTTCCTAACATTTTTGGTGTAGCGTTTTCTTTTGTGTGCTATTGCGTGGTTTTATTCTTGGGTGGTCTGCAACCTTAACACTGTGCCTCTGAAATGCATGTCTTGCCCTAGGCCAGGCTACCCAGTTCCAACATTTGGTGCCTAGCGGTGGGATTACTGACTTGGTTGCAGCTACTCACTAGTAATTCAACGCAATACACTAAACCTACACCAGGAGTTTTCTCCTTGCGGCCCTCCTAATTTACATTTTTGTTTTTCTAAATTTATTTCTGGTGGTGGGTGGAGGTTGACCCTAGGACACTTTTGGTTTCCTCCTGTGTGAAAAGTTTATACTCTAGCAAAAATGGAGATAAATGTGGAAGAGCTGGATAACTATACTGTGACCCAACTAAAGGACTGGTGTCAGCAGCAAGGTGTGTTTTTCAACAAGGGTGCCAAGAAAGGCGAGCTGCAGACAAGCATACGGGCATGGGTGGAGGCTCATTCCGGGGAGGTACCAGTGTCAGAGGGGAGTGACAGGGACACTGTCGTTGAGACTGCAATGCTGTACCAAGCGGAGGGGGGAAATCTACTGACAGGTTCCAAGACACCTCCCAGGGCGGGCAGCAGCGTCTCGGAGAAGGGTTTAACCGAAGCCGAGCTAGAAGATAGAAGGGAGGAGAGGAGAATGAGGCTGGAGTTAGCTAGGATGGATATGCAAAGGGAGGAAAGGAGGTTAGCTCATGAGCGAACCCTCAAGGAGATGGACCTACAGGTCCTAATACGAAGGCCTCCCACTCCAGACAATGGTGGCAGCGAAAAGAAAGTAGACACCAGGGAATCCAGACCCTATTTACCAAAAGATGTCATCGCTAGTTACACCTCAGGTGATGACATTGCCAAATGGTTAGCCGCCTATGAAGTTTCTTTAAGGGCTCACGGGATCCTAGAAACTCACTGGGGAGGTGGGCTGTACAAATACATGCCACCTGCTGGCAGAGACACCTTGTTGGCTCTGGAGCAGGATGAGCAAACCCACTACCCTGCCATGAAGGTGGCACTGGTGAAAAAGTTTGGACTTACCCCTGAAAGGTACAGACAAAAATTCAGGGGAAGTCACAAAATGAGTAACCAGAATTGGGTAGACTTTCTAGACTATGCCAAGAAAGCTTTAGAGGGTTGGGTCAAGGGCAGCGAGGTAAAAGATTATGAGGGGCTGTACAATCTATTTTTGAAAGAACACCTCCTCGAGAAATGTTTTCCCGAGTTGCGCCAACACCTGGTGGACAGCAAGCTGACCGATCCCCGGAAGCTTGCAGAGGAGGCGGACACTTGGGCAAGTACCCGGATGTCCTCCAAGGGGACTGGAGGGGATTCTCAAAAAGCCGGACAGGGCGCCCCCCAGAAGAAAGAGGGAGGAGATAAAAAGAAGGAGTTCTCCAAAGGTCCCCAAAATAATTTCCAAGGTAAGGGAGCAGGTTTCACCCCTAGGGCAAACCCGCCCAGAAACCCTAATCCTGGCCAAAGCCAGCAGCCAAGGGTTCTCCACTGTTTTGAATGCGGTGGTGTTGGACATTATAAGGGAGATGTCAAATGCCCAAAGAGACCACCCCCTCCCACCGGAGGAAAGTCACCGGGAGTAGCTAGTGTAGCGCTCGGGGAGGAGTTGCCCTTAGATAAGGGGGGTGAGTGGGCGGGTGTCACCTTAGTGTCCCTGGGAGAGCGGGAGATGGTGCCAAAGATCCAGGTGCCCCCAAATACTATCAAGTATGGGCAATGGGTTACCATCAATGGCCAAAGAGGGGAGGCTCTGAGAGATACAGGAGCCAGTATGACTATGGTGAGAAGTCAACTGGTGTCTCCAGAGCAGGTTGTTCCTAATGTACTCCACCCCGCCGCGATGGCTGACGGCAGAATGGGCCACTATCCAGTGGCTGAGGTTCCCTTTGAGTGGGAAGGGGTTGCAGGTTCACTTCGAGTTGCCGTAAGCCCTGCCGTGCCAGTTGATTGTCTGTTGGGGAATGACATGGAGCACAACACTTGGAGAGAGGTGGAATACCGGACGCATTCTGCGATGCTGGGTACACCTGACTGGGCCTGTGTAAGCACACGGTCTGCGACTGCCCGGAGAGGGAGTTCGCCTGGGTTGGAGCCTGGAACAATGGCCCAACCCGCTGCCAAAAAGGGTCAGAAACGGAGACAGGGACAGCCTGCTTCGGCTTCCACGCCCCATGAGACAGATCGGCCACCTGCAGTGGTAGGCCAGGAGTCCGTGGAGGGGGGAGTAGACTCTCTGGAGGATTTACCCATCCCTGCTGAATGGCATGTGGAGGGAGGTCCTACCAGAGAAGAATTCTGTAAGGGGCAGAGAGAGTGCCCTACCCTTGAGGGACTGAGGCGTCAGGCTGAAGCCCAGGCAGCAGGTGATGCTACGGGACACCACCATATTTACTGGGAGGATGGCCTCCTCTACAGTGAACCCAAGGTACCTCTACCTGGCTCATCAAGGGCCTTGGTGGTCCCGCAGCAATACCGAGCCTTTCTGCTGGAATTGGCTCATGCGATACCACTGGCAGGACACTTAGGCCAGGACAAGACCTTTGCACGGCTTGTCCTCCACTTTTACTGGCCTCAGATGAAAGTGGCGTCCAACACATATTGTAGGACATGTGTAACCTGCCAGGCCAGTGGGAAGACAGGGGTGAAGCTAAAGGCTCCCCTGGAACCACTTCCTGTCGTTAGCACCCCCTTTGAAAGGGTGGGCATCGACATTGTAGGGCCATTGGATCCACCAACAACAGCTGGTCACAGGTTCATCCTGGTTCTGGTGGATCATGCCACACGGTACCCAGAGGCCATCCCTCTGAGGACTGTTACTGCACCTGTGGTAGCTAGGGCCCTGATGGGAATCTTCACTAGGGTAGGATTCCCGAAGGAGGTTGTGTCTGACAGGGGGACTAACTTCCTGTCTGCTTACATGCGGACCATGTGGAAGGAGTGTGGGGTGACCTACCGGTTCACCACTCCCTATCACCCCCAGTCCAATGGACTTGTTGAGAGGTTCAATAAGACCCTGAAGGGCATGATAAGAAGTCTGCCCGAGAGCTTACGGAGGAAGTGGGACGTCCTCCTACCTTGCTTACTGTTCTCCTACAGAGAGGTGCCACAGAAAGGAGTGGGCTTCAGCCCGTTCGAGCTGTTGTATGGGCACCCGGTGCGTGGGCCTCTCAGCCTGGTGAAGGAAGGATGGGAGAAGTCTCCCAGAAAACCTCCCCAGGATGTGGTGAGCTACATGTTGGCCTTTAGAAGCCAGATGGCCAAGTTGTGGAAGCAGGCTGCTGACAACTTGGAGGATAGTCAGGCAGTCATGAAGGAATGGTATGATCAGAATGCTCACCCGGTGGAGTTGGAGCCTGGCCAGAAAGTCTGGGTGATGGAACCTGGAGAGCTAAGTGCCCTTCAGGATCGTTGGACAGGCCCCTTTGAGGTGTTGGAGAAAAAGGGTAAGGCCACTTACTTGGTGGATCTTAAGACCCCGAGGCAGCCCCTAAGGGTGCTGCATGCCAATCGCCTCAAACCCCACCATGAGAGGCCAGAGGTCATCCTGATGATGGTGACTGATGGTGCTGAGGAAGCAGAAAGCGAGCCTCTCCCAGACCTCTTTTCATGTCAAGAGAAGGATGGGTCGGTGGAGGGAGTAATTCTCTCCCCGTCTCTCACTCCTGAGCAACGAGAGGATTGCCGACAGGTATTGGGGCAGTACTCTTCACTGTTTTCCCTTGTCCCGGGAAGAACCCACCTGTGTACCCATGATGTGGACACAGGAGACAGCCCCCCAGTGAAATCCAAGACCTATAGGCTGTCGGACAAGGTGAAGGCTAGCATCCATGGCGAAGTTGCCAAGATGTTAGAGCTAGGAGTGATAGAACCGTCCAGCAGCCCTTGGTCCAGTCCGGTGGTGCTAGTCCCAAAAGCCGCCCCACCGGGCACCACACCAGAACTGAGGTTCTGTGTGGATTACCGAGGACTGAACTCAGTTACCAAAACTGATGCTCATCCAATCCCCAGGGCGGATGAGTTAATTGACCGGCTAGGAGCTGCCCAATACCCAAGTACCTTTGACCTTACTTCAGGGTACTGGCAGATCTCCTTGACAGATGGAGCAAAGGAAAGGTCAGCCTTCTCCACGCCTGAGGGACACTTCCAGTTCTTTGTGATGCCCTTTGGGCTCAAGAACGCCCCTGCCACATTTCAGCGACTGGTGAACCAGGTCTTCTCTGGAATGGAGGGTTTCTCGGCTGCTTACCTGGATGACATTGCTGTCTTCAGTAGCAGTTGGGAGGACCACTTGCAACATTTGCAAGCAGTTCTCCAGGCACTGAAACAAGCTGGATTGACCATCAAAGCCAGCAAATGCCAGATTGGACAGGGGTCGGTTGTGTACCTGGGACACTTGGTGGGTAGGGGGTCAGTGCAACCCCTGCAGGCAAAGATTGAGGCAATCATGGCCTGGGAACCCCCCAAGACACAGACTGAGGTCCGAGCTTTCCTGGGCCTCACAGGTTACTACCGTCGCTTTGTGAAGGGGTATGGCACTATTGTAGCGCCCCTCACAGAGCTCACCTCTAGGAAACAACCTCGACGGGTAGTTTGGACAAAGGCTTGTCAGCAAGCCTTTGAAAAGTTGAAGCAGGCAATGTGTGAAGCACCGGTCCTGAAGGCTCCCAATTTCTCCAAGGAGTTTATTGTGCAAACAGATGCATCCGAACATGGCATTGGGGCAGTGTTATCGCAACTAAATGAAGAGGGCCTGGATCAGCCTGTAGTCTTCTTGTCCAGGAGACTGCTTCCCCGGGAACAGAAGTGGAGTGCAATTGAGAGGGAAGCTTTTGCGGTGGTGTGGGCTCTGAAGAAGCTGCGGCCATACCTCTTTGGCTCGCACTTCCTGGTTCAGACTGACCACCGCCCCCTTCGTTGGCTGATGCAAATGAAGGGGGAAAATCCCAAGCTGTTGAGGTGGTCCATCTCCCTACAGGGAATGGACTTCCGGGTGGAACATCGGCCTGGAGTGGACCACGGAAACGCAGACGGTCTCTCCAGGTATTTCCGCCTTAGTGAAGAGGACTCCCAAGGGGTTGGGTAGTTCTCCCCACTTTCAGCTGGGGGGGACGCGTGTTAGACCTGTCTGGATTTTTTTGCGCAGTCCCTCCTCATTATTATTTATTTTGTCCCCTTTTTGCCCCTCATATCCTTAATATTTTTCTGTCTACTATTTTTTTAGGTGTTGGTCAAGGGGATAGGTGTTCTTTTTCCCCCCATAATCTTTTACCTCAGGCCCAGAGGCCTGTTCTGACAGGAAAGTTGGCACCACCTAAAATGGTGGCCACCAACTGCCCCAACTGTCGCACCTAGAACTTGGCCATAGCTTAACATAGGGCATTCCAGAACCTTCTGGTCCATGCTGGACCATTGAAGGGCAGCCTATAAAAGGCGGAATGCAGGGCAGCCATTTTGTCTACCTGTGGAAGTCAGCTGGAGGACAGGTGGTAGCTGAGAGTGGGAAGAGGTTGGACTTGGGGTTGACCTCCTGGACTGGGAAGCTGCCTTTTTTTTGGCCCAACCCGCTACTCCCCTGTTGGTTACTTGTCCTGGCCCCGCTGTAGGAAGTTACTGGAGACCCTGGGCGCCTAGCTGAACCTTGTCTCAAATTATACAGGGACAGCTTCTGGAGAAGGAGACTGTCGCGCTGCGAAGCGCAGTCCTCTGCCCAGCTGGTGAGACCTATCAAGGAGTGCACCTACTTTCACCCTCAGCCCCTGTCCAGGGACTGCCAACTGCCTCAGTACTGCTAGTCGCCCCCTCCTCTGGGGTTGGTGTGTGCCAGGGGGTTTGGATTAACTCAGACTACAAACTGCCTTTCCCTTTCACCAACTGCCCCTCACCTGCCTTTGCTGGCGGGTGCTCGCTGTCCGGGTGAGGCGTGGGAGGAAGGTGACGCGATCGCCCTGAAGTGGCTGGGCTTATTGCCCTCATCCTGGTAGTGCAGGCAGGGCCTGGTTGACCCATCGACTGAAGAGGGAAGAGAGCGCCTGGCTGAGGAAGCGGCCCGGAGTCTGCAGCGGTAGTGTTGTGGAGCCGCTAGCTCCCCGCGCATGCTCCGTGAGTAGGCCAGCGAGTGGAAGCGAGGCGGCACTTCCTCAGAGCCGCTGATCCCCCGCGCTTGCCCAGTGAGCAGGGGAGGCGGTCTGAAGAGAGAGAGGCGGCGCTCGCGTAAGGATCTTGTCTCCCGCGTTTGCTTTGAGGAGCGAGCGCCTGGAGCCCCGACGACCCCCTCATTTCTGGAGCGCCTGGAGCCCCCGACGACCCCCTCCTTTCTAAAGCGCCTGGAGCCCCCGACGACCCCCTTATTTCTGAAGCGTCTAAAACCCCCAGCGGCCCCCCTCCCTCCTTTTTCTGAAGAACCTCGGCAGGAGGGAGTGGAGAGAGGCCGGTGGGACCTCAAGAGAGCCTAAAATCGTCAGCAACGCGTGGGGACTGGGACAACATCGTCCCCACGCTACAGTAAGGAGTGGGGCTCTCTATTTTCTGGGAGTGCTAAGTAATGGTGAATTCTTACTGTTGACAGATGCTTTCCCTCCTCAGTGGAATAGAAGTCCTGGGGAGCAACAGACAAATCTGACACATATTTAACTGGCCTAAAAAGGCATAAAAGGTTACCTGCTTATTATTGATATAGTGCTTATAAAATGTAAGGCAACATAGAAATTCATTGGTAATTTACATCAGAAGATTAAAAGTGTTACTGCAAGTGCTGAGACCAGTTGTAGATTACAGAACCTTCTAGAAACTATGCTTAATTAAATGCTAGGATCTATAGTAATGTAAAGTTAATGACTAGTTAGCACCTTGGTAGAGATTATCTTAAATTCCTGATTACTAGGTATTGTGTTTTCTCTCCAACAGGGAATCTGCATAAGAGGTCAATCTAGTAATGGTGAAAAGCTAAGCATATGTACCAGTTACCTGCATTGAGTTGTAATTCTCTTTCTATAGACAAACAGTGGTATAATGTTTCCTAAACTAAGTGTAAATTTTTCCTGTGTGAATACTAAGAGTTAAAGCAAAGAGAATCCTATTTTTATAAAACAGCTCATATTTTCCTAACATTTTTGGTGTAGCGTTTTCTTTTGTGTGCTATTGCGTGGTTTTATTCTTGGGTGGTCTGCAACCTTAACACTGTGCCTCTGAAATGCATGTCTTGCCCTAGGCCAGGCTACCCAGTTCCAACAGTGGCTCTAATGATAATTGTATTTTTTTTCTCTTTTATATAAATTGTAGAGACTGTGTTTTTTATATATGTGCTTTTATGGCTGTAATAGCCTAAATAAAGTCTTTAACAGCAAACAGCAACAAATATGACCACCACACACTAAGTTATATTTATATTATATTTGTTTATTTGTACTCGTAGTAATTGAACCACAACATTAAATGCAACATTTCACTGATGTTCTTCTCCTGGCTTCTTTGCTTTTAGGTGCACAAAAAGACAGAGGAGGAGGTCTCCTCATCACCCGTTGTACTGCCAGACAGAAGTCCTGCTGCGAACAATGTCACGTGACGTGTGGCCACAGACATCTCTGCAACTTGTGCAACAGCGTCCTGCTGACATCTGACGAAGAGGGCCCCAAAGAAAGTTACCAGGTCCTCTAGTCCTAAGAAAGTTGCCAGTGAGAAGAAGGAACAGAAGAATTAAGTGGCACTTGCCAAGACTGGTGTGCAGCCCTCGCTGTTTTTTGGGGAAACAAAACTTACGCCTGCAGCAGCGGTGTCAGGTGGGGACCAAGCTGGGAGCAGCACCTCCGCATCAGCGGGCCCACCCCACCAACCTAGGCCCAAGCCCATGAGTGTTGCAGAGGTGGCCAGTCTACTAACGAGCAGTGTTGTTGAAATGTCATTTTCACAAAGTAGTACCCAATCAACGCAGGCGGAAATTCAGCAGATAAGTGGGCAACAACAGCTGCAACAACAGCCACAACTACAGCCCACAATAGTAGTTGTTCCTCCTGAAGTAGGGGCAGTTCAGGAAATCGAGCTTCCTGCAAAGAGGAGCAAGCCACTCTTTCAGAAGATCCATTGTCTTCTAGATCTCCAACAAGGAAAAGGAGGGTTAGTCCATCACCTTCTTCTTCAAACCCCGCTTCTGATAATCTAGATGCCACTTGGAAACCACCAGCTCAGCTGAGAGTGATGCACGCTACAAGACAAGGCTAGTGAAAAGGAAGGTTCCAGAAAGCCTTAGAGTTATGGAGGTAGATGTAGGAGAGGGCGATGATGACGAGCCAGTCATCACGGACATCACTACCAGCCCAGAGGAGATGGAGACCAATTTTATTACCCTATCCAAACTTGCTGCGAAGGATGTAGCACCGATACCACCAAGACAGGAAACACCACCTCCAGCTTCCATATTTGCATTTGCTAAGACCCGGCAGGGACCTACATCAAGCTCACCTCAGGTAGTGGTACTGTATGTGCACAGAGTCAAATTCCACGCCCACCCTCCAGTTCATCTGGCATTGAAAGTGGCACCTCCAGCAGCACCAGAAAGTACACCTCCCCAGTTTGGGACTTCTTTTCGATTAGCAGTACGGAGGAGAACATTGCTATATGCTCAAATTGTCGAGAAGCTGTTAGGCGGGGGTAAGCTTGGTACAAACTATGGTACCGGAGGCCAAACAAGACATCTCAGTTACACCACATGATCCAGTGGGAGGCTCACCTACTTCGCTTACAAAAAAGTAAAACTGTACCCATTACTGTTGGTGGGGATGAAGAAGTAGAAGAAGATATGATCGCGGTGGAAGGTGAACAAGAGGGAGACATTTCTAGCCCTGTCCCCAGCAGTGTAGTGGTACCGCTCACTTCCTCAGCAACATCTCAATGGCACCGTAGTAAGAAGAGTCATACTCAGAGTCAGACTGAGACACCAAGGCAACCGACTACTTCAATGAAAAAAAGTGCATCATTGTTGAGCCTACCTGGGTACAAGAAGAGCGCTGCACCACAAAGGAAAATAATCCAGCCTACCATTGACAGCATTCTTAGGTCGGAGGGGCAGTACAAACACAACTACACAACAACACGTTTGTACAATGCGAACCTGGCTAAAATGTTAGCGCTGGACCTTCTCCCTTTTTCTTTTGTGGAAGGGGTGGGTTTCCTTGAATTTGTGTCAGCCACCTGCCCTAAATGCAAGGTTCCCAGTCGGTCCTATTTCGCCAGAGTTGCTGTTCCAGCACTACATCACGATGTGCTGGAATTGCTTGGACAAGCTTTGCAGCAGAGTGCTGTTCACAATATCCACCTGACAACAGACATGTGGACCATTTGCCAAGCCACTGGTTACATGTGCATCACTGCACACTGGATCACTTTTGTGGGGTTTAGAGAAAAGATATCTGAAACAGGTGCTGTTGACACTGCCGAGATTTTTAATGCTACTCTGAAACATGCAACTGGTGCCATGTTCACCATGGAGAAATCTCATACTGCTGCAAACATTTTGGAAGAGTTTAACAGCAAGGTCTTTGAATGGCTGCGCCCAAGAGGGCCTAACATTGGTATTGTTCCCACGGATAATGGCAGTAATGTACTTAAGGCCATGGGGGATGGTGGCTATTTCAGGGTCCCGTGTTTGGCGCACTGCATTAACATTATTGTTTAAGACTTTCTGAAAAAAGAAGCCATAGTAATAACTTACTGATCACCTGCCGAAGAATATGCACACATTTCAGCCATTCTTTTAAAGCCCGCAAGCACCGGAGGATCATTCAACTTGAATACAGAATGCCAGTCAAAGCACTCATCCAGAAGGTTGCAACACGTTGGAACTCAACTTATTACATACTTGACCGTCTGTTTAAGCAGTACAGACCAATCAATGAATATGTCATGCAAAGAGAGGATGCCACTATGAAAGGCATGACCCTTCATATAGACCAATGGTGCCTAGTTAAATGTCTGATAGAGATGCTTCTTCCTTTCGAGGTCTTAACAAGTGAAGTCAGCAAGGAGGACTGTACTATAGGCCAAGCTATCCCATTGTTGCACATGCAACAGCTGAAGGAGGTGTCTGAAGCGTACAAAGGTGTGGAAGAAAAAAATGAAGCGTATGAGTTGGTGGAGAGCTTATCCCGTCGCTTAGCTGGAAATACAAGGGTGCAAAATAAGATTGTGTCAGAAGAACATTACATTTGTGCCACAATTCTGGCTCCACGGTACAAATCGGCACTGAACAGTAAGACATTAACTACTTTTTTAGATGTGGACGTTGCCCGGTACAAAAGATGGATAGCTGAGGTAGCCACTCACTTTGAAAATGAACGGCTAGCAATTAAAGGCCTGCTACTCAAACCCACAACAAGTACTGCAGCAGGGCATCCTGCGTCAAGTTCCAATTCAGAGCTTGAGGGCAGTGCGTTTGCAACAGCAACAACCGGATCATCAGCCCCAGTAACATCGGCACAGGATTGGTATTTACAGCAAGGGCTTTCTAGGTCCTGTGCTGATGCAAAGACAAAAGAGGCCAAACAAAGTGTAGCACCTCTGAACATTAAGTGGATGGTCCAGGCCTAGTTGGATGACCCTACAGAGGTCTACATTGATCAAAACCCATTGCGTTATTGGTATGGGAAAAGGAACCAATGGCCAGCGCTCAGCAGGTGCGCGATAAACTATCTGGCTTGCCCTGTCGCAAGAGTCTCTTCTGAACGTGTTTTCAGTGCTGCTAGTGCCATTGTAACAGTGAAAAGGACCAGTCTCTCGCCCATAAACGTGGAGAGGTTAACCATGATATACCACAGAATTACACAATACAAGAACCAAAACAGGAAGATGAGGACAGCGGCTTAGGTGACGGAAGTAGTGTGTTAGATGATTACCTACTTCTGTTTATAACCCCAGAGTTTGAGGATGAGCTATACTTCCCTGACAACTAGGCTTGAACTTCGTACTTTCTTCCTTCCTTATTTACTTTTATTATTTGTGGGTGTCTGTCTTTCTGGTTTGAAACTTCGAATCACAACAAATCCATCACCACCGTCTTCTAGTCTTTTTATTGCCATATTGGAGGTGCAGCTGTCTGCATAAATCCACTACTCCGAGTCCTGCTCCTCCATCCTCCTGACTCGCCCTAAATCTATTTCCCTCAAGCCAGAAGATGATCATTGGATGTTGAATAATACGTTGCCTCCAAAAGAAGTGGAACAAGATGACTACTATAGCTATCCTCCTTTCCGAGCCGAAGGAGGATGCCCCTTAACTTAAGATGTGAAGAAAGTGGAGCAGGTAATGAATGATGGCATGCATTGGGCGCTGACTCTGAGAGTGATTGGTGTTTGTGTTGTTGTTGTTTGTTGTGCATGAAGTGAATTCATTGAGTACCATTATTATTTAATCTACACACTAAAGGTAACTAAAGTCAATGTTTCCCTTCTTGTTGTTTAATAACAGTAATAACAAAATGTTACTACTACTGCAGGTCGGCCCATTACACTGCACACTGAGTTGGACAACACCATGATGATGACCACAGTGACATAATATCTTCGCAGTCACTCAGTAGGATCGGAGCTGATTGATGAAATTACTCAGGGCGTTTCATGAATGGCAAAAAAAAAGGTAAACAAGTCAACAACAACCACAGCAGACCTACATGTCTATGTAGTGGTGGAGTTGAGTCAGTGTAGTGGTATGACTGACAGTGGTGCATTGATTTAGTCACTTAATGTGGAAGATGCTATGTTGCTGTATATGTGCTGCTTTGTCTGTCTCTGTCAATATATAAGTTAAATGAAGGTTGGGTCACGGGTGCCGTGGGCCTGCTTTGTCCTGTTGTTGTTGTAGGTTAATGCTGGAAACAGAGTAGACATGATGTATCAAACCCATGCTTCCTCAGAAAGTGTTCTTGTTGCACTCCACCGTCATTTATGCATTTTTTTCTCCTTGAGTTTTCAATATCCCTTTAGTTTTTCCATCTACAATTACAGGCCGGCTCTTACCCTGTGCTATACTGGGAAAAAGAACTCACACTCACCTTACCAATCCGCATCCTCCAGGCAGGCAGTGGTGGCACCCAAGATTGATGAACGGAGCGTCCATGGAAGAGAGGACCAAGAGGAATGCCAAGATGCAACTCCCCAATTTGACCAGGATAATATAGCAGTAACACTATCAACATCCATCTTTTAAATAATTTGATTCATTTTTTATCTTCCAACATTACGACTGTGTGTTGTTATTATGTTTGCTCTCTGCTAAGTTATAATTCATCCCTACAGCTATTTTTTTTATTTTCTTTGCTATATTTAAAAGTAAGCCCGCTACAACAGAACAGAAACTGTATGTAATTTGGGTCTCTAGAGGGAAGACAGGCAAGGCAAATTGCATAATATATTGCTGTCCCGTACTGTCTAATTGTCTAGTAGTAGCTAGTTAGTAAGCACTACTTATCATTAACCATCAACTTGTCATCCCCATGCAAGCATTTGCTTTTTCTCCCTTAACAGATTTATGGATATTGTCATCTGCCAATATTGTGTTTTGTTGTTTGTCCATGCGTAGTGTTTTTCTTTGTCAAACCTTTCCCCAAACCCCTCTTCCCAACCATACATCAAACCCTAACCCTCTTCCCACAGGCTATGTGATTTATTTTGAGGTGTGACTAAATTAATTGTACACCAATAATTGATCACACGCCTGCTGGGGCGGATGTGGTGAAAGCAACTCTAATTCAATTTCAAGGCAGGGCGAGGATCTTCTTCTGTCTGCCCACCCATGCTCAGTATATTTAAATTGCAAGTAATTTTTTTTTCCAAAGGAACCTAATCCATCATAATTAATTTCCGGCATCAATTGGATTCATCATAATCCCCCTAAACAGCACTAAAGGTTACCCTTGTGTCGAGTGACTCAACACAACTATATTTTGTAACTTGTTGTACTAGGCTATCCCCGCCACCATTATGTTTTATTTACTTCGTTCTACTACTCCTCCCAGAGTCTCTCTCAGGCGACTGGCTGTCTCATTTTCTTTTTTTGCAAATGCTACTGCCAATGTCTACTGCTACCACCACAACCGTGGCATCTCCATACTCTTGGGAAACCAAACCAACATCTTCATGACGCCATCGCTGTGCCTAATGAAACATCAATCACAGGTAAGAAAAGAAGTTTGGGGGAGGTCTAATAATGCACTAGGAGGAGTGAATGATAGTACTAGTAGGACAAGTCACTCAGTGAGGGGTACCACATCTATCTGTTTGTGTGTTACAAAATCCGCAGATTATGTAAATTAAACACTGGCTGCGGCCCTGCAGCAGCAAGGAAGGAAAGCATGTGACGTAAAACAGTAACCCCCCACAAAACATTAGCAACGTATGCTATGTTTAAGTGTAAATATAATTTAATACCTGAACAAAAATAAACTATGTAAAAAAATCCCACAACCCCCGACTCACCCCTCTCCCTAACCCAACCAATGTCCTAAACGAGAAAGTCCCACGGTAACCAATGTCCAAAATGTCCATTCTGAAGCCCAACGCCCAATTCCCACACACCAAAAAAAGAATTGAAAAAGGGGCAATCCAAAAGGGTCTCTTATCGGTGGGATCTTCAGATTTCCCTCTCCAGGACCTTGAACTTCCTTTTCAGCTCCTCTACCTGCTCCTCTAGACGCGCATTCGGGAGGAGCATGCGACGCGCATATGCCCTGCAGTTGCATCCACAGGGGGGGCTGCAGTGCTGGATGTTAAACTGCGGCGGCAAGCGGCTGCCTGACCGCAGCGCCGTACCACTGGAGGGGCCTGGCCGGGGCCCGGGGCATCGAAGGAGGCTGCAGCTACTGCTGCCTCCTCTTTCGCCAGAACCACCAGCTGCCAGTATTCTTTTCAGATGGCCTCCAGCTTCCGGCACCGGGCCATGGCTGCCAACTCATTCCTGGTTGGTTTGGGAAGGAGGAGCTATATCAAGAAAGAAAAAAAGACTGTAACCAATACTCTTAGCAAAACAGTACCACAAAATTAATTCAACACATAGTGGCACAGTAGCACTAGCAAGCACAGTACATAACATTTGTGGTATGTATCTATCCTCCCACTTCCTTGGCCTCTAACAATTGTGGGAGTTTCAGGCATTATACTAGCACTATGGACTTGAATACACAGTACACCAGTCTTCTTCTGCTCTCTTGTTTAGCAAAATTACATAACCTTGTTGTAGCCGGCATGCCAGCTTGCGCCCAAGACAAACATGTTCGAGTCATGACGCAGACTCATGTTAGTTTTATTTACTACTGTCTGCAAGGTGAGGAAGCTCATATTTTTCTATTACGGTTGGCACTCGCCATACTCTCTCTGATACATCAAGGGCAACTGCTCAATTTCACTTTCACCCTGCCCTGTGTGACTACTACAAAAAGGCAGATGATATCTGATCCAATGATCATTGCTTATAAATGGGACGACATGAGGTACTTTGTTTTGATTGTGTAACCACTAACCAGCTGATAGGCCACCCATGGCAAGCTGGCTAACACAGTCGAAAATAAATTATCATAGGTAGGGAATGGTCCTCGGAGTCGGAGGAAGGCGCTTGATAACTAGCAAGACCACTGACTCATTGTCAGTGAAATTGCTCTCCCACCCTCGCAGCTCCACCATTAAGTGAGGTGCCCCTGCCCCTGCACTCTTGAGTGTTGGTGATCGAGGCCCTCCTCCACCCGCAGGTTTCCCTGCGCCTCATCCCTGGTGGTCCAGTGGACCTCTGTCTCCTTCCTTTCTTTCTGCTCCCACACTCGTTTTTCTCCCCTTTCTATCTTTCACCTTTCTGCACCTCTGTTCTTTTGCGCCTTATTTCTGCCCATTTCCCTTTCTCTCCCTCTGCTCCTTCACTCGTTTTCACTCGTTTTTTTCCCCTTTCTATCTTTCACCTTTCTGCACCTCTGCTCTTTTGTGCCTTATTCTTGCCCATTTTCCCTTTCTCTCCCTCTGCTCCTTCTCTCGTTTTCACTCGTTTTTTTACACTTTCTATCTTTCACCTTTCTGCTCTTTTCTGCATCTCTGCTCTTTTGTGCCTTATTTCTGCCTATTTTCCCTTTTTTCTTTATCCCTTCTTTCCTCCCTTTACCTTTGCCCGCCGCTGCTGCCCCCGCGGCCCCCCCCCCAGCACGACCGGCCCAATCCAGCTCCCCTCCCCGCTCTCGCCTCCCAGCTGTCCAGCCCTCCCCGACCCCTACTTAATGGCGGCCACTGCGGGGACAGGCGAGCAAGACCACTGACTCATTGTCAGTGAAATTGCTCTCCCACCCTCGCAGCTCCACCATTAAGTGAGGTGCCCCTGCCTCTGCACTCTTGAGTGTTGGTGATCGAGGCCCTCCTCCACCCGCAGGTTTCCCTGCGCCTCATCCCTGGTGGTCCAGTGGACCTCTGTCTCCTTTCTTTCTTTCTGCTCCTTCACTCGTTTTTTCTCCCCTTTCTATCTTTCACCTTTCTGCACCTCTGTTCTTTTGCGCCTTATTTCTGCCCATTTCCCTTTCTCTCCCTCTGCTCCTTCACTCGTTTTCACTCGTTTTTCCCCCTTTCTATCTTTCACCTTTCTGCACCTCTGCTCTTTTGTGCCTTATTCTTGCCCATTTTCCCTTTCTCTCCCTCTGCTCCTTCTCTCGTTTTCACTCGTTTTTTTACACTTTCTATCTTTCACCTTTCTGCTCTTTTCTGCATCTCTGCTCTTTTGTGCCTTATTTCTGCCTATTTTCCCTTTTTTCTTTTTTCTTTATCCCTTCTTTCCTCCCTTTACCTTTCCCCGCCGCTGCTGCCCCCGCGGCCCCTCCCCCCCCAGCACGACCGGCCCAATCCAGCTCCCCTCCCCGCTCCCGCCTCCCAGCTGTCCAGCCCTCCCCGACCCCTACTTAATGGCGGCCACTACGCAGCCGCGCAGCTGGTGCACCGAAGGCGCATCAAAGGCAAGCACGTCTGCGCCCGTCTGCGACCCGTCCGCGACCAGCACCAGGAACCCTGGACCTCCGCCCCGCCAACGCTATGACCCAGCAGCACTCCACGCACTCAACCCAGGCTGCAACAACAACTGCAAGCTAGCATCACCAGCCGACACCCATGGACCCTTCAGCTGTCACCGCTGCCGGCACACCTGCAGCACCGCCAAGAACACGGATCCAGCACAACCCTTCCACAAGAACACAACCGAACTGAAGACCCTGCAATGCATCCTCCTCAACGTCCGATCCCTCCACAAACACGCCACAGAAATCTGGGACCTCCTCGACAGCACAACCCCAGACGTAGCATTCTTCACCGAAACCTGGACCAACACCACCTCGGGACCGGACATCGCCATCGCCATCCCCCAAGGATACAAGATCTCCAGGAAGGACCGCCCCATCCACCCAGGAGGAGGAATCGCCATCGTCCACAAATCCAGCCTCCGCCTGAGCACACTCCCTGACGAGTCCACAGAACTGATGGAACACCTTCACTTCAAGATACTGGCCAGCCCCACCGCCGCCCTTCGAGGAACCCTCATCTACCGACCCCCTGGACCCCGCGGACCCTTTGCCAACTCCATCACGGACATTATCTCCCCGCAGGCCATCGCATCCACCAACTACACCCTGCTGGGAGACCTCAACTTCCACCTCGATAATCAACTGGACCCCAACACCACATCCCTCCTGGACAACCTCCACAACATTGGACTCCGCCAGATCGTGACCGAGCCCACGCACTCAGCAGGACACACCCTCGACCCCCTCTTCACTACAGGAAACTCCATCACCTTCAGCCACACCACCGAACTCCCATGGACCGACCATCGTTGCGTCCACTTCACCTTCAGAACACCCACCATCCACAGACACCAGCACCTGCTTCCACAAAGAAACTGGACCAAAATCACCGATGACCAGCTCACCTCCTCACTCAACAACTCCACCCCAACCATCGCGGAAAACGATGACCCCAACACCGCAGCCCGAACCCTGCATAGATGGATCTCGGACAGCACCAACACCATAGCCCCCCTCAAGAAAAACAACAATACCCGTGCCAAGAAAGCCAGATGGTTTACCACCGAACTTCGAGAGTCCAGGCGCACATGCCGCCGCCTCGAAAAGGCCTGGAGAAACACCAAATCCACAGAAGCCCACAACAACTTCAGAGCCGCCACCAACGCCCACCATCAACTCATCAGAGAAACGAGGAAAAAAGCGATTGAAGACAGAATCTCCACCCACGCACACAACAGCAAGGAACTCTTCAGCATCATCAAGGAGTTCGCCCAACCCACCAGCGAGTCTACCGACATCCCTCCCTCACAAGACCTCTGCGACAAACTCAGCATCTTTTTCCACCACAAAATCAAGAGCATCTACGACAACTTCGACGAAGACAACCAACACACTGAACCCTCACCAACCACCCCCGACACCCGGAAACCAGCGATTGATGACTGGACAGCCCTCACCACCGAAGACACACTGAAGACAATGAAGTCAATCCACTCAGGGGCCCCCACGGACCCCTGCCCCCACCACATCTTCAACAGAGCCGCCAACACCATCGCACCCATGCTCCGCCAAACCATCAACCGCTCCCTGGCGACCGCCTCATTCCCCGACGACTGGAAACACGCCGAGGTCAACCCCCTCCTAAAGAAACCCTCAGCGGACCCCACCGACCTCAAAAACTACAGACCCATCTCCCTGCTCCCGTTCCCAGCGAAAGTAATCGAGAAAGCCATCAACAGCCAACTCGCCACATTCATTGAAGAACACAACATCCTCGACTCCTCCCAATCCGGCTTCAGAAAAAACCACAGTACGGAAACCGCCCTCCTCGCCGCAACAGACGACATCCGCACCTTACTGGACAAAGGAGAAACAGTAGCCCTCATCCTCCTCGACCTATCAGCGGCGTTCGACACAGTCTCCCACCGCACCCTAATACGCAGACTCTACGATGCAGGAATCCAGGACAAGGCCCTCGACTGGATCTGCTCCTTCCTCTCCAGCAGGACGCAGCGGGTCAGACTCCCCCCTTTCCTCTCGGACCCCACACCTATCACCTGCGGAGTCCCCCAGGGCTCCTCCCTCAGCCCGACGCTCTTCAACGTCTACATGGCTCCACTTGCCCCCATCGTCAGAACCTACGGACTCAACATCGTGTCATATGCAGACGACACCCAGCTCATCCTCTCCCTATCCAACGAGCCCAACACCGCCAGACGTAACTTTCGAGAAGGCATGGAAGCCGTCGCCAAATGGATGAAAAACAGCTGCCTACAACTAAACACCAACAAAACAGAAGTACTCATCATGGGCCCAAACCCCGACGCCTGGAGTGACACCTGGTGGCCCACCGCCCTCGGAAACCCGCCAACCCCCACAGACCACGCACGCAACCTGGGAATCATCCTGGACTCCGAGCTCAAAATGGACCGCCAGATCAACTCTGTCTCATCTTCCTGCTTCCACACCCTCCGCCTCCTTCGTAAGACCTTCAAATGGATCCCCCTCGAACACCGAAAGACAGTCACTCACGCCCTGGTCACCAGCAGACTAGACTACGGCAACGCACTCTACGCCGGAATAAACAAAAACCTCATCCGCAAGCTACAGAACATCCAGAACGCCGCCGCAAGACTGGTCCTCAACCTGCCAAAACACTGCCACATCTCCCAGCACCTGCGCACACTCCACTGGCTCCCTGTCGAGGCGAGAATCACCTTTAAGATGCTCACCCACGCACACAAGGCCCTCCACGGCACCGGACCAGCATACCTGAACAGCCGACTCAAATTCCACGCACCCCAAAGGACCCTACGATCAGCCCAGCTTTCCTACGCTGTGGTCCCCCGCACCAGAAAGACCAGATCGGGAGGCCGCTCCTTCTCCTTCCTCGCGGCCAAAGCATGGAACGCCCTTCCGCTCCACCTCAGACAGACAACATCGCTCCCCATCTTCGCAAGAAACCTCAAAACCTGGCTCTTCGACAGACCCCCTCCTTGATGGAATGGAACCTGCACCCCCCCAACCCACCTCCCACCCCTAGCGCCTTGAGACCCTTACGGGTGAGTAGTCGCGCTTTAACAAACTCCTGATTGATTGATTGATTGATAACTACATACATACACAATATATATATGCTGTGCTTGCAAACTACTATGAGTCAAGGGAGTATTCTGAAAATACAACTTATAATATCCTCGGCTTTGCTACTCTGGTGCAGTTTCTTTTACATTCTCTTCAAACTAAGACTCTTTATCCAGTGACACTCTTCACCTATGCTATCTAAGATGAATACCATCCAGGCATCCATCCATTCAAAGTAAACATCTATCATTCTTCTTAATCTCTCAACAAACCTTAGTTTGTTTCACCAACAACAAACATTTATTCTTTTTTTTAAACCATCACCCATGCGTCCTTCCTTGCTTGCCTTGGCTTTTAGTTTGATCCAAACACCAATGAGTATTCTTGCTATCCACCCATACAGGTTCACCCACCCAGGCAGGCATCTTTTCTTTCACCTTCCACCCATCCATGCATCTGATTCCGATCAGCCACCTATGCAAGCTTCCCACGTATCCTTCTCTGCTAGTCATATTACATCTCACCCGTCCTTCCTGCTTACACCCTTCTTTCCCTTTTCGTTCAACACATGCATCAAGGTCATCTGATCTGACTTTTAGTCTTCTCCATAAAACTTTCACAGCTGAGTTGAAATCAGATAGAAGAGGCAATTGGTTACTCAACTCCCGACTCTAATGCTATTGCTAAGGCAAAGTAAAGGGTGTCTTCTCCAACCGTTGTTCACTACAATTTTATACTTACTAAGTCTCAACAGTACAGTGAAGGTACACCCTTGCGAGTGTAATGTCAATAAGTAAGGAATGTAATAACATAACACTGCCCGCCACTGCTGCTGGCTCACTCCCTGTAGCTCCTGCAGGTGCTGCATCTCCTCACCCTCCAAAATGGCCACGTCGCCATCACCGCTGACCCCGGCACTAGTGGTCTGTGGTACGCCTAGAAAAAACATTACACATTTTTAGATGCCATATACACCTCCCCCTATTTATTCTTTTTCTTCACTAGCAAGATTGAAAAAAAAGTTAATACATACATATACAACATATATCACTAGTACAAATCGGGTACTAGATTAGAGTAGACACTAGTAGTGTTATATGATCCCTAGGGTCATTCTAGTCTTTGCTAAGTTAGCCTGAGCCATGCAACCATTTTTGCTTCGTGTCTTTTGTGCACGTTACCTCGCAGCTTGTTGTGTAAGGCCTTTGTGCCCACATGAGCTCATACTGCTGTCTGAGCGCTGCGTACAAGGTCGAAAAACAAGCCACTTTATTATGGAGTTCTGGTCAGTTCGTATTGCTTAGCCATAACATGCTACACTTTTCGTCATGAGTGAGAAATGCTTGCATTATACTAACGCGTACCATGTTTTTCATAACAGGCGGATGATTCTCTACTACGAACCAGAGCTTTGCAGAGCTTATGATGTGACCAGTACTTCTAGGTTCTAAGGTGAGGTCGGGGTCCCCCAGAATTCGCTCAGAGATGTTTTGTCTTCTATGGACTTGTAGTTGTAACAATGTTTATTGTTTTAATCTTATGCATTTTGCTGTTGGTGCTGGCTTGTATACTGCATTATAGGACAACGCACAGAGCTTGTTAGTTGAAAATAAATCTTTTGAACTCACATAGACTCTGTGGTATTTGGTGTGGACTTACACAAGTGAGGGAGCGAAAGGGTGTGCATTGCTTCCGCTACTCTGAGAGGTCAGGAGTGTTATGTTCTGGGTTGTCTAATCGTTGAGTATCTTCGCGGCGTTCGGGGAGCTAATAGACACTATAGCTAGTCGGTCAGGGGATTGTAAATGTAAATGTAGTTGAGCTTATATAGCGCACAGCTACCCGCAGTGGGTTTCCCGGCGCTTGCTTAGGGAACCCTTCCTGGTATTCCCCTGTGAGATAGCAGGGTATCCACAAGGTGAAAGTCAGGCATCCCGCCGCGAGGGGCCGTTGTGGAGATTAAGCAAGCTATTGCCCAGAGTCGCAGAGTGTGAACCCGTGAGTCGAGGAGGCACTGGGGCGAGAATTATCGAGTCCGTGGAATTTTTAGCCCAAGACCCACCGAGGCGGGGAATTGAACCCTGGTCCAGGACCGATCTCAGCTTCCGGGTCTGCTGCCTCTAACCCCTGAGCCACACTTCTCCATTGTGGGTCTGACTGAGGTGTGAGGAAGGTCCAACCTCCCATCACGAACGTCCTAGCTTGGGCATAGTTCTGTATGTGCAGAATCCCTACAACAGTAGTAGCATGTACTATCCTTATCCTATCAGAAATAGTAAAATATCTGGTTGGGCATTTTGTTGGTGGGAATTGTTGAAAAGCCTCAAGATTAAGAAGACTAGAAGAGGAAAACCCAAAGGACTGGGCTCATTGGCTAGAGCTATTGGTGAATCTGAGTTTTATTTAAAATCTTTTAAATAAAGAGTGGCCAACTGGGCATGCTTAGCTATAGACAGACTAACAGTAGTAGTACAGAGAGTCATAGCAGAGGCAGTTAGAGGCAGGGATAACAAGAATTTAGAAACAGATAGATCAAAGAAGATGTTGCAAAAAAAAGAATTAGGAAACCGAAATAATAGTTCGGAAAAAATAAGGTGCAGTAAAAGTTAGGGAAATATAATCATTAAAATGAACCACTGGAGGACTTACTGGGGCCAGCAGCAGAGCCTTCAGTAGAGGAGCGGTCCTGGCCCTGGGAGGCATCTTGTTCTTGTTGTCCCGCCGACTCTGACCCCTTCTTCTTGCCCCTGGGTGCTGATCATGTAAGATATAATAAAGAAAGAGACAAACATTAATGATTGGTGTGAAACAAATGAAATATTTTTTTAAACGCTCAAAAAACATTTTCGGAAACAACAATTGCAATAAAATTGACCTATCTAACATGATCAACTAGTAGTATTTCGGGATTCACTGACCGTCTACCTATTATTTATGAACACTAATCAAATGTTCCATTCTTTTTTTTAATTTTCTTTTTTGTTTTATAATGTCCTCATACATGCCGTCAGAAACGCTCTAGATGGGATTCCTCCACACCTTCCAAACAGGCAAATTCGATATCCACCCTTGTATAATGCCTATGGAGAGGAAGCAGAGTTCTCCTAGAGAGAAGACTGTATCCTAGTCCCACTCCCGTTCACAGCACCTGGAAGCCCATATGTTACTTAAGAGGACCGGACCAACAGTCCCCTGGCATAATCATAGGACCAATTTTACTTCCCCCTCCAGGCCACTAGAGCCGCCCAGATCTTACAAATACTAGATTCGTTGCAGGCCATATCGGATTGACTGGTCAAAATGATATGCTTTAGACAGTCTGCAAAGGAAGGGGGGATTTCAGATATCCAAGCTCTGCAAATTTCCCTTCTGGCGATAATTATTACATAGAACACAAATTTAGAAGCTGAAGCGTTCATACGATAATCCGACATAAAACCAAAAAAGATTAACCTTGGGCTAACTTCAATCCGCTGGAGCAACACATCCTCAAGAAAACCACATATCTCGGTCCAGAAGAGCTCGATTTTGGGACAATCCATAAACATATGCAAGTCATCTGCGGCTGGGTACTTACATCTGGGGCAGTTATAAACCATCCCAGGTCCTTTAGACAGTTTCCCAGGAGTCCAGTAAACTCTGTAGGCAGTATAAAGATGATTCCTCCTGAGTGTAGCTGGTTTCACCACTGCCTGCAACATAATGAAAGAGTCACACCAAAGTTTCTGCATTCCCTCCACATCCCCTACAAAAACACTGCCCCAGAGTTTCCCAACCTCCAACTCCACGCAATCCCCAGCTTCCAAAAGAGCCCAGTACCAGAATGAAACTTCACGTTTCCATGTACCCATTCTGGAGACTGAATCGAATATCAGACTTGCATCGTCGTTGCCCCACGACTGCATTGCCCACCATACGGATAACTGGTAGAACTTAAATCTTGTCAGTGCCCCGCAAGTCAGACCTGAGATTGACTCCCAGCTAATCAGTTGTGAATCCTTCCGAAGATCTCCCCAAAGTCTGATACCGGCTAATCTAAGTGGTTGGCAAAGTTGATCCTGAAGGCATTCAGGGGTGCCAGGGGAACCCCAAATTCGGGCCTGTGCTGTATAGTACGGAATTTCCATAACTCTTCCAATGTGCATCCAGTTATTTAGTGCTGCTCGCAGGGTCTTAAGTCGGACCTTCTTGTAGAACTTGGGATCGCCAAATTTGTAAAGAAAGAACTCCTGTCCCAGCGGAACATCATGTAGCAAGGCCTGGCATAATTGGCCAAGAGAGGAAGAATCCATTTTATTAGCCAAGATTCTGAAATTCTTAAAATGGAAAGCATGGCAATTGGAAAGTAGGTCGGGTAAAGCAAGTCTTTCCAACTTTAACCCTCTCCTGAACTTTTTCCAGGTGATTCTCGGGGTTTTTGTGGCCCATATAAAAGACCCAATTTTGCCTTGAAGTATAGCGATGTCCTAAGTGCTAAAGGATAGTGGAATTGAATTAAACAAAAAGGTTAATTTAGGAGGTTGACCCTCCGTAGATGTTCAAGGGGAGATTCGCCCAGCGCAACAATAGGCTGACAACCTCTTTAGACACCTTCTTCCAGCTGATCTTTGATGTATCTACCAGCTTCAGGGCTAGGTGTATCCCAAGGTATCTCATTTGACACTTTGCCCCCTGTATTGTATTCACATAGTTCCATCCCATTATTTCAGTTTTTTCTTTATTGATTTTATAGCCCGAGACTTTACCAAATTTCTCAGCCAATTCGAACAGCCTGGGTATGGCTTCTGCGGGATTAGAGGTATACATAAGGAGGTCATCGGCTTAAAGGGCAAACTTAAGCTCCAGTTCTGTGATTTTAAAAGACCTAATGAGGGGATCCGCTCTAAGGGAGCATATGAAAGGTTCAATATATAGATTAAATATTAACGGTGACAAAGGGCACCCCTGCCTAGTGCCTCTTGAAATAGTGAACCATTACATCAGAGCACCATTAACTAAAACTTTTGCTCGAGGGTTAAAGTAAAGGGATTTGACAGCTTCCACAAAATGTATGGGAAAACCAAAATTTTGCAGAGTCTCCCAGAGATAAAACCAATTCACCTGATCGAACGCCTTAGCGGCATCTATTGCAACTATAGTGAGTGGCAACTTTTTATCTATTGCAACCTCTATTGCCCCTATGACTTGAAAGGTGAGCTCGTTTAGCTGTCTTCCAGGTATAAACCCCCTCTGGTCTGGATGTACAATGGTCTTAATCATTTTCGCCATCCTTGCAGCCAATAACCCGGCAAAGTTTTTATGATCCGAATTTAGGAGTGAAATAGGTCTATAAGCCTCGATTTTTTGCGGGTCCTTATTCTGTTTAAGGATCAAGGACACCATCACTTCAGACCATGACAAGGGGTTGCATTCTCCCTGCATGTATATTTTAGGGTTTTTAAAACCGGCACCACCTTGCCCAATAGCCCAAGATAGACCTCTATTGGGAGTCCATCCAAACCGGCTGCTTTACCCCTATTCATTTTTTTAAGTTGTCCTCCGATTTCACCCTCGGAGATACTGGTGAGCAGAAACAGCCTATCAGCTTCAGACAACTGAGGGAGATCCCTTGAATTTAACCACTCCCTAACTTTCTCCGGTCTAAATTCGATATCTTCCTCATACAAATTAAGCATAAATGATCTTGCCTCCTCTCTAATCTTATCGTCATCATGTAACAGGGCACCTGACCCTCTTTTTACCAGGCTCTTTATGTGATTTCTGACCATATCCGCCCTTGGCTTCTATGTTTGGGACCCCCCCCAAGCAGCAAAGGCATCTTACTCATTCAAAATAAGAATCTAACTAATACCCGCTAATACCCAGTAAGCCGTGACCCCCATACTATCTGTGCGGACATTTTTTTTTAATTTTTAATTTTTATTTTATTAAGTTACATATTCCCTCCATATCCAATCCATGTCTAAAAGGGAGCATACCGGATCCCTAAACAATCATAACTACCCCCTCATCTGGGCCAAGAGGGCATCAACATCTTCAGGGGAGCTAAAGTTGTGCATCTTATTTTTCCACATTACTTTCAGTAATGCGGGAAATTTCATTTGAACCTGTGCCCCGAAACTCCTCAGTTCTGGCATTCTAGAGCCCAGCTCCCACTGCCTTTGCGCTGTTCTTTTTCCAAGATCGGAGCGAATTTGATAAAGCCCAGAGTCATAATGCAATGCCGTCTCAGTCAAGGCTCTCCCCAGGATCAGTTCTTTGACCCTATACGTCTGAAAGTTGACTAATATTTTCCTGGGGGCTTTCCTATCAGTGTGCAGCTTAAAGGGATCTCTGTGCACTCTCTGAATCTCTGACTCGAGATCAATGTCTTCTCTGTCTTTCAGCACTCCCTCCCTTAAAAGTCCACACACAAATGCCTTAATGTCCCCCTTCTCTGCCCCCGCTGGTATTTTGAGGATCCTCAGGTTATTTCCCCGTGCTTGCATTTCAAGCCTCTCCATATCAGTCTGTAGAGATCTATTTTGAGCTTTTAAGGCCTCTATATCATTCGTATTCCCCTGCACTGATTCTGAAAGGGATTTAACTTCAAGTTCGAGAGTCCCAGCTCGTGCACAAATATCATCCAATTTCGACTCTAGGGCTTCACACTTCTCATGGGTCCCCTTCTGATTTGCCTCTGATATTTCAAACTTAGAGAGCAGATCACCCCTTAGGGACTAAAGCAAGGACTCAAGCTGCGACTGGCTACTGTCTGTTCTCCCCCCCCCCCCCCAAAGCCTGCATTACAAGGCCTCAGTGGCGTAGCTAGGGGGGTGCGGTGGGGGCGGTCCGCCCCAGGCGGCCCAATATTGGGGGTGGGGGCCGCGCGGCACTGGCGGCCCGTGGCTGGCCTTTATAATTTATTTGGGGACACTTAGTGACACTACAGTCACTACAGTGTACCCAAATAAATGATAAAGTCCGCCGCGCGGCCGCTGTATGAAATGGAACCACACCTGCTACTTGTAAGCTCCCTGCAGTGCACGCAGCAGTGCACGACGTACCACGTTTGTTGGGTCCCGTCCCAGGGCCGTCAATCTTGTAGCGCAAGAAAGCGCTACCAATGACGGCCCTGGGCATTGTGCTGTCCTGCCAAGAGTGTTTGAGCATATGTCGGAACCCTTGCCAACAACGAGCAAGGCCCTAACTTTCTCTGGTCCTTTGACGGCTGCGCAATTAATGTGTGTGTTAAGAGGCACCTGGAGTTTGTAGGAGCTCTCCGGTTGCAGCGGCCGCCAGGACAGTCTGTTACTAGACTGGTCAGCCGGAAATCACAGGAGTCAGGACAGCTGAGCGGGCAACACGACTATCACTGAAGGCGGGCTAGACCCCCGAGCGGCAAACTCGAATTGCTGCAGCCCGCAGTGACTCACAGCCTGAGTCTGCTTGCAGCCAGCCTTGCACCTCTGCAGACCAGAGTCGATGCCTTCAATTATAGAGCGCTGAAACCGCACGGCCATATTGGTGAGCATGTTAACAGTTATGGGAGCCTGGTGCGTCTCCGATCGCCGCCAGCCTCTAATCAAAGTAAGTGCAAGATACATCACTTAACCTCTGAACTCAGAAAACTATTGGTACTCCTAATACTATGGATGTCCCTGTGCTCATTTGTTTGTCCAGATTTATAGCAGTCGAGCAGTCACGAAAGTGATTAGTAAAGCTTGTTATTTTCGGTTTGTCAGAGGCTGCAGAAGAAATTAAATCAGAACACCTGCTAAAAATGTTGGTGGTGGAGAGTCTGCACCTCGGATACATTCAGTACTCCAACGAACAATGATGTGCGCTTTGAAGTGAGGACATCCAATCTTGAAAACAGCCCTCATCCACATCCTTATCACCCCCGCACCCCCACTATAGCAGTCATTATGTTATTCTCTGTACTCGAGGTGAGTAAGTGGCAGACATTCTGCGCCGGTTTTTGCAACAGATAATCTGACCCTACTACAATAACTGACTTTGCTGACATTTACAGAAACATCCTTTTGTTTGTAGTGGCATGGCGCGCACTGTCAATGAGAGTGGTGCAGATCTGAGTCCTAGTTTTGGTTAATAGTTCGATCAGCTTAGAAGGGCACCAGATGCTTCAGTTTCTGGTGCTTTCCAGAAGTTTTAACATCATTTTAGAGTGTCTTGTTGCTCAAATGGGTGTATTTTCTGATATTTATATGTTTTCCAAGTCTTCATTGCTTGATTTTGCTTGCGAAAAAGTGTCACTCATAGTCGTTGGAATGTCACTCATAATTACACAGAAATTATGAAAATGTCACACTTGGCAATCTCAAACCTTGGCAGCTATGTCTCCCTTGCGCGGCAAAATGCGGGAGTGCTTCAAGGTGCGGGCTGGGAGTGGTTAAAAATCAACATTCGATGGGGATGAGAGAGTCTCTAGCCGCGGCCACGGCTTCTCTTGCCTGCACTCTGGTTACCTGCCAAGCAGCACATCCTCCTCAGTGTGTGTGCAGTGCTCGCCTCTGCCCATGGCCGGGTGTCCCAGCACCTGCTGCGTGGGGGACGTGCGAGGCCCAAATAACGGGGTCACGGCCGCCTTCGCCATTTCCTTGAGGTAGGTTTGAGGCTAAGTTATGGAGAAGCAGGGGCACAGTGAAACCATCTTTCTTGGTTACTGGCTAATTATCACACGCCTTCAGAGGCACAATGGCCTGCCTCCTTCTGAGTGATGTGACCGTCTGCACTTGGGAGCTGTGACGAAGAGACCTGGAAACTGACCAGGCCTTGCACAGATAGTTGGACCTGGACAACTGGAAAGAAGCACAATCCCACGAGCAGACATCCAGGTACTGTACTTTGATGCCGCCGTGAGAGCAGAATGAGCTAGTGTGGTGTTTTTATTGTGTAAGGATGCACTTAGATGCTATCGTGATATTATGTGGTTACACCGAAATAGTGTGCCTCGAGGTTACTCCGATGCATTGTTCCATTATCATGATAGAAAAGCGTACTGACAATTTGACATAAATTAGAATCATGATTCGGCTATGAAGTGCATTGCGGTTTTGTGCTAATATTAGGCAACCAGGGTACGCTGAGCAATGTGCCATTATGATGCCATGAGAGGATGCGGATATATTATGCTATTGTTAGGCAAAGAGGGTGCACTGATATTCTGTGCTGTTCTGATGCTGTGACTGATATATTGTGCACTCATGATGCTACAGATAAATGTAATGTTACGGTGATGCCGTGTAGGTAAACTGTGGGGCAGTTTTACTAAAATCTCGCGCAACACAGCACAGCAGGCAAGAAAGCAAAAGAAGAAGAGAACAGGAGAGCGCCATATTTAAAGAAATATAGCTCTCTCCTCCCCAGTGACAATGCCCTTGGTCTGTGGGCTACGGCGTGCGCTGACTGGGCAGCAGGAGGAGTGGGTAATGCCATGTAGCGCGGGGACACGCCGTGAAGGCGTCACCAGGCGCTTTATAAATTCCTTTTATTATTATTATTATTATTATCCTTGGAAGGTGGTAAGAACGGGCAGTTCTGCTGTCAGGTGACAAGAGGTAAGGCCTGTGTGACGGAGGATTTTCTTGCTTGCTTTGCCTCGGCGCACATGTTTTGCCTGTGGCACGCATGCCAGTAGCCATCAGCCTGTCCTAAGAGTTAGTAAGAGGTGGCCCTAGAGTTCAAGATGCTCCGTGTTGGATGTAAGGTCACCTGCCCTAGTATTTTATTTTATTGGATTTCGTTCCTGCAATGGGAATCCAGCATAACGTACTAGTTAATGTAACTTAACATTTGACACCGTGCTTCTCGAACCTGTACAGTTCTTTTAAGGGAAGAAGGGGTTAAAAAAACAAACTCACTCCTGATACTTTTACAGTGTGCATGCATACTCCTGAGTCCTCTTCACATCTCAGGAATGTAAAACTAGCATTCCAATGATACTTATGAGAAATATATGTGCCCGAAATTTGACAGTGAGGTGATTCAAAATTCAAGTCCGAGACTTAACCTCACACAATCACAGGACTGCGGGTGCCATGGGCGGCAATCTGACGGATAGCCCTGGGCGCCACAAGCTCTAGCTACGCCTCTGCAAGGCCTTCGTATACTTCCTTTCTGGCTGCTGAATCAGAATCGCCAGCTGCAATAAGTGAAGGTGCTGGTAAAGCTGATGGAGCAGGTGGAAAAGGGGTAGTGGCGGCAGCAGTGTCAATAGTAGCAGAAGTGAAGTGATAGCTGAAACACAGGACTGATTTGGCACTGGAGAAGTATCACAAGAAGGAGGTTTTAATTGATTATCCCCGATAGCAACACCGGTACCTTTCTCTAATTCTGAAATCTCCATGAGAGGAGAAAAGCGGTTCTCAAGAGGAATTGAAGGGGGACTCTGCAGTGGGGCTAGGACTGGCTCCTTAGAAATAACTGCCTGCTCCATTATCTTGAAGTAAGATTTAAGTGAGGGGGTAGTTTTTAATGGGGGGCGGGTAGCTTTAGACACAATTGACTTCTTGATGTCCCCTGATTTGGTGGCCTTCCTTTTGCGTGGAGTCGTGGGGACCACCCCTCCCGTACACTCTGTAGAATCCAGACCACTTTTGGTCTTAGGCTCAGACTGGGAGCGCAACTGGTACCGATTTTTTACAGGAGGGACTAACCTCCTTTGGAGACCTAGTGCTGGCACTCTCCCCCCACAACTCCCCCCAAAACTCAGCTTTCCTGGGAGTCAACCTCACTCCTGAACCCCTGCACTGCTGCTGCTCCCCTAACCCCAGCACCCGAGGTAAATGTCAATTCAGGGGTGGTGGAGTCAGAATCCATGTAATCACACTGACTCCCAGCAGGCATCCATCTTACCAGGTCACAGCAGGCGTCGGTGTAGCGCTGTGTTACCGTAGCGCTCACCGCATAGACCGCTCGCCGTGGAGTGCCGTGGCCCGTTCCTTCTGACTCCCGAAAGCTGACTTTCGCGGCTGCAGCCTGGATCCGTACCCAGAGCCTAGTCCAGTAACCTCCGTAGCTGCAGTACGTTATTGGCTCCGCCTCCAGACCCATACGAGCCTCAGCTGTAGCTGCCCCAGCTGCTGCCGAAGAAACAAAGAGACCGGCTCCCAGCTTTCGAATCCACAGACAGCCCGTGCACCGGTAAGAAAACAGAGAAAGTTTAAAAAATAGGGTACTCAAACCTAGGCTAAGAAGGCGCCATGTCCTTAGCGAGCATTTTACTGCAGTCCGCTTCTAGAAACGCCACATATTGATAGTGTGTGCCTCGCTGCTCCCGGAGCTCCCGCGACCGGCGTCAGCCGGCCGCCGCCATGTTCCTCCCCCCCCGTGTTCCATTCTGATTCCAGAATACTAACTACGCCTAAGTACCACCTGGCCTAGCCCACCTATTCCAGACAGGTCAATGTTCACTAAGTCTGCATTTCCATTTATTTTAGCCCTCAAAAATGCATAGATGGAAGACCCATGCATACATTTTTGTATACACCAAATTTTTGGTTGGTTGCTGCTGATGTTCTGCTAGTGATAAACCTATTACCACTCACTAAACAAACTACAAAAGATTCGACTAAAGACTGGGGTAAGCAGCACGTGACATGACAGAGGATGCGTCACGCAGACCACAAAAAAATTACCAATAAATACTAATAAGTAACTAAACCCATCAATCCACCACTATCTCTTCTTAGCGGCAGGAGGAAAAAGGAAGGACTAGAGTCTCTATAGCATTACCTAACTTAAGTTCTCTAAAGTAAACTCTTACATAATCAGGCCAAGTGAGCGCAAAGTTGCAAACAAGTAAGATTAGTAGCGCCGAGCAGCACCTGTGTCGTAACAATCACAGAAGATTTGTAAACGTAATTTACCTGCAATGTAAGCACCAGCATTCTTGCTGTTCGGAAAGAAAATATATTCGCAATATATAACACAGAAGAACACAAAGTAGTAATATTAAATAGCTACTCACCAAGCCCCGGGACCTCCACTCCTAGCAGGTCCAGCAGGTCCTGCTACCGGTCCAGGATATCGGACCACTGGTGCATCAGCTGGTTAGGGGCGCGCTGGACCACAGAGCAGCGATACACTGCCCGGCACACCTTTCCCCACCGCTGCCAACGCTCCCGGAGCCTGTACCCGGAACCACTCCTGCCGCCTGGGTTAAGGGAAGGTGGCGTTGTACAAAAAAAGACAAGTATGGCCACCTCCACCTCACTAAATAAGGCCTGTGCCTGTACCCTGTGTGGGCGGGCGCGGCTGCGAGCACGAGCAGCCTTGCCCTTACCCTCGACTTGCCCACACCCTTGGCCATGGTTCTGGGATTCGGGGCGGGCGGAGAAGAAAAGGGAGGAATTCGAAAAGTAAGTAAAAGAAATGAAAAAAGCAAGGTATAGAAAAAGAGTGAAAAAGTCACAAAAAGTAGAAAAAAGCCAAAATATATAATCAGGAAAATCGAGAGATATATGATCAATACAAAAGATTAAAAAAAAGTGTACAGAAACAAAGGATTGCAAAGATAGAGGGAGGATAGAAAAGCAGGCCCAAAACCATAGCAATAGAGTGAAAACCAAGATGGCCGCGCCCATTGTGATTGCATGAGCAAGTTCGCGCGATATTTCCCCTGCGAGCACGCAAAAAGCATCGCAAACACGTAATATGCGTTCCCGAACAGGAAATACTCATCGCGAGCGGGCGGGAGCACGCAATATGCGACCCGGAACAGGAAATAAGCATCGCGAACAGGCAGGACAGGTGAAAAACAAGATGGCCGCACCCATTAGCACCCGCATGGGCAGGTTAGCGTGATATTTCCCAGCGAGCACGCAAAAACACATCGCAAACGGGCGGAACAACAATTCTGTTTCGCAGAACTTTGCGTAGCGCAACTACGCAAATTCCGCCCACCCTTACCTGTGATTCCAACTGCATTGCTCCATAGTGTTTTGCGTAGTGCAGTTTCCTATCCCTTGTTGCTGCTGTTCTTTTCGGTTCACTTCAATTGCTTCTGCTTTCATGCTGATGGTGCACTAAAAGCAAGTCCATCTGCACCTGGACCATGCCCAGTCGCGGGAACCCTGTTCAAAAGCCTCCTGCGGGTACACTGCGGATGAACACCACCGGCTCAACCCTGCACACCACCACAAACACTGCTGCTGAACCACACCTCAGTTCATGGTGGGCCAATTTGCCTGCTCACATTGCCACTTCACCGCCCCCACCTACACACATATGCGCACACATACACACATACATACACATACACCACCCCACCAATTCAGAACTCAAGATCTTCACTCACACTGCACCACACACCCACCCCACACAACACTCACTCACTCGTATGCATGTTCATCAACACACGCTAACTCGGCCAGCACTCCACTGAGATTTGGTACCTCATCGACTCCAACATACCGGACCTCCTCTTCCGCACCGAAACCTGGGCCAACCCCACATCAGCACCACACCTCGCTGCAGCCATCCCTACTGAATACAAAATCCTGCACCAGGAGCAATGCCATAAACCAGTAGGAGGACTCGCCATCATTCTCAGAGACACCATCAAGTGAACCTCTTGCACTGACCCATAAGCCACTTTTATGGAACACATGCACTTCAAGCTTCAGAGGTATAGTAAAACCACGATAAGAGGCACCCACTTCAACAAACTCCTCACTGATTTTACCGCACCCCCCTTGCCATGGGCACCAAAGATTTCATACACTTGAGTGATTTCACCTATCATCTCAACAACCCCACAGACTCCTACTCCACAGACTTGCTCGAAAATCTACAGAACATCAGCCTCACCCAGCTTGTACATAGCCCTATATTTATCACCGGACCCTGGACCCCCGTCTTCTCCAGCGATACATTTGTAGTCAGCCACATCACTCCACTCACATGGATGGACCACTCCATAGGCCACTTCCACATAACAGGGCCTCCAAACACCCCTACAGAGTTTAGCAACATCCCAAGCTGCTGCTGGAAGAAAGTTGCAGAAACTGAATGGCTCAACACCCTCCAACTAAACTACCCGGACCCAACCCACGACCTCATCACGACTCAAACATTTTCAACAAATGGATCACAACCTGCACCCCTGAAAAACACGAAACCTAAAAGATCCAACAAACAACCTAGATGGTAGAACGCCGACCTCAAATAATCCAAGAGAGTGCAAACAACTCAAACGAAAATTGAGAACCACCTGAGGAACCACTGCAAGAACCCCCTACAAGGCCGCACTTTGATACTATCACCATTAAGTGAAAGAGACCAAGAAAAAGGACCTGACCCTGTGAATAAAATCTAGCGCCATCAACTGCAAGGAACTTTTTACCATCGTCGAAGAATTCACCAACCCAACACCCAAAAACAAAACCATCAACCCTGTAGAATAAAAACGCCTTATTAGGGGTTCCCTGATGCACCTGGTCCTTAAACCAACAAAGAGATTGGCACGGAAGCTGTAAAATCAAAATAACAATTTTATTAACCTACATGAGGGAGACTGCCTCAATACGGTACCTTCAGGCCACTGTAGAAGGCAGTCCAAGGACTACAGATACCAAGGGCCTTTTATGGCCAGTTTATTGCTGAGTTAGCATGAAGACTCAAAAAGAGGCAGTACAAGTGTGCACACAAATACATATAATACATATAAGGATACATAATAATCGCTTAGTCAACAGAGTGAGAGGAGTTACAGTATTTCTGACATTAGTTAAAATAGCCTGACAGCTATTCCTAAGAGCAGGAGCATTCTGGCAGCTACAGGTCTTTCTGAGCATGTGCAAGGCTCTGGCTCAAGTGCTGAAGGAGTTAACTAACTGATGACACAAGCAGAATACAAGGGCAGGCAATAGTGAAGAGGAAGAAAGCACATGGCGAGCACATGGCTAACTAAAATGGCTGCCAAAAACAAAATGGCTTCAGCTGATGCTAACAGCCATTGCAGCTAGTTTCCACAGATGTCCGTTTTAGCATTAGCGGAAGACATCCAATATGAATTAATAGAAACATGGAAGTTATCCTGCACATCTATCCTCATAATCCAATATCCTGATCCATTGCTAGGTGGGTATTTACATTTGAACATTTTGTTTAACTGGTGAGATACAATTAGGAATACATGTGGAACAGAGCATTGGGTCACATTAAATACAAAGGCAGTAGGAAAAAAGGATCGCAACAATTATATGTAGGGCTGATAATAGCTTTCAGCCCCAAATGGAAAACCGTGTTCAAAATCAGTAAGTCCAAGTCCATGTCCCTGAGTTCTAGTGGATTTCAGTGGCTATTTTATTCAGTTTGGAAATAGCCAAGGGAATTAGGATGAGGAGCCGCAAAGGGCTGCTCCTCCTCAAAAATGGGACGTCCAAAGGGGTACATTGCTAAAAAATACATGAAGGAATAGAAGCCGCTGTACAATCAGCCAGAGGGGAGTCTTCTCCCTGTGTCCATCTGAGCCTCACAAGCAGGCTCCCATCGTTCATCAAAAGTTATTTTCCAATGGTGGAGCTGCACAACTTGCAACTCAAGAAAACAATCGTGGCCCAGTTTGAAGAAGAAAACCACGATCCTGACCAGTGTCTCAGGTAGTGCACCAGTTTTCTTCACTTTAATCTAACAGGCACTAAAGGCACAGCAACTGTACCCTGAACTCAAGTCCTTCCCTAACTTCTGTGTTGCTCCGCGGGCACACTGCTCTTTTGTCGGGGCCACAGATTGTACCCAGTGTGCTCAGGCATCTCTTGATCAACAAACATAGGTGCAGACTTGCATTCACTTGGGGACCAGGACTCAGAGGCCTGATGCTGGGATATCTAAAGCAACCCTTGTTTCAAAAGGGATCACCTCAAGCAAAAGCCTCCTTGCCTTCCTTGTCGGTCTGTGACTCTTTCAGCTGGGCATCAAAAACTGGATCCACGCAAAGAATTCTCCATCCTGATTTGTGACCCCATCTTTCATCCAAGACAGTAGCAGGGGAACGTACTTCACGTCGTTCCATAGGCCCAGTACTTCCAGCCTTCTACCTTCACTGCGGTCCTAGTTGCCAGCAATGCCTGTGCTGGTTCCCTTTACCTCGACTCCAAGCTGGACTGGCGCTGACTCCCCAGGCTGGAACTGTTGTTCGGGCCCCTCTGGCAATGGTTGTAGGGCAGCAGATATCGATTGATGGTCAGAACAAAAGATCTTTAGATAAGGCATACAAATAATCTATCAACAGAGAGGATACTCTATTTCGAAAATTCTTCTTTTGGCTTGGGGCGCCCCATACATTAGCAAGGCACCAAAGAACCACTTCATCTATCTGAGAGTAAAAACACACTAGACCCATTAGTGAGTACAAAATGAACCCTTTGGTGATCTGACTAGAGTAAAATTTTACACTTTTAAAGCAGCCAAGGAAGTCTATCTGTATTTACTAAAATCTGATGGAAAAAAAAAACAATACGGAGATACTCTAAATCCTTATATTTGTGTATTTCTATATTATTCATCTGAAGAACCTCAGAAAGGGAATTTTTAGAACAAGCATTCTTTTGTACTTCATGTCTTAACATGCTTGTGTTTCATAAATCATAACCTTTCACTACTTGTACAGGACTGCAGACAGTTCTAAAATTATTTTTCTTACATAAAAACACCTACATTTTATGCTTAGGACCATGCTCTCATGTTATAGGCGCAGCAGGAAAATCTAAAACTGCTAATTTAACAGGGATTCTTATTACATAAATAACTAACAAGACCTCAACAAAGTGGGTACATGAATTTCTCCAGCAGAACCTATTGTTGCAAACAAACTCCTATAAAGCAATATTTTCCTTCAAAATGTTTGCTGAGGATCACATGGGCATCTTTCCTAACATTGTGAACCCTTGTGCATTCTACTTTTCACTATCTGGACTATGTAACATCATTTTTAGATTAAAAAAACCTATTCATCAGCTCTAATAAGGGCTGTCAGCTCAATTACACAGACTAAGAGGCTAGCAATGACCTTGCAAAACTGTATGTAGCGTGAGAATAACAAACAATAATGGTGTTATCACCTGAGAATTTTAGAACAAAAATTACCCACATATAGTTCCCCTTTAAAGGTCAAATAAGGGAACAGCAATGTAGACTACTCATCCTTTCATAATTTCATCAGACAGGATGGGCAGCAACATGGCGTATTGTTTTATTCATTTTATTAATCTCTTCAATTTTAAAACAGTATTACTGAATAGCCAATTAGATGTCTCATGGCCGTCCCTAGACAGCTTAGACAGGCTCAAGAGAGAGTGAGAAAAAGAGAAAGAGAGAGCACCTAAATCAAGAAAAATGACAATGTGTTACTTACATTTTAGCTACCCCAAATTTGCCCAGGAGCTAATCTTCCTAATCTCCTCCCCCATGCGACAATAGGTAACCTGAATCAGGTGACCTTTTGTCAACACTATTTACCCCTATTTTTGGCAGCTGGGCACAAACAAACTTGGAGGAGGTAAATAGCACATTGAGTTAGCTAGAAAACAATAATAACCAACTAAAAATTCCTTTAGCAATTGTACTAGTGTAACATGAGGAAGCATGAATGCAAACTTTATTTCATAGCCTTTTGATCTGGCCCTAGCACAACAATTTCAGCAGTATTTTTGTATGTATAGCAGAGCTATTCTCTGCATATGGCCTACAGACGCTGCTATCCCTTGATAATGTTATTCAATAGGATAAACCCCACCTGCATGTCTCCTACACTTCTATTATTGCACAAGAAAACAGTGATATCCCCATGTGCTCCTAACAGAATATGCTATATTTCCTTTAGCTAATGTTACCTAAAACAGGTCTATGGTGTCCAATCTTGTTCCAGGAAGGCTTAATCAGGGCCATAAGTGTATTGAAACTACTAAGTATATTCTTCCATTTCTTAAATGTAGTTAAAAGCTTTCATAGTTTAATATAGAAATCACATACTGTCACAGTGGCTCCCTGCGTGGAAATTTCACGTTCAGTAGGGCTGGTCAGTTCTAAAAACAGAACTTGGTCTCTGAACATTAAACCTGTTGTCCCCTGTCTGAGAGAGGCTATTCCATGCGGTCTTTCCAATTCAAAGTAACACTGGAGAATCACAGCTGAAAAGCAGTCTTGTTCCCTACCTGTGTGCTAAGAATTTGAAAGGTAGGATCTAACATCTGCTGGTTTTTTTTAATACTTATTTTTATTTGTGTGCAGTGTGTGGTGTGCTCACTAGCAGTTTAGAGGCCAGCTGCATGTTCTGCACGTGCATGTGTGCATTTCTAAAGCCTAAGATCAGTTTGAAAACAGCCCTTGGGTGCCAGGATAGCTTTTAAAAAGTAAATTGTGCCCAAACTTGACTTTAGGGGTAGGGGTATTTGAAAATGGATAACCTACAATGTTTTGGCATATCAGGGACCCCCTGGGTCTCTCCTAGATATCCCAGGGGTGGTGGGTCAGAAATGTATAAGGTACACCCTTATAAAATGAGTTTTTATGTCTGGGTAAAGTGATATTTCACATTTCAATCCCCACATTGTGATAAAGTGCTGCTCAAATTCAACTTTGACGCTAGGAACTTATATATTTTTTCACAGTAGGATTCTTAGACATTATAAAGATCATAAAAACGATTTTTAGTTCAATTATTTTTAATACATTTTTTCTCATGTAGTTCCTTTTTTTTTTTAATAATGATCACTAACCCTTTTGATGTTTCCACATATGAAAAGCAAGCCTCATTCCTTTCGCCTTTAAATGCATGTATTTATAACACTAAGCACAGAAGCTTTACTGAAACTAAAATAGTTTGTGTCAAAAGGGCAGTAATTCTTTACCATCCGATCCACATATGTGTTTATTAAAAAAAGCAACAAGAAAGAAAGTCCTTACTTTTAATCCTTTCTCTTTTATCCAAAATAATGAGACTGTATTTCTAACTCTTAAAATCAGTAGTTTTTAATGCATGTGCCTTGATACCAGATTGTACTAATTTAAAACCTAGTTCACACAACCTGAACAGTAACTTGTGGCCAGCCATGTGAAGTTTACTCAGCTGCGCTTTTACTACCAGCAGGCCTCAACTTCCATGCCTTTTTTAGTGGAAACCCCTTTGCTGTATTACAATGTCCTGAAAAAGTTTGACCTCCGTCTGTTTTGACAGACAGCTTCTTCTCAGTCAGACAGCGTTAAACAGCTGTTTTAAAAGCTCTTTTTCTGGTGCTGAAATTTGTGCACTTTGCAGTCTATTTAAAACACAGGCATTCCAAGCCAGCACAAATCTATCGTCTTGTAATGTGAAAAAAGGCCCATTCATTTCAGCAGCAACCAATTTACTTAGATAATGTGAATACCTTTTAATATTAATATCTAAGGATAATGCTGTAGCATTTTATATTCAGTCCTAGGTGTGTAAAGCACACATTTTAGTTTTTTGTTTTCTTTCCATGAGTGTTAATTCAAATTTCTCTTTACCATTGTGTCAATTTCCACACATCTATACTTTGTTAGTTTCACTTTTAAAGGTAGCGTGCAGCTATTTAACATATGTTATATAATTCATTCCTTGAATTTTAAAATGTAATTCTTTCAATGACATTTGAAGAACACAATAGCGACAACAAACCAAATTGAGCTCATTCTAGACATTTTCAAGAAGGGAGCCATACACTCCGAACACACAACACTGCTTGTTAAGGCAAGCCATTCTTACACAAAAAACACTTGTCACTACACTCTGAAACAAGCACTTCACAAACCACATAGACACTAAAAAAACAATTAACCCACAAATCTACACTTAGGACAAAAGCAAGGGACAGCCTAGAGACTACTCAAACCAAACCATTTGTAAATACCAATTGTAATTCATATTTACAAATGAAAGGACTCTAAAAAAAAGAGTACAAAGATTACACCAAGACAAATAGACAGCCAAAAGACTGCCATGTTAAAAAAATACAGGCTCGAGCCTCAGACCTTTTTCAAAAGTACACCAAATTACCAGTTGGGCTGGCAGAACACTCAAAAGCGCTCCGCATCACCACCTATGAATTTTACTAAGTACGGAGATCAGGATCCTTTTTATATATATATTTGTTCCATAGTGTACTAGTCATCATGGAAGAAATACCATTTTGAATACACCTAAACCTATTTAGGTATCTCCTCTAGGGGAATCAGCTGAGTATTTTCTAAATCCATATTGGTACCTCCAAGACAGCAACACTTTCTATGAAGGGTGCTAGGAGCAGGCATGCCAAAATATTATAGCATATATATTATAATAAAGTGTTACCTATTGTAAACTGTACCATTCAAGAATTCAAAAATTAGAGAAAAGTCTTCTCATTACCTGCCTTCATTTGCTGCAGCAAATAAACAAACAAATCAGAATCTTGGCCAAGCTAATCCAGACAAAAGTGTTGCTACAGCAACCTTACCAAACCAGTCTCCAGCTTCCAACTGCCAAGTTCTGAGTGACCTAACGGTAGTTTTGAAATACTCACGCCAAAGAAGATCTCAGTTGGGAGCGGCCATCACCTAGAGGGTCAGATCAGGAAAACCGGAGAACACGTCGGTCTGCAAAGACAAACGGTCTCCTCATGCAGGGGGTACCTTCCTCAGTGGATTCCTGCCTTCCGTCATGACCACACTCTTGGATGGCTGCGTCCACCTTCAATAGTGTCCGGTCAGGTCTCAACACTAGAGAAGACTGGGAACGCATTGTATAATAATTAAATAACTTGTGAAAATAAGTCTGATACTGAATAATAATCTCTGGGTGTATAATACTGGAAGTGGAGGTGTACTAAAATCAATATCTTGTGAAGATAAGTTTGCTATTGAACACCAATCTCAAGATGTATTAATAACGAGAGAGAAGTAGTACAAAAATCATCCGACTACCAAGATTGGTGGTCCAGTATGTTTGATATAATTAGTTAAAATTAGATGTAAAGTGCGCTAATTTTTAGATATGGTCACAACTGAGGTAAGAATTCCTGGTTCTAATGAAGGATGCCGGTAATTGGCTACCACTATGCGTTACAATCACTTGTTTTATGGCCCAATGTTTTATTCCACTCAGCGTAGTGGCTAGTCCTATAAACGGCTATTAAGATATCGTGTCGGCTCTCAATGCGCAACTAGGCAAAATGACTCCATTTAGCTTTATTAATGTCAGATAAACCTGACACTAACACTGGCAGCAATAACGCGCTGTCACTAAGTGATTTAATAAAGTTTTTGGCAACATCAGTAGCGCACCATGTTACCTGGCGTGATCCAATGGGGAAATATCTTCCAACATCCTATCAGGATCGGTCTTGTATTTAAGACCTGAAATGAAACCATGCCCGACATCGCGTGATTGCAAAGACGCCGGTAACGCTGTATCGATAGGAGCAGGGAGGCCGACCCTGAATGAGAAGGTAAGCCCTGTCCCAACCCGCTGGCGTTTGATTGCTTGAAAACGGGCCGGCTCGTATATTTTACGGGCTAAGACTCGGACCGCTTTCTAACGCCAACCCGCTGGCGTGTGATTTCTTGAAAACGGGCAGGCTCGGAGATTTTACATTCTGAGACTCGGCCTGCTTTCTAACGCCCTCAAACATGCAATATAAATTGTAATATCTCGAGGGGCACTTTTTAAACAACGAAGCAGCTTTTTGATAGTGCATAGAAATGCCTGATGCGTGTTACTTAGAGTAACTAGAGTGGCATCAACTAAAAAGGCAAATACCGCGTATATATCACGAACTACGTCTATATGCAGTTCAGTTATCAAACAAAGCATACATTGTACATAGATAGACTATTTAGCTATCAATAAAATCTCTATTCTAAAATTTTAAAATTAAAATTTCCATTTTTCACTTGATTTACCACAGTGGGAGGTCAACCCCCAAAAATTACGGTGCCCAAAGTGACAAGTTAGAAGTCTGCGGCTACATCGTTTTTGACATTAATCAAATTTGGGTAAGCTACTCCATGATATAGCTTATTTTTTCACAAAAGTACATTTCATATATTCCATCGATGTTTTTTGTACTTTTTTGATTTTATCATAGCCTTACCACATCTACCACAAGTAAGGACATTGGTGGCTCCTATCATACAAGCTCCAATCCGAGTTAATCTCGGCTAAGGTATCTATGTTTATGTGCTCTATGTATGAACTTTGAGGGCCTTTAGGTGTAATTATAAGGCACCGGTGAACAATAATAAATGTATCTGATTTCAGATTTATGAACACATAACGCATTGAGATTGAATCTATCCTTCATCTCATCACCTAATACGCTGCTTGACTGATCCAAGTCAGAGGAATTTTAATACCCTCAGGTAACCAGCCATTTGGTTGTATATACCCTATAGAGACTGAAAAACCCTAATTAGCTATTATAGCTATGACGTTGACCGTACCCTAGATTCTGTTCCTTAACAATACCAATACTGTAACCTGTGTAGATGAGGATGTGTAACTTGCAGTAAATAAAATAATGTGTTTAATAAGACACTGAGGGATTCTGTGAGAAAGAGGTATATAATGGGATAAAGATGTTGTTGGTGCTGACGTGTACAAAATATATATCATGTAGATATAAAATATTAATTGTCTGTTTCTTCGTAGAACTGGTCCTGAAGAAGGTTTTTATTCAAACCCACAACCGAAACGCTGCGTCGACCTTTGTTCTGATGAACATTTTTAATGATTGTGTTTTTTTGATGTTTTTTATAAATTGCTTTTCGAATGTATTTATATTAAGTGATGATCTAACCAGTGATAACAACAAAATCGATAACATGGCTAAATAAATTTTGTACCAACTTGCACAACATATCTCCCTTTTTCTTATTATTCTTGTATCAACTATTTTATTGTGTTTTTTATTAGTTTTTTATTATTGTTTTTATGTATCAACATGCATATTACGTATATAGCTAGTTGATAACACAGTGTGTTTCTATTCCGGTGAAATTTTAATTCCCACATACACTAACGTAGGTAACAAAATTTGTGTGATTGGTATTGTTCAGAACAACAAGGTACGAAGTGTTAGTAGAGATCATTTTTGTGACTCATGTAGGGACCTTGCCACATATTCCTGCGTCGCCGATGAGCCCAACGTTGGGCGCCAATTTGTAGAATAAAAAGCCTTTTTAGGGGTTCACTCATGCACCTGGTCCTTAAACCAACAAAGAAGAGATTGGCATGGAAGCCGGAATATCAAAATAAAAATTTTATTAACCTCACATGAGGGAGACTGCGTCAATACGGTACCCTCAGACCACTGTAGGAGGCAGTCCAAGGAGTGCAGAAACCAAGGGCCTTTCATGGCCAGTTTATTGCTGAGTTAGCATGAAGACTCAAAAAGAAGCAGTACAAGTGTGCACACAAATACATATAAGGATACATAAGAATCGCTTAGTCAACAGAGTGGGGGGAGTTACAGTATTGCTGACATTTGTTAAAATAGCCTGGCAGTTATTCTTAAGAGCAGGTGCATTCTAGCAGCTACAGGTCTTTCTGAGCATGTGCAAGGCTCTGGCTCAAGTGCTGAAGGAGTTAACTAACTGATGACACAAGCAGAATACAAGGGCAGTGACAGAGGGAGATAATTTTACTACATAGTTATCCAAGCACACCCTTATCACTTAGCCAGCATTAACCCCTGTGTAGGCCCTGCTGCTTGAGTGTTATAGGCCTCAGTTACGTTGGCCTGAGCACTGCCATTTTCTTTCAGCTTAGAGCAGAAGCAGAAAGCAGGTCTGACCAAGCTTCACCCAGCTCCACTTGTCTGCGTGGCTTCGCACCCCTCATTGGGCCCCCACCCAACTGTATGCTAGGTTCATGAACGATAAAGTTCAAGTTCCTTATTAATCTTGCAACACACCCCAGGCCCCCACCTGAAAGCTGTGAACAGAGAAAGAGGAAGTTCCCGACACAGCTGAAGCTATTCCGATAAATGAGGACAAAGTGGCAAATCGGTATCACAGACTGGCACATAAACGCATGAATAGAACCCTTCAAAGTAATAATAACACATTTGTGTTGTGTATGATGAATTAATGACAAACCTCCAGTCAAGATGCCAGGAACTCAGTCTGGACTGGCGTACGTGCCACACACAATTACGAGAAAGGGGGCCACATCTACACTTATGATGGGAGGGTACCAAGCAGGGGCGTGAGAGACGATGGAAAGATACGAGGTGGCGTGATATGACGTAGTTACAGTCTCATTGTTTGGTCACTATAAAAGGGTGGCCCGCGAGAATATCATTGAACTACTCCGCGTCTGCACTTGAGTGTCGGACAGGAGTTTTTCCCAGGGATTACTCGAGATAGCCCTTGTTACCTGTACTTAGACTCTAGACTCTGCTGCTCCATTGTATATTCTGCTTTATAATACTTTTTCCTTATTGCATTCAAAGTTATACTTCACCATTTGAAATGTTATGCTATGCTATGTTTTCTCCGACCTTGTTTTATCTTCGCTGCATTAGAGGTGTTTAACTTGTACTTGCAGGATATGACTTTATATACAGTGGTGAGTGTACCCATATGTGCTTAACCTTTTTCTATGCAATCAGCCTCAAAGCTCACAAGTGTACTTAAAGCATATTCTCTCTCTCATAGCAGCTGTGAACAACACTGTGTATATCAAACTGCTATTATTGAATATTTCTAGAAGCTGTGTCTTCTAATAAAACTTGTACAATCTTTCAGAAACAGTCTCCAAGGCTCATATATCCATTTTTTCCTGTTTTTAGAGCAGGCGTTCCAGGAGCACCGGTTACAAATTAAGGTGTGCCATTTCCCTTAGTTCTCTCTCACGGTCTCCCCAGCGCGGCTTCTGAGCTGCTGCACCAAGCCCCCTGACCCCTCCTGCCCACAATTAATTTTTCCTCCAACATCATGGTGACCCCGACGTGATGGCTAGAAACTAACTGAACAGGAAGCATCTGGAGAGGAAGTACGAAGCTGTTAAGCGATTCTGCACCACTCTCCGCCCGGGCCATTGGGATGAACACAGCGCATGGGTAAGCATCATATTGTTTGACTGCCCGTCGCTGCTATTGTTCTCTCTTGGGTGCGGAGGAAGGAGAGGTGTGTTGTGTCGTGACGCAAGCAGTACTCTTGTCTGTTTTTCCATGCTCCTTGTCTGTTGGCCTCGCCATTTGATCCTGCGCAGAGGAGGGATTGTGTGCTAAATGGAGACTGAGCCTGACAGTTAGGTCATTACTATGATTTACGTGTTTCTCTTTCTGTAAATAGCTAGCTGAATGTTATTGCTGCGCCTCGTGTACTTACAAAGAAGAATTGCATCTGTCATTTTATAACGCTTATTCTGTACATTTAGCTTTTTTTATATACAGCAGTCAAGATGCCAGGAACTCAGTCTGGACTGGCGTACGTGCCACACACAATTACGAGAAAGGGGGCCACATCTACACTTATGATGGGAGGGTACCAAGCAGGGGCGTGAGAGACGATGGAAAGATACGAGGTGGCGTGATATGACGTAGTTACAGTCTCATTGTTTGGTCACTATAAAAGGGTGGCCCGCGAGAATATCATTGAACTACTCCGCGTCTGCACTTGAGTGTCGGACAGGAGTTTTTCCCAGGGATTACTCGAGATAGCCCTTGTTACCTGTACTTAGACTCTAGACTCTGCTGCTCCATTGTATATTCTGCTTTATAATACTTTTTCCTTATTGCATTCAAAGTTATACTTCACCATTTGAAATGTTATGCTATGCTATGTTTTCTCTGACCTTGTTTTATCTTCGCTGCATTAGAGGTGTTTAACTTGTACTTGCAGGATATGACTTTATATACAGTGGTGAGTGTACCCATATGTGCTTAACCTTTTTCTATGCAATCAGCCTCAAAGCTCACAAGTGTACTTAAAGCATATTCTCTCTCTCATAGCAGCTGTGAACAACACTGTGTATATCAAACTGCTATTATTGAATATTTCTAGAAGCTGTGTCTTCTAATAAAACTTGTACAATCTTTCAGAAACAGTCTCCAAGGCTCATATATCCATTTTTTCCTGTTTTTAGAGCAGGCGTTCCAGGAGCACCGGTTACAAATTAAGGTGTGCCATTTCCCTTAGTTCTCTCTCACGGTCTCCCCAGCGCGGCTTCTGAGCTGCTGCACCAAGCCCCCTGACCCCTCCTGCCCACAATTAATTTTCCCTCCAACATCATGGTGACCCCGACGAGATGGCTAGAAACTAACTGAACAGGAAGCATCTGGAGAGGAAGTACGAAGCTGTTAAGCGATTCTGCACCACTCTCCGCCCGGGCCATTGGGATGAACACAGCGCATGGGTAAGCATCATATTGTTTGACTGCCCGTCGCTGCTATTGTTCTCTCTTGGGTGCGGAGGAAGGAGAGGTGTGTTGTGTCGTGACGCAAGCAGTACTCTTGTCTGTTTTTCCATGCTCCCTGTCTGTTGGCCTCGCCATTTGATCTTGCGCAGAGGAGGGATTGTGTGCTAAATGGAGACTGAGCCTGACAGTTAGGTCATTACTATGATTTACGTGTTTCTCTTTCTGTAAATAGCTAGCTGAATGTTATTGCTGCGCCTCGTGTACTTACAAAGAAGAATTGCATCTGTCATTTTATAACGCTTATTCTGTACATTTAGCTTTTTTTATATACAGCAGTCAAGATGCCAGGAACTCAGTCTGGACTGGCGTACGTGCCACACACAATTACGAGAAAGGGGGCCACATCTACACTTATGATGGGAGGGTACCAAGCAGGGGAGTGAGAGACGATGGAAAGATACGAGGTGGCGTGATATGACGTAGTTACAGTCTCATTGTTTGGTCACTATAAAAGGGTGGCCCGCGAGAATATCATTGAACTACTCCGCGTCTGCATTTGAGTGTCGGACAGGAGTTTTTCCCAGGGGTTACTCGAGATAGCCCTTGTTACCTGTACTTAGACTCTAGACTCTGCTGCTCCATTGTATATTCTGCTTTATAATACTTTTTCCTTATTGCATTCAAAGTTATACTTCACCATTTGAAATGTTATGCTATGCTATGTTTTCTCTGACCTTGTTTTATCTCCGCTGCATTAGAGGTGTTTAACTTGTACTTGCAGGATATGACTTTATATACAGTGGTGAGTGTACCCATATGTGCTTAACCTTTTTCTATGCAATCAGCCTCAAAGCTCACAAGTGTACTTAAAGCATATTCTCTCTCTCATAGCAGCTGTGAACAGCACTGTGTATATCAAACTGCTATTATTGAATATTTCTAGAAGCTGTGTCTTCTAATAAAACTTGTACAATCTTTCAGAAACAGTCTCCAAGGCTCATATATCCATTTTTTCCTGTTTTTAGAGCAGGCGTTCCAGGAGCACCGGTTACAAATTAAGGTGTGCCATTTCCCTTAGTTCTCTCTCACGGTCTCCCCAGCGCGGCTTCTGAGCTGCTGCGCCAAGCCCCCTGACCCCTCCTGCCCACAATTAATTTTCCCTCCAACAGCAGGCAATAGTGAAGAGGGAGAAAGCACATGGCGAGCACATGGCTAACTAAAATGGCTGCCAAAAATAAAATGGCTTCAGCTGATGCTAAGAGCCATTGCAGCTAGTTTCCACAATCCTACACAAGAACTTTGGAACAATCTCTCCGACTTCTTCCACACTTACAGCAACTTCAAACCCTAGTCTCCCCATAGATCATCCTTCCTGCTAACCTAATCAACTAAATGAAATGAAATGATTACGCACTTGTATAGCACACGACTACCCGTAGGCATCTCGGCGCTTGTACGAATACCGCCGAGGAACCCTTCCTGGCCTTTCCCTGTGAGGAGCCCACTCCTGGGCACCCCCAAGGTGAAGTCAGGCATCCTCAGCGTTGTTGGGGCCATTGTAGAGATTAAGCAAGCTATTGCCCAGAGGTGCAGAGTGGGACTCATGATTAGAATAGGCACCGAGACGAGAATTATCAGGTCCGAGGAAATAGAGCCCGAGACCCGCCGAGGCGGGAATTGAACCCTGGTCCCAGCCAGACTACTGCATCAGGGTCTGCCGCTCTAACCATTGAGCCACACTTCTCTACTAAAGACTACCAACTGACAGCATAGAACCCTCCCTCCATCGAGAACACTGCAGCAATAAGGAAGACAATCCACTCAGAGGCTCCCACAGACGCCTGCCACTCCATATCTACAACTTGGGAAGAGCCCCAATCAGCGATGCTCTCCCTTCCATCTACACCTCCCTCAAGACTGCCAGCTTCCCAGATAGCTGGAAACACACCAAAGTCAGCTCTCTCCTCAAAAAACCCTCAGCCGACCCTTGCAGTACTTACCAACTACCGACCCATCTCATTGCTCCTCTTCCCAGCCTAAAATCATTGAGAAGAATCATCGACAGACAACTCTCTGACCACCTAGAATGCCACAAACTCTTGGATGACTCGCAATCAGGATTCCGAAACAATCACAGCATCGAAAAAGCTGCCACAGACGACATACGCACCATCCTATACCATGGACTGGCCGACGCCCTTATTCTCCTAGACCTCTCCAACGCCCTCATCCTCCTCAACATCTCCGCCGCTTTCGGCACCATCTCCCACCACACACTCGTCGCCAGACTACACACCATGGGTATACAAGAACCAGCACTCAGATAGCTTCCTTCCTCTACGGAAGAACACAAGTCAGGCTCTCACCATTCACATCACAACCCTGGGACCTCATCTAAGGAGTCCCACAGGGATCATCACTCAGCCCCACACTATTCAACAAGTACATGACTCCTCTTGCAAATATCATCACTTTCCACTGAATCAACATAATCTCCTGTGCCGATGACACCCAACTAATTGTTTACCTCTCAGATGACTCCTTCACCACAAAGGCAAACTCCAAAAAATGCATGACAAGCTTGGAAGAAATAAAACTGCCTCAAGCTCAACACTGACAAAACTGACATGCTGATCTTTAGGAATAAGAGTTCACCCTGGGACTCCACCTGGTGGTCTGACAATCTTGGACCCACTCTAACCTATGGCAACACCGGCATCCCAACCTATCTTCTTAGACTTCAAACAGTCCAAAACGTAGCTGCCAGACTCATCCTTGAGCCCCCCCATCAAACCCAGACCACACCACTCCTCAGAGGGTTCCACTGGCTCCTCATCCAGAAGTGCTGCTAGATCAAACTTCTCACACATGCATTCAAGTCACTACACAACATGGGACCAGCATACCTCAATCACTGGCTTCACTTCCACCAACCCACCAGACAATTTAGCTTAGCGTCACTTTCACTCGCACACACACCTGGATCCACAGAAGCAGAATGGAAGGTCCATCATTTGCCTACCAAGCTGCCAAATCCTGGACCAACCTAACCCCAACACACCAGGGCCTCCTCCTCACTTGAATTCCGCAAGAAGTTGAAGTCCTGGCTATTCAATTAGTCTTCTTGCGGGACCATCAAGAATGCCTATATTCAGGCCCAGTCTCACCAATCGCCTACACTCACCTACTCAGCGCCTGTATACCCTCATGGTTGACAAGCAACGCTCTACAAACCCACCTTACATTACATAAGATTGAGTCTTCCGTCCCTCCCACACATCCTTGGAGGACAGAAGGGACCAATATTTACCCTCTGCCAGGACATGGCGGTGGGCAGAGAACAGCATTAGGTATATTTAATTGCTTGCTTCTATTGTTCTCTCTTTATAACCTCAAAAGTGTTTCTATCATGAAAACCCACAAAATATCCTCCCCCAAGGATCTTCAAACCGTTGCAGCTTGCTGGATCGCATCCCCATCACAATATTTAAAGATAAGTCTGGTGATTGCTTATGGAGGTGCTCCTGGTTTCCACATACAGGAGCTCGGTGTGCCCTCTAAAGAAAAAAAAAGTTGAGACATTTTGTCAAGGTACCTTCATTATTGTGCTCAACAAGAGTTCAACACATTGACTTTCTGCACTCTCAGTAACGATGTGAATGCGTAAATTATTTCATCTTGTGTGGCCCTTCGCATATTAAACTTTAGCTTCCGGGTGCTGCTAAATGGCCTGTAGTCTGGAAACCACATCTTCCAGAGTGTCTATTTCTGCATACTTCTCATTGAGGTTTTTCACCTGTCCCACTTGATCTGTGATCTTGTTACGGTCTGTTAGCATTCAAGTCAATTCAAGTCAATATTTATTTTCTGCTCTAACTCCTCTCTGAAATTACATACTGTATTTAGCATGCCCTTCCACTGTTGGTTTAGACTGTTGATTCTTTGTCAATCGCTACAGTAGCATACCTTTTGTCTCACTTGTGGATTTATTCTTCTTCCAAGAGGCATCTTTTTCTAATTTTCTTTGGTGTTGTGTGTAGGTGTTTTGGTCTTTTCCCATCTTCTTGCTCTCGGGTGCTCCAAGCGTGAACATCAGCTTTTCTAACAAGAATTTTAATGTGATGACCACTACCTAAAGAGTATGTTATAGTCCGCAATCATTGTTTTGTTCAAGACTCTGCTGCATTCAGTGATTAGGTAAAGTCTTTATCTTTGCTTATCAGTTACCTTTCACAAGAATTGGTATAGACATGAATTTTCCCTTTAACATTCAATGAAAGCAGTTCCCTTCAATCTCTTCACACCACTACACTACTTTTGAGGGCCACAGATCTACATAGTGTTAAAATGTCCAAATCGTAGTCGCCGTTTACTCTAAGGAAATTTGTTTTTGTTGTATGGTCACCCCCAAGTTTTTGTTTTTTTACTAATGTTGCCAGTTTTTCGCATGTGTGAGTCCCCTGAGGCCTGCTAATCAGACCTCTGTGCAGGCTCCCTGACCCTCAAATGTGTATGTTACATTAGCTGTATCCAATTGGCATAGGCTAATTTCACCGTAATTCCCAAGTATATGTACCAAGTCAACCCAGGGATTTCAGCACTAGTTGTGTCGCCCTGGGTGCGACACATGTAAAACGAGTCTCCCACCCAGCCACTGCAGACTTAAAGCGCATTTAAAGAAATGGCAAAGCCCAATCTCCCTGTACAATATGTGTATGTCACACCTATGGTAGCCTTACCAAGCCCTAAGGTTGGGTGCAACATATTTTGCTAGCAGAACATGTATTTTCATGTTCTGGCTGTAAAAACGCTAAACTGTTGTTTTTACTGTGGAAGGACTTGATCGCCCCATTGGCAAGTACAGGGTTGCATGCAGCCCCCTCAGCAGTGTTATTCTTGAACAGTACAACCAAAGTTAGTACTCCAAAGTAGCAAACAACTCATTACATTAAGCCCAACTTAATTTCCAAGTTGAATTTAATGTATCATGTTGTGGTGTGCAAATTTTGCAAAGTTGACATTTGGTTGCCTCCAATCTCTTGTGCCCTCCACGGTTGCAAAAGGAACATGTCCACAAGACTGTCTTTCTGCCCTCCTGAGGAGACAGTCCTAACGACTCCCAGGAAAACAGACAATAGAGTTCTGCACTGGATAGAGGCGTTACCTCACTCTTGCAGGAGGCCACACTGGTGTTGGTTCAAAAGGTGAACTTCAAAGAAGTAGTCTCCTTTTAAGGGCAAATGTGTTAGCCTTGGGAGGATGGCGGTTTCACTGTCTAGGTAGAGAGGCTGGCTCTAGGGGACAAGTGAGGGGAAACCAGTTGCCAACTCGGTTTCCAGGGGTGCCTAGCCCCCTTGGTAGCCACAGCTCTGGGTTGAGCTAGGCAGTTTTGGACAAAGAGAGAGGGGTACTGCCATCTTGGGAATGCGCAGAATAGTGCATCCTGGGATAGTCAGATGCCACACTTCCCAGAAAGTGGTCATCCGGATGGGAGGGAACCTAGTAGCCCATTGGCTGCTGACCGTGCCTACCTTCAATGCACTTTTTGAGCATAAATAGATACCTAGAACTCAGATCTCGGCTGGACTGTAACAAGGATTACCCTCACTGGCGTGGGCTGCGCATGCTGAACTGGCTAGGAGTGAATGACTTTGCTTGCTATGTCTTGCTCATCTGAAAGTCTTTTCCAGAACCCAGCCAAAGCATAGAGACTCCAAGGGTCAGTTGGCTGATCTGTTGACAGCACAGGGCCACAACAACTAAGAGGCCTACTGAGGCAAGCTGATCTCTTTATGATAGTGAGGGCATGCAGCTAGGCTTATCGAGAGAGTGTGTTAATAATTTATTGTATTCACTTAATCAAGGACTGATACACACACTCAGAGACAGAATCCAGACCAATTAGGTAAGTATAAAGAAAGATATACTTAGGCTTTATTTTAGAATCAAGCAGGACTTGGCATAGGTGAGTAAAATACACTTTCAAATGCAAGACTGCTCAAGGAAATGCAGCTGTGGCTGAATTTGCAGTTGTTACTGGTTTCTATTACTTTGAAATGCAGTTTGAATTACACCATAAGTACTTTCAGATTACCATTCGATTACTTTATGATTACTTTGAGTACTGCGGGTGGTATGCCTAGATACCACACCGTACGTTCGTGCAATACAAGGTAAGTATAACTTTTTAACCTTTGCGATTGAGTTCACTTTTCTCCATACGTTAACAGTTCATAAAACCACATTTTTAGCCCCAAACTCCTATAACATGGGTGACTATGGGAGAAAAATCGTTATCGATTTTGAAGGTAAGTACTCGACTTATGTGGATGAGGTTTGGGGGTTAGGACCAGGGTTCCCCAAGGTTTAGAAGGGCACTCAAGTTGCACCACCAGCTGCACTGAGGTGGCCGGGTGCAGAGTGTAGGGGCCCAGTGTTAGCCAATGGGGTAAAGGGGCCTACCCTTAGGGACTGCTCTGCTAATGAGCAGGTCACTCAGGTGTGGGAGCAACGCTACTCAGATTAAGGTCAGCACTGCAGGGGCCAATGACCAGCACAGGAGCTGCACCACCAACAGCACTGGGGCAGCCGGGAGCAGGGTGCAGGTCGGACGTCGGGGACCCTGTGCTTTCAAATGGAGACCTTTGGTTTTGAAAAGGTGCTGCAGGCTCAGGCTCGAAGCATCCTGAAGGTGACCACTGGCTGGAGAGGTAGGTTGGAATCTTGGGGATGCTTGGACACCGTCGGTTGGGTCACCCAGGGCCGTGGGGCATCGGGTGCAGGGGTGTCTTCTGGCGTTCGTTTGTCTTAACAGCTCTGGTCGGGTGGGGGAAACCATTCAGGTTGAGGTTGCAGGCGTCGTATTGAGGCTTGAGGGAGGTCGGGAATCACCAGATCCCTGGTCAGGATCACTGCGAAGACCTCTTTGGGGTGTTGGGCCACTCAAACGGTGAGCCTCGGGTGTAGAGTTGTGCAGAATCGTGGAGACACCGTTATCCGGATTCCGGAAGAGAGTCTTGGGTTGAGCAAATCCGGTGCTCACAGGAGACAGAGTCTGTGGGAAGATTGCAGTGTAGGTCCTATGGGCTCTGGGGGTCGCTGGCTGCTTGACTTGCCAGGGTTCTTGCTGTTGGCAGGTCGTAGACGGGACAGGTCGGTAGGGCTGGAGCCAAGGCAGTTGGTGTCCTCTTCTCTTTCCTGGGTCAGCACAGCTCCTTGAATCTGAGGAGGCAAGGCTCAGGGTCACCCCAAAATACTAGATTTAGGGGTGTTAAAGGAGTGTGCAAGTTGGGACCAATGGGTCCCTTCCTTGGGGTGGGGACTCCCCCTATTATACCACCATACAATGGGAGTGGCATGAGCCTGTTCCTGGTTGGCTGCATCCCCTCATTTTCGAGATGGAGGGGACAGATGTGTGGTTCACCTCGCCTCCCCCACCTGAGGGGTGGGGTTGGCAAAGGTGGGCATACCTCCCTTCCTAGCTTGAAGTTCCTGCCAATTCTCCCACCCAAAGTGGGGGCCAGAACCGGTGGGAGCCAGTTTCTGGGTGCAGAAAAAGGCAGGGATAGTGTCTAAAGGTGGCAAGCCTTTGAAGCTTACCTTTTCATGGACCCAGCCTGTCCTGGGGAGGTGGTATGACACCTCTGTCCAGGATGGACTTTGTTGCTGGACCCAGAGAGTGGAGGGTCTCTACCCATTTTACATTAAATCCCACACTGGCATCAGTGTGGGTTTAATGTGCTGAGAAGTTTGCTACCAAACTTCCCAGTTTTTAGTAAAGCCATTATGGAGCTGTGGAGTTTGTAATGACCAACTCCCAGACTGTATACTCTTTATGGCTTTACTACACTTACAATGTCTATGAATGGAATTATCCAAAATGAGAGGGACCCCTTACACACCAAAGGAGTATCATGTCTAGTGCTTTCGACACTGTATGTAGGGGGAAATTGTGGTCCATGATGGAGGTTATGGGTTTTGAGGAGCCTTTAGTAACTTTGCTCCGTAGGTTACATGCTGCTACAACAGTTAGGATCAGATATGGTCCTGGAGGTGAAAAAACCAGACATATCTATTCTACTGAAGGAGTTCGTCAGGGTTGTATATTAGCTCCCTTTTTATTTTTGGTTTACACAAACGGTTTAGAAAGTTTTTTGATTGAAACTGGTGCCGACTTTCCAAAGATTAATGGCAAAAAGATCCCAATGTTGTCATATGCTGATGATACTGTGCTAATGACCCTTACTCCCAATAGCATGCAGACCTGCCTGAATGCTTTTGATTCATTTATGGGAAATTTAGATCTGGGGGTCAATTTTAGCAAATCCTTCATCATGATGTGTGGTCAAAAGAAGAATGCGAAAATCCGCAACTTCAAGGTGAGGGAGTTTGGCATAGACAAAGTTGATAATTTTAATTATCTGGGTAATCTCTTTAATAAAAAACTGAACTGGGAACCGTTGTTGTTAAACCGGGTTCAGAAGGTTTTACAGCTAAATGAGGCCCTTTTCCGTTTTGCTAGTAAACTGGGACAACGACGTATTGCCGAAATGATATCCCTGTACCAGGCTAAATGTGTTTCTGTTATAACATATGGCGCTGGTGTTTGGGGGTCACAGAATTGCAACAAAATACAGATTGTGGAGAACAAATTTTTAAAACGCCTATTATGCGTTCCTTCGGGTACATCAAATTCTTTTTGTCATAGTGAGCTAGGAATTGAGTTTGTTTGTGATACTATTCACATTGCACCCCTGGTACTATGGTCTAAAGTTTGGCAATCTGATGATCTGAAATTGACGAAAGAAATCCTCACAGATTGTCTTAAACTTGAGCACTTTGATGAAATCCCTTGGCTTCGATATGTGAGAGATACCTTTGATAAAATTGGGTTAGATATTATGTTTAAAAACCGTGATATCTTGAAAAAGGACTCTAAAACTATCATTAAAAGAGCATATAGCCAAAAATTGGGATCCTTGGGTGGCAATGAACAGGTACTACGTGTTCAGGGAAAATTAATGCGACCTTTCTATTTAACATATATTTTGAAAATGCAAGGACGCTTTTATCTAACTAGGTTTCGCCTTGGAACCTTACACTACCTTTTTGCTTTTCCAGAGCAGGGGGGCTGGAAGGTGACCCTACCCTGTTGTCCCTGTAACAACAAAGTGTCACAAAACACTTTACATTTAATTTTATTTTGTACCCTTTACAAAGACCCAAGAAATTCCTTTATTAAACCACTATTAATATCCCTTGGAACGCCTTATTACAAAGAAGGCTATGAATATTTGTTATCATTATCCACGGAAAAGATCTGTAACGCTGTATTAAGCTTTATTAGAGCGGCACTTGCCATCAGAAACCGTTATTGATTTGTATTGTGTAAAATCAGAATTGTGCAAAATGTATTATGATGCCTTTTTTCTTTTATTGAATGTATTATGATTTAATGTTGTTTTATTTTAACTTGTATACTTTTATGATTTCCTTTGAGAAATCGAAATAAAGTTATTTTGAACGAACGAACGAACGAGTATCATGCTATACAACTGTATCAACAAAGAAGGCTCCTTTGGACTTATTGTCAGTGCTCATAGGTGCAACATAATCCCAAGGACTGATTATGACAAACACCACCAGTTTTCACTCATTCATACGTTCCTCATTCATAAAACTAGGAGATATAACCATATGCCCAAGGCTACCACTACGAACAGCGATTTTATAATAAAATATACATCAATTTATTAATAAAAATACATTGGTCTTCTAGTGTGTCGAGCAACAGTTGTGCCGTTGTATCAAACAACATTGAAATTAGTTAAAAAACAGTGCATATAATAAACATATTCAGAAAAAATACATTGTCATTAAAAACAATCACAGATTAAAAAAACGAGAGTACATACAATAGACAAGAAGATATGTCATTGAAACTGTACACATCCGTATTTACTAAATGTTGCTGGCTGACACTTGGTACTATCTTAATGTGGAGTACTCAATGGCCCCAGTCTCTTCACAGATTATGTTTCTTATGGGTAGCGAAAGCGCGTTTCAATGAAAATGTTTATAATACATCTTTCTCAAGACAGAAATTTTGACTCTTCGAATCTGACTGATTCCTACTGGAACCTTTTAAGACACCTCTTCTTAATTATAGGTAGGTCATGTATTGAAGGTGAAGGATTGGGACAGTTGTCTCCGTTCTTCTCGTTAGTATCTGTGTTTTGATGAGCGGTTGGAGCTTGTAGGTCGATTATAGCGTCATGTCAGAGGTCCAGTATCCTCCCAATTGAGGAGGATACTGGACCGCTGACGTGACGCTTACGCACGCTGCCAAACTCTAATTGGGAAAGGGGTGTCTTTTGATGGATATAATCGACCTACAAGCTCCAACCGCACATCACAGCTCCCGTAAGGAAGAACTGTGGCAATCAGTATACCCACTTCAGCCTCAGGCTTATTATTTCGACCTTGGACTGCCATAGGGATCACATAAATTATAACCTGAAACATAATCCAAAATCGGATACTAACAAGGCATGCCTACAACCCACTGCCCTAGCATAGATCAGTCCCCCCTCTAGCTGGGTGCCCTATACCAGTGATGAGGATACAGGTGCATGAGCCATGTAACCCTACAGTTTCTAAGTCCATTCTTAGACATTGTAACTGCAGTGCTGGCATTAAGAGTATATGGTGCTGGGAGTTTGTCATTATGAACTCCAACAGCACCATAATGGCTACGCTGAAAATTGAGAAGTTTTGTATCAAACTTCTCAGCACATTAAACCCACACTGATCCCAGTGTGTGATTTAATGAAAAATGCACATAGCGGGCATCTTAGAGATGCCCCTTGAAAAACGACCTACTGCAAGGGTCCAGGCTGAGTGTCTGCTTTCAGCTGCCACCCCCAGACATGTTTCTGGGCCCCTGGGTCGAGAGCCTGCTGCTCTCAAGGGCCCAAAACAATGCACATCCTGAGACGAGTGCCAAGCCTCCTCCCCCAGGATGGGCCGGGTTCACGAAGGGGAAGCTTCAAAGGCTTTCCGCTTTTGTGAGCTTCCCCAGGCCACTTGCTGCTTTCAGCAACTGGTCCCCACTGGTTCTGACCCCCACTTTGGGCGGGAGAACTGGAGGGAAAAACAGGTGGGGGAGGCGAGGTGAAGCACAACTCTCATTCCCCGCCATCTTGCAGATGGGGGACCAGCCAACCAGGGAAAGGCTTATGCCCCCCTCCCACTGGAGGGTGGCATAATAGGGGGTGTACCCACCCCAGGGAAGGGACCCATTGGCCCCAACCTTTTTACCTACCTGTACTGCCCCTAAATCTAGTATTTATGGGCACCCCGGGACCTTGCTTCCTCAAACCAGGAGAAGCTACAAGAAAAGAAGAAGAAGGACCAAACAGCCGTGCCAAAGCTAACAAGAGGAAGACGCCCACTGACTTGGCCCCAGCCCTACCGCCCTGTCTCCACCTCGAACCTGCTCCTGCGAAATCCCGGTGTGTCGTGCAGCCAGCAACCTCGAAAACCCTGGAGGACCTGCCTGCCTTCAACCACAAAGACTGTGTCTCCCGTGAACACCGGATGTGTTCATCTCCAACCTCTGGCTCCGGACGGGCACCGCAAATCCGCACCACTCTGCACCCGACGTCCACGGCCCGAGCTCGAGTGGACAAACACCACGCGGAGGTCTCCCCGGTGATCCTGACCCGAGATCCGGCAACCCCTGACCTGTCTCAAACTTCTAGTCGACGCCTGCAGCCTAAATCCAGAAGTTCCCCCCACCCACGACCAGGAGCTGGTAAGAAGATCTGACCCTAAAAGGCACCCCTGCACCCGATGCCCCATGGCCTTGGGTGGCCAAACCGACGGTTCCTAACCAACCCCCAAGATCCCAACTTACCTCTCGAAGTGGTGGTCGCACCCAGACGACCTTCGTCCCGAGCCTGCAGTGCCTTTGCAAACCGGAGGTTCCTCACTGCAAACAGGGCGTCCGACATCGAAACAATACCCTGCACCCGGCTGCCCTAGTGCCGCTGAGCGTGTAACAAGAGTGCATCCCTGAGCCTGGGGGACCCCTGAGTCTAACCCCTGAACACGAACTCCCACAACAAAGTACTTACCTTTAAACCGATAACACTATTCCTCCATAGGATAACATTGACTGTTTTTCTGTGAAACGTTTTTAAGTGTGGAGTTTGAAAACCTAAAGAAATTCTTTAAAATTGTACTAACTAACAAAAACGATTTTACTTACCTGTTTACAGGAAATGTCCCAGTGTAGTATCCAGGTGTACTACACTGTGTAGGAAAAGTAATCTCAAAAGTAACTTACCTGTCATTTTCCTCAAAATCCCATACAAAGTATATGTACTGTATTCTGAAAAGCGTTGCATTATCAGTAACACTACTGTAATCAAATCAAAGTACATTTACAATTGTAATCTAAACTGTATATTTACTGCAAAGTACGTATCGCTTACCTGTGCCAGGCTTTCTTGGTTCTAGGAAATAAAATAACTAAGAGAATATTTTTATACAAAAACAATTGGTCTGAAGTTCAGTCTTTGAGTGTGTGACATCATTTGCTGATTGAGTGTGTACAACAAATGCTTAACACTGCCCTCTGATAAAGCCTTACTGCTCAACCACACTACTACAAATAGAGAGTAAGGTGCTATCTAACTTTACCTCTGCCTACCTTTGGGGTTCCACTAGACTGTGCACACTATACCTCACTTTGGTATAGTATATACAGAGCCAGCTTCCTACAGGGGGGCAGTGGGGGTGGGGATGGAATGAGCTTGTAATTCCAAGGAATGGCTGTTACCTTCACGACTGTCGCTGGGCATTTATATGGATGCGCTTACCAAATAAACATGCCTAACCACCGTTGATCGTTTGGGTGAGTCCTCTTTTCAGTTACACAATATGCTTATGCAATTAGACAATATATTTGAAAGTCTGGTACTGTCAGTTCCCCCATGAATATGGTTTCACTAAGGTGCCCCCTCACCCCGACTTTAGGATGACCACCAGGCCATTTCAAATCTTGTACAAATGCCTCACAAGCGGCAAAGAAACTCCTTTCTATAGTATTATGGGAACACTGATAAGTATAAACATTTGATTAACCCTACCAGGTCTAGCAGTGAGACTCTACCAATCGGCAATGGAGCTGGGTTTTATCCACGCAGTTCTTGAAGTCTTTCACTGCAGTCTCATAACTACTCTTAATGATGCTTCAAATGTAATACTGATTCATAAGTAACATATAGTCAGTTTTCCAGTGGAACCCCAAAACTCCTCCCACATCTACAGTATTCTTTGTCAAGGGTATGTGCTTGGATTTTTCCCAAGTTGATTTTCCAGACAGTCATCCATGATCAATTGTACTTCATCCACTACTTGCTGAAGGTTCTTCTCTAGATCCCTGAAGAGTAACAGATATTTTACACTCAATGTTGTTACTTCCACGCCAGTCGTTGTTGTATGCAATGTCTTATATCAACACACTGCAATAAAATTTGGGATAAAAAAAAAATCCAAAGACATATACAACAATCCGTACACTAAATAAAAAATGAAATAGTTGTTGTTAACATGCCCCATTATGGTAAATGCAGCATAATTGGGCCACATATGGGCAAGAATGTACTAAGTTGTTATTAAAAATACTTTCTTGTCACTTTTTTTTTTATTGTAGGGGGTATTACCGGCAGTGATGCCAGTCTAGAATGTAGAGGTCTAATTGACCTAAGGATGCAAAGTTGTTTTTTGAAGCAAAATGTGTCCAATTCCTAGTCACTATAAAAGCTTGGAATGACTAACAAAATCAAAAGCTTCAAAGGCTCTTCTCTAGCTCAAAGCAATTCTCCACTCGACAGCCTGTCTAATTTTGGACAAAATACAATTCTGTCACACCTCACCACTAATGAAAGAACTACACTGGCTGCCCCTTGAAGCCAGAATCAAATTCAAATTAGGATGCATTACCTTCATAGCCCTACATACAGAAAGACCCAACTACCTCGCCAAATTGCTAAAAGTCTCAGGTGGGAGGCGTGGAAGTCTCAGGTGGGAGGCGTGGCCGGCACGATGGCTGGGTGGACGTGATCCACACCAGTTCCGGACCCTTGCAACGGTCGGACAAAGCTATTCCTAAGCTAGAGGACCCAAACCTGCCTGATTTGTTCCAGGACAGCAGGGTGATGTTGTGGAGAGTCCGGGGACACGTAACCAGCGCCTCTGCGGGCAGAATCTGAGCTTTTTTAGTTTCTCCTTACTCAAATGGGTGTAATTTCATATACTTATATATCTCCCTAGTTTCGTTACTTGATTTCGCACACGAGAAAGTGTCACTCATATTCCCTGAAATGTCACTCATAATTACACAAAAATTATGAAAATGTCACACATAGCAATCTGAAACTTGGCAGCTATGCTCTTATGATATAGTAGCAATTTCATCCTCAGATTGCTCATTCTCGGTCACTTCTGATTAAGATGTTTCTATTCTGATAGGCTGAGGAGTTGCCTTTTTCTTGTTCATTCCTTTACGCGGTGCATCGAATTTTTTTGCAAAAGTCAGTATTCTGCCCTGAGAATAATCTCTTTCATCCCTTTCGAATTATTCTTGTTTCCTTTGGCGAATCTTTAGTTCCTACTTCTCCAATCTTTGTTTCATGGCTGTTCTCAATTCATCTTGTTTTGCCCGATTAGCATCTTTATTTATTTAATCTTCGAGCATTTTAATTTCTGTTAATACCTTGTCTCTGTCACTCCATGCGAATCTAATTAGCAAGTCCAGCATCCCTTTGCTTGACTGGGCTGTATTTTCTGCCCACAGTTCTAATAATAAGGGGTCCGGGTTTTCATACGCTGGAACTGTATATATTCTGAGTCCTCAGAGCACTCTATTGACCTCTATGTAATTTTGTAAGGAAGTGGCCTCCCACCACTTCCTTATCTCTCTTTCACATAGTCTCTCTAGTTTAGTAAGCAAGCCATTCAGTGTTCCTCTCCCATCCGGGTTTGTCTCCACCTTCGTTGCTCCTATCTCTGTCTGCCGCTTTCTAAACATGCCGATGGCCGCCTCCTTACGCGCCGTTTCACAAAACATGTCTACATCCATGCTGTGTGTTAAATAGTTTTAAACTATTTCTCTTCCCTCGTCCTGCCTCTCGCCCGTATCTCTCAGCGCACCTGCACACACTCGAGCTTACCCGTTTGTGAAGCCTCACTCTTTCGGGTCGCTCTTCAGTGTGTGGTCTTCAGCATTCTCGATTCGGCAAGTGCGGTGCTCCGTACTTCAATAACCGCTCCAGAATGCATCCAAACCGGATCACTCACAGACGGGTGCCTTTCGTGGTGATGCGCCACGCAAATATCCTGCTCCTTTATTTCTTTCCAATTCCAAAAAGACATATATATATGTGTGTGTGTGTGTGTGTATATATATATTCACTGAAAAAACCATAGGTTTGACACCAGTTATAGTTAGCTGGAAATTTTACTTGCATAAAACCAATGAAATTCCCACTCCCACGTTATAGTTAGTTGGACTCACTATAACTTGCGCGTGCAATGCACTGCTGATGACGTCACATATTACATCACTCATGACATGGTCAGTGACATCAGTCATGACATCACTGATGACACTATCCAGTGAATGTGTGTCTATTTAAAAAATAAATATGTGTTATATATGTATATGTAAAAGTTGATGGAAGAATAAATGTTTAAATAAGTGATTACTTGGATGTTTAAAAAAAAAAATTGATTGGTTAACTGGTTTGTTAAGTGTATCTTAGTGAATACATATATTAGAGAGTAATGTTTAAATATTTAAATATTTTTATTAGTGTTTCACTTTGTGTATAAGTGGTTGCATGGATTGGTGAGTAGCTACATGTGTATGTATATGGGTTATTAGATGTTTTTGTTAGTATCAGTATGAGTGTTTGTATGGTTTGGTGGGGGTATTACTTAACACATAGATGCATGAATGACTGACTCTCTCTTTGTATGTGTTTTGAAGACAGCATATGTGCAGGACTGTATGGGTGGAAGAGTGTGTATATGTGTGTGTTAGTGAGCGAATGACTGTCTCACTAGTGTCTTTATCAGTAATTACATATGTTTTAATCTAATATATGTGAATATTGATGTATATAAGTGAGTATATGTGAGAGAAAGAGATTGTAAGAGTTCCTGTTTAGATAAGTATGTGTTTCTATAAGTGATTGTTTAAGAGAGTAAGTATGTGTAAGTTTCCATAGAAGTAAGGTGGTTGTGTGTGTATAGCTGTATATGCAAATAAATGGATGTTCAATAGTTTATTTGCATGTGTGAATATGTGTGAGAGTATCTTTTGGATGACTGTCGGTGTGTAACAGGATGTATAGGTGTATCACTACATATCATGAGTGAGTATATGTAGGAGTGACTATATAGAACTGTTGATCAATGAGTGGATGTGTATATAGATGGTGGAATTATTGAATTGGTTGTTGTAACTGGTATGGGTATCTCCATTTTTTTGAAAATTTTAGTTTCTATTTTTGAATATGTGTTTCAAGGGTTACATTACAGTGAAAAGAGGTCTGTCACTCTGTCACAAGGAAGGTGTCATCAGTGATGTCATGACTGATGTCACTGACCATGTCATGAGTGATGTAATATGTGACGTCATCAGCAGTGCATTGCACGCGCAAGTTATAGTGAGTCCAACTAACTATAACGTGGGAATTTCATTGGTTTTATGCGAGCAAAATTTCCAGCTAACTATAACTGGTGTCAAACCTATGGTTTTTTCAGTGAATTTCATAGGTTTTGTAAATGCTATTTCCTAACTATAACGTGTGTAAAACCTATGGTTTTTTCAGTGAATTTCATAGGTTTTTTAAATGCTACTTCCTAACTATAACGTGTTTAAAACCTATGTTTTTTTCAGTGAATATATATATATATATAGAATTTCTATGGCAAAATGAAACCCCTCATTTTGTTCCTTTTCAAATTAAATGTATTAAGTGTTACCACTTTATTCCAATCAAGATGACTTCAGGTGTGCCATACTTTTTGTCATAAGTAAGACTGTTAGCGTTCTAGTTGTTCTTTAGAACACTCTGGGACATTCTGTCATTGGGCTATAGTTGGGCTACATCTGGCTGAGATTTGGGCTACATTTGGGCTCTTTTGTCTCTGGTGGCCATCTTGGGAGACTGCATATCAGAATTTTTTTAATGAAATATAAGAGGATTTGAGAAGTCATTTAAAATGTGCCCTAATTTTTCTTTCTTCAGCACTAATCATAATTTCTATGGCAAAATAAACCCCCTCATTTTGTTCCTTTGCAAATTAAATGTTTTAAGTGTTAACACTTTATTCCAATCAAGATGACTTCAGGTGTGCCATACTTTTGTCATAAGTAAGACTGTTAGCGCTCTAGTTGTTCTTTAGAACACTCTGGGACATTCTGTCATTGGGCTATAGTTGGGCTACATCTGGCTGATATTTGGGCTACATTTGGTTTTTTTTGTCTCTGGGGGCCATCTTTGGGCTACATTGGGCTACATTGGGCTACATTTGGGCTCTAACATATATATAGCCCAATGTAGCCCAATATATATGTTTTCAAAGTTAATTTTCTCAGCAACTACTGAACAGATTTACACCATTCAAAGAAAGGCGTAATCTGCGAGCCAGACTCTACCTTTCTACCAAATTTCTTATAAATCCATTCAGCCGTTCGAGCTGTAGCCGTGTCTAAACGTCCTATGGAAAATAACATGGGGAAAACACGTTTTGGGACCCCCCTTTTATCTCAGCCCCCACTTGACGAATCCCCCCCAAACTTTCAGGGAAGGAGCGGAGCGGAGCAGGCCATCTTCTGTGAGAAATTCGCAAAGATTCGTCCACCGGCGCCAAAGTTATTCTCAATAGAATGTTGCGGATTTCCTATGGAAACTAGGTCCTAACTATAACTACCTACTGGCGACCGCCAGTAGGTAATATATATCGCAAGCTTCGCCTTCCAACGTCCAGTTTCCCTGGAACAGACGAACGCGGAACACAGTTTATGGTGCAAAAACGAATTTCTTTTATGCCCTGCACCTCCACCATAACACGTTTCGGCCTTTCAAAGGCCTTGATCATATAACGCATTGGGTAGTGCCTTACAAACATTTAAAGTGCCATTGCTTAACTCTGGTGACTACATCATAAACACAGAAGAGTTGTAAAGCAATTTCATCAGAATGCAAAGCATTTACACCTCACAGGTAAAAATACGGATTCCTTTGGTTTTTTAATCAATTAATATTTCATAGTATTAAAATATCAAAATGGATAAAATACCAAATGCATTTTACAACTTAAGTTCTGTCATATTTATGCAATAATCTGCTAAAACCTGCATAGTTAAAATACCGTGTTAAAAGGCAATATTATACGTTGTTAAAATAGTGATATGGTAAAAAACAATTCAATGTCAGTAAATAGTTATATATACCATGAGAATTAATATCATATACTCTTTCACTGGTTTTTAATGGTATTAGCTTTAAATCCACTGGGTTAATACCCGTTGTTATGCCCTAAGTGGGCTTAAATTCTCCTCCATGACCTACTGTGATTGAGTGAAAGTGCAATGTGTTTCACCATGTTGAACCCACAAGGATTCTAAAGTGCCAAGTGCTATTTTATAAAGACAAAGAACTATGTGACTGAAGGGCTCAGTAGTTTAAAGTAAAGAAATAGTAAAAGCTTAATGTGCAAATTAGCTGAAGGAGAAACTCATCATAAGCAAGTGAAGAAAGTTTCACTTGCGTTTAGCCCAAATGCAGTTTTTGTGTTGAGTTCCAGAATGTACCTAGTTTCCAGTAGGCGCAGTTGGGCCTCGTGGTTGCCTCCCCTCCTAAGTGGGGAAATTTAGTGGATAACAAAATATTTGAGGTGTTCCGGGCTACCGCCATGGTTCTCCCCACTGGGTATGCTGACTCGCTATTGGTAATAGCTCTTATGTGCTGGAGTATCCGCTTGTGTACCGGCAGCTAAGTACTGCCAATGTAACGTAATCCACAGGGACACTCCAGCACATAAACAGCGAATTCAGTCTTGCATGTGAGTCTTTTTTATAATAGGTACAGTGTCCGGTTTAAATGGGCTCATGCAGCATGTTCTGTTGTTAGCAAATCTACATACTTTGCATGTGGGACATTTGAAAAACCCTTTCCTTCAGGTGAGCTAATTTCCAGCTGTTTTCAATTCGGGGCTGCTCCCCAATTTCTGTTCAATATTTTGCGTAATGCTTGATGCTGACGCTTATAAGGCAGGGTCATTCTTGTAGAATGTAATGATTGATCCAAAACATTAACCTTCTGGCTAGGTTTGCATGAAAGGGCCTCTTCTCTATCAACAGCTTTGGTTTTATTAATAGCTTTATCAATGATGTTAACAGTGTAGCCCCTACGCAGGTATCTGTCCTTGCTTGCTAGTTGTGCAATTTTGCAGTCTTCCTCAGTGCTGCAAATATGTTTAATATGCAGCATTTCCCCAAACGGAATGCTTTGTATTAAATGCCTAGGGTGATGGCTCTTTGCGTGTAGCACTGTGTTTCCTGCAGTAGGCTTCCTATGCAATCTAGTCTCAAGTTTGTTATGTTTTACAAATACCTCAACATCAAGAAAACATATTGATACTCTGCCGATGTTTGCAGTAAAATGGAGATTGAGATCATTGTTGTTGATTTGTCTATGAATTGGAGGGCTCGTTCCTCAGGACCTCTCCAAATCAAGAATAGATCGTCGATATAACGAAACCAGTAAGGCACATGTTGTCTCAATATGTCTGCAAATTGGATCTTGAGGACCTGCTCTTCCCATAGACCCATATGCAAACAAGCATAGCTAGGGGAAAAGCAGACCCCCATTGCAACACCCCTAGTTTGCTGATAAACCTGGTTATGAAATAGAAAAAAGTTTTGTTCCAAACATGTTAATACCATACTGACAAGTGGGGCGTGGCTTGCGCGCCGCTACAGTATGGCGTGTCGCGCTTGAGCTCCGGGGTGAGTTGGTCCCGTAGAGCGTTTCTTTCCGCTCCTTCGTGCCCTTCTGACCGGAAAAATCACTCGACAGCAGCGGAACATGTGCTGACCTTCACGAGGCTGTTTTTTCCGCGCTTTCAGCCGCCGAAGAGATGCTTTCTGAATCATCCCCCACAGGCGCTCGCATTCCTGAAGAGAGACCGCCATTTTGTCGCGCATGACGTCCCTGTCATCGGACTTCTGAGGTGCCGCCGTGGTTACAAACTTGCAGTGTTCAGCACTCGGCTAAGGGTCTCTACACACGTCGTCTGACATGGTAACATTTATGCTTTTTTCTTGATGTTACTTTCATACTTCTTGGCTGGTTTTTTGAGCTGCTCGCTTTTATTTTTCTCTCACATTCTTCATGGAGGTGTCCCTATCGCTTCATTGAGGTGATTTCCTGCGCAACTCTGCTCATATTTAAACAGCTACTTTGGCTCTGCGTATTTTGAGCGTGAACTGTCTCTTTTTTTTCACTAAATCTGCATACTTTGCGCAACTTTGGTGTTCTAGCCTATTCCTGTGGTATTCTCTTAGGCTCCTGCTACGATACTGTCATTATGAATCGGTCCTCGAACAACAAAGACTCTAAGGACCTGGGCGCATCTTTAAAAAGAATTAAATCAGTCTCTCCGACGCCTGAATCTCCTCAGGCAGACACTGCATCCACATTAGCCACCATTTTGGCGCGCCTTAATGAAGTGCATGATATTGCGCAGTCCACTAAAACTAATACTGACCTACTACAAGTGGAAGTGAATGCTATCAGGAGTGACTTTAAAGCCCTTTCTCTTCGTGTATCAGAGACAGAAACACGAATAAGTTCCGCGGAGGATGGTATGCGAACCCAATCCAGGTCCCTTTCTCAACTGGAGCGTTCTATGGCGGCGATGCGCAGAGACCTCACGGAGCAGGAGGACCGTAATAGGAGATCTAATCTGCGTATTTTTGGCCTACCGGAGGACTCAGAGAAATCATCCTCCTCTATGATTGAGTTCCTATCTCATTGGATCCCGGATACACTCCAACTATCTTTCCACAGAGATTTTGAGATTGAAAGAGCACACCGTGTTCCAACGTTTCGTTCTAAGGCAGCCACCCAGCCAAGAGCAATTATTTTTAAGCCCTTGCGACATCAACACACTGAGCTGATTCTGTCTCATATGCGCAAGATTAAACAACTCAACTGGGAGGGTCATCGCATATCCATTTCCCAAGACTTTGCCAGAGACACAGTCATAAGACGGAAAGGTTTCTTGAACCTTCGGAAACGTCTCATCGACTTGGGCATTCCTTTTTCCTTTTCAGGTCCATCCAAGTTTCGCATCACTTATAAAGGACGTTCCAGGATCTTCGATGAACCGGCGGACTTGACAATGTTCTTAGACAACCAGGAGGAAATAGAAATGGAGATTCAGAGAGCAACTTCGCAAGCTCCTGGAGCCTCGGGGACTTGATTTGTTTCTCTCTATTTATGGTTGTGCTGCTTTCAAGATAGATTCCTCTTCTTTATTTCTAGTTCTGCTTACATGCTGATTTGATCCACTGCTATTGTTCGTTCTGTCTCTTTTCTCTTCTCCATACTATTCTTGTATTTCTCCTTCTCTCTCATATTCGACCTTTCCGCCTTTTTCTCTGGTTTATCCTTCGAAAAGACTTTTTTCAGCTCCTTTCGATTCTTTCTTATTTCTTTCATACCCGGCTTCTCTGGCCTCTGTAGTTGTTTGTACCTCTTTCTTCTTTCCTTCTTTTCTTTCTCTTAACTATTTTAGTTACGGTGTGTTTCCTTTATATTGTTGCTATTTCCAATTACATGGTACCTGCCTTGTTATAAGTTATTGGTTGCAGATTTCTTGCGTGTAATTGATATATTTTTACTTCTTTCACTAGCAATTTCTCTCCTATTTACCTTATACTAGGTATCATTCTAGTATGGCGGGGTAGCATTCTCCTTATTCTTTCTGCTCCTTTTCATCTTCCCTCTCTGTTTCTTCCTCGTCTCTACATGCTCCTCTCGTGCACCTCTCTTTTTCCTTCTACGATTCCACTTTATAGTATAGGTATTTGTCAGTGTTTTTTATTATTAATATGCGGTTTCGGTGCATATTTGTCACTGTATTTATGAAATGCTACACATTATTTAGGTTGTTTCGTGCATACTTAAGCTTTTATTGCATTTTATACTATTGTTAGTCAATATATGTTCTTGTTCACGCTGTGATATCGCTAGTCTACTTTGAAATGTATTTTTCCTCTTATAGCAACTTCATACTTCATTATCAAAATGTATTTCCATTGATTTGGTCTTTTTCTTCCTATTGTTATTTATCTTACTGATTGTTGTTTTTCCTAATAATGGGCTGTTTCTCAATACCAACTTTTGCGCTTAATACGGATCTCCTACTCGCCTTTTCCACGTTCTCCCTTGCATGATCTGGGTCTCTTTTAGACCTCCCCCTCTGCCTCTCCTCTTTCTCTTCTCTTGTCTTTCTTCTCTTCTGGCCTTTCTTTTTTCCTGGTTCTCCCACATGGATGTTCCCGTAACATCTATTCTACTTAATGGTTGGTCTACTATATTTGTGATCCCCGCTCTTTGTCTGTCATCAATGTTGTCTCCGTTGGTATCCCCTTTTCTTATATGCCAGGTTTAAATGTATTATCCCTTAATGTTAAGGGTTTGAATCATCCAGTGAAACGATCTAAAATCTTAGATTACTGTAAGTCGCTCTCGGCAGACTTAGTCCTCTTTCAAGAATCTAAGATTACTAGTAGAGAAGCTGTATTTTTAAAGAAAGAATGGGTGTCGGATGTGTCTTGTTCGGATGCTTCTGGTAAACGCAATGGTGTGCTTACGTTAGTTTCGAGGAATTCAGGGTTATCAATTATCTCTTCTGAGCATGATTCTGAGGGTCGCTGGCTTTTATCTAAGTTGTCGGATGGACAACATGATTTGTTTGTTATGAATATATATGCTCCGAATGTTGATGACCCAGCGTTTTGGAAATCCATTTCTAAAAAATTGCATGACACCCCACATGCTGGCAGTCTCATTGTTGGTGGCGATTTTAACTTACCAATGGATCCTTTATTGGACAGAAATTCTGCATTTCAGTTTCGTCCGCCCAAAGCACACAAACAGATGGTTAACATGTGTTCCATTGCTCAATTGCATGATATTTGGCGTCTTCATAATCCCACTGGCAGTGAATTTTCTTTCTTTTCCTCCCCTCATTCCTCATTTTCTCGTATTGATTATCTCCTGGTTCACTCTTCTCTTGTCTCAGCTTCTTCTTCTCCGCTTATACATCCCATTGTCATCTCTGATCATGCTGCGGTCACTTTTACGCTCTTGACCTTTGCGCCGAAACCAAGTGGTCGTTCCTGGAGACTTAATACAGAAGTGTTACATGACTCTTCCCAGGTGGACAAATTTTCAACGGATATAAACACTTTTTTCCGTGAAAATGAAGATTCTGTATCATCTCCAATAACTTTATGGGACTCTTTTAAGTGTACTTTCCGGGGTCAAGTTATTGCATGCATGTCCAAACGTAACTTGGCGATTAAAAGAGAACTTACTGACTTATCTTCTCAAATCAAAGCTCTGGAGGCCTCCTTTAGACATACCAAAGATCCGACTACCCTGCAACAAATTAAACTCATAAAATACAAATATAATACAATTGTCACTAAAAGAGCTCATATTGGTTTCCAGGCGCAAAAGTCCAAGAAGTTACTTTTAAAGAATCGGGCTGGGAAACTTTTGGCTGCCACCTTAAAATTCCAAGATTCTTCCTATAAGTCCTCACAGATCTCTTCTATTAAAGATCACACTGGCTCTAAGAAATTCCAAACTGAAGAAATTCTTGAAGTTTTTCGCGATTTCTATAACAAATTATACACCCCCTCTAACCAAGCTTCTTTTGACAAGTGCCAAGATTTTTTTAAATCAATTCCGATTCAATCAGTCTCAGAAGAAGATCGCTCTACTCTGAATGAACCTATCTCTCCTGAGGAAATAGCGGATGCTATCAAGGCCACCCGTTCGGGGAAAGCACCCGGTCCAGACGGATACCCGATCTTATTTTATAAAACCTTTCTACCGTTGCTTGTTCCTAAGTTACAAGCTGTCTTTGACGCTTTTGTTCGTAATGGTTCTGTTTCTGGTACGGCTGCTGAAGCAACCATAGTCGTGATCCCGAAAGAGGGGAAAGACCATTCGGACCCCAAGAATTTCCGCCCTATTTCGCTTCTTAATATGGAAGCGAAGATTTTTGCTAAAATCTTGGCTAAACGTCTAGAATCTTTTATTCCCAATCTAGTTCATCCCTCCCAAACTGGTTTTGTTAAGGGTAGATTGGCAAGAGACAATATCCGCACTTTCTGTCATATTCTTGGGGCGGCTAAGCGATCCCAATTACCTGCTGCGGCCTTGGCCCTCGATGCGGAAAAGGCCTTCGATAAGGTCTCTTGGCCTTTCCTTCGAGCGGTCTTATGTGCACATAACCTCGGGGACTCTTTTATTAACATGGTAATGTCTTTATATTCCCAACCTAAAGCTAATATTAGGGTTAATGGTTCTACATCCTCTTCTTTTAACCTTTGCCAGGGCACGAGACAAGGGTGTCCCTTATCCCCTCTCTTGTTTCTGTTATCTATTGATCCTCTCCTTCGGCTGATTGATTTACACCCTGATATCAAAGGATTTTCTTTTGGCCCTCATTGTCTTAAAACTGCTGCCTACGCTGACGATGTTCTCATTTTCTCAGATGATATAGCATTGGCCATCCCTGCTATCTCTGACACCATTTCTTTGTTCTCTAAGGTATCCGGATACACTCTAAACAAAGATAAGACAGAAATGTTCCCTTTAAATGCCTATTGTTTTCCTGCTCATATGGGTTCGGCTGGCTTTAAGTGGCAATCTACCCATCTAAAATATCGGGGCATCTATTTCTGTTCCACGCTACATGCCACGGTTGCCTATAATGAATCTCAAACTCTTACTAAAGTTCGTCGTCTTCTGGATACATGGTCTCCGAAACATATTTTGTGGTGGGGTCGCCTACAAACCCTTAAAATGATGATCACGCCGATTATCAATTTTGTCTCTTCCATGATTCCGATGAAATTTTCCGACTCTTTTTTTCGGGAAATCGATGGTATCACCACCAAATTCCTTTGGAACGGCAAACGCGCTCGGTTAGCATATAAATATTTACGTAGACCTTGTGATATGGGGGGTTGTAATTTCCCGGATTGGGGAACATACCAGACTGCTTTTCTGGCCTCTCAAGGGGCCTTATGGTTTTCTCCCCCTTCCCGTCATATCCCTTTATGGCTACTCATAGAACAGGATTTAGCTGCACCTCTACCACTTGCCTCTCTTTGTACTACTTCCATTCTGCACATCCTGTTTTCCCGCTCTATAATTATTGATACAATTGTCGCACTTAAGAGAGTAGATAGGAAGTTGGCATTTCCTCTGCACAAAACTAGATGGTCTTCCATTTGGCGTAATTCCAAAATTAAACTTAATATCACCCCCAACCTTATGTCTTACTGGGCTATGAAAGGTATCTCTCTTGTACAACATCTGTATAGTGACTCTGGTGAGCCCTTACCCTTTTCTACCTTAGCGCTCAAACACTCTTTAACTAATCTAGACTTCTATACCTTTCTTAAAATCAAGGTTGCCATCTCAAAAACTCGGTTTCACCCCTCCTCTCCCACCATCTCGCTGTTTTGTATGTGGCTCAAGGCGGGTCATGTTGCCTCCCACATATATAAGTTTCTATCTTCTACTTCGCTTCCTGATCAGACAGTTGCACAGCAAAAATGGTTGCGTCATTTTGATCACAATATTACGGATCACTTATCATCTGAAGCTTGGCAATCCATTAGCAAATTTGCGCTCCGTAACAAAATAGCTCCTTCCCTAACTCAGTCCAAGTTTTTCTCGATCAACCTACTCCATTGGACACCTGTCCGTCTTCATTCCCTCAACCTTAAAGAGGATGACCTCTGCTGGAGTTGTGGACTAGAGGCGGGTGATTTCCCTCATATGTTCTATAACTGCTCCTTACTTAAACCTTTCTGGGACCTTATTCAGCAACATTTGTCTCTTATCTTTGACATTGAGCTCCAGCTCTCTTTTCCTTTAGTTATATTAGGTCCCTGGGCTGCTCCTACGCCCCTTCCCCTTGATTTGTTGCAATTACAGCTGTTAGATCTTCTTTTATCTGTTGCGGTTAAGGTTATCCTTATGGAATGGAAATCTTTCTCGTCAGTCTCCTACCATACGTGGTGGGCATGGGTTTCCTTCCTACGCAGTGCTCACACCTCAGTAGATCTAGCACACCTGTCGCCTTCCATTTCGAATGGGGTTTGGGCATCCCTGGATGACTATATGGAACTCTCCTCGCAAGGTGTAGTCCCTCGATTCCCTGTTGTTCTGTCTACTTAATTTTTGTCTGCTAGTTACGTTACCTTGGTTTATTCCTGTGGGATTCCTTCTTTCTTTCTTTCTTTCTCCTTCTTTCCTGTCCTCTCCTCCCGTTCTTTCTTTCTGCTGCTATTTTCCTTTCTTTCCTTCTTTCTTCCTTTTGCTCTTATTATCTTCCCCTGCCCCTATCCTCTTCCCAGAGGCTGATACGTTCTGCATTCTAAATGATATACTCCTTTATTGGCTCATATTATTAACTCCATATTGATTGCCTTTTTTTTTTTTTTCAATTTTATCTACATTAAGTTTAGTTACTGATCAAATGATACCCAGGCTTGTTTTCATGTTCTCCTCATGTTGGAATGTATCACCTCTTTGTATTTTGACTGCTATTATTTGGACCCTTACTTCTCTCAATAAAATCTTGTTGAAATCAAAAAAAAAAAATACCATACTGACAAGCATTTTGTTGTGCATGTATAAATACATTGGTCTCTTTTTTAGATAATGTTCGATAGCCTTAATTCCATCGTTGTGACGAATGGAAGTATAAAGTGACGTTACGTCCAGAGTTATTAGTACTGAGTCTGGGTCCCATGAGACCTCACTGATCTTCCTCAAGAAATTGCTAGTATCCTGCAAGAACGAAGACAAGTTTTTAACATGTTCTTGAAGAAAAAAATCTATGTATTTGGATGTATTTTCCATAAGGCTGTTACATGCAGCAATTATCGGCCTACCAGGAGGTTTGGTTGCGTTTTTATGAATCTTAGGAATTAAACAGAGTGCAGGAACAACTGGGTGCTCATTTTTAAGGAAACAAAATTCTTCCTCATTTAGGAGCCCTCCGCTTTTCCATGCACGTAGTTTAGAATAATGCTCATTCCATGCTGACTTGACAATATGCATGTTACTCCTTTTACAGCGCTCAATGTCATTCAACTATTTGTGTGCTTATTCCAAGCATTGCCCCCTTTGTCCGATTGTCTCACAATATTATTGTTGTTACCTTGGAGCTTTTTCATTAATTGGACATAGCAGTTGTTCTGCCGATTGGGTGTGTGCTTGGCACGTGGTGGATCTGTAGAGTCGTTTCAGCTCTGCCGTGACTTGCTCATGGTATACATCCAAATTGTCACGTAGCATCACCGGCTGAAATGCGGATTTTGGTTTATAAACTGTGACCTTATTGTTCCACTAATATCAATTGTGGACATACTTATTCCTGTTTCACCCGTAGTTTTCTCATTATGTAGATGGTACAGATCTTGTAATAAGTACGCATCCCCTGCTGCCAATAATGATGGACTTTGATAATAGACATATATTATTCTGACTGTTTTTTGGCCTGTAGGAGATGGAACTCGCGCAGTGTTACCTTCCTTATGAATCTATAAACATCCATACGGGTTTCTGCACAATTAAAACTGCTTTCTGGGGTATATGATAGTCCAAGTGCCAAGATCTGTATTTCAGCCATACTTAAATTGGTATCCGTCAAATTGATTACGGTGTTGGAGTCAAAATGTTGTCCTGGTATATTTATTTTAGATTCCATCTGGCCCTTGTTGGTTTTTTGGTGGTCTGTTTTTCGTTGCAGGCTACGTTTCCGTCTTTCCCCGCACTTTTTGTTGTCTCTTTGTTGTTTCGTCCTGTCTGCCCCCGAGGTCGCAGTGTTTGTCTCATGTCTTGGCGCAGGCAATCCACCTCCTGCGCACAGAGGCGTAGCTAGAGCTGGTGGCGCCCGGGGCTATTCCTCAAATTGCCACCCCCAGGGTGGGAGGCGGGGGTGCTGGGGAAAAAGGACGGCGAGCAGGTCCGAGAGACACGTAGTATCGCTGCTGATAGTTACCTCGATCATGCAAGTTACATGCACATACATGACACGATCCAAGGCTACACAGTTGAATGCACTATATAAGGGCTACAGTATGAATTAGCTTCCAGTGTAGTAGTGTGATGTTTAAAAAAAATGTCCTCTACTCAATTTGTTTGACACAAGGGTTATATTAATGTAGAGCGGGAACAATGGGGTGCTGTAGGATGTTTTCAGGTCATTCAAATTTTTGAATGCCCTAAATGTTCACTGCAAGATGATCTAAGTCAGCGGTGGCCATCAATAGGCGGCTGGGCCAGCATGGCTTGATCCATGATACAGTTTCAGAATATGTGTATAGTATACTGCCTCTGCCATTGTTTTGTTTAGACTGTCAATTGTATTTTCTGTAATGTTGGTTGCGTAACTGTATGAGCTCCTGTTAGTCTACTGACTATTTGCTTTATTGTTATTTTTTATTACTGCTTTAGTAAATACGCTTTTTTTGCAATATCAACTGTATGTTGGTCCATGGGTATCTGTTTCATGTATTTGGTCTTATCTTAAATGTTTTTTGTGCTTGAACCATTGTTATTATTTTAAATGTAATGATAGACAGGGCAATCACTTTTCCCAATGAAATTGGATCAATCGCCAACAAAGTTCCTGAACAAACTCTATGGTCACTGTGATTTTGAGATCATATAATCGAAAAGCTAGACCTCAACAATTGAAAATATCGCAACACTGAGACCAAGTGGAGACATGCCGGTGGAATGACAAAGACTGTAGATACCTAGAGGGAAGCACAAAACAAGAAAGCATGAGTAAATAGACAGGATAACCAGAAGGAAAGAAGTAATCTAAATCCTCCTGAAGAAGAGTGAGTACTACTCATCTCCTCCTGCTTCAGCATCCAACTCCAAGAGATGATCAGTGAGCCAGTGAGGATATCAAGTTAAACCTAAGTTGACAGGCAAGTTGTAGAGAAAGGAAACCATTCCGATATCTATAGGTAAATGAGCCACAATAAAGTTGTGATCCTCAATAGATTCCAGTCTCGATTTTCTTAAGGTTGATCAAGCACCCTATGTAGTTCAGAAATTGATGGACAGACTCTATATTCACCAAAGACTTGCTTCTCGAAGAGCATGAACTAACCAGCCATCCAAATATTGATGGATGGCTATTCCTTTGTTGGGGATGAAAATGGCCACTGCAGACTTGAAGTCAATTTAAGGCCAAAAGGAAGAACCATTAAATGAAAATGAAGAGACTGAACAGTGCATCGAATGAACCTGTGGTGAGGAAGCCAAATGGGGACATGGAGATAGGCCTTTTCCAACCCCATGACAGCCAGAACTTCTCCGGGCAGGATGAGGGGAATAACTGACTGAAAAGTGTCAATCTTAAAGTGAATCATCTTCACAAACTGATTCACTTTCAGATTGGTGAGGCAGTCTTCACCCCCAGACACCTTTGGGAGCCGAAAGACGTCTAAATAAACCCCTTTTGCTGCTCTTTCCTGGTAACAGGAGCATCAGTCAGCTTGTCCAAGAGGGCTTTAATTCCATCCATTAGTCTCTCTTGATTGTACGCTGAAGAGGGTCAAAAAGTTATCAAAGGCTCTGAATTCGGATGTAGCATGGGGGACTCAATTTTGTACTCATCTTGAAAATACCCAATGCTAAGGAATCTAAGATGATCTATTTCTAAATGTCAAAGAAAAATCTAAGTCTTCCTCCATCTGACACATGAGGCTTAATGTATAAAGGCTGTGAATGTCAGGATCAATGCAGTTTGACCAACGAATTTGAAGAGGACTTAAATGAGGATCCCAAGTTCTTAACTTTGAAATGACTGGCACAACCTATAGGCTGACCCTGAGCAGTGTGATGTCCGCGACTGAAGTAGGCCTGTCATTTTGAATAGGACTTGGATGAATCAGAACCCTTTTTGGTGAAAGTAAAGGGTAGGGCATGGTCACTGCTCTTGAAATATTTGTGAATGAGACCATCTAACTCAGGACCAAACAAAGAGCAGCCAAGAAAGAGAAGATGAAGAACAGAAGATTTCTGAAACCATGTGCCTACCAATCATGCTTCAATACATGGCACAGAGCAGCAATGACTGCCCCAGAGGAAATCCCTGTAGGTCTCAGAGTGTCAAAGGAATCACCTGCCAAAAACTGTACTTGTAATTCCATCTTAGCAACAAGATCTGCACAATCTGTACCCTCCAGGATAGTTATGGAAAGAAAGTGGAAGCCAATGATTAAACCCTGGGAGGCATATGAAGAATAAAAGCCTTCATGCACAGGTTGAGTACTAAATAGGCCTTGCATACGGCCCCACCTACATTCCTATGGGTGAAATCCTCCCTGGTCACTTTCAAGCAACCTGTAAAGTTCTGAAGCCCTGGATCTACAGTCACAAGAAGTGAAAAGTATGGTTTTCCACTGGATATATTCTGGTTACAAACTGGGTGACAGTGATGTTCTCCATGCCTTTCTATTCGTGAAGGATGGCATGCTTGAAAACAGGAATCATACTGAGGGATCTAAGAAGAAGCCTATGTAACAGAGAAAAGGGGCACAACTATTGAACAGAGCATTCACTGGATCTATAGGAAGCCCCAAGTTCTTTCCTAAGGAAGATAGGACCAGAATAAACCCTCTTTATCAACAAACCCCCCTCTGGGGTCTGTCAAGGCTGATGTATCTGAGTTTTCCCCAGCATCCTGGGAAAACCAAGCAGAATGAGAAGAAACAGGTGTCTCTAAATGTTTCAGTCATAAAGGCATTTAAACGAACCTCCAAAACACCCTTTACACCTCCCTGACTTTCTGAAGTTGAAGGGCTGTCAGTCTCTTAAAAGAGTACTCGCCCTCCATCAAGCAACTAAAGGCAAACATTGCTCTAATAGCAGTAAACCAGCCAGGAGCAACAGTCACCTGAAGTGCAGAACTCTACAGCTTAAGTAGCCTTGTGTAGCAAACACCTTCAGCTGGGGATGTGCATCTATGGCCACCAAATAAACATGTAACATGGCGCATATGCTGTACGCCCACCCCCTCAATTCCAATCAACAGAGGAAACAAGTGCAGATTAGACGTGAGCTAGGGCTGAGAAGCTGTAGAAAGAGGGACCAAATAAAGTAATCCACCCTCAACCCAAACTCGACAGGGAATGGGGGTTGAGTCCACGCAGCACCATTGCAGGCCCCTATTCTGAAGGATGCCCCTGAACAGGACCAATTCAAGAAACGAAAATATTAAGGTATGCAAAGCAGACAAAAAAAAGTATATGAGATGTGTATAATGCCCTTATATAGAGTAGTACTTGGGGGATTAGGTCTTTTTTGTGTGGTAGTGCATAGATGTGTCTGCAGAGAGGTGGGGCCTCTTCACTGGTGAGGCCTACGACAGGGAAGAGAAATGCAAAGCAAATGCGCACTGCCATTCAGAGAAGTGTTATGCTTGTTCACCAAGAAATATCAGTACTTTCCCATGTACTGACCTTACTGCGTCTTAAAGCTTTTCAATGCGCAAACACCAGAGGTCCGCATCACTGCTGGCAGACTCCCAGCAACCATCATACTAGTCATGCTACATGCAGCCGCCTCGCCCGTCGCAGTCAACCTTGCAGAAGTTAATTCTGCGTGCGACGGGCTTTTTCTAGGTGGTGGTGGCGTGGCGTGCGTGCTCTGCACGCACGCTGCAGGAAGCAGTTGCACTTTCAACGGGCCGCGCGGGCAGCACTGGTGGCCCGTTGCGGCGGCCTTTATAAATTATTTGGGGACGCTACTGTAAAGTAGTGTCCCCAAATAAATTATAAAGGCCGCCGCAACGGGCTGCCAGTGCCTCGCAGCCGCAGCCCCCAGTATGGTGCCGCCTAGGGCAGACCCCCACCCAGCTACGCAGCTGTCTGCGCATGGGAAAGCTTGGTAAACCCCAATCCTGGCGTAGCTCGTGACGTTTCACCCTCAGATTCACTCTCCAGGGCGGAGCTTAATTCTGAAGCTGATGTTGATGCAGTTACATTTCCACTTGGACTTGCTTGATTTGTTGGCAAGTTATCTTTGCTGGTTATTGCATTTATAATTAAACAAAAACAAGGGGAACCCAAGGCGCAATAGGCTAAGGACCATGGGTAGGTACTTTATTACAAAGACAGGGGTCCTTAGGCAAGGAAACAAATTTAAGCAGAGATGAATATAGACCAGATGGAGCTATATTTTTGGGGGAATGTCCAGCCGGACAATTTATTACCATAATACAAAATAGTCATAAAACAATAAAACACTGCGTGTGATAGAGGTGGGACACCAGCCGATGTCCGACTAACACACTGAAAGAACATAAACAAGAAGGAAATAGTAGGCAATAGCAGGTCATCTGATTATTGTGAATCATATAACAGACAATCTTTACTATACACATATGCATGAAAAGTATAAATCAACTATGCATTTAGTGCATTTGTGTCGACGACGTTTCGAACCACAATGATTATCGGTTCATCCTCAGGACAGAGGGTAATTGCCTTAGAAATTCAAATTTACAGTAGTATCACGGTTGGGTGAAACTAAGGATGGGGAAGGGGGGGGGGGGGGTTTACCCAGGAAATGATATTCGACAATACTCATGGAAAGGTTTCCAAGGGTTGACAGGGATCCAAGGGAAAAATGCCTTCAGTATCGGGGTCTGGCAATACAGACAACAAGTCCACAATGGGAGAGCTTGCGGGCATGAAGATTCAGCGCCTTGCTTGCATTTATAGCATCAAACTTCCGGGCAAAACCTGACCGTTTTGGTAATCAGTTTTATCCCTTTGAAACTTATATGCTTTGCGTTTTTTGATTATTTCTTCATCTTTTTGTAGACGCATTAACATGTCTTTATGATATTTCTTAATGGCATCTGTAATGTCCAATTTACCAATTTCCTCATCCAATTTGTCTATTTTCAACTGAAGTGCAGCACGGTCTCTTTCTGCATACTTTGCGAGGATTTGCACCAATTTGAGAGAAGATTCTGGGTTGCAGTCAGGCCATTCCGCAAGCATGTTCGGGTCTGGGTTCTCGTAGCTCGGCACCAGTGTTATACGTGGCCCTCTAGGGATTCTGCCCACCTCCAAATAGGGTGACAAAGATTTATGCTCCCACCACTTGGATTGCTCAGTTCGCATTAGTTTCTCTAACTTTTTTTAAGAGGTCTCTTACATTAGAGCTCCCTGTTTGTATTAGACTTGTTTGCACATTGGTTAGTGATTCCCCAACCGGGGAGCCATTAAACATCTCGTTCACCGCCTCCTCACAGTTCCGAAACGCATGATGCAAGTAAATGGGCAAAATTAATATTTAAATGATCACGGACACACAATAAATATCTATGCCCGGATAATGCACACTCCTCAACTGCCCTTTCTGAAGGTTCCTACCTTCACTAGTTGCCTGACACCAACCTCCTCCCACAGGCAGGGAAATTAACAGAGTCCGGGGGCTATCGCGGCTCACTCCTCGCTGGAGTAATTGATTCTATATCAGGACCGGAGTCTTCTGATTATGCTGTCTCAATTTCTTTACTGAACTCACAGCAGCCAATGAAAGTAAAACGAATAAGTAAAAAACATCAATACAATGAGACTTTGAACCACGCCTCCTTTATCACAGCCAATGACTGCATCACAAAGTATACAAGATAGAGAGGCACCATGCTGGCTTCCTCTTATGGTCAGGGACTACCGTCCATCCCCCTCCCCTGCCTTGTGCACCCCCAAAATTATTAGAAAATGGACATGAGAGAGATGTTTCTTTGAAAGATGGGGGGTCTCACAACCCCCTGACGTATTTATTAAAACATGAAAACAAATTAAACATTTTGAAATAAACATTATTTACACAATCATTTATGCAGAAAAACGCAATCGACATTTGATTACAATCCATGTAGACAGGTATCAAAGGGCTAACCTTAACAAAGTTCTAATACAGAATATTTCCTATCCAAATATAATATTTTGGATCATAATCACACGTTATAAATTTTTCTGCATATCCTATTTTTGGCCTACGGCAAGGTCGGTAACCGGTGTCAGATCCTTATCAAACAGCCACGCCCTCACGTATGAGTGCGCATGAGCAGAGGGCCCGTTTACCAAGAGGGTACTTACCCCCCTCCCGGTTACCCCTGTATGCTCCATGAACTCCATTAACCAAAAGAGGGCCCTTGCACTCTGCGCCGTTTAATGATGTCATAGTGCACGTGCGGGGTGGCCAACCAGCCTAAGGAAAGCGTGACTCCCCCTCCCCCGCACCCATCCAACCAACCGGATGTACCGCCCCTGGAGTTCTAGGAAAGACCACTTGTCCCTCCCCCTGGGCGACCCCATTCAAGAATGGCGCCGCTCCCTAAGGACCTTATATTGAATACTCACCAATCATGACCTTACAGCCACAGGCCAGCTTAGTTGCCTGTCTATCTGGCCCCCACATCCCCCTACTCTGAAAGGTCATGCCCAGACCTAAAACCCCCTAGCCATGCCAAGATGTTCTCTAAAAATAAGTTGTTGCCCGCACTAGTCAGGTGAACCCCATCTTGTAAGAAGCACTGTTCCCCCCTGACACACCTATGTGGTAAGTTTTGCAATTGAGGTGACCGAAACAATTTCTCTATCTTATTGTTGATCCTTTTTACCAAGTGATTCAATGCTTTGACTGAATCCCCCCCCTCCATCTGAGTCTAGGAATGATCTAAGACCAAACTATGAGGCAGCCTTGGCATGTTATATCTAACCAACCTACCCCCGAAATTATCTCTTCCATCAGGACCCTTCTGCCCAATTTCACCAGGTCGTTCCCGCCCAAATGTAAGATAACAACTGTGGGCGGCGGGGTGTGTCTGTTGAGTAACTCCTTAACGAACCCCCTCAACTGACTGAGGCAAAGACCCCCCTACCATGAAAGGAGACCCTGAAACCTCCCTACTCCGCCCTCTGTCTGTAATCATTGGTAAGAAAAACAGATTTAACATGTTTCACATAAGAATGACCAATAACCCATACAACTTGTGTCTCCTTTTCTTGTGCATGTGTTCGCCGTGATGAAGATACTTGCTGGTGATGTGCTGACGGCAGTTTCCGCCCTGCGTGACAGGTTCGGGAAACTGAGATACAAGCAAACAAAACAAAACAGGCATCAGCGCAATTATTCTGCCACCCTCACAACATGTGCAGCCGCACATAACGCTTGTAACAGTTGGAAGACCATCACCCAATTCTCCTCACACTGCTATTGTGTAACCTCTAGCAGTTGCTTCAGTGGCAGCCCCTATATGGAATAAATGTGTCCCAAAATCCTTCAGATTTATACCCGCATGGTCAATTGTCATAGTCAACACTTTTTTTAATTGAAACCTGGTAAGTGGGGTACCATCTGCATGCATTAATAAGGCCCCCCCTACTGCGCCTACTCTCTGGTTGAGGAAGGCTTCCACGTGCATCACTGGGCAGCATGGATTAGTTTGCGCCCGATGGAGTACCAGCCCCTCACCATGGGCTTCCTGATCAGTCTTTGATTTGCTGATGGTAATTAACAGTGTATCACCTACTATCCTTGTGCATTCAAACTGGAGTCCACCTAGCAGGTCCTGCTTATTGCTAGTCACCAGTTCCCCTTCCCGGAATGCCCCATACAAGGCTAATGTAAAGGCAGCTCTGAACAATAGTACCTCCCCCGATGAACTGCAGATGCCACCCAGGATATTTAATAGTGATGCCAGTCGCTCTAAACCTATCGGTTGCCTCGAGTCCGTGATGGTTGTTTGGAGGCGCCGCCACCCCTTTAGCACTTTCCTCACAATGAAACTATTCGTGGGGTCTCTGGTACCCCTAATCTGTGCAAAGAAAGAGACAGCTGCAACGTGCCGGCTGGCTGTCGCTGAGGAGCGCCCTTCCTTGTGTAATGCATCTAGGTACTGAGTGAAATTCCCTGACTGATCCCATCTCTCTGCCCAACCTTGTCCCAAAAAGGTACAGTAAGACAAAAACGCCCCTTCGTAAGCGGTTCTGGTCCAGGGCGCTAGGCTAGCTGCCATGAGGTTCTGTAGCTGGGGCCACCAATCTGCCAGAGCGTTGCTGGGAAGTGTGTAGGCGTCGCCTCTGCGAATGGTAGATGTTCCATGACTACCTGCATCTTTAAGCGAGAGAGTGCATCAGCTGCATTATTTAACACCCCTGGGACTGTTTGGCCTTAAACTGTATGTTAAGTTTCATGCATATCAGCACTATTTCCTTCAGTAGGCGAAGTATCATTTTACACCATGTCGCCTGCTTGTTGATACATTCCACTACTGTCATGTTATCAGAGCAGAAAATAACAGATTGATTACACAACCAATTAGGCCAAACTGTCAATGCAACCCAGATCAGAAATAATTCCAGGAAACCTATATTAGTTGTCAAACCACTCTCCTCCCACCATACCGGCCACTGTTGTGCCACCCACTTGTTTCCAAGTATGGCGCCAAATCCCACACTGCCCGCAGCGTCAGTCCATAAACCTAACTCTGCAGACGTAGTGGGGGGACCGAGCCACACTACCCTGCCGTTGAAGCCCTCCAGAAATGCGATGTCTTGGCGGACCTCGGACGGAAGTCTCGTATGATGGTGCTTCTCCCGCAGACCTGTCATGGTCTGCGAGATTGAGCGGGAGAACGGTTGCGCCATGGGTATCACTCTCAGTACGAAATTCAACTGGCCCACAGTCTGCTGTAGTTGATGTAGTGTCACTTTGTCCTTTGCTAAACATTGCTGAAGGACTGCCCTAAATTTCATGATTTTGTCTTTAGGTAACCTAAAACAACCCTCTACTGAGTCTAATTCAATGCCCAGGAATTCCAATGTGGTTGCTGGACCCACCGTCTTTCCCGGTGCCAGCAGGACCCCAAAAGCCCTCATGAGCACGCAAAATTCCTGCAATGCCCATGCACACTCCTGCGATCCCGCCGACCCGAGAAAGAGAAAATCATCCAGGTAATGCATGACGTGTTGGTGTCCAGTCATCTGTCTAAAAACCTATTCCAAAAAAGAACTGAATTTCTCAAAGTAGGTGCAGGACACAGAACAACCCATGGGCATACACTTATCCATATAGAATTTACCTTGAAATGAGAAACCTAGCAGATGCTGATCTAGAGGATGAACCGGCAGTAGCCGAAAAGCTGACTCAATATCCGACTTTGCTAACAAAGCTCCAGGTCCCAAAGTCCTCAACGTATCCACTGCCTGGTCAAAGGAAGCATACTTAACGCTACAAATGTCTTCATTGATGGCGTCATTTAGTGATGCGCCCCTAGGTGCTGGCAGATTATGGATCAGCCTGAACTCACCCTCATCCTTCTTTGGCACCACGCCGAGAGGTGAGCAAACAAAATTGTGCACAGGGATGTGATCAAAAGGACCCGCTATCCTGCCTAGACGCAGTTCCTTTGCGATTTTTGTCGCTGCCACATCTGGGTTGTTCCTAAGAGATAGTTGGTTCCTACATTCTGCCGTTCCGGTGAATCCCACTGCGGGGATCCTAAAGCCCTGCCAAAAACCTTCTTGCACCATCCTAGCAGAGGCATGGTCTGGGTACCTGTTCAGCCATGGAGTTATAGCCAGAACATTAATGGGTGAATGCGACACCAGCCGTACTCTCTCCCTAGGCCTGTTTCTTTCTTCCCCTGTTTCCAGAGGCGTTCCCTTTATTTTGGAATGTAGCTTCTGGGTGGGAAGGTTGGTTACAAATGGAACATGCATGTCTGAACTTGCATGTGCCATGTGCCCTGGTGCATGATCGCTTATTAAAATCCCAGCACACCCCTTTTCGCCCCACAGTGCTCCCTGCCCTAGGGGTCGTGCTACCGCCCTGAGCGGGCCAAAAGGGCTGTTGGGATTTGGAGGGGTAGCTTCTGTTCAAACTCGGCCCCGCACAACCAGGTTGCCCTGCTGTAAACTGGCCATACCATGAAATGAAATCAACCTGATCCCAGGAAAGTGAGGAGTCAAACTCTTTAGCTTTCCTAAAACTCATGTCACAGTCTTTCCATCCTTCCCCCCCATATTTATCATGGAAAGTTGTGATCCTCCTCTGGTAACACGCCAGTTCTGCCTGCAAGTTAGGGGAACGCTCGGCTGTAATCGCCATAAACACAGAGAAGGCTCTAATCCAGTTATTCAATGTCTCTTCCACCCTGAATCTTCCCATTTCCACCCACCATTCGCTAGGCAACACCCAATCCTTCTGCCTCCTAGCATACTCCATTTCCCGTTTATCCATAAGCAAAGAAAACATATTGACATAGTTGCCCGCCCAAATTAAATCCTTCACTTCTTGTGTCACATGTTGAGCCAAATGTTCCCTCCTGGAGGGTACTGTCCCTCGCCCAGCACTGGTAATGCCACCTCCTTACCACTTTCCCCGGTGCGCGTTGGTTCTACCATCTTGTCTTTTCCGGTGTTGCTGTCTGGACACGCTGTTTGTGGAGGAATAGGCGTACTTGCCCCCCCGCTACTTGGGGCAGTCATGATCCTTGCCACCATCTTATGCACCTCCGCCAAAGAATCCTCCCCCACCTCCTTCGTGCCTACTGAAGATGGTAACATCCCCCCTATTCCTAGCCACGGGAGAACTGCTACTATCTGTGCCGCTAGCTCTGGTGGAACCTGACCATCTCCTGCAGGTGCTGCTACCGGGATGGGGGCTGCTGGGCTAGGTACAGGACTCCCCGGGATAGGCACGGGGCTAGACGTGGGAACCACCGGGACTACAGCTGGGACCACCAGAGGCACTGAGCTTGGTGTTGGCACCGGCGCGGGAGGTGCTGGTGTTATCTGATCTACCCTCCCCCATCTCCTGTTCATTGTCGCCATACTGCGCATTATACCTTGCAACATATGTTCCATGCGGGAACGTTTGGCGTCATGTCTATTGGCCATCTTCTTTCACTTTGCAACTGCCACCTATACCTGTGATAACAGTGCGAGCACAATGTATTCCCTCTACCACCAGGACCTAACCTGGCTTGTACCTGCACAAAGTTGGGAGTACACAGACTAGCCGTGAGCACCACGCAATTGGGACCGCGCCACACCAGCGAGCCCGGGTGTTGGGCGAGCGCACTCTAGCCCAGCGGCCAACCAGAAGCAGTGAAGTGCAGGCCTTCCTGTGACCCCTGATTTCGTTGTCTACTGCTTCGCTCTCCGTTGTCTCAGCAAGCAGTGCCCCCCTCAACGAAGTCCTGCAATGAAAACAAGATTAGCATATAGTATTGCCACACAAAACCAATAACCTATTCAGCTTTATAGCTGTGCACTCCAGAATCAGTCACTCAAAAGAAAGGAAGTATGCTGTTCAAATGCAAGGCGAATAACCTCTAAACTAGGTATCCAAGCCCTTTTACATGAGCATCAGTTAAATCACGCAAGCGTTAAGACACACAAGAATATTCAGTATTCCTTAAGCATGAATGCCTTTGAACACCCTCAATTTTCTAAAACAGTGCTTATTAAAACATTGCCATGTAAAAGCCCTCTGTTTGCTACCCTCACATTTACAATGTCCCCAGCAAAGAAATTGTTTTTAATAAACAGCCTCGTTGCTCCTGTGTAGCCCCCCTCACGCCCCTCTGGCGAAGCGTAGCCTTTGTGTGAGTGCCGTGCAATTATTTAGAATTCTACAGCACCTGATATTTCACATGCGGTCTCCCATCCAAGTACTAGTCAGGCCTGACCCTGCTTCGCTTTTTAAAATTGGGCTTTAATGCCGCCGACCGCTCTTTGTAGTTCCCTATGCGAGAGAATTGCCCCGAGTGCCACCGCTCGGCCTGGGCCCTGTGGTGTAACCCCCCGCTGCCTTACCACGTATCCGAAGCGTTTACTTCGCCCCGGTCGGCAACGTTACCCACAAACAGCTGGGGACTCGGGCTGGATCCTGACGCGGTGCTCCCGACGGTTCTCAACTCTCCTATGCACTCCCGATGTCCTCCGCAATTCTCTACACGTCCCTGCCTGCTCCTCCGGCTTTCCGCCCGACCTGCAGAAGAAGAAAAAAGGAACCAAACTCCGACGTGCTGCGTCGATGTTTGCCCACGTGGGGCTCCCGGGCTGAAAGAAAAAAGAACAGAAAAATGGTCAAAGCCTCAAGAGGCTGGGGGGGGGGCAAAGGGCAGACCTGGGGAGCGCGGGAACAAGAGAACGCCTCCCACGCTCCCCGGCCTTTTAATCCCTCCGCAGCAGACCAGTCTCAACTGGTCTGCCCCTTGGCTCCCCCCTTTGACCCAGAAGCGATTCTATCACTTCCGGGTCAACTGTGGAGCCGCACACCAATCAGTGGCGGGGTGCGCCGGCCGCGTCATCTGACGCGGCGGGGCGCGCCCCACCATGGTTTGCTGGCAAGGGGAAGGGGGGGCGGCGCCCCGCCATACGTGTGGGAGGGCTGATGCGGCCCTCCCCTTTCCTTTCTTTGCTGCTCTGCAGCCCAGATAAGTGCCTCTCTATTTTGCATACTTTGCACTTGTGGTGTATTGTTAATGCATTTTGTATGCTTGTTGTCAATGCTTTATTGGTGATTTATTAGTGATTTAATACAGTATTGGAGCGCTATCACTGCTGTTGTGTACGCGTTTGATTTGCTGCCCGACTGTTCAGTTCAGCTCCGTCTTCTCTGACCCCGCGTCTGTCACAGCTTAGTTCCTCTTTTTCCTTCCGAGCGAGTGTTGGGCTCTAGCTCGTGACCCGCAGTCCCACTAATATCGCTGCTGCCGGCGCTCTACCGGTCTGGATCGCGACTCGCGATCGGAGGGGTTGGCCCCCCTCGGGGAGTGAGCCCCTGCAGATTGCTGGATCTACGCCCTGCCCCAGGCTGAACCAGGGAGATCTATGCAGCAGGCCGGGAGCCAGTGAGAGCTATTTTTGGGCATTTTAGGCAGCGTTCGGCTCAGCGAAGCCTCAATCCTTAACCCAGGAAAGTAACTCTAAATTTTCCAGAGCTTCTGGAATATCATTTTTGGGACCCCTATTCTGCATTCAGTTAGGGGTTACATACCTCTATTAGTCCTAGAGTTGGACTAGCGTCATTAATAAACTTGTATTTCCTGACTCCTGGGCCCCGGCATTACTCCCATTCGACGCCCTACGCAGGCTTGGGCTGATTATTGCTTCCCTCTGGGGACTTTTTGGACTGGAATTTTATATTCTGTTGAGATTATGGCGGACTGTGAGTTCTACCAAGAGGAGGTTGTTGCGTGTGAAGAGCAGGGCGAAGATGAATATAAGTCCAAGGAGAGCTCCAAGGATGGCGCCCCTGTCCCCCCCTCCACAGTCCTCTCCTATCCCTGTTCATGATATCACTACAGATACTGACACTGACACAGACTCGTCCCAAGAGTCTAGACCTCGCAGGTGTGCTAAAAAGTGTAAACAGGCCTCTTCCCCTGTCCAACCTTCTCCTTTTATGTTTGACCCCTCTGACATTGTACATCCTGATTGGGTTCCCCCCCAGCTGTTGCTGAATACATGCAAACTCATCTTCACAAGGGTTTTGATAAGGAGGTTAGGGCTCGTCTGAAATCAGAATGTCCAAGACCAGATTAGGCTCACAAGGTGGCTCTCACTCAGGGCTGGACTGGGAATGAAAACCGGCCCTGGCAAGGTGCTCGGCTGCCCACCACCCGCCCCCGCGGGGGATGGGGGTACCGCCGAGCTCTTTGCTGAGCTCTTTGCAAGGGCTGGTTTTCTGCCGTTTTTGGTACAGGGACGATTTTGCAGCTATGCTGCAAAAACGGCCTTGTAACAAAAACGGCCCCCAGAGGCCCAAAAACGGCCCCCACCCATACTGCGCACTGGGTGATTGCCCGGTGCCCGCTACGGCCGGTCCGGGCCTGCTCTCACTGCAGACATAGATTCTTCGATGACCACCTTCTTAAAAAAGTATAAAAAAGACCCTAAGAAGGGGATTGATCGCGCCCTTTGGGCATGCCAAGAAAAGGGCCTTGACCTTTCAGGCCGTTTAGCCAAAAATCTTGAGTTGGCCCTCCAGGCACAGGAGACAGGGACCACTATCTACCCCAAGGTCCTGGCTGGATGGCTGCGCTTTAGCCTCTGAACAGCGCAAGTCTGTTTTGCTCAGGATTTACCCACAATTGGTGGAGTTGGCCTCGTCTGAACCAGGCCCTTTGGCTTAGGGTCAGCTTTTTGGTGACAAATTTGTGAAAGACATTGCCAAATTCGTGAGCACCTTTGCCTCCCTCGATAAATCTCAGGCTTCCCTTAAGGGAGTGCTCCATCAGGCCTCTGGTAGGGCCGACTGTGGCAGAGGACGCTCGACCGGCCGCTACACGAACCCAAGTCCTCAGAGAGGATTCGCTCCCAGGCGCAGAGGTTACACCCAGGAGCCCAAGCAGGCCGGCTTCTACCTCTCCAGATCGCGTGGATACAGGGGTCGCTTCAACCAAGGTGTTAACCGTGGATACAAAAACTTCGACTCCCAGTCGTCTGGTAAGTCCTGTATGTTTGTCGATTCCCCTAGGGGGCAGGTTGTTGCATTTTGGGGTCAATTGGCGAGTCTCACATCAGATGTGTGGGTCCTTCAGACCGTTCAGGGCTATCAGATAGAACTGTTGGATTCTCCCTGTCAAGTGTTTCTCGTCCTCTCCTTTTTTCCCTTCAAGAACAGATTTTTACAGACTCAGAACTAGAAGAGATTTTGGCCAAACGGGCTATTGCTGTAGGACCCTTTATCCCCGAAGGATTTTGCAGCAATGTCTTTTTGGTTCAAAAGAAGGGCGGAGGTCAACACCTAGTCTTGAACTTAAGAGATTTCAATCCTTATGTAGTCTACAGACACTTCAAGATGGAAGGCATCCTGCTGGAGAAGGACTGGATGGTCCGGCTGGACCTGAAGGATGGCTATCTTACAGTACCAGTTTGCCCCTCACATCAAAAATTCTTGAACTTTCAATGGAAAGGGCAATGGTACCGGCATCGCACTCTCCCCTTTGGTCTGTAATCAGCTCCGTGGGTCTTCACCAAACTCCTGAGACCAGTGTTTTCCCATCTTCGGGAAATGGGGGTGCTCCTCATTGTGTACTTAGACGACATGTTAATTCTGGAACAGGATCAGACTCTTCTCCTCACACACTTATAGTGGACGATGTCCCTGTTACAGGATCTGGATTTTGTCATCAACATCAAGAAGTCCATGATAGTCCCGAGTCGGCAGATAGAATTCCTGGGATTCCTGATAAACTCAGTCTCTGCCCAACTCCTCCTCCCTGTGAGCAAGATCAGGTCCATAAAAAGGGAGATCAAATCAACTTTGTCCAAGAAAATGATTTCTCTGAGAGTTCTGGCGAGAATTGTGGGTTTGGCGTCCTCGATCCAAGCCATTTTTCCTGGTCACTTGCACTACCGGGCCCTTCAAAGACTCAAGATCTTTTACGTTCAGAAGAAATGTCATTATGATCATCTCATGCCCTTATCCCTGGAAGTTCGTGAGGAGCTTTGTTGGTGGCTGGAACACATGACAGCCTGGAACGGGGGGGGGGCAATCTTCGGTGCAGCCCCGGACGTGGTTGTCGAATCCGACGCCAGCCGATGGGGCTGGGGCGCTCGCTGTGGAGAATTTGCCACAGGCAGACGTTGGCAGATGAACTAAAGTTGCACATAAACTGCCTCGGGTTGCTGGCCGGCTCCTTTGCCATCAGGTTAATCTCACCTCTGAAGAGCAATTGTTGCATCCTTCTACGGATGGACAATGTCTCAGCGGTGACATATATCAACCGCCTAGGGGGCACGAGGTCCCGTATGTTAGTCAAGATAGTGAAGGAGTTCTTGCACTTCTGCCTGGACCGCAAGATCACTGTCATAGCAGAGTATCTTCCGGGGAAGCTCAATTAGGTGGTAGACTGGAACTCCAGATTCCTCAGAGATTACAGCGATTGGAGACTTCACCCCACTCTGTTTGCCCAGATCATGGATATGCAAGGCCCATACAAAATAGATCTTTTTGCCTCTCGCCTCAATGTTCAACTTCCCCTGTTCTTCAGTTGGAGACCGGATCGGATGGCAATGGGAACGGACGCATTCCTTCACCATTGGGGCAGCAGAGGAACTTTGCCTTTCCTCCGTTCGCCTTGATCCCGAGAGTGGCGGCCTTTGTCCGTCGACAGACGGCTTCAATCGTGTTGGTGACACCTTTGAGGAAGACTCAGTCGTTGTTTCTCACACTATTGGAATTATCTGTGGATCTTCCATTTCAACTTCCTATGTTCCCAACGCTTCTCCAGGACCCAGTGGGAGCATGCCACCCATTGGTCCTGCAGAAACAGCTAACTCTGATGGTGTGGACGGTCTCAGGAGACATGAGAGCATTGCAGGCCTTTCACAGGCAGCTGCCGGCTTTATACAACAAGCTTGGGCTTCATCCACCCAAAAGCGATATTCAGCTTCCTGGAAGAGATGGATGGGTTGGTGCCTTCAACGGCTGGTGGATCCCGTGGTATCAGAGGTGACTGAGATTTTAAACTTCCTTTCTGAGTGCGCAGAATCAGGCCTTGCTTACAGATCAGTTAACAACTTCAGGTCTGCTATTTCAGCAGGTCACGATCATGTTGTTGGTAAACCTGTGGAGATACATCCTCTGGTTTGTAAATTGCTTAAAGGTGTGCGTTTGGCTAATACACCTCGCCCTAGGTATTCGACTTTGTGGGATGTCTCCAAGGTCCTTTCCTGTCTGGAATCTTGTCCAAATAATGCAGATCTTTCTTTGAAACAGCTATCTGCCAAGCTCACCATGTCTCATCTCTTGTTGCAGAGTGTCTGATGTACGAGCTTTAGATCTTGCTGGCAGAATGTTTACTCCACAAGGTGTTTCTTTTGTGATCACAAGACGAAGACTATGTCACGTTTAGTGGAGTATCCTTCTTTCCCTCATAATAACAAGTTATGTGTCTTACAATGTTTGAAATGTTATGAAGAGCGAACTCTTGCACAGAGGTATGATCCGTTGGGTCAGATGTTAATTTAAGTTAAAAAATCTTTCAAACCAGTCTCTGCTGCCACCTTAGCTGGGTGGGTTAGATGGGTGATGTCAGAAGCAGGTATTGATATTTCTGTGTACGGTGCCCATTCTGCGAGAGGAGCTATGGCCTCCAAGGCATACATTTTGGGATCTCATTTGGAAGACATCCTTAAAGCAGCTGGCTGGTCTACAGATTCTATGTTTAAAGTTTTCTATTAGAAGCCTATTTCTCATGTTTCTGATGTTGTTATTGATGAGCTTTGAACCAGCATAATCAGAAGCCTCCGGTCCTGATATAGAATACAACATTTTCCAGCTATCGCAACAAGAAATTTAGATTCTATTAAGGAGGCGAGGATTATCCCACCCGTTGGGACAGTTTATTTCAACTGTTAAGTTGTTTGATGGTTATGTTCATAACAATGTTAGACGCCCACCCTTTGAGAAGTGAAGTTGTGGGTTCCCTTTCTCAACCATGTTTCTGTTTTAGGGAATGATTCCAACAAGAACTGACTGGTTACTCCTGATGGAGATGCATCGTCTTCGTGACAGAAGCGGATGACTTCGCGTGCTGTGGAATATATTCTCCGTTGAGAATACATAAGGGAACTGTTTATCTCTCTGTTGAGAGTTTAAGACTTTGATTTTGGGTCGTACTTATGGACTGAGTTCGCGCAAAGAAATAGGAAGCCAGCATGGTGCCTCTCTATTTTGTATACTTTGTGATGCCGTCATTGGCTGTGATAAAGGAGGCGTGGTTGAACGCCTCATGGGTATTGATGTTTTTTAGTTATTTCGTTTTACTTTCATTGGCTGCTGTGAGTTCAGTAAAGAAATTGAGACAGCATAATCCTCGCCTCCATGTCCTTAATAGAATCTAAAATTCTTGTTGCGAAAGCTGGAAAATGTTGTATTGTTGTTCTGGTCTAACCCAGAACCGACTGCTTCCTGCTGCAGTGCCCAATTCAGAGGAGGGGTTACCGCTCGTACCGAAGAAGCAACTTGGAACAATTAACATCACCAGCTTTGCCTTCCAACATCCAATTTCCCTGGAACAGACGAATGGGGAATCCAGTTTATGGTGCAAAAACAAATTTATTTGAATCCCTGCACCTCTGCCATAACGTGTTTTGGCCTCTCAAAGGCCTTGATCACATGACTTGTTGTGTAGTGCCTTAGAAACATTTAAAGTGCCAAGGCTTAACTCGAGACCACTCAGGTGACTACATCATAAACATAGAAGAGTTGTAAAGCAATTTCATCAGAATGCAAAGCATTTGCACCTTACAGATAAAAATACAGATTCCTTTGGTTTTAAATGAATTAATATTTCATAGTATTAAAATATCAAAATGGATAAAATACCAAATGCATTTGACAACTTAATTTCTGTCATATTTATGCGATAATCCGCTAAAACCTGCATAGTTAAAATACAGTGTTAAAAGGCAATATTATAAGTTGTTAAAATATTGATATGGTAAAAAAACAATTCAATGTCAGCTCTCCGTAAAAGTGGCTTGGGCGAAAGGCAGAACTTTGGCTGTTGGATATTGTTAGACTTGGCATCTTTTTGCATGTTTCCCCTGAGTTTTTTGCTTTTTGCCCTCCTGGTTTTGACTCTGTTTTTGCTGGCATAGTGTTTCTGCGCACTTTTCGCACTGCTGATCAGTGGTAAAGTGCAAGTGCTCCTGTGGTAAAGTATGTTATGGATTGGTGTTTCCATTTTTATTAACACAGATTTTATTGATTTTTTTGTTCAGAGGACATACATCTTGCCACTTTGCCATTAAATACATGGTACGTTCATATCGTCTGAGTCATAAATGCAAATACAGTAGAACATTACTCCACCTTTCAGCCAGAAAGTGGCAGCCTCTGCACTTTCAGCATGCAGTGCACAGTCTTTCTTGAGTAAGGTGTCATAACTCCGTTGCCGAGCAGCATAGCTCCGCGGGACTCAAACTACTTAGTATGCATTCATTCTAGATACAGTTGTCTTCCATTTTATAGAGCAGGTAACCAAACATCCAACTCCTCTTCCCTTCCACCCCCCCAATAACAGACTCACACCCATCCCCCCGCAATCCGTCGCCCCCCATCCTCCCCCCTCCCCTAAGACATGCCGCTTCACCAATGCCATGTGTGTCGCTCATAATGTATTACGCACACTCCAATCAAGACCTGTGTGAATGGACTAACCACCATCCGAGAGAAAGCGCCCAATCAAGCAATCCCACCCCCTGCCTACTTGGTCACACCCTGATCGCAGCTGAGGTTCCATACAACCTAACGGGCACGTAAGATCAGGAGGATCAGTCCTCTTCGTCAGTCGGGTCCTTAAGTAGATCCGTCAGTGCTACCCAGGCTCTCGCTGTGTCCCATAACTTGTCATTATCAGTTCTACTAGCGAGTTGAAGTGGGAGGGTCCCCTCGTAGCCCGCCCACTTGAGAAATTCTCCGAGCCAGCGCCCTGCATTAGGGCCTGTGGCGGCTTTCCAGTGACTGGTGATTTCGCGCTTGGCTAGAACCAGACCCAAATCTAAAAACCTGCTAGTAGTTTTGTTGCGGGCAGTGTGGGGGAACCAGTGTAGCAGACAAACAGCTGGAGTACTTTGTAGGTCCCTCTCTGTCACCTCAGTCAATTTGGTCTTTATCTCTCCCCAGTACCCCCGGAGTATAGGGCAATCCCAGAACATATGCATGTACCCTGCATCCTCCAGTATGCATCGTGGACAGGCAGCATGAGAGTCAAAGAACTCATTAAGTTTTGAAGGAGTGAGGTACGCCTGATGGAACACATAGAATTGGATGAGTTGAAATCTGGCGTTCCGGGAACATTTCCATGCTCTTTCCATCAGCATTTCCCAAGGTTTAGGCTCAATGGGAGTTCCGAGGTCCACCTCCCACTTGGCGCGCAATCTTTCCAGTGGGGTCCTAAAGCCCTGTGTCAATCTGCGGTACAGGCACGTGACCACCTTGACCCGCCCCACCGAGGTGACCACGTATTGGCAAGGGGGGAAAACCTGCGGCTCCTCCAGTCCCCCCTTCCAATGTTTGCGGATCGCCGCCGTCACGGCCGCATGTAGGAGAAAGTCCTGCGCAGGGAGCTCGTATCTGTCCACTAGTTCTTGAAACAGGAGGAGCGCGCCATCTTCGTATAGATCCCCAAGGGCGGAGATCCCGAAGTCCTCCCACTCACGTAGCCGCTGCCAATATCCCCCATGTGGAAGTTCCATGCAAAGCCAGATCGGTATCTCGGGTGAATACGCGAACACCCTTATGGCGTGGCAGGGCCCTGTTCCAGCAGAGCCTCAGGACCCAGAGCTCCCCAGGGACCTCCCCCTCCCGCAGCGGGAGGCGCAGAAGAATCCGCGCCAGATGGTGCATCTCCGCGTCCCAGCCTCTCTGAGCCATTTCCAGGTCCAACCTCCCCGCTAATCTTTGGGTAAACCATTGAAAATGGTCCGCATGGTAGTAGGCCTCGAAATCAGGCACTGAAAGGCCTCCCTCCCGTCTTGGACACATCAGGGTATGTAGTGCCACTCTGCGCCTCCAATAGTTCTCGAGCTCCAGGGAGCGCGCCAATGTGGTCGGCGAGGAACATTAGTAAGTTGTCGTCGTATAGGGCAATATGGCGTATTCGACCCAGCACCTCTAGGCCCCTGTAGTGTTCTCCCCTCCATGCACGCACCGCTAGGGGCTCCATTGCTAGGGCAAACAGGAGGGGAGATAGTGGGCAGCCCTGCCTCGTTCCCCTACCCACCACACATGCTGCCGAGATCACCCCCCCGTCCGAACTCTGGCCGTCGAATTGGAGTAGAGGATCTTCGTCCATGCCACGAATCCCTCACCCTGGCCGAAGGCCCTCAAAACCCGAAACAAGTGTGGCCACTCAAGGCTGTCAAAGGCCTTTTCAATGTCAATGGATAGCACACATGCCTCCTCACCTCCGGCCTCCGGCGCCTGCAGCAGTTGACACAGCCTCCTAATATTCACTGCCGTGTTTCGGGTGGGGATGAAACCAGATTGGTCCTCGTGGACCAGGGTCGTCATGTGTACCATCAGGCGACGTGCCAATATGCCACTCAGTACCTTATAATCAATGTTTAACATCGCAAGTGGGCAATACGCTGTTCGATCCCACTCCGGTTTCCTCGGTTTAAGGAGCAGAACAATCACCGCCTCTCTCGTCGAGGTGGGCAGATAACCAACCTGTTTTGATCGATTGTAGAGAGACACCAGCCATGGGGCCAGTACATCAATATAAGCGACATAAATTTCCGACGGAAGCCCGTCAGTGCCTGGGGTTTTGTTCTTAGCCATGCGTTTAAGGGTACGCCGGACCTAGCCCACTTCCACCAGGCAGCCCAAGTTGTCTGCCTCCTCCGCGTCAATCTGCGGTAACTCTATGTCTAAGAAATCCCGACCTCCAGTTCCCTGGGGTCCAGCACGCTATGATACAGTGTGGAGTAGTAATCCAGGAATTGCATGTTGATTGCCTGCTGCCCAAAGTGGGAAGTCCCCCCCTCGTCCCGTAGCTCAAGGATCGGTGTGCCCCTGCGGGCCGGATTCGCTAACCAGGCCAGGAGTGCCCCTGATTTATCGCGTTCCACATGCGCTCGCACCATGTAGGCCTTATAATCGAAACATCTCAGCCTCTCCACTTGTGTGGCCAGCTCCTCTTTGCCCTTAGTAGCTCTTCCTGGACATCTACCCGCCCTGGTCTTTCTCGTTCCTTGTCCCAAAGCCATTGTTCTGCCCCCTGTAACTCATTTAACAGAGTTCTGCGAATTCCCACCGCCTCTCCAATACACCGCCCGCGGACCACCACTTTAAACGTGTCCCATTCATTATGCAGACTGGAGGAAGTGCCCGCATTGTGCTGGAAGTACTCCTCTATGGCTGTGCCTATGGTGGTCCGGAAGACCTGGTCTTCCAGGGCCTCAGGCCTGAGATGCCAATTAGGAATCGCCGTTCTAACCCGAACCCAATTCAAGGCCACCAGCAGGGGGTTTTGATCACAGGTCGTTCTGGCGAGGTATTCACTCGACGTAACCTGCATATGAACGTCTGGGGAGCATAAGACCGCGTCCAGTCTGACATGGATCTCATGAACTGCAGAAAAGTAAGAGTAGTCACGTTCCCTGGGATAGTGGGCCCTCCAGGTGTCTGTAAGCCCCCAACTCCGCTGCCAATCCCGCCAGCCTACTGCTATTCTACGAGTAGGGGCACCAGGGAGTGGTGGGTGGGAACGGTCCAGGTCCACTTCTGTCACACAGTTAAAGTCCCCCCCATTAACACAGGACCCGTGAGCACCCCTGCCAGCTTCTGTGAAAGTTGTGTAAGGAAGGTGGGTTGATCTACATTGGGGGCGTATATGCTTCCCAGCGTAATGTCTCGTCCATCTAGTCACCCTGTGACCACTGTAAATCTACCCTCGGGGTCAATCCCCTGCCTCAAACATTGAAACCAAACTCCTGCTCTTACCCAAACCAGTGTTCCCCTGGCATATGCCGAGTAGGTGGTGTGAAAAACCTGACCTCTCCAGCGACGTTGCAGTGCCTTCCCCTCTACCTCCGTCAAGTGTGTTTCCTGAAGGAGAGCGATCAGCACTCCCCTCCGTACCAAGTATGCGTGTATTTTGTGTCGTCTACACATGGTATGCATCCCTCGGACGTTCCAGGTCATGACTTTAAGGCCTATGGAGGTACCCATGGATCTGGTGCGTGTACACATTTCCTGCGCCCCCCCTAGTGGCATGTCTGACCCTCCCCCTTTCCCCCAACACATAAACTGCCCCCAACTCCCACTCCCCAGGACAGGCACACAAAAACAGGTTCCCATCCAAACCAAACTGCTCGAAAGCATAACTGCAACTAGGAGGAGACTCGTGGCTCGCGCTTAACGCTCTTAGAGCCCCTCCCCCCGGCCACCCTCCCTGTGGAGAAACCCCCCCCCCGATATAGGCCGCTACAATCCCCCCTGGCAATCTTGAGGTCACTATCAGTCACTCTGTCCCCTCTCCAAGCGCCCCCCAAGAGCCGGCAGCGTAACAGGCCCTACATCATGCATCTCTCATAACCTCTGCAGGCCCATCACCCAAATAGTCCATCCGCTGTCTGTGGGGTGACATTCGGTAGTTCCACATCGGAGAGGCCCTGGGAGCTGCCGGAGCCCGGGCTCTCCGTTCCGCTCTTCGCTGCTTCAGTGACAACACTCGACGGGCTGGTCGCTCCCTGACTGATGACCACCACAGCTTGGATCGCCTCGTCCCGTTCGTGCCTCTGAGCCACCAGGGAAGTGGGGCTCCCCCTTGGCGAGGCAGACTCTTGTTGTTCTCGAGGTGAAGTTGGCCACGAGGAGCCCCCCGTCGCACCACCCCGACTCTCCAACCAGTCCCATGCTGTCTGCGGGGTAAGGAAAAAGTGGGTCTTCGCATCCGCCGTCACCCGTAGACGTGCGGGGAAAAGCATGGCATATGGGATGCTGAGCTGTCATAGCTTCTTCTTGACGGCCAAAAAGGAGGACCGTTGCCGTTGTACTTCCCTGGTGTAATCTGGAAATATCATCACCCGGCTGTTGCCTATTTGCAGGTTCTGTTGTTATCGGGGCCCTTTGTAGGATGAAGTCCCGGTCGCGGTAGTGCAGGAGCCGTGCCACTATCGGTCGGGGTGGAGCACCAGGTTTGGGCGGGCGGGCGGGCCGGAACCCTGTGCGCCCGCTCCAGCGCATAGAATGGGGAAAGGCCCTCTGGGGCAACCTCTGCCCGCAACCAGTTCTCTAGAAGTTGGACCGCGTCTGGGCCCTCTTCACGCTCTGGCACACCCACGATGCGGAGGTTATTACGCCGGGAGCGGCCTTCACTGTCCTCCGCCCGGACCTCAAGAGTCTTGACTCTGTGCGTCACTTCACTCAAGGAGCGTCGTAGGGCGGTCACCTCGTCAGGAATACTTTTCATGTTGGTCTCCTGTGTCGCCACTCTCCCCTTGAGATTCCTGTTGTCGTCTTTCAGTAGAGTGAGGTCCGTTCCAATGACGTCCATCCTTTTCTCCAGTGCTTCTCGTGACGCCACGATGGCCTGCATTATGTCACCCAGGGTAGGATCTCCAGGTAGACTTGGACCCTGTCTCACTGTATCCCCATCTTCGTCCTCTGTGTTGCATTCCAGCGCATCCAGGCGCAGCACCTCAAAGCCCTTTTTTCTGGACACGCGACCAATTATTGTAGAGAGAAGTGTTCAGTAGCTGCAGCTCTGGGGGGGAGCCCGCGTCCGCGCCTCACAGCAGCAAGGCGCCACCACTATCCAGTCCTGGGTGTCCCCCTGAGTCTGCGCAGGCTCAATGGTGTGCAGGGATCCCCTCCTACAGCCCCTCTCAGCCCCAAGCCGTCTGACCTGTAACAGGCAATTTCAAGGCGCCCGCTATCCATCCGACCGTTCACACCGTGCCCCCGCCTATCACGAGGTTGCCTCCAGCGTCGGGCTCCTTGGCACCCCACAGTAGGTCAAGGTCCCCTCAGGACGCCGGGGTACAGAGGTGCGTCGTCCAGAGCTGTCCGCCAGGTGAGTCATCGCTGACCATCAACCAGGGGCCCCATGAAGAAACTGCACCAGCGCCCGTGGGCCTTACCGTCAGCCGCCTCAACCAAGGTCCGGGGTATAAACCAGTCCACTACTCCAGGGGAGCCCTCTGTCAGGACCGGGTCGGGCCTCAGGTCAGCAGCCGTCGCGTGGAGCCGGTCGCCAGGTGCACCGTGTGCTCCGTTCCCCTCACAGGATACCGGGTTGCTCTGTAGTCCACCCTGAGTCTGGGCCAATGCAGGGGCCTCCGCTGCCCACAGTGGGGAATTTGTAGGGCCCTCAGCAGGCAACTTCGCACCGATCCCCAAATAGCGCCCGTCTTGTCCCGGGTGCCGCCATCTTGAGGCCAGGCAGCCGGGGCGAATCAAATGCAAGTGTATGGCCCCCGCCCGCAGGAATGCGACGTCTGCTCACCGCAGCTGCAAACGGGGGCAACAGTCTCTCCTCCAGTCGCGGCGGTAGGGTCCCAGCTCCTCCGGTGTGGCCGGCAGCCTCGCCAGTCCCCCTCACTGCCTGGCGCCAGTTCCGCCGAGCGCGGACGCCATCTTGCCGCCCAAAGGTACAGCGGGCAGGGGGGAGGCATTTGACCCTGGTTTTCGGCCCCTTCTTGCCTCCGTCACTATCGGCCATAGCGCTCAAGAGGGGCGCCGAACCTTCATGCACCAATTGTGGTACCGGGTTTCAGGATTGCTGGCCAGGATCATTAGTTCTGGAGGGCAGCCTCGGTGGAGCTCCGGAGCTCGCCTCTGCCTACATCAGCTCCTTAGCCACGCCCCCCTGGATTGGTGTTTCCATGATTGGCTGTTTGGTTTTCTTGTTAGTCCCTACTAAAATGCACTGAGTGTGCCAGGGCCTGGGAATCAAATTCTACGCATGGGCCTGCAGCACAGATTGTGCCACCCACATGAGTAGCCCGGAAAAGGTACCTCAGACCTGCCATTGCAGAGTCTGCACGCAGTTTGTAGCTGTCATGTCGACTTGGCCCTTGCACACACTGGCCAGTACCTAACCTTCCCTTTTCTTACATGTCAGGCACCCCTAAGGTAGGCCCAAAGTACCCCTGTGGGCAGGGTGCAGTGTATGTGAAAGTAGGACATGTCCTGGTGTGTGTGTGGCATGTCCTGATAGTGAATTACAGCCCCTTTCGTTTTTCACTATTGCAAGGCTACCTGTTCCCCATAGGACAGAATGGGAAGTTTGTTTATAACATCTTATAAACATATCTGGCCCTGGGAACTAGGTGGGAAAATACCATTTAGTATGCCTGAACTCAGAATCTAACAATGCATCTTTTAGTAAAGAGGATTTTTACATTCTGTGTTTCAAAATACCACTTTTAGGAAGTAGGTATTTTGTAGCTCAGTCATCCTGTGTGCCTCTGCTGGAATGTGGATTGCCTGTCTGGGTTTTGGACGACAGATGGCTAGGAAGCAAGGATGGCTCCCAATAGTCTAGTCAAGTCAGGAAATGGCTGAATGGACCTGGGCTGCAATGGGGGAAGAGAGAGATCTCTTTGCACCTCAAAGGGCCTTGTCTGCCTCTGAGAATGCTGTCTCCACCCCCTGCCGAGAAATCACACCAGAGAAGGCAGAACTGGTACTGGCTGGGCACAGACACCCTCTGCCTAGAGAATCAGAGGATTTTGGATGCAAATACTGGGGCCCAGACCCCTAAATTTTAGGACTCTTTTGGATCAAGAAGCCTGCCAAGAAGAGGTGGAGAAGCTGTGAGGAGGGACTACCACTTTGCTGTGTGCTTTGCTGTATTGGCCTACAGTGGCTGCTTCTGTCTTAGGCAGTGAGAGGAATGGACAGAACTTCCTGCAAGCTATTTTTGTGAGTTTCTCCAAGGACTTGAGGCAGAGCTTGCCTCCTGTTCAAGAAGTCTCAGGAACAGCATAGACTTCAAGCTCTTCTGCACTCAGCACTGGGGATTGTGTCTTTTGTGCTGCAACAGAAGAAATGCAACTCGACAACGTCTATGATGCCGCTGCAGAGTCTGTGTCCTGAAAGCACCTGAGAGGGCACCGCCGCAACGCTGCACTGCGACCCTGGTCTCACCAACGATGCATGCTGATACCGCCACCGAGCTGCTGCTTACACTGCGACCTGTGAGCACCGCACTCCGCACCGCCTCGCTTCATGCCGAAACCTGGGCACCGCAGTGAGCACAGCTGCAATGCCGCACCGCGACCCTGGTCTCACCGACGCCACCACCAAACTGTTGCTTGCACAGCGACCTCTGGACACCGCACTCCGCACCGCCTCGCTTCACGACTACGCCTTGGCCTCTCAGCTGCCGCTCCACGCCGTAATCGCCGCTGCCGCTTGCACTGTGGTTCGAGAGCACTGCTCGTAAAGTTACACGACGCACCACCCTCATCCCGCGACGCAGCCTTGGCCTACTGACGCCCGTTCGTCAGCCGACGACAGTGCTTCAGCAACGACGACGACGCTGCTTGCACCATGACCCACCAGCACCGTGACGAGCACCGCCTTCACCTCACACCACAACCCTGTTCTCACCGACGATGCTATCTGATGCCACCACCGAGCTGCTGCTCACACCGCGACTTGAGGGCAGCGCACGCCGCAGCGCTGCACTTCGCACAGCAGCACCCGATGCCTGCCAACACCAGCGCTCCTGATCCCAACAGAAAGGAGCTTGACCTGCAATCAGGTACTGTTTGCGGGTCTTCCCGACATCGTAGCTGGTCCGCGATGCCGCGACCAACCTGAACTGTTTGGATTTGTTTGCTCACAACACCGTGATAGCCCCGGACAGAGCTATCGACATCAAGCAACTGGTTTTTTTTTTATAAACACATTTTTATTGTTTTCAAACACAGAAAAGATGTCAGCAACTGCACGGAAATCCTTAAGACAATTACCATCATGTAGGCCATGCATCTCGCGAACACAAGCCCGGTAAACAGTACACTGATAAGATATGAAGACATTTTAATCGGAACCCTCCACCGTATACACCAACTTCCCCCACACCTCCGATATTTTTTCCCACAGCCCTTTGCCATGTACAGGACTTTCTCCTGGGTTGCACACCAATCTAGACCCCTGCGCCACCTCCCAAGGTCAGGCGGATCAGGACACTTCCTAGCCGCCGCTATGTCACGTTTGGCTACTATCATAGCTGTATTAAAAAATAACTTCTCAGCTCTGGACCCGTCCAGTCCATCTGTGATCCCCAGTAATGAGTGACGGGGATCATGGGGAACCTCCCAACCCAGCACCTCTGTGAGTTCCGTTTCAATAGCCCCACAGAATTGCCCCAGACGAGGGCACGACCAAACCACATGATAGAAGTCTGCCGGGGCATAAGTGCATCTTGCACATGACGCGTCCGTGCGCAAGCCTGCTCGTTGAAGGCGTAAGGGAGTGAGGTACACAGCGTGCAAGAAGTACAGCTGAACCAACTTAAGTTTGGCAGAAGCAGTGACTGTCCTGGGGGCCATAAGAGCATCGCGCCAGTCCACCTCATCAAGAGGGCCCACCCAGTCCACCCATTGTTCTCTCAACTTCTCCAAGGTGGTGGGGGTGTTGTTGACCAAGGAGCGGTATATGCGAGAGATGCCCCCTTTGCCTAAGTTTCCCATCATTGTCTGGGCCTCAGTGGGGCTAAATTCTGGGAGCCTCGAGTCATCCCTAATGTGCGTGTGAAGAGCATGTCGCAGCTGCAGGTACTTGTAGAATTGGAATGAATTTAAGGAGTAGCAAGTTTGGAGCTCTTGAAAGGAAAGCATATGGCCTTTAGCCCATACATCCCCTAGCTGTGAGATGCCGATATGGTCCCATGTTTTAAATCCCTGTAGCTCACTAACCTCCCGGAGCCAGGCCCCAATGCAAAGGGTATACATTGGGTCATCTTTGGCGCCCAACCGGTGTGACGCAGCGAGGTCCCCCAGGCCAGTAGGATGGAGTGTGTCACATCCGGCAGTCTGGATGGAATGGGTCCCCCATACAGCATAGCTTGGATTTGGAGAAGCCCCAACTCACTCATCTTAAGCCTGTAGGCCGGGTCCGCCCAGCCCCCATTGAACCAGTCGTGGACCACCAGGAGACATACATCCAAAAAGTAGAGATATAAATGTGTCATCCCCATGCCGCCATCAAAGGAGGGGATCCGGCATGTGGACAAAGCCAGACGTGCCCTCCCTCCACCCCAAAGGGACCTGGTGGCTAAACTGTCCAGTTCCCGGAACCAGGTCCTATGAAAGCAGAAGGGGACATTTTGAAGGACATAAAGAAACCTGGGAAGGATCATAATTTTAAACAATGCCACCCTTCCCAGGGGATTTAGAGGTAACGCTTTTCACTTGTGGAGGTCCTCCTTAGCCTTCTTGACCAATGGAGCCACATTGAGGGACCAGCCCAGCTCGGGAAGGAGGGTCATCCATATCCATAAGTAGTTAAAAGATTGATGCCGAAGCGGTATGGTAGACTGCCAATCAAAGCAGTTCCTTGATAAATGCAGAGGGACCAGAACTGATTTCCCATGGTTCAGCCTCAACCCTGAGGCCTGCTCAAAAGACTGCAATATCTGGAGGCAATGTGGTCCCGAGGAGGCTGGATCCGCCAGGAAGACCAGGACATCGTCTGCATATAAAGTAATCTTGTCTGTTTCCGTATTAGGCCATTCCCATCCACGGATACGATCTTCAGCCCGAATTAAGGAAGCCAAAGGCTCCATCGCCAAGGCGAAGAGCAATGGGGAAAGAGGGCAACCCTGCCTAGTGCCCCTGGCAATGGGGAAGGCCTCTGACAGCACTCCGTTGACCAGCACCCGTGCTCATGGATGGGCGGAGAGGACTTGAACCAGTGCTCTGAATTTCAGCCCAAACCCCATCTCGACCAGCACCCCTTGTAAGTATGTCCAGTCTACTGAATCAAATGCTTTTTCAAAATCTATGGACAGGAGTGCTAAGTACGGGGTAAGCAAGTGCCGGTGGGCAAGAGCCACCTGCAGCCTCCTAAGGCAAAGTCAGTCCAACGCTGGGACATGAACCCACATTGGTCCGGGTGGACCAACAAGGCCAAGTAGGGCTTCAGGAATTGAGTCCAAACGGTTGCATACAGCTTAATTTCCGTAGTGAGGAGGGAGATGGGACGATAATCCACGCATCTACGGGTGGGGGGTTGGAAGTTTGGGAGAACCACGATGGTGGCGATATCCGTTTCCGGCGGAAAGGAACCTCTCTCCACGGCTTCGTGAAACAAGGCAGCTAGATGGGGCATTAGGGCGTCGTGGTATGCTGCATAATATTCTTGGGGAAGACCGTCAGGGCCCAGGGTCTTGCCCGAGGAGGTATGGGTGATTGCTTCCTCGATCTCTTTCAGAGAAATGGGGTGGTCCAGGTCCCTCTGGGCAGCCGGTTCTAGCTTAGAAAGACTCACCCCGCCTCTATCAAGGAGAACTGGAAGCGGAATCTCCCGGGTGTGCGCTGTATACAGTCGCCGGTAGTAGGCGGCGAAGGTGTTGGCTACTGCCATCGGTGCTCAGTATACCGATCCTGCCTCATCCACCACCTCTGGGATAATACGGTTCGCCCTAGGGTATGTGGCCAGCCTGTGCAGGATAGAACCATTTTTGTCCCCCACCCATAGACTCTCACCACCGTTGATCTCCAAAAGAGCTTAGCAGCATCTAGCGATAATTGCTTAATTTCATTCCTAAGGTGGGCCAATTGTCGAGCCTGAGCGGCATCATCTGACAGGGACAGTAGCTGTTCCAAGTGAAGCGCCTGCACCTCCCTCGAGGACATCTCACGCAGCTGCGTCTGCCTCTGGACCTTAAGCTGCCCTTTAGGTACGCCCTGTATGGTCGCTTTCCCTGCCTCCCACAAGGTACCCGGAGAAGTGACGGAGCCATTGTTAGTAGTGAAATAGTGTTGAAGTTCCTCCCCCACCACTTTTTAAAATTCCTTATCTTGGAGAAACCATACATTCATCCTCCAAGTTTGACGGGCCGAGGAGGGGAGAGCCTCCGAGCTAATAAGTACTGGAGAGTGGTCGGAAATGCCCCAAGGCAGAATGCGGACGTCTTCAATCGCAGAGCAGTCTAGTGCAGGTACAAAGATGGCGTCTATACGTGCCTGTGTGCGATGAGCAGCCGATGTGTGCCTAAATAGGGTGGTGCGGGGATGCCATGTGCGCCAAGCATCACAGAGTCCTAGGGACTCGGACCAGTTCCTCAACTGTTTCGCGTGCGCCATTCGGGAAGTGGAGGGAGGGCCCGTTGCGTCAAGTGCCGGGAATGAGACTGCATTAAAATCACCCGCAACCACCATATTGCCTATAGGCATATTGTTCAACAGAGATGCGGTGTGCACAAGTGTGGACGTGAGCATCGATGGGGGGGGGCATACACTGACATAAGAGTAAGGGGAGAGCCAGCCAGCGACCCACAAACTGCTACAAATGAACCCTGAGGATCGTGAGACACTTGGGACAGCACAAAGGGCAGGGATCGGCGCAGGAGGATAGCCACCCCTCGGGAGACCCTAGAGAAGCCAGAGTGCCACACTCTGTCATACCCATAACGGACCAAAAAGGGACAGCAGTTACCTAGGAGGTGCATTTCCTGAAGCATAAGAATATCTATGCAGAGGTGTTGCACGTAGCGTAAAACTGTGCGTTTGTATTGGTCCAATAAGCAATTTACGTTCCACGACAACACGTGGATAGACGCCCTAGGCATAGTGTCAGCAGCCATGATAGGTGATACCTGGTCTAGGAGGTGTATGCAGACTGGGGTGTGTAAATGTGCATGTGGGCCCGCAGTGCTGTGTGGTGTCACATGCCCTAAGGGCATACCCAACCCTAGTGAAAGGAGCAGGCGTCATTCCGTGATAGCTGAAACAAAAAACAAGAACAAACATAACATCAATGAGAAAAAACCCTTCCCAACTTCCCCCGTCCCCCACCCTCCACCCTACACTTCAATAACAGAAGCATCTGTCGACCCCCCATGCAAAGACTACCAAACTAAAACGTTTGTGTTGAGAGCGTGGAGGACCACTCCGTAAGAACGGATCTTGAACAGTGCAGCTTCAGCACACGCGGAATTAACCGAATAGCCCACTGTGGAGAAGTGTGGCTCAATGTTTAGAGCGGCAGACCCTGATGCAGAGGTCTAGCCCGGGACCAGAGTTCAATTCCCCACCTCGGCGGGTCTTGGGCTCAAAATTCCACGGACCTGATAAATCTCGCCTCGGTGCCTATTCCAATCATGGAGTCCCACTCTGCAACTCTGGGCAATAGCTTGCTTAATCTCCACAACGGCCCCCACAACGCTAAGGATGCCTGGCCTCCACCTTGGGGGTGCCCAGGAGTGGACACCTCACAGGGAAAGCCAGGATGGGTTCCACAGCGGTATTCGTACAAGCACCTTGAGACCCTTGCGGGTGAGTAGTGTGCTATACAAGTATCAATTTACATTTACAAAAGGAGAACATACCGAGCCCGGCATGCCCTCAGAGGGTGGGAGTGCGGGAAAGGTTGGACTCAGGACCAGGAGATTCCGCCCGTATTGGCAATGTGGACTGTCCGGGTGGTCCCTCGGTAGAGCAGTGTCTGTTGCAAGGTGGGGAGCCCGACTCCCTGGAAGAGTCTCTGTGCCCACAAGCCGCTGCACTCTGGGATCAAGGCGCTGCTGCCCGTGCCTGCCGCCTCCTACGGGACTGCGTGCGGCGTCGCCTCCGAGTTGGGAACTCCAGAGAAGGATCACGCCTCTGGGGGAGTGGCCGTTCCTCCGTCAGCCATGTCCAGGCTGCCTGGGGTGAGTCAAAGAATTGTGTTCTATTCTGAAAAATAACTCGCAGACGTGCAGGGAACTGGAGCTGATACTGTATTCCGAGGGCCCGCAGTTTCTTCTTAACTTCTGTGTAGGAGCGCCGTAGTTCTTGTACCTCTCTAGTATAATCCGGGAATATCATAATGGTATGGGTTTGAAATTTGATGGGGCCAGCAACAAGCGCCGCTCTCAGGATGATGTCTCAATCCTTGAAGTTGAGCACCTTCAGGATGATGGGGCGAGGCGGAGCACCCCAGGCGGCCGGGGGGCAAGGGACCTGTGAGCTCTTTCCACCACAAACCATGTTGACAAGGTGTATTGGCATCCATGACTGAATCCAGGTCTCGATAAGTGAGGCCGTCTGACCCGATTGAACTCCTTCCGGAAATCCCACCAGGCGATGGTTGTTGCGGCGCGCGTGGTTTTTGGCGTCCTCAGCCCGCCAATGGAGCTCCCGGGTATGAGTGCGGAGGTGGGCCACCTGGTCTTTCAGTTGAGCGATATCATCTTCCATCGTGGATATGCGCGACTCGGCTTCTGTCAGACTCGCAGTGGCATTACGAAGGTCTTGCCGTAGGAGGGACACATCCACTTTGATTTTACCAATCTTCCCCTCGATGGATGCTTGTGAAGCGCTAATGGCCTGAAGGATGGTGTCGAGATCCCTGCCCTGTGGGGGAGGAGGACCACCCGCCGCCTTCTCAGGGGGCTCCTATTCGGAGGTAGTGAACCGGTCCCTTTTGTCTGCATGTGAGCAGGCGTGGATTTAGGAGCCCTATCTCTCCCCATAGCTGAGGTTGGGTGATATTGGTTGAGTACGTGAGGGGAGCCCAACAGTCGGGAGACACCTGAGGGCCAAACCCCCTCGGCTGATTAAGGGCACAAGCCGATGCCAAAGGACCTCAAGGATAGACACCCAGTGGTGAAGGAGCTCAGTCCAATGGGGTAAGCCACGGATGCGACAAGTCAACCTGCCCTATAGCGCCCTACTGGCAGGCCGCACCGCCAGCCTCGCCTCTCCCTACGTAACAGAGGGCACAGGAGACATACCCTTCAGCACCACAAAGGAGGGTAGTCCCAGGGCCCACGCCCTAATGGGAATGAGGGAATGAGAGACGCACCGCAATGTCAGTCCTGCACCCACCAAGAGTGACACAATCCGTATGCCAGGCAGGAGGAGGACAGTAGGATGGGAGTGGGCCTGGAGCCTCAAGCACCGGACTCCGCGCCCCCAAATCCTCGAACCGGATCAATGCCCCACCCCAGTAGCCAGATATAAAGCAGGGAGGGGGGAAAGAGAGCTCCACACAGTGCTAGATCCAGAGGGAGAAAAAGGGGGGGTACACACCAGCCTGTGCCTCTGCCAGAAACCGACAGCCGGTCACCCTCCCCTTGCCGGAAGAAGTTACAGTCAACTTTCGCAACCCTGGGCCAGCCCAGTTATAGGACCCACGGGCGCCCCGCTGCCTGAACTGCGCAGACGATCGGCCCCTACACTCCCCCCCTGGTTAGGCCGCCTCAATACACCAGGAATGGCCCACCCCAGGCACTGGGGAATTCTGCAGTACAATTGGCCTCAATACAAATGGGCCGTTCAAATGGGCATAATGCGTGGGGGAACCACCTGATCAGTCACCCAGGAGCCCCAAGGTCGTGGGCCCCTGGCAACAATACGGACGGATGAAAGCCACTGGGTGTAGTAGGGCCCAGCCCGTGATAGGTCGGAGCAACAGGGATCAACAGCCAAAGTCCACCTCCTGTCCCCTGGTGAGCCGGTTATGCCCACTCACCACCGGTCAGGCTGCACTAGTGCCTCAAATCGCAGTTCAGTCCTCACAGGTTGCCCCACTGCCGGTGAATGGCAGGCCCACAGGCCAGTCCGGGATCCGACTGAATAAGTGGGGGGGCACGCGCAGTTGTTCAAGCGTCGGTGCAGCCGATCCACCACCCCAGATACCGGAGGGAATCAAGGCGCCGGGAAACCCAGTCAGAGGCGCGTCCAGACAGAGGAATGGCTCAGTCCGTAGGCTCACCACAGGCCTCACTGTCCCCAGCACCTCCGACCAACCATGACTGAGTCCCTCACAGTGCCGCAGCTGAACACTCGGAGCGTCTCACAAGCCCGGGCCCATCAGGGGAAAGGGGGGGGCGGATGTATCTCACCCTCTCCGGTGCCCGGTTGACAGCCGGTCCCCCTCCACTCACTGATAGGGTTCACAGCGCTGCATTCGTCCAGGACCAGTCCGGTCCCGGCACTTCACAGGCCTCTTCTGCCACTGCCTTAGCCTCTCCAAAGGAGCAAGCTGCCTCGCTGGCTGAACTATCCACGACGCCCTCCGAGTGCAGGGCTGCGGACCGGATAAGCGCCGCAGATGCGGCTCGGATTACTACAGATGTCGCCAAAACACAGCCCCCCCCCCTCACTACTCCGGCGGGTCTTTGGTCCCGCCAGCAGGCGGGCCGCCCCTGCGGAGACAAGGAGGCCGCAACGGGCCGCGGGCGCCAGATGACTTTAGAGGCCCTCACCGGCACCGGAGACACAGCTGGGCAGCGCCACTGACCAAGGGACACACAGCGACAAGGTAGGAGAGCCGGGTGGGTGCTGATGTCTGGAGGATTCGAGGCAGATGACGGAGGGGTCCGGAGCACTCTTAGAGTGCGACCGCCATCTTGACGCCTCAGGCCACGCCCTCTCAAGGAACTGTTTTTAAAGCGTATTTTGATAACTGTAGATTTTTAAGTACTGTATTGTCCATTCTTATCGTTTTTGATCTTGTATATAAAAATATTGGTTATCTTTCTAAACTGGTGTGGTGTCCTTTTGTAGTGCTTACACTGTATTACTGTTGGTTATGTGCAAATGCTTTACACTCTGCCTCCAAGATGAGCCTGACTGCTCATGCCAAGCTACCAAGGGGTGCGCTTGGGTTATTTTAGGAGTGTAACTCCCTTATCCTGACTAGGAAGAAGGGTCCCTACTTGGACAAAGGTGCAAGCCCTTGCCAACTAGAGACCCCCATTTCTAACACACACACACATATATATATATATATATATATATATATATATATATATATATATATATATATATATCGACTGCTTTTTCATGCTTAAACGGAGCTAAATAAAATCATTTGTGGAATTTCCAAGGGAGTGCGCCCGAATTCTTTTCCCAAAGAGAAGGAGTGTGGTGATAAGTAACGGCGTGGTTCTGCCATAGGTGTACGCACCCGCTGTGAGCGCCCGATGGTCGGGGACCCGAGAACCGGCGTGTGAGGATATATATATATATATACATATCTATGTGTTTATAAATATATGTGTATATATATGTGTGTGTTGCAAAAATTCTTTACACCTTGCCTCTTCATATAAGCCTCACTGCTCTGTGCCAAGCTATCAGAGGGTGAACACAGGTTATCTTTTACTGTGGATCTAGCGTACCCTGACTAGGATTACGGCTTCTGCTTGGACAGGCTGCATACTTTTGCCAACCAGAAACCCAATTTCTAACACATGAGACCCAGAGCAAAGCTAGTACGGGAATATGACCCCGTTGACACGCAAAATGAAGGGAAATATGGTGAGATGGAGCTCCCCCGATCATGATGGAGTATAGAACCAGTCAAGTCAAGAATAACTTTATTTCAGCTCAGAAAACCATGAAAAGATTTACAAATTAAAATGATTTAAATACAATACATACACGATTCACAATAAAAAGGTAAATCTCTATACAGGTTTTACTCATAAGGCTTTCTGATCGCAATGGAGTCTCTTATGTAATTAGCTACTGCAATACAGGTTTTAGCTATAGCCAAAATACTGTAAGAAGTTAAAACCATCAATACGAGGAAGAGTGAGTATTCCTTAGTAATGGGAGCAGAAATCTATTTCTCTCTGATTTATACAATGTTAAAAATAATACAAAGTCCATAGTTCTTTGAACTGAGACATTATCACATGGGCAGGGCATAAGCTTGTTTGACCACCCTCCTTGGCGAGGAAATGCCGGCAAAAAAGTACACAGTGCATAAACAGAACCTGGTAAGATAAAATCAGAACTGGTACTTAGTAGAAATAAATAGGTAACATTGTGCAAGGGCAGGAAGCAGACAGGGGACTCCAATATTGTCATGTTGGGAACTAATAAGCCTATTGCCCCTGGAACAGTACGCCTCCTTGATAATTCCTTTGGCATTTAGGAGAATTCCTTCAGGGTTTTCAATAAAATATTCCAGACCAATCTCATGGTAAATCCTCCCTAAATAGTAAAACCATGGAATATTTAAAACATTGTCTGATTTTCAAATTCAAATTCAAAATTAACTTTATTCGGATTTCAATATGAAAACCACAAAAGTACAAATTTATACTGTAAAAAAACACTGATAAAAATAGATATGTTTAAAAAGTACATGATATGAGTTAAAAACAATTAGTTCACTGTATACTGTGCAATGGATTTACTAGAGGCCGTATTTAGGCGGATTCATGGGTTGTTCATAAGTTCGTACGGTGTTTAAGGCATACTCTAAGGTAATGTGCCACGGATCTTGAGACTAGTAGATTGTCCAAGAGCTGCAATGCCAAGAATGCTGGGCGACATCTTCTGACCTTCATTGCTTTTAGGATTGGTAAAATCCATCTCTTCCGGAATGGAGTGTAAAAGGTACAGAAGAAGAGGACGTGGATTGTGGACTGGGAAGAATTAGAATCACAGGGGCATGGTGTTCTAGTGTATGTCCAGTTGTTTTGGGTGGGGAATGAAACCATGATGTGAAAAAGATTAAACCTGAAACGGGTTAACAGTAGTTTTTCGAAATGTGTCAAGTCTTCCTGTAGATATGGTTGTATGGATGGAACAGATTGTATCGTGAGGCTATGTTGTACCGACGGTTTTCCTATTTCTGACATCAGTCTTAGTTGGTTTAAATGGGACAGACATATCTTTTTTAGTTCTTTTTTTGCTATGTCTGCGACTGATTGTGGGTCGTTGAAGAACCTCAGTAGACCAATATCTGTGAGGAAGGTTTTTACATAATGAAGCCACCTGATCTTTTCCATATGTTCTAGATTCATGCAATCCTCGATGATTGCTCTTGTGAGTGTGCATTCTTCCGTTGCCCATATTCTACGCCATAGCATTATGGGTTCGATCTTGATCAGATCTGAAATATATTCTAGTCCAAGTTCTAAGTGGCATCCAAAGGTAGTCGTACTCTTAGGGACTGCTAGTAAAAATTTGAGGAAGGTGTTTTCGATCTTTTGGATTTGTACAACGTTTGCCGTTCCCCAAACTCCTGCTCCAAAGATAGCCGTGGTGATACACTTTGCTTTGTAAATCTTTAACATCTCCGCCAAGGGTTTTTTCCCTAGGCGGAGAGAAAAGGCTTTTAAGGCGCCGACTGTTTGTATGAGCGATAACTTGCGGGAATTAATTGCGTCTTTCCATTTGAACTCCTCGTCGATGGTAATTCCGAGATATGGGTAGGTTTTTGTTGTTTCGAGTGGTGTGTTATCTATTGAGATTGTTTTCGTCCTTTTCCCTTTACTGCCGACATGCATCACAAAAGTTTTCTTTATATTAACTTTCAAGTTGAGGTTAGTCATGAAGGTACAGTAGTTGTTTACGGCTTTTTGCAACTGTATTGGAGTTCGGGCAAGTATCACCGCATCGTCGGCGTATAGCAATGCTGGAATTGGTCGCCGTCCTACTATTGGAAAGTCTTTTGTGCCCTGCAGCATTGCTGCCTCTAGTCCGTTGGTGTACAGCGTGAATAAGAAGGGGGCCAGGACACACCCCTGCCTGACCCCCTTCCGTATTGGGAAGCTGTCTGTGAGTTGTCCTTCCAGCCCGTATCTTACCTTGCCTGTGGCGTCAGAGTATAACTCGCGTAAAAAATCTACAATTGGGGGATCAATCCCCATGTCCAGCATTATTAGCCATAGTTTTGTGTGTACCACACAGTCAAACGCTGCCGTGAGGTCAACGTAGACTAGGTGGAGACTGGTTTTTTTGACACTTGTGTATTTTGCGGCCAGTAGAGTTAGGTTCAGGACTTGGTCCACGGTGCTCAGGCCAGCCCTGAACCCGTACTGAAGATCTGAGAGGACCCCATGTTCCTGTGACCATTCCTGTAGACGATCGAGGAGGATCCTTCCTGCCATCTTACCCACAGAGTCCAGAAGTGAAATGGGTCGGTAGCAGGAAGGACTGTCTCTGTTTCCTTTCTTGAAGATGGGAATTAGGATTGATGTTGACCAAGATTTAGGGAGGGTTCTTTCCTTAGCTGCATTCAATACTTTTGTTAAGAGTGGGGACCAGAGGTCGGGAAGGAATTTATAGAGGTCCATTGGAACGGAGTCTGGGCCTGGCGCTTTGCCATTTTTTGCCGAATTGATGGCTTTCTGTGTCTCGTTGATGGTAAAGTGTATATCTAACGGATACTTCACCGCTGGGAGCGCTGGTCCAGTAGGTGGAGCTCCGGTTCTTGCCTCTCCGAAGACTTCTGAAAAGTACACTACCCAGTCTTTCGCATTGATTGCCACGTCTAGGGATGGACCCTCCTTATTCCCTGCTAGGAAAGGAGTCTTGACTGTTCTCCAGAATGCTATGTTGTCTTTTTGCAAACTACTATTTAAAAGCTGAGTCCAGAGATTATGTTGAATCTCGTTTTTCCGTTCTTTGAGTGCTTGCGCATAACTTTTCTGTAGTTTGGCTATCTCTTCCCTGTTTCGTTCGTTCTTTGCTAGAGCTTTCTTTAGGGTAGAGTAGGCTTTTGTACACTTGGTGTTAAACCATCCATTTCTTTGTGTGTTGTTTTGTTTTCTGGGCTTGGTTAATTCATTTCCTATGGTTTTCACTATTCTGTCATAGTCGTTCAGAATTTCGTCAGCGCCTGCTGAAGGATTTAAGCAGTTTTCGATAAATGGCCTGCATTTGTCCACTATTCTTTTGGTGGTATGTTCTTGATCTAGGGTGCCCCATTTTAGGGTGAAGCCATTCAACCTGTTTAACATAAGATTGTCTTGTAGTAATAGAGTATGATTGTCTTTTACTCGATTCTTGTGGCGATCAGGTTCAAGGTATGTTAATTTGAGGGGATAGTGGTCACTTAGTACGTTGTTAACCACTTCAAACTGCTTTATAAAGCCGGCGTTGTTGGTAGAAACCAGGATGTAGTCAATTAGTGTTTGTGCCCCTCTTCCGTGAAAGGTTGGCTTGAATGGGGTTGTTGGTGACATTATCATATTTGCAAACCCTAGATCTAACTCGAAGATGGTGGCTTGTGTGTTATTTCCTTCTTCCGTATGTACAAAATGGGTTAGGGGATTATCATGTTCGTCAATGATCCCACAAGTGGGTGCATTGCTTTGACTGCAGATGTGTAAATTAAAGTCTCCTCCCCAGATTATTGAATGAGTAATTTTTACAAATTTGACTTTTTGGAAATTTATTGTTTCAGTTATTTCACTTAGTATTTTGAGTAAGTCTTCCGAGCTCATGTTGTTATAGAAATTTACAATTGTATAGGAGATATTAATAGTGACTTTAATATTGATTATTTGATAGTTCTGATGAAGAACTACAGGTGTTATATCTTGACATGGCCAAAGATTCGAGATGTATGTTATTAGGCCTCCTTTGCTTCTCCCTGATTGCGATTTGGTAGCTTTTGAATAAAATGTTCTATATCCCTCTAGGTGGACTGGGTCGGTCAGCCATGTCTCTTGTAGACATATTAAATCTTGTGTATGGACCAGTTCCAGGAAGGCTTTTTCTTGGTGCTTTGTTGCAAGACCCGCCACGTTCCAGAACAACAGGTTCCTCTCGACTTTGTCTGTCATGTGATTCTTAATGGAGACAGATTTTTCTTGTATGCTTGCGTTTGGATAATCGGTTATCTGATTTGTTTTAGACAAACATTTATTTAAAGGTGATGATGACAGTTTCTGCACAACCAGGACCAAATTACCATGTTGTTGTCTAGTTTCGGTCTGACGGGCTCCATCTAATTTTCCCTGTTTTGATGTATCATTATTTGTTCTTCGCTTTGTTACGGACTGAGTTTTTCCTGTAATGTGTATTTTAGAAGCAGTAGGTGGCAAAAATGGTAGCGTGGTGGTTTTGTACGGGAGACTTGGAGAATGGGGCTGAGATGGTGGTCAGTCTACCATATCCAGACAGCTAAAATGATTAAATGTCGGAATTCCCGACCATGGTTCATTATACATTTGTTGATATGGTCTTTTACCGGAATTCCAGTCACCTCGGTTGGTGGGTTCGTATCCCCAGTCGCTGTGCGGATGGGACCTCTGGCTATATCCTTGTCCCCTATTTCCCTGGTGCCAATTTCTTGGTCCTTGCTCGGGTTGGCTCCAGGACCAATTTGATGGCCAAGTGGGGTCCTCGGAGCGATGGGATTGTCGGGGGTAGAAAAAAGATAGGCGTTTGACACTTATTCCTTCGTTGTATTCTGGAGTATCCCAGGAGCAAGTGTAATCAACTGCCCGTGGGTTTTCAAAATTTACGATTATGCAGTCTCCTGGGATTGTTTTAGGCTGGTGGCCAATCCACGAGACCCTTCTTACCGTGGTTATTCTGGGGATGTTGTTAGGGTGGTTGGGCCTGTTGACATTTAACCAGTAACGTACTTTATTTAGTAGGGACCATGTAGGTTCATCTGAGTCTCTGCCTAATTCGGGTACGCCCGTTAGAATGGCTACAAACGGAGTTGCCTCAGGAGGGAGATTTACTACCTTTCTCCATCTCTTGTTGAGTTGTCCTGTTTTGCTATTGTGGGTCTGTGTTTGTTCGAGTCTTGGGGGAATTTCAGTTGGTGGTTTGGAAGGTTTATTTGTCTGTACAGCGTTTGTTGAGTTGGAATCTGTATTTGGTTGGTTTTGAGTACCTGAGTTGTGTGTTGGTTTATTTTGATCGGTCTTTGTTTTTACGGTGTTAATTTGGTTGATAGATTTGTTTTCTGGTTCTGTCACTGTTTTCGTTGTAGTTGTTGTGGTGGTAGTATGGACCGGTTTGTTAGCTGTTTGATTTGGTGAGTTGATTGCATTTCTTTTTCCTGAATCAGTGGCAGCGCCTAGAGGAACAGGTAGATCGTTTTTCTTTGGGATAGTGGTTGTTTTTGCGGAGGCTATTAATATGGCCACTTGTTTTTCTATTACCTCAAGGCTTTTTTGTAAAGGTTGTAGTTGATATTTTATTATTTCCGCAATTTTATTTAGCAGAAGTGTGTCAACTTTAGGGTGATTTGTGACTTTTTCTGCTCGAACAAATGGTTTGTCTTGACGAATCTTGTTGGAACTGGATCTGTTTACGTGGTCTTCGACTATGAGGACATCGGATAGGATATTCTTAGCGGAGTCTGTGATGACAATGTTCTCCTGAGTTTGTTGACTAGCAGTATCTGGGTTAGTGGCACTTGTGTGCTCTGAACTATTAGATCTTAGTTGTAAAGGGTTCTGTTTTGGGATTGCTCCTTCTCTTATGCCTCTTAGTTCTTGTTGCGTTGGATCGTTGATTGTCGGTTGGAGACTTGCGAAGATATCGGGGGTCAGTTCAAGATCCTGTGAGGATTGTGAGTTTGACAGTTGTGACAATTGTGTGGTTACCGATAAGTCAACGGTGTTAGGTAAGGCGTGTATTTCCACATTTGTGTCTATGATGGATTTATTTGAGGATATCGCATTTGGTGTTTGGGCCTGTGCCAAAATGCCCATTGATGAGCGCCGAGCTTGGTCTAGCTCGTATGATACGCGACGGTCAATCATCAGAACTGTTTGATCTATGGTTTCGTTTACTTTATGTAGGAATTGTTCAATTGGACCGACAGTAGTTGATTCGTTTTTTTTCATAGTTTTGCTTCTAGAGCCTCTCGTGGTCATTGTATGTTTATTGACCAGGTGTGGAGCAAAGGTAATGACCTTGGTTGGTTTTGGTTCGGAAGGACGAGTGCTTATACTTTTTGTTAAGGGGCCTGTCCTCGGTGGTTTACCTTTACTTAGTTGTTAGGGGGGTGCGCCCGGCCCGGTCTCCTCCGGTCTGTGACGGGCTTGGACGGGCCCACCCTTGGCCCAGGCTTCGCCCAGCGTCCCGCGAAGGGGGCGCTGACGCCCTTTATGCGCCTCCTAGCGCGTCGTCAAGGGGGTGTGGCTGGAGACCTCGAGGGCTGCCGGGAGGCGTAGGCAGCCCCTTGCCTCGCTCCACTCGGCGTCCCCGCTGTCAATTGGCAGGAAACAGCAGGACGGCGGTAGAGAGGCGGTGGGGGGTCTCAACAGCATGGCAGAGTCTTCCTCGCTCGCTCTGCGGAGTACAGGTCAGGCCGATAGTGCAGCTGGGCTGGTTTGGTGAAAACAGCGTGTGTCTGATTTTTGGGAATCTTTAAAAACATCACATGAAAATATTAAATCCTCAGGGGTCCCTATCTTGGCCCATAGGAGAAAAGGGGTACTGCCTATACGGTCTTCCATAAATTCTAGTTTAATTTGTATGGCAAATTAGGTAGGAACACTTTTTGGGAGCATCAGTAATCTTTTCATGAATTTATTTTCGATTACTACAAGCTGTTGGCTTTTAGCATAGCCCCACACCCCAGCTCCATACCTGGCAATAGAGAGACATTTGGCTATACAGGCTAATTAGTTCCTTCACAGGCTTGTGCCCCAATTTAGAAGCAAAACAGAATAGTGCATCCATCACCCTACTTGTCTGCTGTGCTCTTAAGGTTAAAAGAGGTTCCCATCTCAACTGTTTGCTAAAAAGATTGCCCAAGTATGAGAAGTTACTGACCTTTTCTATCTTCTTTCCCTGAACAATAAATGTTTTGGTTTTAGTGGCTGTAGGTCCACATACCACTGTATATGATTTAATAAAATGTACTTTTAAATCAAACAAAGTCATAAAATCGGTAAAAGCAGCAAGAGATTTCTGCAAACTCATACCTGTCCTTGCTAATAAAACCACGCCATCCGCATAAGATAAAAGCAAGTCAGGTTTATTGCCAATTTTGGGAAAATCAAGTTCCTTGCTTAATAAGTAAGCCTCCAAACCATTTGTATAAATAAAAAACAGGAAGGGGGATAGGATGCATCCTTGCCTGACTCCCTCCGTAGCAATAATTTGGTGTGTTTTCCCCTTTACTGCCATATCTTACTATGACTGTGGTACTGGAGTGACGCCTGCTGAGTAGGTTTACCATGCTTTTTCTACACCCATACTTTCCAACATAGCCCATAATTTATCTCAGTTGACAGTGTCAAAAGCACTAGATAGGTCCATGAAGGACAGAAGGATAGAACTCTTCAAGGACCTTCTTTGCTCACTAAGGATTAGAGATAAATTAAGACATTGTTCAGTTGTACCCCGCCCTCTCCTAAAACCATATTGAGTATTGGACATAATGGGAATTTGCCTAGCCTAGGTGCCGGTAAGTTCCGATTCTATTAAGGACTCGGAGGCGAGGATTATGCCTTCTTTCTCTGCCTTTATTTTCACAGCAGCGATAAAAACATCAACAAACTACATTTCCCATGAACACTTGGGAAAAGAAAACAAAATCCAACAACAGTAGTCCTTCCTCAGTGACAGCATCCCAGTCAGCCCTGATAGTCATTCTTCTGTTTATTCCTCATCATCTTTCTTCACGTGATGCACTAGTGGTGGCGTTTCACACATCTTGCTTGGAACCATCATTTCCTGCAAAAGAGGCAGTGTCAGAGGTTGAGCTGGGCCAAAAAGGTATCACAACACTAGACACAACAGCTGAAAGCCAGAGCCAAAAAGTCATCAGAACAAATAATCCCCATGAATATCTTTCTTACATCAATACCGGGAGGATCCACATCACTGAAGTCATTGGGAGGGATAATCCTCGCCTCCGAGTCCTTAATAGATTCAGAACTTACCGGCACCTAGGATAGGCAAATTCCCATTCTATGGCAGGACTGGAGGCTTCGGATTATGTCTGTTCAAAGCTTGTCGACCACTATCCTTGCCACCTCAACCACTGGCTTAAAATAGAACCTCTTAAAAGTAGAATCCGAGGACCAATCGGCCACACACATCAGATCTTCTAACCGTGCCCCCAGGGCAAAAGCTTTGGAAGCCATCGCACCCATTGCTGAATGAGCGCCAAACTGATTCATGTCTATACCAGCCTCCTGCATCACCCAACGCACCCATCTGGCGATGGTCGGGGAAGAAACCGCTTGTACGGCTTGCATAGCACAATGAGCAGTTGCCTTTCGCCCGGAGGGTGAGACTCATCAGTCATTTCTTCGTAAGCACGGAGGCACTGAACCACACACAGCTTCGTGGAGTCAGGAAAAGCTGGGTAAGAAATCACCCTTGTGTTCAACCTTGTCCTTCTGCTCACTGTGAAGGATACCCCTTCCAGGGAAAAAACTCTGGCAGAAACATCCAAGGCTCTTATGTCCAAGACCCGTCTGCATGACACTAGACAAAACAACATCGGCAACTTGGCTGTTAACTCCTTACGGGAGAGGAACCTATTTTGTTGCCAAGAGAGAAACAGGTTAAAACCCCTGTTCATGTCCCACAAGACAGAATATCGTGGCTCTGGGGGAAGTGACAGGTGTTTTACCCTAAGGAGCAGGCACACCAAGGGATGTTTGCCAATAGGTGAGCCCTGTACCATCCCATGTCGAGCTGAGATTGCGGATCGGAAGATAATAATCGACCGATAGGCCAAGCCGTCCTCCGCCAAACTCGCCAAGAAATTCAGGACATGGACTACATCCCCCCATGCAGACAACAACGACGCCATCAGTGCCAGTCTGATGGGTATCTCTTTGTCGTGCTATCCGACCATGCCTTGGAGAGCAAGTCCTCAGCCTTTCCCGAAAGACCTGGGAGCATCCAACAACGCCGGAGATCCTCCAGGCCATTAGCTTCGGCGTCCCGTCTTGGACTAGGCGATGAGGAACGAGATTCGGACTGAGAAGGATGTGAGGAGAGTGGGGGAGTGGGATTGGAAAATCCCAGGAAAGTTCCAGTAGAACCGAAAACCATACTTGAGACATCTACTGCGGGGTGACCAACACCACTTCCGCTTGCTGGCGACGCAAGAGCGCCGACATCCTCCTGATCATCGAGAATGGGGAAAAGGCATAGCCTTACTCCCCCTGCCAGTCCTGGAGGAACGCATCCGTCGCCTCCGCTAGAGGATCTGGCCACCAACTGAAAAATCTCAGAAGCTGGTGATCTAGCCTTGAGGCAAACAGATCCACTGAAAACGTACCCCACAACTCCGACAGGCGGGCAAAGACCTGAGGGTCCAGCTTCCACAAGCTGGCATCCAGAAGATGGTGGGAGTGCCAATCGGCCACCTTGTTCTCCCGTCCCGGAAAGTACTCTGCAGTAATCGAAATCTGGTTGTCGAGGCAAAAATGTCAGAAATCCCTGGCTAGGTTTGCCAACATCCTGGACCTGGTACCACCAAGGTGATTGATGTAACGGACCGCTGAAAGGTTGCCCATCCTGAGAAGGACACACGACTGTATCCTGTCCTTCGTCCAGAGCTGAACCACGAAGGAGCCCGCCAGCAACTCTAAGCAGTTGATGTGTAACAACTGCTCTTGAGTGGACCAGGCGCCACTGGTGGAAAACTCCCAGCAGCGGGCAACCCATCCCGAGCGACAGGCGTCGGACTCGATAACAATATCTGGGGCGGACCCGAAAATCGCACGGCCGCTCCAGGCCTCCATGTGCGTAAGCCACCACCTGATTTCATCCCGAACTTTGTCCGATAGGGAAATCAGTTGAGAATACGTCAGTCCCCGACGGAGATGGTAAGCCTTCAGGCACTGCATGGTAGGTAGTGCAAGGGCCCGTTAAAAATCACCTGTCTGGAAGAAGCGAGCAACCCCACTAGGCATGCCAGTTGGTGCAAAGAGATCTGACTCCTCGCCAAAGTCTGACGCAACTTGTGTCTGATCTTTGCCATATTCCTGGCGGGAAGACTCAGGGTAGACGCGACCAAATCGATGTTGAACCCCAAAAATGTAGCGCACTGAAAAGGGACCACAAGGGACTTCTTTTTGTTGATAACGAAACCCAGACTCTGAAGGAGGTCGACTGCGGTCTGCAACTGGGATGACAACCTCCGAGGACATTGGTCCAAAAACAACATGTCATCCAAGTAAACGATCATCCGTACTCCCCTTGCCCTGAGGAACTCCACCACCGGCCGCAAGGACTTTCATGAAGCACCACGGTGTGGAGGATAGACCGAAAGGGAGTGTGTTGAATTCGTAAACCTGACCTTCCCACCTGAATTGCAAAAGCCAACGATGAGGGGGATATATGGGCACCATCAGGTATGCGTCCTTCAGGTCTAGCCTGACCATCCAATCATTCAGTCGCAGGACGTCTCAAAGGAGGTGGATGCCATCCATCTTAAAGTGGCGGTACACCAGCCACTCGTTGAACTCTTTCAAGTTGATAACTGGGCGCCTGCCACCGTCGACCTTGTCGACCAAGAACAGATTGCTGATAAAAAACTTCGGAATGCTCTACCGAATAACAAACCGCCCCTTTTTGGAGGAGGGCGGACACCTCCTTGCGCACCAAGTCCTGTCGAGCTGCTAAAAGGAAATAGGATGGGGACGATTAAGCTGACGGGACGGCCATGGAACTCCAGCTGGAAGCCCTGGACCGTCGGCAGCACCCACGCATCGCTGGTGAGGGAAACGCAAGCCGGAAAGGACTGTGACTAAGCTCCCCCAACATGCAAGCTCACCGAAGGCAGCACACTCACCTCTCCCAGCACCGTGTTGCTGTCCTCTTTGGTAGCCTCGGCCATGGAACTTCTGGGCTCTGGTGCGGTAGAAGTTATTAAACCAGGCGCTGTCCTGGACTTGGCCATGGCCGGAGCCTCGCCCCAGGTCAGAGCTGTTGAATCGACCGTACGAGCGGCCCCTGCCATGTCCGGCCCTGTCAAAAAACAGAGAAGTGAACACCTTTCTGATGTTGGCCTGCGCCCTTTCAAGGCAGGTGAAAGTCCCCACAAATTTACCCAGCTCCTTGACAAAGGGATCGCCGAACAATCCCCCTTGGGCCACCGCTCCAGCCTCGGATGAGGCGAGGTCCCCCAGCTTAGGGTCCACCTTGATCAGGAAAGACCTCCTCCTCTCCGTGGAAAGTGCACAGTTCGCATTTCCAATGAAGACTATGGCGCGCTGTGCCCAATTAGACAGAATCTCCGGGGATATCACTTTCCCCAACACCTTGGCCTCCTCAGCCATGTCCAAAATCTTCGTGACTGGCCCTACTGTGTCGAGTAGCTTATCCTGGCCAGGAGCGGTTTATGCCCTTCTTCGGGTCCCTAACAAGTTTTTTGCCCGTAATTTTGCCATTTTCTGATCTAGCTCAGGCGTGAAGGCAACCTTCCCCTCTAGAGTAGGGTGGGGGCACTCCGCCCGAAGGCGACTGGGGGCGTCTTTATCAATGGGTTTACGAAGAAGCGCCGCCACATATTGGGCCACCTTATCCCCGGGACCCCAATCTGAGGACCGCGCGTGAACAATATCATCAGGGTGCTGCACACCCGAAGGACCCGAAGGTTCGGGGACAGGGGCCCAGGACCTAGACGAGCATGCTTCCTCATCTGTATCTGGGGAGTCTCCATCATCGATGGTGTCTGGAGTTCTAGGCCTGGGAGATGGCGGGTCCCCTCTTCAGGAACAGGTGGGGCAGGCTGAGCAGGCAGCATAGCCGTAAAAACGCTCTTCAAACGCGCAAAGGCCGCCGCATCAACCCCGTCCACACAAGGCTTTTTGGCAGGGGGAGGGGAGGGAGTAGGGACCGGGGGGGAGTGGGTGCTGGCGTAGATGAAATGAGGGCCGCTAGTTTTGCATAGGCCTCCTCCATCTTGGCCGATAAATGCTGTTCAACGGGCCCCATGGCTTGGTCCACGGTCCTGTAAATAGAATCATCAACTGCCTGGTAAACATTATCATTCCAGGAGAGGTAACTCAGTGGATCCTCCTCCTGGTAATGATCCTGCTCTCCCTGCATGCTGAGTTACTGTAGGCTCCGCAGGATAGAGAAGCGCCAAGCAGCCTGTGTGCAGTAACACAAGGGATCCTTATAAATGCCTCCCATGAGACACAGATTGTGGAGCTGGGAGGGAGCCCAGGTGAATGTGGGAGGCCAGAGGCGCACAATGACCGTGCAGAGCCCCAGGGACACATCAGCCCTTCCTATTCTAGGGCAAAAACCACCCGGAACAGTGTCCCTGCCCACCACACACACAGTGCCAAATTGCGACCCCACAGGGTGTTCAGGAAGAAGCACTCTACAGACCCCAGAGGGCGTACAGGTAAGAAACATGTCGCATACAGACCCCCCCAAGGGCGTATAAGAGGTGGCAGGGGACAGGCAACCTCAAGATAGCAGTGCTGGCTCGAAAAACGCAGAATCTTGCGTTTTCAAAGTCGCGCTACCAGCTAGAGGAACTATCGCCCCTGGCGGCGGAAGGACCACACCGCACTCGAAATGGACAGCAAATCACTCTCTGAGGACCATACACATTAGAAGAAAGCCCATTTGTGAGCACACCTACCAGAGAAGTTGGAGGGACCATGATGAGCCTACCCCAATTGTGTCTACTCAATTCATTATACAGACAATAGGTAATTAATATAATGGGGTTTTATTAAATCCTATCCTCTAGTATTATCTAAGGATTACAACAGTCATCTCAACAAGATCAGTACTAACAATATCACAATACAGTTGGGATAAAAGAATAAAAATACTAAATATTATATATATTAGTGAATCCAAGTCTACCATTGTTGTCAGATCAGCAACGCCTGCACACCTTTTTACGATCCAAGAATGGCCTCTACCTCATCAGCTGGGATGTCCTTTGGACAAGTACTGCTCCCAGTTCTCTAGATAGCCTTTCTTCCTCTCCTTAGGAGATACAGGGTTATATTGTACTTTCGCCTGGTAATGGCTGTTACCTATTTGAATGGCAGGAAAATCCATTGTTTGGTGAGTGTACCTGGCAACCTGTTGTTGGGTGAAGCACTTTCTTTGCAGTTGTATATAGGCACACTTGACCCAAAGGTATCAGAGCTCTTTACATGAACACCAGTTGTATTACAGAGGGCACATTCATTTTTTTAAGGCACAGGGAGATTAAGTGAATAAACGTAGCACTATCATATTGTTATGACAATTTGCACACATTCAAATCTCCTTAGGCCTTCAAGACTTGTACCCCGAGAGGCAGTTAGTATGGGCCTTTAGAGAGGCACTATACCATATAACATGAGTTTTCATCTATCAAGCAAAGATGAAGTAATAAGGGGCATCATGAGGAAAGAAATCCCTCCAGAGATTGCAGTATTAAGCCTGCCATAAAAAGTACCAAACCCTCATCCTGCTTATCTGATCCCATCCCTCCCACTTTTGCTAAACAACAAGCAAATTCTCTCTCACAAAGGACATTTTGAGACACACAGTCACAGGGGTTTGTTTTCTAATTATCTCGTCTCTGACCTGTGCCAGAGAAGTCATGTGACCCTGAGGTATATATCTTCCTTCTTAGAATGAGTCAGGAGTAGAAAATATAATTTGGGATAAAGTTCTCATGCAAGTTAGTGGCTTGGGCACAGTTTCACTTTTTTTAGTTTTGTCCTTTATTTATTTCTTTAAGAAAGATGTATGTGCCCCTTACCCTGCTCAAGGAAACTGCATATCAATTTATACAGTAAGATTCTTTTTGTCCGTTGAACACCGCAAATTACAATGATGGTTGAGAATAGCCAAAGAAGATTTGTAAATGTGATCAACATGAATTTTATTTTTATAGTGGTTTGTGTAAATGTGGTTTCCTGGATTCTTAATGGCTGGCATAAGCATTTTGGTAAACAAGGGACAAAGTAGTAGGCCTGGCCTGAGTTTACGAAGTGACCAAAAAACTCCACACTCTCCACGAAGTTCCGCAAGCGATGGAGTGAGGTAAGTTGCACTGATGATTTTTAGCTCAAGAGGGTGCAGCGTCCTTCTGCCACTTGAGATGTTCTACTCGAGGGGCAGCTTCCTCAACGCAAGTGGCAGGTTTCTCAACATGAGCAGTAATGACCTACTGCGACCGTTCGCGAGGAGAAACCTCGCCAGGAGATAGTCTAGCATTGGATTTTCCTAGCTCGTGCTTGCTAACTCAATATTGGCGAGCCGTGAGAGAGGAAAGAGTCTGCTGCACGCCACTATTCTGAGTTTTTAGAAGCTCTGCAGCCCATGCAGAGTGCAGAGTTAGAAAAAGTCCACACACTCCTCAAGCGTAGCAGAGTTTACAGCCCAGGCCTACAAATTAGTCTAATGAACAAAATTGTTTTTTTTCATATTGCTTCTCTTACACAGATCTGAGCTAAGCAAATTAATAGACAAAGACCAGTGGGTCTCTGTGTTTCAAACTTTTGAATGTGATTGAAGAAGCATGTTCCATCCAAATCCTAAATTCTGCACAGAAAAACCTTGCTGAGATTGATTTTTCAAGAGTGATGCATTGTGATGCAACATGCCCAACACCTACTTGGTTTTGAAACTCAATCTTGAAGGATTACACCAGTCATGTAGCCAAGAATATATGAGAGTTATCATTAGAGAAGAGTGATTTAATTTGAGTCTGCACAAGAGCAATACAAACATGTTAAACAGTAAGATTTACATTACAAATAGTAACCAACTTTAAATTCACCATGGCTGTATAATGACTATTGAACAACTGCTTAATATTGCTCAAGTTGTTATGAACCAATGTGTCATGGATGATATCGGTGAATGATTTGATGTAGGAGCACCAGACCAGGGTAAGTAGTACTTCGTTGTCATTCGAAGTGATCGTCAGCCATACTCCTGAGATGCAGTTGTCATCCTTCGCCAAATCACAAAAGTAAAATCTTCATGTTTCTCTATGGCTGGTGAAGCTTTACTATTCAACAATTTCTAATGGTTCTCTGGATGTCCTCTGGTGGGATATTGTGTTTTAGTACTGAATGTTTATCAGAAAGAGAGATGGTTAGGGATCCTCAATACATTTTGTCAGTGATATCAGTCACAGTGGTCAGAATTAAAGGCCAAAGAAATGGTAAGTAGGCTGAAACATGAAATTTGTAAAGTACAAGGTCAGATAGGTCAAGTAGACAATTGCCCATCCTCACAGTCCAGCAAGCAATGGAGGCACCAGGAGCTCATAAAATATATTTTGCTCTGTTTCAACTTTGGTTTGCAAAGAATTTGAATAACTTTAACCATGGTGACGGCGGAGTCAGCACTGAAGAGATTGTGACCCTTCAAACACGACAAGATGTAAGGCAGTTTATGAAAATGTGCTGCCATACAATATTGCCTTCTCCAGTGTCACACCCTCTCCTACACAGGAGTTACTCCACAGAAATCAAAGGCTCTTTGTAGTCCATAAAAAGGCATTCAGTGTCTTGGAATCATACAGATTTGTAAAACAAATGTGAAACAGGCCTGATAAATGTCAGTTTTAAGGGGCGATTATGATCTCAGTCGAAATAGAGGCTTTCTGACCAAGATGGTTGGTTTCACTTCTGACCGCCTAATTACAATTTTGGTTGTCGGAAGTTAAACTGGCCAGTCACTCCAGCTGGCTTCCAACAGGCTCAAGGAGCCCGTCTACCTGTCGGAGGCTGGCCCGTAATCCATTTGGACGCCTTTTTATGCCGTCCATATTATGATTAGGGTTCCCTGTTTTCCTCTTTGTCTTTTACAGATAAACACAGACAGAAAACACTGTCTCTCCTGTCTGTATTTATTTTGAAAGTGGAAAAATACAGATAATTTAGCTTCTTTTGAATGATTCATCATGCTGAGATTAATCACTTTCAGGCCAGTAGCTGTACATAATGAACGCAAGGGGAGTTACAAAACTCAATGATATTTCCTTAAATTACTGCATATCTCAACATGTATATGTGTTATTACACTATTTCTTTAATGTGGGTTTATTATGTTTATATTTTTCCGTGTGTTATGTGCTAAACCCTCACAGGCATCTTAGTATGAGTCCACATTTATCCGTTAAATGAATGCAGAAATATACGAGTTATCACCTCATCTGTTTACACAACACAAAATAAATATGGATAAATACCAATAAGTTGGCCAAAAAATAAATATCGACAAATACAAACGGAAATGTTAAAAAAATAAATACCATAAAACCGGGAGACTTAATTATGATGTACGGTTTCCGGGGCAGACTTTCCATGCCGGAAAGCTTGTTGAAAAGTGTGTTTGGGAGCCTCTAGCGGGCCCCTTCTGTTTGTGGCCTCCGGTTGGGATCCAAGGGGGCAAGTTGATCCCAGCATTGTGTGCAGGCACCTTGAGGTGCTTGCCACGTGGTGCAGGGATGAACACAGCCTCCCATTTCCCTATGGGAGCTTGTACTATAGCTGATTTTTAGCCACAACACATGCTCCCATTGGGAAATGTAAGTATGTGATCGGACCATGTGTGGTTGCATCATAATTAGGCGGTCAGGACTGCCAACCAGAGGTCGGTCGGCCCATGTTTCCGTGACGGTGTTGGGCGGACTCAAGGGGGCAGATAACTATGCTAACTCATGGGCCCTCCCTTTGCATCTGAACTACATTTGCAGAATTATTTTGCTCTTCTGTGGCAATCACAAAGCATCCATTGGGGGATTACAGCCAAGGTCTTGGTGGCTCTATTCTCACATGATGAATCTCTGAATTGATAAAGTAGTTCTTTTCTAAAATGTTTTGGACCCAATCTTCCCCAAAATAGAGGTGTTTCTTTTATGATGACGAGTGCTTTGGACAACCCTACCCCGAAATCTCTCCTCCTCCAGCACCAATGGGATGTGATCGCTCAGTCTCGCCAGGTCCATTGCTGGTTACATATTTCCCTAGGCTCTTAAAAACCTATGTATTTTGTTCCTTTTCAACACTCATAACTGTAATGTAATTTAAAACCGTAACCAAATGCCTTATATTAGAAGTGCCTCAGGAAGTATGAGACTAAGAAGGGCCGATTGTACTCTTGAACGTCTAGTGCAAGAATATCGTGGCACAGTAATACTGTGGACAAAATATCGAAGGTTAAATGCACAAATTGATGTATACATTTGCCATTCTTAACTCCAAATAAATAAAGATATATGTATATGTATTTTGGTACACATATGTTGAATTAGGTACAGTAAATCTATACATACTTACCTTTTGATATTTTGTCTCGCGATTTTTTTATCAATGATATTAGTGTCCCACAATATTGTTATTCATGAGACACATTTGGAAGGCCAAATTATGGAACACAGTGAAAATTATGCAGCATACTGTAGTACATTCTGTGACAATACTATTTTGCTGTTTTATCAAATATTGATGCTGTTCTCGCAAAATGTTTTGCCTTTCTAGTACCAGTATAACACATGGGTGATAAATTCAGGTGAGTAGTTAACGTTTGCCACAGCGCAACACCATGTGTAATTTTTTAAATTTTTTTAATTTTTATTTTCCAAAACCTTTATTGTGTCTAAACATTGTACAGATAGGCATTGAGATCAGTAGTATAAGAAATGTTGGCATGAGTCGTATAATCACAGTATACAGATCACAGTATGTAGATACACAGCATGTTTATGTAGCAATAACTTATTTCTAAGACAGTATAGAAGGAGACACCATCTCTATACATGTGCAGACGCACCTCCGTCCTGTAATTGACCTTGCGCCTGACCCTGTTGCTTACGTTTATATCTACGGGCTGGCCTCCGGGCAGGGGACCTGTAGGGGAGGTTTGCATATGTTTCCACGGAATTCATTCCATTTAGCCCATATTCTGGTCCATTTCTTTGGAAATCCCCTGTGCGTATAGACAGCCCTCTCCGCCACCATGGCAGTATCCATATCTCGCTCCCATTGTGTGCGTGTAGGTGTTATTCCGGAACCCCAATTTCTACCTATGCTTCGTTTCGCAATGGTCATCCCCAGTATGGCCCAAGTCTGCAATGCTAGGTTTAAATCGGTAGGCTGCCAGATATGAGGAGGCAGCATTTGGGATCGCAGGGAACTTCAGCCCCTCCAACCTCTGAAATTACTGCAAGTACTCTTTCCCAATAATGGTATATTACGGGACATTCCCATATTATATGGAAAAATGTTCCGGTACAGCCACATCCCCTAAGGCAAAGCTGATCTGGCGTGTGTCCCAGCTTATACAGCGTGGTGCGGGGATAATACACTCGGTGTAGAATTTTCAGTTGGATGAGTCTAAGCCAGGATGGGATCGCTGCCTCTCGGGCAGATGCTATAGCGTCCATCCAGTCCGATTCCTCAATATCTCATAGTACAGTCTGCCATTTTTCCTTCAGTGCTAATAAGGGGTCCGGTTGATTATTAATCAGTTTCTTATATGTGTGGGAAGTGGTCTTTTTTTCCATGTAGTCAGTGAGTATCCTATCCTCCAGAGGGGAGGACTCCATCAATTTGGATTCTGGGGGGATTGCATTGTGTAGTGCGTGTCTGATCTGCATGCAACGGTATCTCTCAGAGTCGGCCATCTTATACTTCGCTTGTAGGTTTGCAAATGTTATTATTTCTCCTTTTGCCCATAGATTGCCTATCTTTGAGATGCCTATAAGGTCCCATTTTTTTAACCCCTTTGTATTTGCTAGGGTGCCCAGTTAGCGCGTCTCCCAGAGGGGAGTGGCCTGTGTCAGTATTCCCTCCCATCCCAAGGCCCTCTGTGCCACATGCCATATTTAATTGTGTGCGCTGTTGGTCCCGTTAGTGCGTCCCGTTTCTTATTAGTATATAAGGCCCTCATCAGTTTGTCCGCCGGTAAGAGACTCCGGTCTAACCGGTATGCTGGTTCGTCCTGCGGGACGTGCAACCATTGATTGATTACCATTAGGTGTGACGCCCAGTAGTATAATTTAATGTTCGGTAGTGCAATGCCCCCATCATACCAGCTTCGTACCAGTTTGTGTTGAGCTATCCGGGGGGGTTTTCTGTCCCATAATAAAGATGTTAATTCCGCTTCAATGGTCTTGAGGTACTTGGGGGGGACCGGAAACGGGGTATTTTGTAGGGCATAAAGGAACCTGGGCAGCGCCAGCATTTTGAACAATGCTGCTCTTCCTAATAGTGTCAACGGGAGGGACTGCCAGTGTTTTACGTCCGCTCGAAGTCGTTCCAGGGGCTTCATGAGGTTTTCTTCCATGAAGATGGACTCAGTCGGGGTGACATATATTCCCAAGTACTTAAATCCTCTTTTCGTGATTTGTAAATCGCAACCCCAGGGGAGTCTGGGTGTGGGCCCGTGCAGGACGCAGAGTAGAGATTTCGACCAGTTAATTGTATATCAGGATACTTTCCCGTATGCATTAAGAATGTCTAGTAGGAACACCAGCGACCTCGCTGGGGATGTTAGATATATGAGCATATCATCTGCATATAGTGAGACGCGGTCTTCCCAGTCCATCTCCCATCTCATTCCATGTATGGAGACGTCCTGCCTGAGCCATGCCGCCAGCGGTTCCAGCACTAGGGCGAAGAGAAGCGGCGACAGCCTGCAGCCCTGCCTGGTGCCTCTTCCCAGTGGGAACTCTCGAGATATTCTTCTGTTTGCTACCACCTGCGCGAGGGGCTCTATATATAAGAGCCGAACCCATGCACAAAATCTCGGGCCAAGTCCCAACTTCTGAAGCACAGCAAAGAGGAAAGGCCATTCTACTAAATCAAAAGCCATCGTGGCATCTAAGGAAAGGATGACCGCATCCTTCTGTATCTCTGATGTGCAAGCCAGTACGGCATTCACCCGCCGTAGACGAAGGGTGGTATTTCGCCCTGGCATGAATCCTGATTGGTCCGGGTGAACCAAGTCCTCGGGATGTGATTGTAACCGAATAGCCAACGCTTTGGCCAGTATTTTGGCTTCTGCGTTCATGAGTGAAATTGGGCAATAAGAAGTCGCCAATTGTGCAGGTTTACCCGGCTTGTGTACTGCCACAATTGTGGCCAACCGTTGGTCCCGCGGCAACCGTCCGCTCTCCAGGCAGTCATTGTACATGTTTAGTAAATGGGGCGTGATCAGTCCCGACACTTTTTTGTACAGCTCTACTGGCAATCCGTTTGGCCCCATTGCTTTCCCAATGTGGAGTGCCGCTTGTGCCCGCCCCAGTTCCTCCGACGATAGGTCAGCGTCCAGATCCAGCATGGTTTCTGGTGGAAGTGTAGGCATCTTAATGTCACGCAAGAAATGTATGTTCTCCTCCATCGTAGATACTGCCTGTGACGTGTATATTGCCTCAAAATGTGTTGCTAGCTCCTCCACAATTCGCTCAGGGTCTGTAGTGGGAGTACCGTCTCTTTGAGAAAGTCGTGCTATCCACCTACTTGCTTTTTCGCGTCTTTCAACCCATGCCAGCATTTTGCCAGTTTTGTCACCCAGTTCGTAGATTCTGTGGAGGGTATCGTTATATTTCTCCTTCGCTGTCTCCCATGCATAGGCTCGAAATTCTTGGCTTGCTAATGTCACAGAGTGGGCCGTGACGTCAGTGGGATCTGTGGCATGCGCGCTCTCCGCTTGCAGGGTGGCCTCCTCTAGTGCGTCTATGGTTTCCCTTTGTGTACGTTTGTGTCGTGTGATGGTTGAAATGGCCTGCCCACGAATTACTGCTTTATATGCCTCCCATAGTGTGCTGGGGGACTGAACAGAGTGATCATTTTCTACAAAGTACTGCGTGGTTGATTTCACGAGGTCTCTGGCGATCTTGCCATTCTTAAGGAACCCCGGATAAAGTGGGTAGATTCTCCGTCTACCCGGGATATGAGCGGCATAGATAAGTGGACTGGTGAGTGGTCAGATATACCTCTCGGTAAATTCTCTATCTGTCGCACTTTCGCAGGTGGGATTTATTTATTTATTTATTTATTCAAAGTTTTATATAGCGCGAACAGGATCCTTACAGATATCAGAGCGCTTCACAAAGACAGTGTAGGGGCAGTAGGAGTCAACAGAGATACTGGGAACAGTATAAAAGTCAATAACATGGTGATAACATGGGTAAAGCAACAATAACACGGTGACAATAACAATAACAATAAGATGGTAATAACATGGATAATAAAAAGCATACATAAAACCAATCCATATACAATCAGGTAGGGAAGTAATATAGGACAGTACAAGTCATTGATCCCAATACAGAGGTGTTCAGGTGGATCAGTAAACCAACGTGTATCATATCTTGGTCGATAGTAAGAGAGTAGCGTAGTAGTGCCACTCTACAGGTAAAGTGTAGTGCCAAGGGATAGGGTGAGCAGTGATACAATGCGGAGTCTCTGAACCAACATCTATGGCGATCAGGAGATCTTGGCCAGAAGGATGGTTTTCACCTCTTTCTTGAAGAGTGCCGTGGAGGAGATCAGCCTGGTTTCAGGCGGGAGCGCATTCCAGATCCTGGGTGCCATTCCTGAGAAGGAGCGCTTGTAAGTTTTCGCTTTCCGGAATCTACGAGGTTTCAGGAGTAGATTTTTTGTGCTCCTATTGGTTCTCGAGCCTCCTGATATAGACAGCTTTTGAGCGAGGTAGTTGGGTGCCTTGTGGTGCACGGCCGCGTGTGTCATAACTGCAATTTTTAGCTGTATTCTGGCTTCAAAAGGCAGCCATTTTAGAGACTTTAAGTCTGGGGATATGTGGGAATGCTTTCTAGAGCCAGTAATGAGTCTCGCGGCAGCGTTCAGGGAGGCTCTTAAGGGTGCTGTTGTGGATAGCGGGAGACCGCTGAGGGCCGCAATTCCGTAGTCAATTCGAGGGATGACTAAAGCTTGTACAGCAGTTTGGAAGTCTTTGGCCGGGAGGAAGGGTTTAATTTTCCTCAGTGTGTTAATTTGGAAATTGGCTGCTTTAGTGGCTTTGCTGACGTGCTGCTGCATGTTGAGCTTGGCGTCGAGTGTGATGCCTAGGGATTTCGCCGAGTCCACGATGGTAGGTTGGACATTGAGTGCTGTTAGGTTGTTGAGCCAGGTTTGGGTGGAGGACGTTTTCGCCGGGGGTGAGATGAGTAGGAACTCAGTTTTCAGCGCGTTTAGTTTGAGGTGATTATTGGCCAGCCAAGATTGGGTGTTAATAAGCGTGGAATTCAGATGTTTGATATCTTCCGGGGATTGTAACTTTAGATAGAGTTGTGTGTCGTCGGCGTACATATGGAATTGAACATTGGATGCTTGAAGCAAGGTGGCGAGCGGTTCCATAACGAGGTTGAACAGTGTAGGGGAGAGGGTGGATCCTTGTGGCACACCTAGATCTGCAGGCATAGGTGTAGATAGCACATTGTCGATCTTGAACCTCTGAGACCGATTGTGAAGGAAGGACGAAAACCACTTGAGAACAGTTCCCGATAGCCCCATTCGAGTATTTAGCAGCTCCAGCAAGTTCTCATGTTTGACCGTGTCAAATGCTGACGAGAGGTCAAGAAGGATGAGGAGGCAGGACTCATTGCGATCCAGAATTTGGAGGGCGTCATCAATTATGTGTGTCATAGCTGTTTCCGTGCTATGTTTCGCTCTGAAACCTGATTGATGAGGGTTGAGGAGGTCAAATTGATCAATGTGTTTTGTTAGTTGGAGTTGGACACATTTCTCCAGCAGTTTGGCCAGGGTGGGGATATTGGTGATGGGCCGATAGTTGTTTAGGTCAGACGGATCAGCAGTAGGTTTCTTGAGTATAGGCGTGACTTGCCCCACCTTAAGGGAGTCTGGAATGTGGCCTTGCTGCAAAGAGCTGTTGATGATCTTGGTCCAGAGAGGGAGGAGCAAGGGGGTAAAGTCTTTTACAGCATTAGCAGGTAGAGGGTCTGTGAGGTGATTAGAGGGCTTCAAGGTGCAGAGCAGTTTGTGTATTGCTTCTTCCGAATAGGTATCGAAGTACTGCCAGGATGCCTTGTTTTTAGGTTGAGTGTCTGCCATTCTGGTGTGGTTGGGGTATCGGCTTACATCCATGATGAGGTCATTTCTTATGTTGTCAGTCTTTAGTTTAAAGAAAGCAGAGAAGGCTTCACAGTGTGGGGTGCCATTTGTTGTGCTGTTTGATTGTGTGGGTTGTGCCTTTGTTTGGGTCTGGATTAGCTCGAACAGTTTTCTTGGCCTGTTCTTCGCTTGGTCCAACTGGCGGCTGAAGAAGTCCGACTTTGTGCGCTTTATATTCCTAAAGTAGACATTTCTCTTGTTCTTAAGCTTTTTGAGATGCAGTGCTGAAGGGTCCGATCTCCAGGTGCGCTCTGCCATTCGCATATTACGCCTCTCATCATTGAGTCTGTCATCATACCAGGGGTTAGAGATTTTGGTGGAGACTCTCTTCAGTTGCAAAGGGGCGACTTCATTGACTATTGTATTCATAGAGTCAAGGTAGTGGTCAGTTAGTGATTGAACATCTGAGGCACCTGAAGGGGGAAGGAGGAGGTTGCCGATGTGGGGTGGTAGGGTTGAGGGGTTAAGATTCTTCAGATCCCTTTTCCATATTTTGGATTTGATTGGTTGAGTAGGGTTAGGTTTAACTTTTTCGTTGATAAAGACGGTGATAATGTGGTGATCTGACCAATCACAGGGTAGAATCGCCTCCAGTTGAATAGCGTTCTCTTTGGCAATGATGAGATCGAGAATCGCGCCTTTGTCGTGTGTTGGTTTATCGCATAATTGGCTGAGGTCAAGCGCATTGAGGAACGATTTGAGGCTATTCACCACGGTGTCTTTCTGATCGTTCCAGTGGAGATTGAAGTCCCCCAGGTAGACTTGAGTGGTCTGCCGACCGGCATTGGAAGTGATCATGTCCATGAGTTGTTGGGAGAATATGAGATTGTCACCAGGCGGGTGATAGATGAGATGTAAAGCACAGACTTGTTTGCCCTCACTGGTGATGTCGAGGCAGAGGAGTTCACAGGAGGAAAGGGACGGGGAGGTGACTTGAGTAACGGAGAGGTTGCTCCTAAAGATGCATGCAATTCCCCCGCCCATCTTGCCAGGAGACCTGTCCAGCCTAATGATGTGATAATTGGGGGGGACTAGTATGTCCATAATCGGGGTAGAGGCTTCAGTGAGCCACGTTTCCGTTAGAATGGCTAGGTCCAGATCCCTTTCTGAGACGAGATCCGCGATGTCGGAGGAATGTCTCTGGGCCGATCTGCAGTTTAGTAGGATGCATTTGAGTTTGGGAGAGAGTAGGGTGGTCGAGCTATCTAATGTGAGGTGAACTTTTCTGAGGTTGTTAGGGACGGAGCCTCTGTTGTTGAGTGTTGGGAGCCTCCGAGTGTTTGTAAGAATTGTGGGTATGGTGATGTGTGAGTTGGAAAAGTCTTTTACCGGACCTGGGCCATAAGAGTGAAGGAGAGAGCATAGGTCGCGGTCCGACAAGGGGTTGAGAACACGACGGGGGCGGTGGGAGTTATTGCGAACGGGGATAGTAGGCCATTGCTTGTGTCGTCGGGGGCGAGGGTATGTAGGGAGGGTGCGTCGTTTGTAGGGTAGTGGGATGGTGCGAGGTAGACTGGGCTGTGAGGAGAGGAGGTCTTTGATAGCGTGGACTTCTTTTTTGATTTGTAAGATTTCCTCTTTGACTTGTTGGAGGGTGGATAAAGTCAGGTCAGGGGGGTCATTGGGGAAGGTGTTGGTGGAGAGGGCCGTTGGTGAGTGATTGAATGGTGATCTGGGGGGCAGGCAGGGTATCAGGGGGGGGGGGTATACTGGCGTTGTTGAGGGGTTTAGCGGTGCTAAAGGGTGGGATGGTATTCAAAGTGTGAACGTGTTTGTGGGCGAGGGGTGTGGGTGATGTAGGTGAGACAGGCGGTGGGTGGGGAGCATAGGTAGTGACTTCAGTGGAAGACGGTGCCGGTGAGTAGAAGAGTGAGTGGAGGCTGAAGACGGTGGGGGAGACAGGAGGGTAGTGAGGGCTGAGAATAGGAGGTGGGAGAGAGGGGGAAGCTAAGGTGAGGGAGGAGGTATGTTCTGTATCGTTTGTTGGGAGGGGGGTAGCGTTGTGAGTGGGAGTGGGGAGGGAGCAGGGACGGGAGAGGTGTCTGCCGTGGGGGGGATGGGGGGGATAGGTGGATAAACTCCGAGTGATGGTGTGTGCAGATGTAGGCGTGTTGTGGGTGGGAGTTGTTGTGTCAGGTGTGAGAGATTCGTGGTTGGGAGTGGGGAGGGAGATGGGGAGGGAGAGGTGTCTGTCATGAGGGGGCTGGGATGGGGGGGTGGATAAACTTTGGGCGGTGGCTTGTTCAGATGGTGGTGTGTTGTGGGTGGGGGGTTGGGAGGATAAACATTGGGCGGTGGCTTGTTCAGATGGTGGTGTGTTGTGGGTGGGGGATGCTCTGTCCGGGGGGAGAGGGATGGAGGGGGTATGGGTGGGGATAAGCAGGGTCATGTTAGAGGGGCTGCTAGTATGTGCAGTGGAGATAATTGTGACTGTCTTTGGGGAGTGGGGGGCGTTATCAGCAGGTGGGCCATTTACTAGGGTGCTGGGGGTAGAGGTGTGGTAGGTGGTGGCTGCGACGTCAGGGGAGATAGTGCTGACGGAGTTCTGGGTGGGGGTCAGCAGCTTGGAGAGGTGCTCTTTGAACTTGGGGAGCAGGTTGTCTAGTAATTCCAGGTGCTTGTCTGCGGATTGGATTAGGACAATCCCGTTATTGTATATAGTAATGGTAGACCTGCCAGGGAAGAGGTGGGAAGGTGTGATGGTGAGAATTAGGCCATGAGGTGTTTTCCTGGTGGTGGAGACTGTGAGTAGGGATAGGAAAGTTTTTCTCCATTGGGCTCTGCGTGCGGTGTGGAAGATGATATCGGTATTCAGGGCTCCATTGCACGGTGAGAAGTAGGTGTCGGCAAAGGGTGTTTCAGGGTGCGACCTCAAGAAGTTGTGTTTAAAACGCTTAGTGGCATTTTTGGAGAGAGGAGTGGGGGGGTAGTTAATTCTAAAAGTGTGCTTGCCGCTGAGCTCCATTTTAGAGAGGCTGTGGCGATAGGTGTAGGAAATGGGACGGTAGTACAAGCTGTCGTCCGCTAGTTATAGGGCCGTGGGGGACACCAGTGAGTGATCAGAAGTATAAGAGGTAGAAGTCAGTGTGATCCCCGAACAGACAGTGCGTAGGTGCAGCTTACCAAATGTATCCTATGTACGAGGAAGCAGTCAGTTTACACCGTGTAGCCAACTATGAAAGGTAGGACCGATTAGGTGGAAGCCAAGTTACATATTAGCATTTACGATGTGACAGCAGTGTAGTCTAGGCGTAGAAAGTGGCTGGGTGCAGTTTACATGACAGAGCGAGGTGTATGAGGTAGTAATAGTCAGTGCAATATCGTGAGGTAGCTTACATCGAAAACCCAACAAATAAATAAATGCGGTAGCGGACAGTGAGTGAAGGGGGTAGAGGTGAGATAAGTGCAGCTTGCCGCAGCGGACAGTGGGTGATGGGGATAGAGGTGAGATATGTGCAGCTTGCCACAAGTAAATATAACAAGTATAAGTACAACAAATGTGTATACTAGAGTAGAAAACAAAATAGAGAGATAAACTAAAATAAAATAACAGATCCAATACTGCAATACAAGGCAGGAACTTAATTACAGTGCTTAGATGCAGAGCTATGTAGATAGTCAGTTCTTATGACCTGTGCACTGGGCAGTGAGAGTGACTAGTCCATGATGGCCGCCGAAGAAGGTGAAATAATAGTCAAATATGGCCGCCAAATAGGGGGGGATATATCTGATAGTCCTCTGTCAGTTGTTATTGCTTTAGGACCAAGGAAGGGCTATTTCAGTTTCTATTTGTGCAAGCCCAGCTCTCACTTGTTAGGAGGGAGTCTTATCTCTGTTTTGGTGGTCTTGTCTTGTGTGGAGGAGTCAAGCTGGGGAGCCTTGCGGGCGTCGAAGGTAAAGGAGGGAGATTTATTAGTACAGCTTTATGGCCCCAGCCATTTTGAACAAAGGGAGGAAGGCAAAAATGTACAATACCTTCTTGAAGAACTTCTTAGCCTGAGTTATGATGTTGCCCGCAAAGTGGCGCAAAGTGAGGCATTTATTGGCGGTGGAGACAAGGAACATAGTTAAGATGTTGCAGGGTTGCAAAGTCTTTGCGCTTTTATGTTGTTTCTGCACAGCAGTTATGAGGTTAATAGCAGCGTTTTGCAGACATCAGGGATCTTGCCTGAAAGTGCCCATCTGCGCTGTTTATCCATTTCTTGCCAGCGCGACCCCGCCTTTGCAGGTCTGCTCCCCGGGTCTCAGTAGCAGCTGGTGGTCCGCAGGTTCGCGTTGTCAGCATCAGCAGATTGCAGCGCCGCGTGAGTTGTCAGGGGATGGGGCTTAGGCGTCTCGCGGCAGCAACCCGCCCCAGCTCGCTAGCCTCCCAGCCAGCTCCAGTGCCTGCTTGCAGTCCGGCGAGAGGAGGGAGGGTGCCGCACGAGATATCAGACCCCGATCTTCCCAGCAGGGGACAGTCCGGTGGGAGGCACGCCTCATCAGCGCACACCCATCCCAGCGCCGGGACTCGCAGCTGGACGGAGGTTCCTAGTCGCTCCGCTCAACGACCCAGCGCCCAGCAGCAAGCAGCGCCTCACCTCGCCTTCAGACTCCAGGCGCCAAGCATGCCGTCCCGTCAGGCACTCTCCGGGCGTCCACTCCGCAGCCCGGTGTTCTCGGGCAATATCAGGCAGCAGGCTGCGCTTCTCATCAGACCCCGGGCTGCACGATGGCAGCTGCAGTCCCGGTAGGCAGACTCCAGGCGCCCGCCTCGCGACCGGTGTTCACAGGCGAAGGCAGGCAGCAGGCGGCGCTTCTCCTTAGTCCCCGGGCTGTACGTTGGCAGCTGCAGCCCCGGTATGTAGTCTCATGGTGGCCGGCGCTGACAGGCAGTCCTTCACGTCGTATAATCACGTCTGCATCCGCAGCAGGCTCTCTCCCACCGACCAGGGCTCCGCCGACAGCTCCGATGCTCTTGTGAGAGTTGCAGGGGTCCAGTCGCCAGGATTGCAGGTATGTGATATCACGCTCCTTTTAATCCAGTTACTCGTTATTCATCCAGTTACTTGTCAAGTTCCAGTTACTTATATTTTCCCTATGACGACGAGTGCTATCCGGGATAAATCCATGAGAGGGATCCCTAGCACTGGGAGCTCCGGCGGAGAGCTCCTACCAGTCGGCCATCTTGGCGCTTGGAGCTGACAATGGATACCCATTGTCAGCAGATAGTCTATTCAGGAGAGACTTCCGTGTGCCCCAGAATGAAATGTGTATTGTTGCTCCGTCGGGTGTTGAAGTCGCCAAATGTCAGTCATCCCCATTGCGTGTATGAAGTCTCGTAGGGCCTGAGTGGGTCTGGTCAGCTCTCTGGACGGGTGGCGGTCAATGGTCAGGTCTACAACTGTATTAAAATCTCCGCCTATGATCATTTCTCCCTCGGGGAGATCTAGTAGGAGTTTCCCAAGGTCTTGGAATGCCTGTTGGTGAAGTGTAGGGGGGATATAAACTGAGATCATGTGATAGAGTCTTCCATCCCACTGCCCTGATAGAACTGCAAATCTACCCTGACTATCGGCCCAAGTGTGCTTTATCACTAGTGGGGAGCCCCTATGGACCAGGATTCCCACCCCCCTAGATCCAGAGGTGAATTCCGCATGGACGATCAGTTTGAAGCCCCACCTGTCGAGTGCCTTGCATGTTGTGCCTGTCAAGTGCGTCTCCTGGAGCATTGCGACCGTGGGCTCCTTGCGTTTGAGAAACTGCAGGACCAGCCCTCGTTTGATCTTATGACCCAACCCATTCACATTCCAAGAAAGTATGGACAAGGGAGGGCCCGGCGCAATCAGAGGTTGAGTGTTGGCATCCCCACTATTGCCTGATGTCGTGTCGTGCATGGCATGTGTATTCTATGCTCAGATACTAGTTTTGACCCCTGCGCTGCAATGCCTGCCATGTGCGTGCTTACACTGTATAGTTGACACTGGTACATAAACCTTAAAATCACGTGATGGAATAAACGTAAACATGTGAATGGCTTCTCCATTAACTCTCGATCCCGTACCCTCCACCCGGTCATCCCTCCCCACTGAACTGGAACTGTTCGTCTTCCTAGCTGAGCAATACGTTCGCCGATAAACAGTAGGAATCTTTGAAGAGATTGATCGCAGCTCAGCAGAAAACAGAACCAAAGGAAACTTATAGCTAACAAAACCCCATCCCCCACCCTGCCTCCCTGCCCGGCGGATACAGAACCATCCACCACCCCCAACTGAGCAGAGTGCTTGCGTCCCGAACAGAATGTAGTGTTTGTGAGGGTGAGACTACTGTGACTGTTACAGCTCATTTCCCTCCCGGTAGTGTCCGTGCAGTGCTGTCTCTTTACAATAGGTCCTACCTGCAGGAGTCTTCATGTCTTGCCTCAGTCTCTCGTCCCCTTGCGTCTCTCCGCAATTGCGGTCAATGTATCATCATCCACCACCCAGATTCCACCACCCATCCCTAGACCGTAACCATAACATCCATATCACGTTCCAGTGGTATAAAGCGTATTAGCCGCTGAGTTCATTAATCCAAGTGGGTCCCGCCGTCGCATCGCGTCTTTCACACAGTCCGTAGCGTGCTTCCATCGTCGCCTCATCGGTTGTTCCGCCTCGTTTCTCGGTTCCTGGGTTTTCCTGTCTGCCTCCATCCCTCCAGCCAGTCCTGAGCATTCCCGGGTGACTCAAAAAACCAGGTTTTTCCCTCTGCTTCGACACGCAGTTTCACCGGGAAAAGCATTGAATACTTGAGGTCTCTGGTGCGGAGTTCCTTTTTTACCTCCTTGAAGCTTCGCCTTTGTTGTGCCACGACCGTTGTGTAGTCCGGATAAAAGGTTACTTCTGCGTTGTCAAGTTTGATCGGTGGAGCAACCCACGCTGCCTGCAGGATGGCATCCCGGTCGTGAAAATTGAAGATCCTCGCCAGGAACGGGCGCGGCAGAGCACCCGGCTTCGTTTTTCCCCCTGGCACCCGGTGGGCACGTTCCACTGAAAAGTAATTTGACAGACCTTTCGGTTGCAGCTTGGTTTGGATGAGGTCTTCTACAAATAAATCCAGCGCTGGGCCCCCTGTTGTCTCTGGAACTCCCACCAGGCGCACGTTGTTACGCCGTGAGCGGCCTCTTGCTCATCGAGTTTGGCCTTTAACAGTAGGTTGTCGTCTCCTAGTCTCAGCACATTTTGTTTCAACTCCGCAGTGTCACCTGTGAGTCCGGTTGTAGCTTTTTCCACCTCCATCAGTCGGTCCGAAAGCTTGGAGAAGTCTGCCTTTATCAGGGAAACATCTGTGGAGATTGTCCCTATTGATGTTTGCATTATGTGCAATGCCGCCATGACGTGCTTCAGGGTGACCTGTTCGGTGTCTGCAGGTGGGCCGGTCGATTGAGAAGATGTGTGCGGCGCTTCACCCTGCGAGTTATTCTGGGGTTCCTTGACATACACATATTTTTCTAAGTGCAGAGGCTGCTGCACTTTAGGTCCCCTGCCACTCATAGTACCTTATCGTGGGAAACGGCTATCCAAGCAATCGTAGGGACAGGGGCTGCCCCACGTCCGTCAGCTGGCCCTCCGCGGGGTGTCCGGTGTGTTCTGCAACGTCACAACGACCGTGTGCAGGTCCTCGCTTTCCCCTGGCAGTCAGTCGCGTGCCTCAAGGACTGGTATCACCTCCCGTACTCAATGTACAGCTGTGACGTCGCTCACCTCTTAATTCAACAGTCCCGTTATACCGTCGCGCTGTGGTATCAGTATTTTCCCTGCTGCTGCCATGTTAGGTATGTCTAACCTCCGTGCGCTTTTTCATGTAGTACGACATTAAGTTCTTAGGAGTCCCTGCGGCGGTGGACAGGTTAGTGGATGCTCGTGTAGGCCGCCATTTAGTGTTGCGCCGGTGCGGCGTTTCCCGCCGTCCGGCCCCAAGCAGTAATACCCGGTTGGAAGAACAGGTCCCTTCACTGCTTAACCAGGGGGGGGAGGCTTCTACCTCTCTGCTGCCGGCTGGTTTGCGTGTCCTTGACCCCTCCGGGCCTTCTCCGCCCCCTCCACTCGGCGCCAATTATACGCTCCGGCCGGGACGCCTCCTCGCCGGGCCGGCACGAAACTCTAGTCCCCGACTCCGATGTTGTGAGTAGGCCGCGATTTCCGCCGTCCGTTACTCCGCAAGTTTTTGCTTCGGGAGCGAACGGATTAGTGCTGCGGGGATCGGATGGTCTGCCGTTTGCAGCAATGTGTGTCAGCGCCTGCAGCTGCCAGGATAAATGCTCGGATTTACCGGGAATGAGCTCGTTGGTCACAGAGCTCCGCAATTACACGGCCATCTTGGTCGGCCGGTAGCCACTCCCCCCCATGTGTAATTTTTGATTCTTCTAAACTAGTAATACATTTATTTGTAAACAACTGTAAACTATGTAGCATAGAGTGGATTGTTTGGCAAGTATAGTAAACCCATTATTGTATGGAAGAAGTGACTGGAGACCCTCATGGGTGACAAGCAGCTCTCTACAAACCCACCCTACAGGAAGAGGTGTGGCGCCGCGGCCAGGGCGACTGACGCTGGAATCTGGGGACCACGGTTCGATCCCCGGCTACGGCGGCAGGTCAGCCCAGCACCATGTGACTCTGGGCAATAGCTCGCTTAATCTTCCCGACGGCCCCCCAGCGCCTAGAGACCCTTACGGGTGATTGTGCGCTTTACAAATGTGGACTTTACTTTACTTTTTTTACATTTTCATTACATTCCAGTGACTCCCATCGATAAGTAATGGTTCGCTGTGTGATCCTTTCAGTCTGATAGTACTCACACTCGCACTCACATTGACAGAAAAAGAGCATCAAAATCTTACCTCACCCTGCTTAGAAAGTATGAACTCGCACAATCTGAGAGTGCTTTTCATCATTTTGATCATGTCCTCGAGCTGGTAGATAGAGAGAATGGAAACAAGAAGGCTATTTAGACATGACAACATGTATAACAGTTGACTTATTTTTCTCCAAAAAGGCAAACTGTGGGCATTGCCAGTAACTGGTTGACCCCAAGGAATAGGAGCTTTTTTCTCCATTGATTAAAGCCAAGGCCAGCCAAATACTTTGTCTAGTCTAGAAATGAGGAGAGAAAAAGCTAAATTTGCTCCTAGGGTGAAAGGGAATTTTTAGGCCCATAGATCCTTGCTCGGCCACAAATTGGATCAACCCCTGTGTGTTTTGTTTCGCAGAAAAGGTTAGTCTAGTAGTCAGACAGGTGATTGTTTTAATAAATCTCTTTTTCCTTCGGGAGATAAATTCCACCTCTGTACATTTACAATTTGCACTAAAACCAGCTTTGAAGTTAAGAAATTAGCTCTAGCTCTCTAAGGGTACCAGTGGATAAGTGACAGATTGAGTTGCTACACCAGTCACTCAATGGTTAATAACCTAAAGAATTCCTTTTGTTTCTGAGAATGAAGTGTAGTTTCCATGAGCAGTTATTCGTGTGATATCATGTGGATGCACTTTGTGAAGATGGTATGGAAGAAACAGAATTTTAGAGAGAAGGTGTTAGAACTGGCGATTTCTGGTAGGCTAAGGCTGACGCCAAAGCCAGGCAGAAACCACCATTCTAGTCAGGGCAAGGGAGTCACACGCCAAGATATAAATTACACAAGTATGCCAACTTCTAAAAGTGGCACTTCTACACTAGACACAATCATGCCGCATATACCATTGCGCAGCATTCAATCCCACGAGTTCGCACGTACCAAACTCGACCCTGCACTCCCCACACATCAGGAACTACCATGGGCATACATATTCCCCATTCATTCCTATGGGAGGGCAGGTCACTCACCACACATACACAGAGAGCTCACGCACTTTACACTGTACCACACTGAAAAAGTGCGCAGAGGCCTAAAATCACCAACACCAGGTCACAGAAACAGGCTAGGAAAAAGCAAAAAGTTTTGGGGTGAACCTGCCAAAAAAAGAGCTAGGTCCAACAGAAGGCATGTGAACATGATGGTATGATATTTTAAAGAAAACTCGCATGTGTCTCAGGTGCAAAGTTGGGGATGTGGAAGTCATCCCTGTATTCTGGGGGTGTTACTTCTTCAAGCAGATTATATGGATCCTGAAAATATAATAAAAAACATCACCATTACTAAGACCGTTGTAAACAAATACAGACTGTCATGAGTCTTGAAGATGAAAGTCATGAAAGGCTGCACACCTCAAGCAAATAATACACATATGTACAAGAAACAGCAAACTATGTTCACTCCTATTTTGGCATTTATTATCCTTAGCACCTTGTACTCATCACCTAAAAGCAGAACATATGTGTGAGTAAAATATTGCTTTTGTGAGTAATGGATCAAATATGCAGTAACAGTGAATAATAGTGATTTGGCAGTGTACAAGTATGCTGCTACCATAAGTGCTCACTCTGCTCTTTACCTAAGAAATCTTGTATGGCTCTTTCTGAACAATACCGTTTCTACCTTAACTGATAAATACCATCCTGGCTCCCAAAGGGCTTGCCTACCATTGACAGATCACTCACCTCCACTACATTGTAAAGAGATCAAGAAAGAAATTACTGGGGGGCGAGGCCAAGCAGCCTAAGATGGTAGACGCATTTTAAGCAAGCTACATGCCAGCTCCTAGAATCCTGCTCAATCCAACCATTGGGTGACCTATTTTCAGTTGCAGGCACCCGTGCAGTGGCCCTGTAATCACCCCCCTTTGGCCCACTCAAGCCCATCCAGGGCGCTCTGGATGAAAGAGCCAATTTCTGCAATCGACGGCCTGGGTGTGCATACAACCTACCTGTAGATGGGTCTGCCAGAGGCAAACACCACCTGGAGCTGTGAACTCACAGGGGCAAACCCCTCTGTGCATCGACTCCTGGAGCATGCAAGGGAGAGAAGACAGGCAAGTGGCTGGGGTGTGGCACATTGCTGCTTTCACTTCCAGGTGGTGGCCCGTAACAGTGTAACGGGCACCTTAGAGTGGAGGAGATGTACTGGGCACCACACGTGGCTAGGACTGAAACTGCAGCCTGGGTGAGCCGACTATGGGGCAACCTTTTCTTGGATGCAAACATCCATTTGGTGCCTGCTACACTTGGCCAACCTAAGCCCATGCAGGGAGTCGGGCTGAGAGAAACTTATTTGGTAAACAACGACCTGCCGGGAGATGGACCTGCCGCCAACAGACACAACGTGGAGCTGCAATCCCACTGCAGTGACTTACCTTTACCTCCGCATTGACACTTTGGGCACAGCAAGGGAGAGGATACAGCCACATGGGAGGGGAGTGACAGGGACCACCTTTCATTGTAAGCAGCCCCATGGGCTTGTGACAGCCCACCTGATTTGTTGTCCCAGAGTTGAAGAGATGGGGTGGGCAACATGAGAGAAATTCCCCACAGAATACTTCAGTACCTGAATCATGGATTGTGAACTATCCTCCTACTTCATTCTGGAAAGGGCACACAGGGCACTGGCCCTAAGGCCACAGCCAGGGAGACCGCCTAGAGGCATTACCATCAGTATACTGTACCTTATGGACAGGCTATATCCTACGGCAAGCACAACATCCAGACGTTCATTGCACCAACTCCATGGTTACGCTCTTCCCCGATTACGCAGGTAAAGTGTAGCCCCTTCGTAAATCTTTCTTAGAGGTTAAGTGGAAAGTCAGGGCTAAGGACATTCAATATATGCTAAAGTACCCTGCCAAACTGAAAGTAATGTATCCGTGGAGAACCATTTTGTTTAAGAGCCCGGAAGAGGTCTGGGACTGAGCGGCGGAGAGGAAATAACTGCCCATATCAACAAAGGAGCCAATGACAATTTGGGAGACCGAAGGGTGTCAACCATCTCACTCTAGGAGGAAACACAGCAGACTGATAGGAGGCCAACCGTGGTCACAACCGGAGGACAGACTCAGAGAGCTCTGGTGATCATGGGGGAGGGGACCGCACCAGTGGATGATGATATGTTATTCAGGGGTATAGAGGAGAAGTTTGGTCCCTTTCCTTCCTTTCTTCCATGTAAAGCTACAAGTTTATTCTCATTCGTTGACACAGAAGAGACACATTGCATCTGTAAAGAGGGGCTGTCGTGGGGCAAATCACTCCCTGCTACACAAGACTATGTTGATTGCTTTATTTTGATAGAGTACTACGTTGTATTGTATGTTGTTTCTATTGGGGTTGCTTGTTTTTGGGTCAACCGATGCTTCCTCTTTAGAAGTGTTGATTAGAGGGTTGTTGGGGGAAAAATTGGGTACTTCAGGGTTGAGTTAGGTCACAATACTACGTCTCATGCAAGACACATTGCACGGGCCCTAGTCAAACAGGCTCTTTTTAGGCTCTATTTGTTTACAGCACTATTAGAAAGTAGACTTTGCACTCATCTTTAGACTGCAAGCTTGAAAGGCCTGCTTCTCTCTTGTGTTGCCCTGCTGTCTGCTGCTCTCAGACTCTGCTGAAGGAGAGCTTGACTCTGCCTTACCTCCAAGTGATCTCCAGGTGCTTATGGCTTATCTCTTGTTGCTTGGGACTCAGGGATATCAAAGTCCTTACCCCTGCTTCTGGGCCTGAACGTACTGGAAGTGGTCCAGATACTTGCAACATGGGATTTGGCGCATCACCTGGCTGTGTGTAACAGAACCGGCGATCCACACTGTTGCTGGAGTTTAATTGCCATATCGCATTTGAACCAGCACTTTACCTCTAGAGATTAATGCATCGGACAGCGCATTGCTGCCACTGCAGTTTGGTGAGATCGATGAATCCCTTCAACTGTGTGGCAGAATCTGGTGCGGCACATCACTCAACACCTCTTGACTCCAGCACCCATCTTCGGAACTGACGCATCGCCATCACTACGTGGAACAGATCGACACATCTCACTGTTTGTGACCAGGAAAGGTACTTTGATCACCTGGTCCTGCATGGGTCCTGTAGCTGGCCTGCCCTTCCACGCGGTCAGCCTGGACATTGACTTTCACCCGGGCCAGCACGATGTAAAGTAACTTTTTAATGCTACTTGCTTCTAAGCGCTTCACTGCATTTATTCCTTTAAAATTCAATATCTCAACTTCTATACATTGGATTTTGGTTTTGTTTTGTTTATAATAGTGTTAGTGCTTCTAAACCTGTATGGAGACTTCTGTGGGGTATTCTTTCTGTTGCTGTGTGTGTGTGTGTGTGTGTGTGCGTGTGTGTGTTTGTGTGTTGCAAAAATACTTTACACCTTGCCTCTTTATATACTACTCTGTGCCAAGCTATCAGAGGGTGAACACAGGTTATCGTTTAGTGTGGATCTAGCTTACCCTGACTAGGATTACGGCTTCTGCTTGGACAGGCTACATACTTTTGCCAACCAGAAACCCAATTTCTAACACATGAGACCCAGAGGAAATCTAGGACAGGAATTTGACCCCGTTGACACGCACAATTAAGTGAAATATGGTGATATGGAGCTCCCCCCGATCATGATGGAGTATAGAGCCAGTCAAGTCAAGAATAACTTTTTTTCAGCTCAGAGAACCATGAAAAGATTTACAAATTAAAATGATTAAAATACAATACATACACGATTCACAATAAAAAGGTAAAGGTAAAATCTCTATACAGATTTTACTCATAAGGCTTTCTGATCGCAATGGAGTCTCTTATGTAATTAGCCACTGCAATACAGATTTCAGCCGTAGCCAAAGACTGTAAGAAGTTAAAACCATCAATATGAGCAAGAGTGAGTATTCCCTAGTAATGGGAGCAGAAATCTATTTCTCTCTGATTTATACAATGTGCAAAATAATACAAAGTCCATAGTTCTTTGAACTGAGACATTATCACATGGGCAGTGCATAAGCTTGTTTGACCACCCTCCTTGGCGAGGAAATGCCGGCAAAAAAGTTAACAGTGCATAAACAGAACATGGTTAGATAAAATCAGAACTGGGACTTGTTAGAAATAAATAGGTAACATTGTGCAGGGGCAGGAAACAAACAGGTGACTCCAATATTGTCATGTTGGTAACTAATGAGCCTATTGCCCCTGGAACAGTACGCCTCCTTGATAATTCCTTTGCATTTAGGGGAATTCCTTCAGGGTTTTCAATGAAGTATTCCAGACCAATCTCATGGTAAATCCTCCCTAAATAATAAAACCATGGAATCTTTAAAACATTGTCTGATTTTTGGGAATCTTTAAAAACATCACATTAAAATATTAAATCCTCAGAGCTCCCTATCTTGGCCCATAGGAGAAAAGGGGCACTGCCTATACGGTCTTCCATAAATACTAGTTAAATTCGTATGGCTCTTAAGGTTAAAAGAGGTTCCCTTCTCAACTGTTTGCTAAAAGGTTTGCCCAAGTATGAGAAGTTACTGACCTTTTCTATCTTCTTTCCCTGAACAATAAATGTTTTGGTTTTAGTGGCTTTAGGTCCACATACCATTGTATATGATTTAATAAAATGTACTTTTAAATCAAACGAGGTCATAAAACCGGTAAAAGCAGCAAGAGATTTCTGCAAACTCATAGCTGTCCTTGCTAATAAAAACACGCCATCTGCATAAGATAAAAGCAAGACAGGTTTATTGCCAATTTTGGGGAAATCAAGTTCCTTGCTTAATAAGTAATCCTCCAAACCATTTGTATAAATGAAAAACAGGAAGAGGGATAGGATGCATCCTTGCCTGACTCCCTCCGTAGAAATAATTGGATGTGTTTTTTCCCCTTTACTGCCATATCTTACTATGACTGTGTTACTGGAGTGACGCTTGCTGAGTAGGGTTACCCATGCTTTTTCCACACCCATACCTTCCAACATAGCCCATAGTTTATCTCAGTTGACAGTGTCAAAAGCACTAGATAGGTCCATGAAGGCCAGAAGGATAGAACTCTTCAAGGACCCTCTGTGCTTATTAAGGATTAGAGAAAAATTAAGACATTATTCAGTTGTACCCCGCCCTCTCCTAAAACCATATTGAGTATTGGACATAATGGGAATTTGCCTAGCCTAGGTGCCGTAAGTTCCGATTCTATTAAGGACTCGGAGGCGAGGATTATGCCTTCTTTCTCCGCCTTTATTTTCACAGCAGCGATAAAAACATCAACAAACTACATTTCCCATGAACACTTGGGAAAGGAAAACAAAGTCCATCATCAGTAGTCCTTCCTCAGTGACAGCATCCCAGCCAGCCCTGATAGTCCTTCTTCTGTTATTCCTCATCATCTTCCTTCAAGCGATGCACTTGTGGTGGCGTCTCACGCATCTTGCTTGGAACCATCATTTCCTGCAAAAGAGGCAGTGTCAGAGGTTGAGCTGGGCCAAAAAGGTATCACAACACTAGAAACAACAGCTGAAAGCCAGAGCCAAAAAGTCATCAGAACAAATAATCCCCATGAATATCTTACTTACATCAATACGGGGAGGGTCCACTTCACTGAAGTCACTGGGAGGGATAATCCTCGCCTCCGAGTCCTTAATAGAATCAGAACTTACCGGCACCTAGGCTAGGCAAATTCCCATTCTATGGCAGGACCGGAGGCTTCGGATTATGCCCGTTCAAAGCTTGTCGACCACTATCCTTGCCACCTCAACCACTGGCTTAAAATAGAACCTCTTAAAAGTAGAATCCAGGGACCAATCGGCCGCACGCATCAGATCTTCCAACCGTGCCCCTAGGGCAAAAGCTTTGGAAGCCATCGTACCCCTTGCTGAATGAGCACCAAACTGCTTTGTGTCTATTACAGCCTCCTGCATCACCCAACGCACCCATCTGGTGATGGGTGGGGAAGAAACCGCTTTGTATGGCTTGCGTAGCACAATGAACAGTTGCCTTTTGCCTGGAGGGCGAGACTCGTCAGTCATTTCTTCATAAGAACGGAGGCACTGAACCACACACAGCTTCGGGGAGTCAGGAAAATCTGGGTAAGAAATCACCCTTGTGTTCGACTTCGTCCTTCTGCGCACTGTGAAGGATACCCCTTCCAGGGAAAAAACTCTGGCAGAAACATCCAAGGCTCTTATGTCCAAGACCCGTCTGCATGACACTAGACACAACAACATCGCCAACTTGGCTGTTAACTCCTTACGGGAGAGGAACCTATTTTGTTGCCAAGAGAGAAACAGGTTCAAAACCCCGTTCACGTCCCACAGGACAGAATATCGTGGCTCCGTGGGAAGCGACAGGCGTATTCCCTTAAGGAGCCGGCACACCAAGGGATGTTCGCCAATAGGTGAGCCCTGTACCATCCCATGTCCAGCCGAGATTGCGGATTGGAAGATATTAATCGACCGATAGGCCAAACCGTCCTCCGCCAAACTCGCCAAGAAATTCGGGACATGAACTACATCTGCCCACACGGAATCGACACCCCATCGCAGACACCAATGACGCCATTGGTGCCAGGCTGATCGGTATCTCTTTGTCGTGCTATCCGACCATGCCTTGGAAAGCAAGTCCTCAGCCTTTCCTGAAAGACCTGGGAGCGTCCAACGACGCTTCAGCATCCCGTCTTGGACTAGGCGATGAGGAACGAGATCCGGACTGATAAGGATGTGAGGAGAGTGGGGGAGTGGGATTGGAAAATCCCAGGAAAGTTCCAGTAGAACCGAAAACCACACTTGAGACATCCACTGCAGGGTGACCAAAACACCACCTCCGCTTGCTGGCGACGCAGGAGCACCGACAACCTCGTGATCATCGAGAATCGGGATAAGGCATAGCCCTACTCCCCCTGCCAGTCCTGGAGGACCGCATCCGTCGCCTCTGCTAGAGGATCTGGCCGCCAACTGAAAAATCTCAGAAGCTGGTGATCTAGCCTTGAGGCAAACGGATCCACTGAAAACGTACCCCACAACTCCGACAGGCGGGCAAAGACCTGAGAGTCCAGCTTCCACACGCAGGCATCCAGAAGATGGCGGGAGTGCCAATCGGCCACCTCGTTCTCCCGTCCCGGTAAGTACTCTGCAGTAACCGAAATCTGGTTGTCGAGGCAAAAATGCCAGAAATCCCTGGCTAGGTCTGCCAACATCCTGGACCTGGTCCCACCAAGGTGATTGATGTAACAGACCGCTGAAGCGTTGTCCATCCTGAGAAGGACACACGACTATACCCTGTCCTTTGTCCAGCACTAAACCGCGAAGGTGCCCACCAGCAACTCTAAGCAGTTGATGTGTGACAACTGCTCTTGAGTGGACCAGGCACCACTGGTGGAAAACTCCCCGCAGCGAGCACCCCATCCCAAGCGACAGGCGTCGGACTCGATAACAATATCTGGGGTGGACCCGAAAATCGCATGGCCGCTCGAGGCCTCCAGGTGCGTAAGCCACCACCTCATTTCATCCCGAACTTCATCTGATAGGGGAATCAGTTGAGAATACGTCAGTCCCTGATGGAGATGGTAAGCCTTCAGGCGCTGCATGGCCCGGTAGTGCAAGGGCCTGTTAAAAATTGCTTGAATGGAAGAAGCAAGCAACCCCACTAGGCGTGCCAGTTGGCGCAAAGAGATCTGACTCTTCACCAAAGTCTGACACAACTCGTATCTATTCTTTGCCATCTTCCTGGCGGGAACACTCAGGGTAGATGCGACCGAATCGATGTTGAACCCCGAAAACGTAGCGCACTGAACGGGACCAGCAGGGACTTCTTTTTGTTGATAACGAAACCCAGATCCTGAAGGCGGTCGACTGCAGTCTGCAACTGGGATGACAACCTCCGAGGACATTGGTCCAAAAACAACATGTCATCCAAGTAGACGATCATCTGTACTCCCCCTGCCCTGAGGAACTCCACAACCGGCCGCAGGACCTTCATGAAGCACCACGGTGCAGAGGATAGACCAAAAGGGAGTGTGGTGAATTCCTAAACCTGATCTTCCCACCTGAATTGCAAAAACCAATGATGAAGGGGAAATATGGGCACCGTCAGGTATGCGTCCTTCAGGTCTAGCCTGACCATCCAATCGTTCGGTCGCAGGACGTCTCGAAGGATGTGGATGCCATCCATCTTGAAGTGGCGGTACACCAGCCACTCGTTGAACTCTTTCAAGTTGATAACTGGGCGCCTGCCACCGTCGACCTTGTCGACCAAGAACAGATTGCTGACAAAACCTCCGGAATTCTCTACCGAATAACAAACCGCCCCTTTTTGGAGGAGGGCGGACACCTCCTTGCGCACTAAGTCCTGTCGCGCTGCGAAAAGGAAATAGGATGGGGACGATGAAGCTGACGGGGACGGCCATGGAACTCCAGCTGGAAGCCCTGGACCGTCTGCAGCACCCACGCATCGCTGGTGAGGGAAACCCAAGCCGGAAAGAACTGCGCCAAGCGCCCCCCACCTGCAAGCTCGCCGAAGGCAGCACACTCATCTCTCCCAGCACCATGTTGCTGTCCTCTTTGGTGGCCTCGGCCATGTAACTTCTGGGCTCTCGTAGGGTAGAAGTTATTAGAACCGTGCATTGTCCTGGACTTGGCCAAGGCCGGAGCCTCGCCCCCGGTTAGATCTGTTGAATCAACCGAATGAGCGGCCCCTGCCACGTCCGGCTCTGTCGAAAACCCGAGGAGTGAACACCTTTCTGATGTTGGCCTGCGCCCTGTCAAGGGAGGTGAAAGTAGCCACAAACTTACCCAGTTCCTTGACGAAGGATCACCAAACAACCCCCCTTGGGCCACCCCTCCAGCCTCTGTCGAGGCGAGGTCCCCCAGCTTAGGGCCACCTTGATCAGGAACGACCTCCTCCTCTCCGTGGAAAGTGCGCAGTTCACATTTCCTCAGCCATGTCCAAAATATTCGTGACTGGCCCTACTGTGTCGAGAAGCTTATCCTGGCCAGGAGCGGTCTATGCCGTTCTTCAGGTCCCTAACAAGTTTTTTGGCAGGAATGTAGCCATTTTCTGGTCTATCTCAGGCGTGAGGGCGACCTTCCCCTCCAGAGCAGGGCGGGGGCACTCCGCTCGAAGGCGACTGCGGGCGTCTTTATCAATGGGTTTACGAAGACGTGCCGCCACATATTGGGCCACCTTATCCCCTAGAGCCAAATCTGAGGACCTCGGGTGAACAATATCATCAGGGTCCAGCATACCTGAAGGACCTGAAGGTTCGGGGACCGGGGCCCAGGACCTAGACGAGCATACTTCCTTATCTGTATCTGGGGAGTCTCCATCATCGATGGTGTATGGAGTTCTAGGTCTGGGAGATGGCGGGCCCCTCTGCAGGGACAGGTGGGTCTGGCTGAGCAGGCGGCATAGCCGTAAAAGCGCTCTTCAAACGCGCAAAGGCCGCTGCATCAACCCCGTCCACACAAGGCTTTTTGGAAGGGGGAGGGGAGGGAGTAGGGACCAGGGGGAGGGGGTGCTGGTGTAGATAGAATGAGGGCCTCTAGTTTTGCGTAGGCCTCCTCCATCTTGGCCGATAAACGCTGTTCAACGGGCCCCATGGCTTGGTCCACGGCTCTGTAAATAGAATCATCCACCGCCTGGTAAAAATTATCTTCCATGGGGAGGTAACTCAGTGGATCCTCCTCCTGGTAATCATCCTGCTCTCCCTTCATGCTGAGTTACTGTAGGCTCCGCAGGATAGAGAAGCGCCAGGCAGCCTGTGTGCAGTAGCACAAGGGATCCTTATAAATGCCTCTCACGAGACACTGATTGTGGAGCTGGGAGGGAGCCCAGGTGAATGTTGGTGGCCAGAGGTGCACAATGACCGGGCAGAGCCCCAGGGACACACCAGCCCTTCCTATTCTAGGGCAAAAACCACCGGAACAGTGTCCCTGCACACCACACACATGGTGCCAAATTGCGACCCTACAGGGTGCTCAGGAAGAAGCACTCTACAGACCCAATAGGGCGTACAGGTAAGAAATATGTCGCATACAGACCCCCCAAGGGCTTAAAACGGGTGGCAGGGGACAGGCAACCTCAAATAGCAGTGCTGGCTCAAAAACCGCTGAATTTTGCGCTTTCAAAGTCGCGCTACCAGTGAAAGGAAATATCCCCCCTGGCGGCGAGAGGACCACACCGCACTCGAAATAGGCAGCAAATCGCGTTAGGCACGCTCGCAGCGTCCCGCGATTATAGGGAATCTGAAATATAAAACCAAATTCACCCACAAACAAACGTTGCCAATATATAAAGAAACAATCCCCCAAAACCCAGGAGATGAAAGAAAAAACGACTTAACTTGCTGCTGAGCAGCGAAGAAAGAGGATGAGGAATAACAGAAGAAGGACTATCAGGGCTGGCTGAGATGCTGTCACTGAGGAAGGACTACTGTTGTTGGACTTTGTTTTCCTTCCCAAGTGTTCATGGGAAATGTAGTTTGTTGATATTTTTATCGCTGCTGTGAAAATAAAGGCGGAGAAAGAAGGCATAATCCGAAGCCTCCGGTCCTGCCATAGAATCCAATTTTCTGATGCCCAATCTTTCAAGCGTGCAAGTAGGACTCTGTCCAAAACCTTATCCGGGCCTTTGGCATGCCGGGTTAATTTTTGCACCTTTCTTTAAAGACTGAGACCACGGGTTGCTTCCTTCCATGATGAGGTTGTATAGCCCTCTTCAAAATGGTGGCCTTACCACAGCTGTTGTATGTTTTGCCACACTACCTTCAGAAAATCCTTACCGATTGGTTTACAACCCTACAGTCCAACATCAATAGCTACAAGTAGGGAGGATCGGTGCCATGGATCTCTCATAAGAAGTGCATTCAATCTATTGCGATGGTAGACTAGGGGCAGTAGACATCAGACTATAATACTGAGCAGCTCAGCTGCTGGCGGTTAATGACTGGATCTTTGGGGACCGGGGTGACCCAGCTACGAAACTCAAGCAGACTCCTTTTACCGGGTGAGCACCAGGGTTTTAGCTGCACAGGGAGTTTCTCCTGCCCACTCTTCCAGCCATTTTAGCCGTTCCAGCCATTCCATTAATTAACTGGAGGTTGCCCACTAGGAAGAAGCCGTTGTGCATGGGTACATGCCTAACTGAAACGGTAGGGCTCCAGGGCACTGAGATAAGTTTGGGATCTGTAAATTGGGAGAAATCTGGAAGATATACCATATGATGTTCTATGACCAACTTGAAGCTAAAGAGGATTTACAGAGATCCCAGTTGTTTATTTACTTACAGCGCTGACATGCACTGATTAGGTACACAGCCCACATAACAGCACTCACAAGAGTACAGACCATTAGAAATCTGTCTCATCGTGTTAGATATTGGTAGGAAGGGCAGATCTTGCTTATACAGAATTCTGGTGCCAAATGTCCCAGACCTGCTAAACAAATTGCAGGAAAGATGGGAGTCAGACCTGCAGCCCTTGGATGACGATGAATGGATTGATGCAAACAATGGCAGCTCTAAAATGGGTAATATTGCCTTACCTGAGATTAGACCCGGTTAAATAATTTCACAGAATATTTTAAACCCCTGATAGGCTATGGAGGATGGGGAGGGACAGCTGCCATGAATATTTCCGTTGTGGAAAGGCCAGAAGCTCCTTCATGCCTGTGGTATAGAAATGGCAGGTGATTCAGGTGTATTGGATCCTGCTTTACCCTAACCTACAAATGGTATGCCGATTTCTGATAGAACACAATCCCATGTTGGCTATCATGGAAGTATTTCTGGGATGGGACGGGTAAGGGAACAAAAACGGATGATTGGGATCGGTTGTGTTTTGGCTAAACGTCACAAAGCAGGCCATTGGAGATGCAGGCTCCCCCCCCCAATCTCAAAGTGGCCAAGTGGGATGGTATAGCTGCTCTCTGGCTGAGGAAGCAGTGTGCAGATCCAGAGGGTCACCACAAAATTATGATAGAATCTGGGGACAGTGGAAAGTGCAGCACAAAACACTCAGAGCTGGCCACCCATAGGAAGTTCTTGGTGGAAAGTGCACAGTTGTCCATGGCACATATCCATCTACAGTGCACCGGATTGGTAGCAGCAGACTTAACTGAAATCTTCTTCATGGTATTCCAGAACTAAGTGGGATGTTGTGCAAGGGGAGCATGGGATGGAGTGCTATGCAGTGATACAGTATTGTGATCTTAAATGTGTTGAAAACTTAATGAAAATAATAAACAAATAAAAACATTACTATCCAGCTACAGGAAAAAATCAACAAGAATTTCCTCTTGCGCAATATCTGCTCTTGAACCAGGGTGAAATTGCAGCAATGAAACTCAACCAATCTGTTCACTTAACTGTCAAAGCTGACCCTGCAGGTGTGCCAGCTGGACTTTTCCACAACTTTTAATATTATTGACTGAAGTCCTACAAACTAGCATGGAATTTTCAGGCTGGCAGAAATCCCTCAAGATGGTGAGCTGTATGGCTGCCAGGTCAGTGGAGTACATGCTTCCACTGCCCTGCCCAAACGGAGTTCATTATTTGATGGTCTGGCCCATCCATCAACACTCCAATATTTCAGAAGTTCAGATTATAGAAATATCTATGCATACAAGAGCTGGGACTGCTGTTGTGACTGACATATTCTAAGAGAATCATGTTACATATTTCTGGTTCGACAACTATTCGTTGAAGTAGACACCTTTATTCCCCCTTTTTTGGTGCTGTTGCATTTCTCTAAACTATTCATCTAATCTGAGCCTTTCATTGTCTTGCTTTGTTAGCCACTGATCATCTTAATCACCATTGTCATACCCCCAGCCAATGAGCAGAGACCTTCACATATATCAGCTTGCATGATTTTCCAATAGGCCTCGAATTTGCAAGGGTTAGAGCTATAGACGTTGTAAATGACAATGTCTTTTACTTATGTTTTTTGGTTTGGAGTGTAGTGGATGTATGTGGTGTGGAGTGGAATTATGTCGGTTGTATTCAAGTTGTTAGTTGTGAAATTGTGTGGGGTGGAATTGTGTGGTGTATTTGTATGGTGGAATTGCTTGGCATTGTGAATAGATAGGGGTGAGAGCTGCACAAAATAGATAGAAATGGATGATAGGTAGTTTGTGAAGGAAGTGGTGATTGAATTTGAGATAGAGGAGCAGAAAGAGTTAGTGAGAAAGAAGGGGAGAGCAGGCCACAGATGCATAAATAGGGAACACATGGGTATGCAGAAAACACCTGAAGAATAAGAGGAGAGTGTGGGTTTGAGGGACAGAAATTTGAGATAGAGGAGCAGAAAGAGTATGTGAGAAAGAAGGGGAGAGCAGGCCATATATGCATAAAGAGGGAGCACATATGTATGCAGAAAAGAGAGTGTGGGTTTGAGAGACGGAAATTTGTGAAAAGGCATGGTAAGGAAACTGTGCTTGAGAACTCAAGTGAACCGTATGAGAGAGGTGAAAAGAGTGCATGAGAGAGCGAGAGAGAGGAGTACGATAGAGAGAGATAGAGGTACAAGTGGAAGGGGCAGAAATAATAGGGGGGGAGGTGAGAGGTGGACCAGTGCAGAGCGTGAGGAGGTACAGGAAGGTAGCGAGTGTGAGCAGGCAGTATAGAGAGAAGACAGGGAGCGTGAGGGGGGATGAGCGAGATCAGCGGTATTGTAAGATGAGAGCGGGTACTGGGAGTCTAAGGGAGAGATGAGAGAGGCAGTGAGTGTGTAGGGAAGTGGTGGGATCACTGAAAGAATATCGACCGACAGAATATCGACCATCAAAAATATCGTTGAGAAAATATCGACAGTCAAAATATCGAGTTTCTATCTACAAACAGGTAAGTACAAAAATATCGAGTTAAAAATATCGTTTACAAAAATATAGTTGTAAAAAATATCGTATTTACTAAAAACAGTGTTAAATTAAATTAATATTAATAATTAATTACTAAAATATACTTAAAATTACTTAAATTAACTTATAATAATTAAATAATTAATGAAAGTTAAATAAATATTTTTTATTTCATATTTATTAAACCTATATATATAGTAATAAAATATAATAAAATAATACCCAAAAACTGAAAACTGACCCTGAACCCTAAAAATACCCCTTTACCCAAAAACTGAAAACTGACCCTGAACCCTAAAAATACCCCTTTACCCAAAAACTGAAAACTGACCCTGAACCCTAAAAATACCCCTTTACCCAAAAACTGAAAACTGACCCTGAACCCTAAAAATACCCCTTTACCCAAAAACTGAAAACTGACCCTGAACCCTAAAAATACCCCTTTGCCCAAAAACTGAAAACTGACCCTGAACCCTAAAAATACCCCTTTGCCCAAAAACTAAAAACTGACCCTGAACCCTAAAAATACCCCTTTACCCAAAAACCCAAAACTGACCCTGAACCCTAAAAATACCCCTTTACCCAAAAACCCAAAACTGACCCTGAACCCTAAAAATAAAAACGATATTACTTCACTTACCTTAAAAACGATATTTTGGCTGTCTATATTCTGTCCTGTCGATATTTTCTCCAAACGATATTTTGGAGTCGATATTATGTCCAAACGATATTATGTAGTCGATATTATGTCTGTGCACCGAAGTGGTGACAGTGCTGATGATAGTGCAAGGGAGAGATGTGTTAGATTGGAATTGTTTGTTGTGGAATTGTATAGCATGGTGTGAAGCTGTGTAGAGGAAATATGTGGCATGGTGTGCTCTGGTATATGTGGATAGAACTGAAGAGTGATGATGGTGACAGCAAATGGGAAGCCCATGGGCAGGCTAAAGCGCTCAAACCGAGACATGCTGCATATGCTCCGTCTAGAGCTGAGACCTAAAAAACATGACTTTATCCAGCTGCGTAGTTTACCATCAGAGAGATACCGAATAGCACTGCATGCTTTGCCTGTACCAACGCATATGTGTTCTCTTCGGTGTTCTCAGAGTGAGATAGAGAGCAAGATTGAATGACCGAGCAGACATTGTAGTTTATGAATTGGTGGAAGCAGTATGCCTGACAAAGAAAATGTCTGTGTGTGTTTTGGCCACGGTGTGGGGGCAGCTGACAGATTTGTAGATGCAGAAAATATGTGTGTCACTAAATGTTCAATATGCCATCCTGCCCTTGGGAGAATGCCTACGGATGTAATCCTAGACAAATCACATGTACATGCAATTACGGTATAATCAATATAATAAAAGAAACATATGTAACAGGTTTCATCGGATCAGATAATGAGTGTAAAATGACTTTGACAGTTACCAAAATGTTTATTGTGTAGTACCTTACAGTTTGCCACTCATTTCCATACACATACCAACCGTTTGACCTACATTTACTTTTTGAGAAAAATAGGCAATGTTCATGTTTTATTGACCAGGCAGTGCACGGAGTGGGAGGCCACTTCAGTGCGGGCCACACTGTGCAGTGAAAGGCCATACCTGCAGAGCCCAGGTGGGCAGTGGCAAGGGACAACTAAATACGGGCACTTTCACTTCCACTGCAGTGTGAGGGGGTGCAAGGCCACACAAGTTAGAATCATAGTATAATGAACAAGACTAGCCTCAAAAGAATTGAAACAGAGACCCCAGCAATTTGCGGCAGCCCCGGCTGCCAGGACATGTTATACAAATTTCCAACATGATACGACTCATGCTGAATTACCATAAACATAAAAGTCTACCACAATTGGCAGCTCATCACGCTCAGAAATAAATAAAATTAAATGTAGCAAGTTACTGTTTGTAGCATGCTTCACAAAATAAACCCTGGCCTACGACGAAAGGCCTATGCAGGGCTTCAAGTGGTATGAAAAAACTGTTGGGTCCCTCAAAGGGGCGTGGGAAGAAGTTTACGGATGTGGCTTAAAACATGTAAGCTAAAAATATGTGCTTCTGTATAGTGTGTCTCCCCACTAGTATTTTGGAGCTTCTGTCATTGCACCCAGATATATAATACAGCAAGTTACATGGCATATACAACAAGCCCCGGCTGTCAGCTTTATCAATGGTGTGTATTTCCGTTGGCTATATCTGAGGGTGAACATGTCCATGCCCTTTTCAAATAATTTGTTTCCTTTTAAGTCTTTTCTCTCTCAATTGGACCTGGTTATCAAAGGGAGGATTTGTAAAGGTTAGTTTAAATAGGCCATCTTTTGTTTTTCCTGAGTTTAAAGCAGGATATCCAAGTAAAGCCCTAGCCTTTCTCCCAAAACTTTTTTTCCCGCACAACTTGTTTTTTAAAAACCTTGGTGTTTAACAAAATGTATACTTCAATACCTTGATTACACACTCAAAGCATTTCTTCCTGCAGACCAGTTGTCATGTAAAAATGTATGGTTTATTTGTAAAGCCATTAGTGCCCTAGGACCAAGATTACACTATATAAACTGCCAGAAAAGATAGAAAAAAGCATAACGTGACCTTGGTGTGGCCTGGCAAGTCATATGTCCTTTTGTGCAACAACAGCATGTAAGCATCATTGTTGCCTTAATTGCAGAAGTATACAAGCACATGAAGGGCAGAAACCTTCCCTAGTAGAGGACAATGACAGTTAATGTCATTTGTAGTAAACACTGTAATAATGTACTCTGCATTATATTGCTGTTCTACAGAGTATGTTGCAATGGTAAAAGACCCATGTTTCCCTGTAGCAAGGAACATTATTTCCCTTAAGCAGCGGGATTAGTGCAGACATTCCAGCGAAAACAGGAATCAGACAAAACTGAGGATTCTGCCTGGAGGGTGCGGGCAGAAATGGAGAGCCCAATAAGGACCCGTCCCAGCACTTGCTTTTTAGAACTGCTGGTGCACCAGCAAGACCCAGCCCACTTAAAGCCCTCGGCCTATGTGATATTTCTTTGTGCCTGGGTTGTTAAAAACAGTATCTTCAAGACGTGCGGCACAACTATGAAACTACAAAAATGCAGTTACATGAGCTATAAATGAACACATTAATTATTATTATTACGGTGTTCAGGCTGTTAAACATGAACATGTGTGCAGAGTCAGAAGGAGGATAGCAGAAAGAAAGTATACAAGTAAACGGAATGTTTCTGCTGGGGGAGGACGAAACCTGCAGAAAAGACTGCAGCCCTCTGCAATGTTTACCCCAAGTTTCCACATCTTGCTTGGTCCCATCTATGATCTTACTGCCGATCCTATATGCTTCCAATGTGTTCTGACTGAGCGCTCCTATTTGATTTTCACAACTTAATAGCGGTGTTTTAGCCAATGCAGCATGGGGCACTGTCAGAATTATGCTCTCACTACAGAAAATCAGCTTTTTTTACGACAGGCATTGTGCTGTTGAAATTCCAATGTCTTTGCGAAACCCCTTAGATCAATGAAGTAGCGGCCATAAAGGGGCACCTGCTGAACAACGGAAACACCACAAACGGAAAACCATCCTCAGTCAATAATGTGTTGAGATAAAAGAACAAGATAACAATAACAAACAAGCAATTCCAAGATCAACGAGAGAGTGCGCCTGTAACCACCGTGCACAGTAGTTCTAACCAAGGAAAAAAGTAGCCCCGAAATGAGTACCTAAAATGGCTGCTGTGTGAACACATAAGTAATTGGCTGGTGCTTTCATAGAGGGTTCAATACAGGAAGAGGCATGATGTATTCATGCCACAAACAAATGGAGTTTAAAAATTGAAGAGTGACAATTCGGGCATCTAAAGGGAAGCCTATGGGCAGGCTGAAGCCCATGTAGTAGATACAGCAGTCATGGTTAGAGCAGCGCACGTGCGCTGTCTAGAGCAAAGACCTAAGAAGTAACCACTTTTGTAAGTTAAGAGCTTTGCCAGAAAGCGGATCTTTCAACTGTCGGAAAAAGTAATTTCATCCATCTAGTGACGACTTCATGCAGCTTCTGGGCACTGTTAAACTTCAAACTAAAACCTAAATTTCAGATATCGATCCATCACACTTAATAACATTTATAAACTTATGCCGCTTGTTTCTATTTCATTTAAGGGGTGCAGCTCATGCGTTTCATGCCTTAACAAACAAATGTTTTGTCACAGCTATTGGCACATTTATTGGAGTGCAGCTTTCACTTGCCCTGGTACGCAATGTACTGTGAAATAAGTGAGGGATGTGTAATGGCTGTTGGTTATGATAAAGTTTAAACACCATTCTTTTTCTGTGCTAGATAATTGGAGTGGCGCAGGCACCATAAATTATTCACTCAAAGTTGAATTATGCAGGAAACAGGATTTATGGAGCCCTAGGTTTTTGAAAATGGCGTCGGAGTGAGAGGACGTACCGGCTGCTTGCTCCGTGAGCTCTGATCTGAAATCTCTCCTAGCAATGCTGGAATAAGCTCTGCCAGTTGCTGCTTCGCTCAACTCACTGCTTTCCTGCTTGCAGTTGCCGTCGAGGCTGATGGGCTAAAAAAAAAAGACTCTGTTTCTGGTACTGCAGGTACTGGCACCGAGGGCGATATGCAGAGCGGCGTGGTGTGTGGCAGTGATGGTGATGACAGCGCGCTGAGATTGTAGGCTGTGGAAAAAAAAAGAAAGAAAACACCCTTTCCTTCACCTTTTACCCGGCTATCTTTCCAGGGGTTTGCAGAGGCGCTGCACGGCGAGGAAGGTGCAGTATTGCGGAGATCGGTCATGAGGGAAAGATAAGGATTAACCAGAGAATGTCAATCTCCAACTAGTGACCCTGTCTTGAACTCTCGAGCTTGGACTTGGCTTGGGCTTGGGTCTGGACGTGGCTGTGATATCGGGATCGAGAGGGGCTGAGACACTCCAGGACACCTCAAAAGCCTGTGTAAGTACAGCTGCATGTAACACCCTGCACCTTCTACCGCGCTGGGCGAGCCGAACGAGGCTTACTCCCTGCTGACCTCTTAATGCTTCATATTCCATCTACTTTCACCCAGCTTTCACGTACCTTTCTTGTCTGCGGTGCGGCTGAAGGGTGGCCTGAAGGGTCACGGCAAGTCAGAAGGACACGGCATGCAGCGTGGGGATTTGTGAAGGAGTCGAGCGCTCACTGAATCACTGAATCTCTGTAGCTCCGTGGCTCCCTGCGTCGCACACGCACTGAGGAGCTGATCAACCACTCGAGTGTCCCAGGCAGATTCTCCACATCATCTGCAGAGTCTGAGACGCTGTGCTTTAAGGGCTTTAAGGATTAAAGGGCCCCCTGACTCTTTTGCTTAATTTATTGAAAAATTTCGAAAAACTTAGTGGTTTTGGCAGGCATCCAGGTGCTTTCAGTGGTATTTCGTGGCATCTCCACTTTCATCTCTCATCCTCATCCTCAGCAATTGTTTCTTTAATTGTTCTTAATTTCATCACTAATTATCCGAGGCCTACGTGGCAAAAAGCTGGAAAAAGCCGGGGAGGATAAAAACTGAGACCACACAGGTCACACAGACTGGGCAGATCGACAGTCAAAGAGCAAAAAACAAAAGCAAAGCAAACCCGATACAAAGTTAAGCTGAATAACAAAATAGAACCAAGGCCAGTTAAGAGAAAAAATAGCAAAAGTATAAGTAAAGGCCAGTTGCACTGCATGAGCTTTTCAATACAATCAATGCTATTCTGCTGCCACGTATTGTGCTGTGTATGTGCTGTATATTTGCCAGTATATGTGCCAATGTGCCACTACCTCTGCGCTACTACTGAGCTATTCTGAGGGTCTACAGTGCTGCCGCTCTGCTCTGCTGATTGATTATCTGACTCGGTACGCTCAGGGCATTGTAGACTTGGCAAAGAGGCAAGAAAGACCACCCTAAAAATAACTTAAAAACAATCAAGGCTGAGATACTGGTGGATTGGCTTTTTAAAGGCTTGTTGAGGCTTGTTGAGGTAGAGTGCAGGCTCACTTCGATAAACTGGGGGGGACAGCGGGGGCTCAAAGAACAGGCACTCGTGTGTCTGTGAAGTTTAAAAGACAGACGGTTCAGCCAAACGCTTATGCCAAACTCCAACCAGGCAGATGCGCACCGTATTACTTCCGCCGCATGCCAAGTGACAGAAATACCATAAGAGGGTGGTCTGCGCGAGATCCACAATCACTTCTAAAACATAAGGGAAGGGCATCAGCCGTATCAGTGGTCTCTGAGGCAGTGGTAGCAAAGGGGTCAAAATTCTCTAAGTTCCCCACTATAACCATTATAGCTACTATAACACTTACCCTAAGAACACACAAACGAACTCAGGCACAGCTGAGCGGGCAAGCTGTGGGCCAAAGCCTGACTCAGGCACAGAGGATATATGACATGGCAGATCTTGCTCGGGCAGAGAGACAGGCATCAGAGCAAATATCCGAAAAAATATCTGAACATTTAATCGAATCAAACACCCAACAAAGTAATCCAGAAGAGCCAGAAGGGCCAGAAGTGCCAGAAGAACCTAGAAAAGCCACTTTAGAGACACAAAACACCAACAATGTCCAAAAAGCAACAGATGGGCAACGACGACCTGAAACCAGAGGGTCCAAGGCTAAAGAAAATCCCGATGAGGAAAGCAACGCTAGCAGTGGTAATGTGGAGAAAAATAAAAATAAGGACAAAAACAAAAATAAAGCGACGGAAAAAAACACAGACAAGGCTTTAGATAAAAAAACGGAAAAAAACATTGATAAAGATAACGACAAAGACAAGAACAAAAATGAAGGCAATGATAAAGTAAAGGAAAAGGACAGAGTAATCCTAATAAAAGAACAAAGCAACGACAATGAGAATCTGCAGTTGATAGCCAAAAAGGCAAGGAGGTTGCAAACTATAAAAAACCTGAAAGCGGCAGCCAAAAACACAGGCCAACAGGTAGACTCCCAGCCCAGGATCTCTAATATTTTTACGCCATTATTCAAGGAAGGGCAGAACAAACTTACAGCAAACTCAAACGCAAATACGAGTAAAAACACTATCTCATCCGCAAATACAAGTGATGCGACTGAATCTTTGCCTACACTCTCAATTGAACCCCTGAGAGTTGAACACTCTTCCGCAAGGGCCATGGTACAAACATCTAGTGATGGTGGCGAACTATACCCTGAGCCTAAAGTATCCACCACAGATACAGACTCTGACTCGGACATCTATGAGACAGGAGTATCTATTTCTAGTGCGACAACTGATTCAAGCGAGGCAGGTGAGGAAGATAATCCAACTGAAAGAAACTCAAGCCTCAAATTGGTAGAAGCAACGCTGGAGGTCTCTGATATCATAGGCGAAGGGAAATCAGGGGCAGCGTGTCAAAATCCCACTCCCAAAAAGAAGTTGGAAAAAAAAAACTAGACATAGAAGACACCGCAAACTATCATATGATGAAACCACTGATCCCGGGAGTAATACGGAACATGCTAAAGAAAGACCTAACCATACCCAGAACGACTCATCATTTAAAAACCCCATAGAATCCGAATCAGACATGTGCTCTAATCGGGTTCCATTGGAAATGGCCTCAGCACAAATTGGAAAGTACAGCGACGGACATGAAAATACAAATGAACCATCTCTGAGCAAAGTACTCAACTCCATCAAACTCTTCCATAAGGATGTCAAAAGGGACAGCAACAGGAATCATGCGGCTATACAAAAACTTCAAGATGCTGTACAAAAAGTAGACCAAACTTGCTCCGAAATATCTAACTGAATGGCCTCTGTCAAAACCCGTACTGAAAATCTCGAGCTCGATGTCACAAAACTCCAAACCCAGGAAAAAGAACATGAAGGTGTTATAAAAGACCTGATGCAAAAGGTTAAAGACCTTGAGAACCGAGGCAGAAGAAACAATCTGCGCTTTCTCGGCATCCCCGAGGGCGTCGAGGGAAATGATCCAAGGTGCTTCATGGCTGATCTTCTGAAAACATCTTTTCCCGAACTCCAAACTTGGACCCTGAATAAAGAGATCCAACGCGCACATCGCTTCCCCATGGTACTCCCAAAACGTAACCATCAAACCCCACAGTACCCGAGGGCCATGTTGGTCTACTTCGGAAATTTCATCTTAAGGGAAAAAATCTATGATATTGCCAGACCGTCAAATAAAACAGAATTCAAGGGATTTACTTCCTTTGCGCGCCCCGACTTCGCTCACGCGACAGTAGAACGCAGATGGCAAATGAGACAACTATTCGCCCCATTTGAACAAACTGGAGCAACAGTATACCTACAAAACCCGGCGCGTCTTAAAATCATATACAAAAGAACAACTACAAATTTCACAAGTGAGATCCAGGCTGAAGCCTATCTAAAAGAAATTACTGAGAAAAGCAAGCAGAACACTGGAAAATAATCAAAAGACATTCTGTAACGGTCTTTACCATTAAAGTATTACACTTTATTGAACATATACGCCAGCGGATTACACACCGGCAGTTCATTGGGGAAAAAAATAAATAAATAAAAATAAACAAAAAGATAGGACTAAGATAAAGAAGGAGAGCATCTCAATTTTGTAAAAAATTTGGGTTAGGAAGACAACAAAGTGAAGTAACTTATATGTATTCTATGTACCCAAAATGTATATATTTTTGATCAGGCCACGGTGCATGCGTGCTGGGACGTTCAGTCCCTGCCGACGGCCACACCTGGGCGCCCTATGACCCAGGACGTCTCGCAGGGAGAGGGGGGATAGGGGGAGGGGAGGGGAGGCTGGGGGGGGAAGTGGGGGAGGGGGGAGTATTTAAAAGAAATTTAAAAAACAGAACCAGAGTCAATCCAACTCTTACTTTTTATTTTCAATTAATATTACTCTCACGGAATAGGGCAATCGAAACCAAGTCAGATCAAACACACTATCAATATGAGCTGAGGGCATTGGCAGATTATGGCTCGCTAAACATAGGACCATGGGGAAGTTAACTATACGAACTTGGAATGTTTCAGGACTCTTAGATAGTGATAAACGCCAACGGCTGGGAGAGATAATTTACCGAAACCCAGCAGATATTATCTGCCTTCAAGAGACACACCTGCCTTGGCTGAAAAGACACCTTCTCAAAATCAGAGGATATAATCTATTAGCATGTACCACACAAACCTCCAATATTAGGGGGGTAGCAGTGCTTGCTAAAACTTTTCTGGGACAGGCCACCCATAAAATAGTAGACACTCATGGCAGATGGGTAATTATCAAACTGGGCATTGGTATCACTATCTGCTCTATTTACGGATCTAATCAGGATGATCCGACTATATTTGAGACACTTGAGCTCGAGCTAGCACCTATACAGGGCCCACTTATATTATGTGGCGATCTAAACATATCGTTAGGCCCTCGATTCAGTAGTCATACACACCCTCACTATATTGGCCGTAAGCCACGAGTCTTTAAAGCTCTTAGTAGACTCTGCGATAGCTTTGGGTTAAGCGATGTATGGGACCTAAAAAACTATCCGGACCTGGCTACACTTATTATTCCTTCCCCCATAGCAAATATGTCAGGATTGACTATCTATTTGCTACTAGTGATTTGACTGACAATGCTACAATTTTAAAGGAATCTAAAATTATCTCGGATCATAATGCTCTAACTCTCACTATTAAACTTAGATCCATTAAGAGGGAACGCAGAATCTGGACATTTGATAGGAAGCTGTTAGCCAACAAAGATTATATTACTCACATTACTAGCTGGGCCCAAGAGTTTTTTTATATAAACAGATATAGTCCCTCTAGGGTTGTTGTATGGGATAGCTTTAAAGCGGCTCTAAGAGGCGAAACTACGAGTTATCAAGCTAGAATACGGAAGCAAAACAATATGGGATATCATCAACAATTGGCTGATCTGACCAGAGCCGAGGAAGAGCACATGGCACAAATAGCTCAAGGCGAAAATGGGAAACTAGCTATGCACCGCCTGCTAGTGTTAAAAACCGAGCTTAACTCTGGCTTGACTCAGAAAGCTGCTGAGACATATAAAGCACACCGAAAAGAAGTGTACGAGAACGGGGAGAAAGTTGGCAAACATCTCGCACTACATACACGCCAGCAAATGTCCCATAATGCCATCACAAAGATACAATCACAAGGGCAGACGTTCACACAAACACCAGAAATAATTGGTACATTTCAACAATACTATCAGACCCTCTACCAGGATGATAACAGAACCAGCAGGGCAGACGCAGACTTGTTCTTGAAAGATCTTCTTGAGCAACCAGAGGTAAACAAGACTTTAGATGATAATACCAGAGAAGAGCTCGAGAAAGAAATTACCCTTATAGAAGTCCATCTTGCTTTGTCTTCACTGGCTTCTGGGAAGGGTGCAGGTCCCGATAAAATACCTCTGGAACTATATAAAATTCTCAGTCATACCCTGGGCCCACTATTATATGATCTATTTTTAGGGATCCAATGGAGTGGTATCCCACCCACCTCATGGAGAGAAACAAATATAATTATCTTTCCAAAAAAGGGCAAACCTCAGGATCAATTATCATCATATCCCCCAATTTCCCTAATCAATTCTGACTCCAAATTATACGCTAAAATAATGGCCATCCGGCTCGGACGGGTCGTCGAACATCTGGTCTCCTCATGGCAGCACGGGTTTATTCCCGGCAAAGGTACGACCGACCATACTCGGAGAGCAATCTCCCTGTTTGATGTAATGTCTGCAACAGGAGGCCAGATGTCGATGATCCTTCTGGATGCCGAGAAGGCCTTTGACCGGGTGTCCTGGAATTTCTTATGGGCTGCCCTGACGCAGTATAATTTCGGCCCCAAATTTGTCAAGTCAATAATGGCTATGTATTCTAAACCAATAGCAAAATTACAAATAATGGGCTCTGAATCAAGTATAATTAGAGTATCCAGAGGCACACGCCAAGGCTGTCCATGTTCTCCAATATTATTTGCCCTGTATATAAACCCTTTAATTTTGAAACTTTTAGAGAACCCACTAATCACACCTATAGTTGTTAACAAATTTGAAACCAAAGTATTGGCCTATGCCGATGATATTGCGGTACTAACACCTAATCCTTCTGTGGCAATATCAGAAATAGAGGCAGTAACGCAAGCCTATGGACGCTGCTCTGGATATTCTCTGAATAAAGAAAAAACAATCATCCTATGTACGGATAACATTATTTGTAATGATCATAGGAAAACTAATAATGCTACATACCTAGGTGTTAGCATAAGCCCCGATGTTACACAAATCTCTCAACTCAATTATGAGCCATTACTAAACACTGTAAAGAAAGACCTAGATCGGGTTAATAGTTTACAGCTGTCAATAATTGGTAGAGGAAACTTTTTAAAAATGAATATCTTGCCAAAGGTGCTTTATCTTTTTCGGGCTATGCCATTGATGCCTGAAGAAAAGGTCCTCAAAATTCTAGACTCTCTTATGTCCAAATTTATGTGGCAACAGGGCAAAACCAGAAGATCCTTGAAGCTTCTGTCACTACCACAGAACAAAGGTGGACTAGCAGTTCTAAAAATTCTGCTATATCTCTGGGCTTCATTTCTCCAACAGATGCCCCCCCTTCTTTATGAGAATCCTAGCTCAGAGACCATGGAGGATGCACCTATTCCATCTATATACGAGCTATCCCTAGGGGAAAAAGCTAAAGGTCTTTTTCTGAGACAAGTAGAGAGAAGCTATTACAAGAAAAATAAATTCAAAGTTATCACGAGTGAGGGAGGAGCCAAGCCGGAGACCGAGATGGCCGCCTAGGCACTCGGCTCCGCCGACCTTGTTGCTTTGTGCACTGATCCTGCATCCTATCCTGACCCCGAGCCGCATTCCTATGGAGGGGAAGTGTGGCGGTGCTCGGTGATGTGCTCCCGAACTCTCCATCAGCCGTAGATCCGGAGAAATGCTCTCGCCTCCTATCAGGCCCTCCGTAGCTGCTGATCCGGGGTTTTGCGTGCGAGGAACGGCCGGCCTCCGCTATCCTGGTGGTGTTTGCCTGTGACGAGGAGGAGCCGGCTGCCCGGAGTGATCCGCCCGCATCGTTTGCCTCTTGCTGCGATCTCCGGTCCACCTAGTGGGTTGAGGGCCGGTAGCGCATTGAGGAACCGGGGGATTACACTTCATTTGGGACTTTTCGTCTGTGCATGGCTCGGCCGTTCCCTGCATTTCTCCCGAAGTAAGTCTGAGCGCCATTTTGTTCGCCGAGGGGTCGGTGTTTTGAGACTTGGGGGCACTGGTGTGTGATTGAGACCCTGACACCGCTGAGGCTGCCTTCGTGTCCTTTTCTGTAAACATCATGGAGTTTGCCACCTTCGCAATTGTGACTCACTTGTGCTCTGATGGGGGGCGAGAGGATGCCTGATCAGATGTGTGGGTCAGTGACACCCTGACTAACATGGCGGAGCCTGCTGTAGAGCCTATGGAAGGGATGAGCGTCGTGGACTGTGCTCATGGGACGTCGCCAGGGGTCCGGGATGTACTGATTGCCCTCGGTGCCCTTCGTGGCGCCATGATCTGCAGTGCTCGCGATCTGAGACGCAAATTGGGGGCCATTACTCCCGTAACCGGACACGCCTTGCTTGACTATCCGCGTGCTCAGGAGATTATGCCACACCCTACACTTGAGCGGTCTGCTGAGTTCTTCCCAGTGGATGTGGCGGCTTTGGAGGGCCAGTTTCCCGCGATGACAACGGAACTATCGGCTGTCGCTAGGTATTGGGGACTGGTGCCGTTCGTGGAGCTTTCATTTGACGCCCTTCACAGCACACTGTTGCTTACGGCGGATGTCGGAAAACAACCCACTGGCCACTCCTTGTCGCCCACATTCATCATCATGGTGGCTGGTTGGATGTACTCAGCTGGTGCAATCGAGCGCACGGGACAGGGCTGAGTCTGCTTCATTGATTGATGGTGTTGGTTTACCTGGTGACTACGAGGGGCGCGATCTGTTTTGACTGCCACTGCTCTCGCTTCTGTGTAGACTTTGTGGTTCTGGGCTCCGGGGATGGATGATTGGGTGCTGACATACTGATTTTTCTCCTCCTCCGCTTTCTTTCTTTCTTCTTTACTAACTTACTACATTTCGGGTCTCTTATTTAGGGCGACAGGCACACTGCTGGGGGGGGGGGTAGGCCGTGGCCTTCTGCAGGGGTGCAGGGTGGGGGGTTGGGGGGGGGATTTTTCTTTCTTGCTCTCTGTTTCTTCCTTGGTTCTATGGCCCTTTTTTCTTTTTCTTTTTCTGTACTACCGTTCCTTAGGGTCTCTGCAGTGTTTTCGGTCTTGAGGGATGGGGCGCTGGTGTGCTATGATATGTAACTGTGTTAGGACTCCTCCTGATTTGTTCGCGTAGCCCTTTTTCCCTATTGCATTCGGGTTGCTTGTTGACCTCTCCCTTTGTGCGCACTACCTACAGGACCTGGAACGATTGCTTGATAGTGATCCTGTGATTTAAAGATTTGAAAACGAACCTTCATTACTCCTGACTGCCTACACACATGCTTGCTCCTACGTTCTTCCTGCCTTTACGGGTCCTCCTGGTCTTGTGCTGCTACGTTTTTTATTATTGCTTTGCTATTATTATGACTTCCTTAGTGGCCGGCCAGGTGGTTGTAGGCCTCTGCCTGTAATTGCTCGCATTCATAAATAAAGGTTCCAAAAAAAAAAAGTTATCACGAGTGCCTGGACAATCTGGTTAAGGAATACGAAGTATATGCACATCCCAAAGCTTAATAAGTATTCTCCCCTATGGCATTCTAACCTTCTTCCCGAACTAGGGAGCGATGTTATCGCAAAGAAATGGCATTCTGTAGGAATTACCTCAGTTGCCGACTTTCTGGGTGTGAATGAGGCTTATACCTTTACAGATCTACAACAAAAATGTCATCTTCCAAATGGGCACTACTTTAAATATTTGCAGATTCATACTATGCTCAAACATAAGGATCCTAATATTAACTTGGAGAAAATTGAAATTATCGATACCATCGCTAAAAGAACAGCAAGAATAGGTACAATCTATGCTCAACTACTGGATAAGGTACAAGATGATCTAGAACATACAGAAATTGCGTGGGCAGACAGACTTGACAATCCGAATGTAGATATTGACATGAGTCTCTGCCTATCATCACGACTACTTATGTCAGCTAGTTTAAAAGCCCTGACCTATAAAACTATCTATAATCTATACTATACTCCGGCCAAATTATATGCCTGGGGCAAAAGAGAGAACGATCATTGCCCCAGATGTCTTAAAGGTCCTGCAACGCTTATTCACATGCTCTGTGAATGCGACCAATTAACACTTATTAAAAAAATTATCTGTGAATTCTGGGAGGAAGTGTTTGGCTATAAAATACCCGACTCCCCTACTCTATATCTGCTAGGCACTGATAATACACTAAACCTGAGCAGGGAAGAAGAGGACATGCTTTTTATAAGCTCGGCAGTCCTCAGGGTAATACTAGCAGCACGGTGGAAAGACTCAGATCCACCGAGTTTTCAAATGTGGTTAGCACGTCTTCTCAGGGTCTTCAATCAGGAAAGTGCCATCTATGCCACCAGAGGGCTAAGATCTGCTATGCGTGGTATGGCGATCTGGCAACCCATCACTAATTGGAGGAGGAGGCTTAGTACAGTGTGATAGTATGATAATGACTTACTCTAATATGTCGTTTTATATGTCTATTCATTGCCCTTTTTCTTTTCATTTCTTTTCTTTTTTTTATCGTTTTCTTCACTTTTATTTCACTCTCTCTCTCAATATGAGAATGAAAACAAATCAAACATGGAAGTAATTGTTTATTGTACAATATTATCGTATTTTGGCTACTTTTTTTTGTTTGTACCTGTTTTATCTGGTTCTGAAAAATAAAATGTTTAAAAAAAAACAAAGTTGAATTATGGAGTCAAAGAACTTTTGGGCAGCACTACCTCATGCACCTGTCTGCTCAAAAGACACTTGTCCCCTGCTGGTGGTATTTAGGTTAAAATTTAGAAGCGAAATATTGAGGAAATAAATACAAAAAGAAAAGCAAGAAACTAATATTTCAAATGTTAATGCTGTATAAGTATCTGAAAATGATTTTATAGGATTTTATTCTTGTTGTTAGGTACACAAATCCAAAATCCTATGCCTAACCATAATGCTATCACTATCACTTGCCCATTACTGTTATTTACTATAACCGAAACCCAAACCCCCTAACACTAGGAGGATAATATACCCACCACTTTTCATAGACCTGAGCCTAGTTTATTCCAGCAAAGTATGCTTAACAATATTCTTTACCCTAACCCTGTATCGTGCCCATACTTCATCTCTAGCCATAAAGTTATCCCTAAGACTAACATTAAACAAGAACTGTTCCATAACTGGCACAATATACAAACCTGCAGTAAATCTCTATCCTTTATGCTTACCTTAACTCTACACCTAACTTTAATGTGTACCATTACCCTTACCCTAACTCTTATTCCGACACACCCACCCACACACACACACACACACACACATCTTCCCCAACCTCAAAGGCGGCAGGACGGCCATGAAGAAAATGCCCTGCAAAACCAATGATCCAGTGAATATTGCCTTACCCGGCTGCCTAAATCTACCCTGGCCTCAGTGTCACCCAGCCCCTAAATACAATGATCCTCCCTGGCCTTGTCCTAGGCATAGGGGATATTTGTGGTTCTCTGCCCCGCCAATGCAATCAAACTGCCGTACCCATGTGTCAGGGTGGGTTGTTCACATTGGCCTCATGAAGTCCCATCCACCTTGCTGAAAGACAGGAGAGGTAGTCCAGTAACACAACACACCAGTGCTGGTGCCAGTTGCCTCCTGGCCCGGGCCAGTCACCATTTCAGCAGGAGTTTAGAACACAGTAAGCTGTGTGATATAGAATATGGACTCAGCTGCGTCCCTTTCCTCAATGTAACTGTATTCTGTAGATGCAGAGCCCAGCCTTTACCCAGGCCTATAGTTTGATCTCGAGTACCGCTCTCCCCTTGAGTCCAGGGCCTGGTCTTAGACCTGGTCTTGTAGTGAACACCCACATTCCTAAATGTAAGTTGTCTTGGAGGGTGGACTTTCCGTCTATTATTTCTGAAGTCATGAGTAAATCAAAGGAGAAAGTAAAGGTTGAATGACTTATTTTTATGGTAAATTTAAGAGATTGTTGCATTTGGTATCATAAGCCCCTTCAAAATACATTTTCTAAACTAATTTCTACATTTCTTCAACAAATGTTATATACACATTAGGCATGGAGGCTGCACTGGCCATTTATTGATACATTTTTGTTTTTGGAATTGTAGACTGCCTACGTCTTTAGACATATTTTAGCTTTTCTTTCTCGTAAACTTTTATCTAATTGTAAAATACATTTAATAAATGTGAACCACTGCTGCTGCAGAAAGTTTGAAATATGAGACAGAAAGAGGTGCATGGTTTTACCAGCTCAATATCAGAAAGACAACGCTTGTACGCTTCAAGTACCTGCCGGCATGCGAAAGGATGAACCTTGGCACATGTTTGGAAACCAATTACTATGCCCTGCAAATAGTGAATAACAACTCACAGCCTCAGGGAGACAATAGACATTAACCAAACACAGACGTTTAGTGCAAGAGATTTCATATAAGAAAGAAAGGATAAAAATGGTTCTTGATGTCACACTCAGTGTTTACAGTGGGTATTGGTGAAAGATTGTCAACTAGTAAAGCAAATATATTCAGTGGCCAGAAAGCATGATTTAAGGATACCCTTATACAGCTATGCTGGAGGGCCTTTACCATGCTACTGAAAAAGCATCTTCGGACAATAAGATGAGAGTTCAGTCACTATTTATTTTCTGACACTTTGTTCTCTCTGGTGTGTCACATAAAGGTACTGCAAGGACAGTTCAATACACAAGCCTTCTTTGCAACAAAGGAGTGCGATTTCTTTAGAAGGGGTGCTTATCCTTTCTTCCTCATGTCTACTGTGCAGGGATTACACCAGATTCTGTTCTGTCCTTCATTCCTTGAAAAATCCCAACTCTAACAACAAGTAGAAACAGACAGCTCTGTTGTCTATTTTGAAGGCCTATCCGAGAGAGTCATTTCAGCCTTCACATAGCTTTATGTCTTTCACCGCTTTATCTGCTACATTGATTAAACTTTATTTATCTTGTTGAAACCCTAGCTTCTATCAAGAGAGATCACCTAAAGAGGATCCTAACTATCCCTGATGAAATGCATTATTAGTCACCTGAAAAAAGGAGCTCTACATTTAGTTTTTGCTAACTTAGTCCTCATCTACTCTGTAGATGGTTTTCACTCTATTATAATTTGGCTATGCATGGAGTACAAAATCACACTTTTTGGTGAGAAGAAGTACTGAGTGAGGAATATTTCACCTGTCATCAATAATTTACCATCAAGCTCTATTAATGAAGTTACAAACCTGGACAATGTACATCCAGATGCCCCACAGCCCCATATGACTACCTTCTCAACTTGTTTTTGTTCTGGCCGTACAGGGTGAAATACCCTAGGGAAATAGATCTATGATAATTGTAAGAAATGCACTTGATACTTACTGCATCGTGAGGTGTAGCAATGAACCTAGTAGATTCGAACATGCTTTGAAGGAAGGGTAAGATCAGTGCACTATCATCACAGCTTGCCAGGCACTCACCTAGGCACTGGAAAATAAAACCCTAATATGGGAGTGAATTGAAGAGAGTCTGAGTTAAGAATAAACAGCATCTCCTGCCCACTCTATGAAAGTCTTACTTATATTGAAGTATTCATCTTTGATTCACTCTACACACATCTTTGTCTTCCACTTTCAAATAGCACTTAATGAGTTGAGTGAAATGTTTGTTATGGTATGTATAGTATAGTCATTTTTTCTGGACATTGTACAGATTTGTATATGGCCCTGAATATGACTCAAAACAAGGACGTGAGGGGTAATGGGAGCCAATGAAGGTCCAGTACCTAGGTTCCGAAAGTGCTAATGCAAAAACCAGTGGAGGTACTGTTCCTTTCAGAAAGCAAAGAAGAAAGAAAGGCGGACAAAGAAGGGGGAATTCTAAGGATTTTTTCTTGGTGCCTTCACAAATCCATGAGCATGTAATGTCTCATCATCAGGGGTGTTCCTCATAGGGCTGGCACTGCAATGCCCCATGGGCCCCACGAAGGGTCGCTTTAGCGGAGATGTTTTTATTTTTGCCATCTGATGAAAGTGCCAGTGTGAGGGCGCTGTCCTATAAAAGAAACCTAGTGGTAATATCTCTATACCTTGACCCCTGAATGCTGTTCCTAGCTCCACCTCCCTGAATATCCTTTCTACTGGCGCGGGACTGTTAAAGTTTATCACTATGCAGTCTCCATTTCTCGATTTTCTAGAACTACCCAGCCATGAGACTCAGCGAGCCATGATAACGTTGTACGCAGCCGTATGTCCCTCAACTGTGTTACGAGACAACCAATTGGTTACCTTGTTTTTGAGTTGACTATATTCCTCTTTAACTCCCTCGGGGAGGGGTGGTACGTTTCCCAGTACTATCACCAATGGGGTGGATTGAGAGGGTAGGTCGATAACGGGGAGGTTTCCCACCCAACCAGTAGTCTTATCTGTGTTTAGATTTCCCTCAACCTGTGTGTGTGGTGCAGTACTATCTTTCCCATATTTTCTATTGAACCCCTCAGCACGATCTTTTCCAGTGTCTCCCGGTGTTTTAAGTCTCTCAACCCCTGTGCTATGTTTCCAGTTAGTCGAGTTACCTTGCTCCTCAACTGCACTAGTTGGAATTGGGCAGGACATAGGAGGTGGACTTCTATTGAACTCTGTAAGTTTTGTGGAATATGAGACAGGACCCCTAGTTTTCATGCAGGTTGACAGGCTTTCCAGTTTATGGGTGTTATCTAGGGTAGCCTTTTGTAGGTTTCCTAGGTTCTCATTTATTACCTTGAGTCTCTCTATGAGTGGGAGCATAAATGACTTTAATATCTGCTCCACTTGATTAACAAGTCCTTCGTCAATCCATATCCATACTAATATTATAAAGAGAGAGCCCAAACCTTTGAGGCGGGTAATCTCAGTAACCACAGCACCAATCACAACACCCAATACAGCGTTGGAAAGGGCAGTTACAGCAGAAGGACATAGGCTATGCAGATGGTTAAAAAAATGTATTAAATAAAATGCAAAAAACTACATCATCCAGAAGGCCGAGGGCCAAAATAACATCAAACAGGAAATGATGTAATAATGTGACTCACTATATTGAGACCGAGAGCCTGGAGCCAAATTGATCGTGAACAAGGGATATGCTATCCCGAAACGTGTAGATTTGTGCCTGCCTGCTTGAGAAACTCCATGCTGTGAGGATTAAATAAAAAAGCACATAAGTGAAGACAAACGCAAGTTTGTACCGTTTTTCTCCCAGCTGGGGAATTGGTTGTGGATTTAAATGCGGCGTGGTTCTGCTGTGGGGATTTACAAACCGGCGAGAGAGCGCTGCAAATTCTGGCGAAAAGGAACCGAGGGGTGTCAATATATATATGTGTGAGCAAGGCTCCAAGGAGCCGAAACATCATGCGGCATACTCTGCTTGAATAAATTGCACCGAACTGGTGCGTGTCCTGAGAATGTTTGGCGTCCTACCTGACGTTGATGTGGGAATTCGGAATATATATATATAGGCATGCAGATTACGTTTCCTTGCCAGGGGGTATTCAAATGAGAATCTCACCAAAGCGATCAAGCGTTCAAACTCAGTCAGTAGACAGGAAGCTCTGATTCCCAAAGTAAGAAACATCCACACGGATGTCTCCTTGGCAGGGGAGGTTAAAATAAGTTCCCCACGAGTTATTCTGACGTTTAACCGACAGCATGGGGCTCTTCGGAAAATTTTGTACAAGAACTGGAACCTGGTTCAAAGTGATCCAGTGATTGGACACAAAGTGGACAACAAACCAGAGCTCACCTTCCGAAAATCTCCTTCTATGTCGAAGGCTTTAGTCAGTAACACCTTGGAGCCAAGAGCCTCCACCACTTGGACGACACTCAAGAAGGGCTTTAAGGCATGTCCGCAATGTAAAGCCTGTCGGTTCGGCAGCAATAGGACCCACTTTAAGAACCCATTCCGTGAACATCCAATTGCCATTTCCAAGTGGCTTACCTGCAAGACTGAATACGCCATTTATGTGTTGGAGTGTCCGTGTGGACTCCAGTATGTGGGCAGTACTAAACTGCCCGCCCACAAACGGATACTCCAACACATACGTGCAATTTCAGGGCACGATCAAAATTATCCGGTTGCCAGGCATTTTCAGGAGAAACATCTAGGCATACCTGACAAGCTCCAATTCTTTCTGATTGATTGTGTAGAAGTTTCAAGGAGAGGAGGGGACCGTGAGGCTAAACTCCGTCTCCTTGAGACCAGGTACATTTTGGAGCTCAATACGAAAAATCCCAATGGATTAAATGACAGGGAAGACCTTTACACCTGCATTTAGGATGTATCAGTATGCCCGTAAGACCTGTCCGGATTCAAAAAGATTTTCATCCCAGTAATGTCACTTTTTATACTATAAGCTCTTGACATTGTGGTGACTCTGTTGTATATATTTTTATAATCATGAAAATAAGATTTTTTTAAATACTTTTTCTGATTTATATTCCAAGAATTATCTGTTGTTATAGTTGCACTTTATATTGCTAATTTTGCACAATCACCTTTGCACTTGTCATGTTTCTAGCAGGCATCATGACAGGCCCACTTGGGCTCTATTTAGATCAATTTACTCTTGATTCATAGAATTGGACTAACGCTGTTGTACTGCACTTGAGCATATTACATGATTTTTTGCACAACATTGATATTTGGATTGTTTACATGTAGACATTGGGTCGATACTCTTTTACATAGACATAATTATTTGTCATGTTTTGGTACCATTTATATTTGTTCGTGTTGTGTAAATATGCTTGTACACTTATTAACTAAATAACTGGTTTTATTGATTGTAAAATATTTTGGGAAACTTACATGTTTCCTAAAGGCTTTCCTTCATTGATTGCACAACTACAGCGTCATCATGTATAGTATTTTTACCATTTTTATGAATCATTCTGATGCACTGTCACTTTAAATGCCCCGCTCAATGACGAGCAGTTTGTCATGTGATCAAGCCTTTCCGAAGGCGAAACGCGTCTTGGCGGCAGCGCTGGCTTTATTTTAATAAACCACCTTTTGCACCAGCAGTCCTTTGGGTCGACTCTTTGTCACTACGGAACCGGCAGTTCTCTGTCTTTAAAGTGACGAGCCTCGTAAATATATATATATATATATATATATCTGATAGAGCAAGATTTCGCATCGCGACTTGCTCGATTCATGAACCTCGATTTTGTCATAACCTCATAACAAACGTACGTTATTATTAATATCTTTATTTCGGATATGCGTGAAAGGTAGCGAAGCTTGCCTATGTGTTCTACTAATACGATTAATCCTCGTCCCTAAAATGGCCGCTGCTTGGCTTTTAGTTTCTGCGCATGCGTGAGGCATAGTCAGCTGACATGACGCAGTCAGAATTCAAGAGGGAAAAGGTGCGCATGCGTAATAGCAATAACGTGCTGAAGCTTTGTGCTGCTGCTCCTGTGATATTATTCGTTGCACTTATTCACTAATGCATAGTATATTTTCATAATGATGAAACTAAAGTACGAACTTATAACATGTAATACATTCATTTATTTCTATGTATTAATTTGTTTTCGCTTACTTTTCATGTATCCTCGACACTGAGGGGTAACGGGGCTGGGGAGTCCATCTTGGAGGGTATTTCTGCGCAGAATCAGCCGTGGTGCGGTGACATTGAAACCAAGCCAAAGAAGGTTGATGCCAGAGCCAGCATGGGAACGTGCACCTTCACCCAGCCAAGGCATCATGATTGTATTCCATTTGTATCCAATTGTATTCTTTCCATTGTATTCTCTGCGACTTCTCGTGGGAACCCCAATCTTGCTAGGCGGCACCCTAGGATGCTAAGTAGGGCTTGTAATAGTCTGTTCTGATTGGTGTGTTAACCAAATCCTACCTTAGGACCAATCGAAATTGGGGATTCTGACACTTTGCAACATTTGGGGGGTGGTACCCTGTCCCAAAACAGTATATCTAGCCTAGGTTCACCTAGGGAAATTGTCCGACTTGTCTGAATAGCTGACCTGTCACTGACCCAACGCACTCAATAGGTGACCGAAGATACAGAGCGCTGCGGAGCACTCTGTCCGAAATTGACCATAGACTAAGGTTTTACTAAACCTTAAAAGTGCTGGCGGAGCACTTTGCCGGGGAGTTCGCTGACCCAATCGGGGTCCTGACTGATAGCTGCAGAGAGGGTGGAGCGCAGGCGTTGCTTCCAAACTGCGGGTGCTGGTCGTATCCTGGAGGTCCTGTCCTGATCCTAATCTGAGGGTTTCCTGTCCTGTCCTGGGTGTCCATTCTACACCTGCTGTCCATTGAGGGGTATCCTTCCTTGAGGGTTTCCTGTCCTTAACTGACCCGTGGCCAGGGTTTGGTTTTTCACACCAGTCTAGGTAAATATCGCTCTAAATCTCTTGAAACTGCACCTTTCTATTTTTCTGTCTTTGCTTTAATAAAGACATATCTTTGCATATGATAAGTTTTTCCATGCTTTTCCGCAACTCATTGCATCTCATGAAACGTATGCATTTATTTTCATAGCGTGTTCCTATGTTACCCTTCCTTTTACAAATAATTTTCCTATTTACAGTTTATAACTGGTTTGATGTGTTCTATACATTTTCTCACTAAACTGAATGAAGAGATTTTTCTGAAGTTATAGCGTGTCCTATTTTTCACGTTAATCGAACTGTTTAGATTTCTAAGTTTTCCCATTCCATAGCATAAATGATTCTTGCCCTAGTTATTTTTTCATCACCCATTTTTGACTCTTACATGATTAGTTTACTAGCTTAGCAGGTTCCCAGTCGCATTTCTCTTGAGACCAAATGTTTTTGCTTACTGACTTTCTGCTCAATATAAGTTGGATTTTCACACTGATTTGAACTTTATATAAACTTTATAAAACTTCTAGTTGTCCGTGGTCATTTTATGAAAAGCAAAAGTCATTTATTGAAGAGTATATTATTTTGCTGCCTTTCCTTTTACAGCTAGCTCCCTGATCCATTGTGGTCATAGGTACCCGTAAAGGTGGATGGTAAGTCGGGTACACTAGAAGATAGAAAAAGGAACTCACAATTATTGGTAGTAGATTGTGACGTCATCCGATCAATGTATCTGGTGATTTGAAATATATGGGCCCGAAGCCGGAAGTGGCGAAATTATTGGTCGGGTGACCCGCGATCTCTAGCAGTAATTTTCTGGTAGCAGAGTTATGGTTAGGGAATAGTTAAAGGTTAGGTAGGACTAGTTAGTCTAGCTAAGTCGGAAGCTGCTAGTATTGATGCTGCTATAAGAGCAGGCACTTCAGGAGATCTGATCAATCACTTGAAATGTTTGCTTTGAAAAATTATGAAATGTTTTAAAGTGTTTTTCTTATTATTGTATTGATATATGTATTAACCTATTTCGTCCGTAATTGTTAAATGTTTTGTTTGGAATCCCCGGGGAATTGAATAGCGAGTGGTGAATAGAATCCACTTGCTTTGAGGTCACTGGCCCAAGGAAAGTTGGTGCAGGTTAGGCAAAACTGGAAGCACTAACTAGGGTTTTTTCTGAATGTATGATTGAATAAATGTTAGTGACGAAGTTCATTGGCAAAATTCCTATTGTGGCATAAACCTATTTAGGGTCACATCGGAAGAGTAGCAGGTTCATCGGAGCTTGGGTGAAAGCAAAGGGGCTCGCTGGGGAAACCTTAGTCTCGGATATATCCCGGTAAAGTGGATGAGTCTAGGGGAGTAACAGGTTCTCCAATGCTAGTGTGAAGGGTAGGCAGAAGAGATCTACTCGTAGTGAATGAAAAGTAAATGGAAGTAGTTTACTTGCAGTAAAACAAATCTTTCCTGTCTAGACACTTGAGCACAGTGGCGAATGTGTATTCGTTGTTAAATAACCAAGCACTAAGCACTTTAGAAAGTAAGAAAGTTTCCGTTACCTTGTGAAGGAGGGAGTCAGTCGCGAAGCCGCTCTGACGTCACTCCGTGCCGCGCTGGGATTGGTAGACACAGCGGGCTGGTGGCGGAGCTGAAATTGTAAAGGAGGGGTGAGCGCCGGAACGTGGGAACTGTCTCACGAAGGGGTCGCGCACCCATTGGCCGAAATTATTTGAACTCGTGCACCTTATTGGTCGCACGAAATTACAAGACGACTTCTGATTGGAAGTAATTTTGTAAACAAAGTTAAGCGTAGGAATCGTATGTGGCACTCGTACAGACCTCATACTAGACCCGATCCGAGAGATTTGGGATTTCGGAGAGATCAGTTTAAAGGCATAAAGCACGACATTATGTACGGAAATAAGAGAAAATTGTCCCTTGTAAACAAAGTGAAGAATTATTTCAAAAAGGACAAGCAGATTAAAACTAGAGAAGGTGTTGTCATTCCACCACCAAATACTCCCGCATCTTTCATGATGTTCGATAAAGGGTACAACACATGTGTATGGTTGGAAAATTGGGCAGAATACACGAAAGATGACGGAGTATTGGCTTTTCCGTTAGACTGAACATTTAACAGCAGGATTCTATTTAATTTGAGAACCCGAATGAATGATTTACATCCCAGACCTAGGTTAACGCAGTATGAAGCACTAGAGGAATGGGAGATTGAGGCTTTTGAAAGGGACAAGCCCCGATTGGATAAAGGATTGACAAAATTTTATCCAAAACTGAAGCAAGAAGCCCGAGCCCAAAAGATGAAACAGTGGAGGCAGAGTATGATTGTTGAAGGACTGTTTCCCATGATGCCAGCAGAAGATCCTCCTGGGGAAAAAAAAGGACAGAGAAATCCAAACACTGGGGGCCCCTCGGAGAATCAGATGACGAATTATTAGATGACATATACATGAGAAGTCCGCCTCCTTATAATGAAGGACACCGACCTTCAAGTGCAGGGGATATTCCCCGGAGACCTCTACAAAGGGAAGAGGTCAGGTCCGCAAGTGTAGGAGGGGATTATCCAATTCCTCCTTATACTGAGAATCTAGGACCCGTAGAAACCAGAAGTATTTACCCAAGGAGACCAATTGGTGGGGAGACGGGATATTCACGTGAGGGAGATTTTTGTTCTCGTCCCCCCTACGGAGGTGAGGTGAGATCCTTAGGTTCAGGAATACCGTTATTACAGCCACAGGATGAGGAAGAGCTGAGGATTCTAGGCACAGGAAGTTTGTTCCCAAGACCTAATTATGGTGGAGGACCGAGTGAGACACATCCCACTGCCCCGAGTTATGCTCCCACTCTAACCCCACAGGTATTACATGACCAATCTTTGGACAGGTTATTAGAAGAGAAAGAGCGAGAAGCGCTAGCAAAGCAGAGAGCTGAGATAATACAGAAAATGTCACAGCTAAATACAAGTCCTGAGGCCTTAACGATCCCAGTAACTATCGGACCAGTGGTTCCGTTGTACGGGGACCGTCAAGGGACTCCGAAAACTCCAGTAATTACTCCTGTCATTGCACCAGCCAGACCAGAACCCTTAATTGTAGATGACCAGACAAGTGAGTGCGAGTCGGAGGTCTCGCTACTAGATCTGCCCATTAGAAATGCCGGAAAAAGGATGCCGAAAAGACATAATCCTTTTAATGCGAGGGAAATTCAAATGGAATCGACTTCGGGTACTAAGAGTGTCACATTGGTGACTCCTGAAGAAATCGAAAGATGGAGTCAAGAATTTGAAAAACAAGCGTCCCCAACGAAACCTTTAGATCTCTACAAGCTGAGAATAGAAATAGAGGAATTGATGGCAGGAAACGTAGGATTAGACAGATTAAATACCTACTCCGAAGACGAAATGCTGTTTATCTGCAAGAGTCTCACCCGAAATACTCGAGTACTTCATGAAAAACTGACAGACACTGCTGCTAGCATGGGAATAGATATTTCAAAATCGAAACCTCTGCAGAAACCATACAGAGCAGATTTCTCAGACAAGGATTTGGAAAACTTGAATGTTTCAGGGAAGAAAGCACAGGTCAAAGAACTATTGACAGTATTACAAAAATGGGGAGATGTGGAAAGATGGAAAGCCAGATGGACCAAGAAAAAGGATGAGGCCAGGTCTAGGCAGGCAACTCCCGAATTTGTTCTAAAGGAAGCTGACAAACCAGAACAGTTATGCCCTATGCGTGAAGTACCAGGTGGAAAATATGTACACGTTCCATGGTCCAGACAGGATATTGTATCCTTTACTAATGATTTTCCGAAATTACGAGAAAAGCCCGTGGATTGGTATAGGCAGGTAGAAAGATTCGTAAAAGTGCAAAAATGCCTGTGGAAGGACCTGGATGGGTTCTTCGACATCGTGGTCCCTGTAGATCTATGGACCGAGTGTAAAATAGCCATAGCCTGGCCTAGTGAGGAATACCCGAGAGATGAAAAAACAGGGGAGCCATCGAAGGAAGTGATGAGAAAATATGAACAGGTAATTCAGCATTTGAAAATAAAAGTGCCCGCAAAGGAAACTGATTGGACCAAGATAGATAGAACTACGCAAGAAAGAGACGAGACAGTGCATTCCTTTTATGAAAGGCTGTTGCAGGTGTTCAAAACATACAGTGGTATTGATAACATCGAGATGAAGGATATGACACACTTCATTTACAGGTTTGTAAACGGTTTAAGGCCCGAAATCTGTCAATGGATAAAGGATAATAAAATCTGTTGGCATACTAAAAAGATAGATGAGGTCCTACGGTATGCAAAGTACTGTGAGGACGAGATGGCAGAAAAGAAAAAGGCTCTCAAGGAAAAGGTTATGTGGGCTCAAGTGAAGCTCGCAGAACAGCAGGAAAAGCAGTTAAACAAGATGAACAAAACTACCCCGAACCAAAGCACTGGGTATGGGGGTGGAGGAAAGCCTAGACCGAAAATGAGTAGAGAGGAAGCTAAGAAGAAATTTCCTTGCCATTAAGCATGGGCGTAAAATCCGCTCCGCTCGCGGATTTTTCGGATTTTCGGCAAATTCGCAATCCGCGAACTCTCGCGAATTTGTCGAAAATCCGTGAATCCGCTCGCGGCGGATTTTTTGCTTGGTTGCGGCGCGCGGCGTGGTGCACGGCGTTCACTTTCCGTCATTTAGCGTTTGCCGAGTTGTTTTTCTTTGCGAGTGACGCGCCATTTTAGATCTTGCTGCGTGTTCCCGCGGGAGTTTAGCGCCCGCGAATACGTACTCGCGGCTTGCCACCTTGCACACCACACCTCGCGAGAGTTCGCAATTGCGAACACGTAGTTGCGGCGGAAAGGAACAATCTCGCACTTGCGAAATAGAGATTTTGCAATTTCGCACAAGAAAATCACCAGCAAACAGGATAAACCTTCAGAAAATTATGATTTTTATCAGAATCACTCCTCAGGTTGACATTTGCATGGCCTTTTTTTTTGCAAGGAGTCCATTTTGGGGGGGGGGGGGAAGGAAGTGCCCCACAGTCTCCAACTTCCTGTTCCTGTCCAGCAGGCTCCTCCCAGTGCTTTGTCCATCTCCTGGTCACTTTCATTTGGATCTGGAGCTGGAAGGATTACTTTTTGTGGGTGCTGCTGGATATTTGGATTTGAGGCCTTTTTGACTGTCTTTGGATCACTTTTGGATTAGAAATCAACTTTCACAAGTAAGTTTGTTTGGGGCATTACAGTTGCTGCAAGTAAAATTTTGGAACTTTTTCGGAACATTAAATAAATTATATTGTGGGTAGCCACAGTATCCAGTAGGACCAGGGTTGGTTAGGGGTGCATGATACAAATGTTTTGTTGAATTTAAACACCATTGAGGCCATGGATGGGCTGGGATTGTGCTGATTTTTGTCGTTTTTTTGGGCCTGCTGGTGGGGCCCTTTGCCCAGGGGTGGTGAGTGTTGCATGGGCCTAGTCTTTCTGTGGGGTGTCTTCTTGAATTTAAACATAATTGAGGCCATGGATGGGCTGGGATTGTGCTGATTTTATTGTTTTTTGTCGTTTTTGGGGGGGTGCTGGTGTGGCCTTTTGCCCAGGGGTGGTGGTGCATGGACTGAGTGTGCCTGTGGTGTGGTCTCACTCTCTTTAATGTAAACATCATGGATGGCATTGGATTGTGGTGATTTCTGGCTGTTTTTCTGTTTTTTGGGGGTGTACTGTTGATGTGGACTGGCCATGTGGGTGGTGGTGGTGGCCATCTTGAGTGCTGGCTGGTACAGGCAACATGTGCTTGGGGTGTAAGGGAGGGGCCATTTTGAGGAGAGGCAGTGTCTGAGGCCTGCACTTATTTTGCCTACTTTTCATCCATTATGCCCAGGGGTGGTGAGTGTTGCATGGGCCTAGTCTTTCTGTGGGGTGTCTTCTTGAATTTAAACATAATTGAGGCCATGGATGGGCTGGGATTGTGCTGATTTTATTGTTTTTTGTCGTTTTTGGGGGGGTGCTGGTGTGGCCTTTTGCCCAGGGGTGGTGGTGCATGGACTGAGTGTGCCTGTGGTGTGGTCTCACTCTCTTTAATGTAAACATCATGGATGGCATTGGATTGTGGTGATTTCTGGCTGTTTTTCTGTTTTTTGGGGGTGTACTGTTGATGTGGACTGGCCATGTGGGTGGTGGTGGTGGCCATCTTGAGTGCTGGCTGGTACAGCAACATGTGCTTGGGGTGTAAGGGAGGGGCCATTTTGAGGAGAGGCAGTGTCTGAGGCCTGCACTTATTTTGCCTACTTTTCATCCATTATGCCCAGGGGTAGTGAGTGTGCATGGGCCTAGTGTTTCTGAGGGGTGTCTTCTTGAATTTAAACACCATTGAGGCCATGGATGGGCTGGGATTGTGCTGATTTTATTGTTTTTTGTCGTTTTTGGGGGGGTGCTGGTGTGGCCTTTTGCCCAGGGGTGGTGGTGCATGGACTGAGTGTGCCTGTGGTGTGGTCTCACTCTCTTTAATGTAAACATCATGGATGGCATTGGATTGTGGTGATTTCTGGCTGTTTTTCTGTTTTTTGGGGGTGTACTGTTGATGTGGACTGGCCATGTGGGTGGTGGTGGTGGCCATCTTGAGTGCTGGCTGGTACAGGCAACATGTGCTTGGGGTGTAAGGGAGGGGCCATTTTGAGGAGAGGCAGTGTCTGAGGCCTGCACCTATTTTGCCTACTTTTCATCCATTATGCCCAGGGGTAGTGAGTGTTGCATACTTGCATGTCCCTAGTCTTTCTGTGGGGTGTCTTCAATGTAAACATCATGGATGGCATGGGATTGTGCTAATTTTTCTGTGTTTTGTCGATTTTTTGGGGTGTATAACTGAACTGATGTTCCTCTGTCTTCCATTGCTTTTAGGTGCACAAGAAGACTCAAGAGAACCACCAGTGCCAGGAAGAAGTCCTGCAGCGGTGTGTGCAGCATAACGTCACGCGACGTCACGTCTGGACACAGAACCCTCTGCAACTCGTGCAACTGCTGCCTGCTGACCTGCTCTGAAGAAGATGGCCCCAAAAAAAGTAACCCGTAGCTCCTCTAGCAAGAAAGGTGCCAGTAAGGAGCAGAAGAAGCAAGTTACCAAGGACACTGGTGTGCCGCCCGCCCCTTTTTTTGGGAGTAAAAAAAAAAGTATGCCTGCAGCAGCAGCAGCGGGATCTGCTGGGGACCAAGCTGGCAGCAGCACCCCCGCTCCATTGGGCTCAGTGCCACCACCACCACCACGCCAACTTAAGTCCAAGCCCTTGAGTGCTGCAGAGGCAGCCAGTATAGTTCTTCAATCACCATCGACCAGTGATGTTGGCTCATCGCAAGAAAGCAGCAGCAATGTCCCTCAATCAACACAGGTTGTTGTAGCTCATCTGACGAGTGTTGAACAACCACAGCCGCAACAACAATCACATGTGCAAGTACAAGCCCAAGTACATGTGGAAGGAGAGGCAGCGCAAGGAGATGCGCAAGCAGAGGTGCATGGAGGGTCACAAGTGCCCACAATAGTTGTTCCTCCCGAAGTAGGGGCACATCAGGAAATCGACAATCAAGGCGAGGTATCATTTGAGGAAGCCACTCCTCCTGATGATCCTTCATTGTCTTCCACACCCCTAGCAAGGAAGAGATCAAGGGTGGTGCCTACATCCTCTTCAAGCACACCTCCTTCTGATGATACGGATCAAACTTGGGAACCAGCACCACAGCCGTCTGAGAGTGAGGCACACCATGATCCAACAAAGGTAGTTAAGCGTAAAAGGAAGCTCGTCCAAAGTCTCAGAGTTATGGAGTGTGATGAGGCTCAACAAGAAGTGGCGGATACTGCTGCTGATGAAGACTCTGCCAACGACGACCCAGTCATCATAAAGGTCACTACAGCCCCAGCGGGCATGCAGCAAACAGACATTTTGACCCTAGCCCGAAGAGCTGCTGAGCGTGATGATGATGATGATGTTGTCGATGAGGAGGCAGTGGAAACACCACAATCATTGGAGTTAAGTAGTACACCAACTCGTCCCGCTTCCATATTTCTTTCTGGCAAGAAGAGACCTCCGTCAACCTCGACCTTAATTAGTGGCGGTGAAAGTGCAAAACGTACAAAAGTTGGGCAATCCAGATCCTCCACTTCATCTGGCATTAGCTTCATGACCACCACCACCAGTATCGCCGCCTCCTCCAGGTCCCACAGACACTTCAAGTCCCCAGTTTGGGACTTCTTTACTGTTTGTCCAAAAAATCCAAAGTTTGCCATTTGTACCCTTTGTAAGCTTGCAGTTAGTCGTGGTAAGTCAGGTACCAACTATGGTACCGGCGGCCAGAGAGGTCATCTTGAGAGAAAGCACACTGTCAGATGGTTTGCGCACCTAGATGCGATCAAGAAAGGGCAAATTCAAGGAAACGTTGATGTTTCATCTGATGATGACGAGGAGGAAGAAGACGTGTCAAACACTTCCCTTACACCCAGTACCCCTGTCAGCAGCACACCCAATGTGAGGCACACTAAGAGTGTTGGAGCGAGTGAGACACCAACGCACAAAAGTTCACCAGCGAGCAAAATCGGGTCAACGAAGTCATTATCAGCCCGTAAATGCTTGGTCCAGGGCAACATTAGAACAATGCTTACTTCAGACGTGCCATATGAACGCAACCACCCACTGACGCGTCTGTATAACACTAAGCTGGCTAAAATGCTAGCTGTGGACCTTCTACCTTTTTCTTTTGTAGAAGCGGTAGGTTTTCTTGAATTAGTGGCAACGCTCTGCCCTAAATGGAAGGTTCCGAGCCGGTTCTATTTTGCCAGAGTTGCGGTTCCAGCACTACATGAAGATGTGCTGCAGGCGATTGTGGCAGCTTTGCAGAAGAGTGCTGTTCACACAATACATCTGACAACAGACATGTGGACCAGTGGCCCAGGCACTGATTACATGTGCATCACTGCACACTGGGTCTCTTTTTCAGGTGTTAAAGCAAAGCTAAACGCAGGTGTTGACCCGGACAAAGTTTTCAAAGCTGCTCGGAAACATGCAACACTAGCCATGTTTGGCTTGGAGAAAAGTCACACAGCAGAAAACCTTTTGGAAGAGTTTAACAAAAAGGTCTTGACAATGCTATCCCCCCTAAAACGCAAGATTGGTTATGTTTCCACGGATAATGGCGCCAATGTAGTTAAGGCCATGTTCATGGGTGACCATGTTAGAGTGCCGTGTTTGGCGCACTGTATCAACCTGGTAGTTCAAAAATTCTTGAGTGATAAACAGAGTCCAGCGTTCGAGGTAATGGCCACCTGCCGCAAAATGTGCAACCATTTCAGCCATTCTTTTAAGGCCCGGAAGCATCTGCGGAGACTGCTACTTCAACGTGGAATGCCAGTGAAAGCACTCATCCAGGAGGTGGCAACACGTTGGAACTCAACCTTCTACATGCTTGAGCGTCTGTATGAGCAGTATACGGTACTCGATCACTATTTCTTCACAGAGGGTACATCTCAGAAGGAGGACCTGCGGATGAGTGCGGCGCAATGGGACATAGTTAAAAGCCTGACAGACATGCTTCGTCCTTTTGAGTTCTTCACGCGTGCAGTCAGCCAGGAGGACTGTAATTTGGGAAAAGCTATCCCATTGTTGTGCATGCTGGAGCACCAACTGATGGCGGTGTCTTCTGAGTTTGAAAAAGATGGAAAAAAAAAGACCATTTTATTTTGTCTGAGAAATTATTAGAGCGCCTACGTGGTGATGAACGTCTTCAAAAGATCAAGTCAGATCAGCATTACATTTGTGCTACTATTCTGGATCCACGCTACAAAAAGGCGCTGGCAGGCGAAGCATTCTTTCCTTTTGCTGATGCAGATGTTCAAAAATACAAACATTGGTTAGCCTGGTCAGCCAAGAGGTTTGAAAAAGAACGGCAGGTTATTGAAGGAGAAGCCAGTACATCAGCATCAGCATCAGCAGGCCATCCCCAGTCACAAGAATCCACTTCTACACCTGTGGCTGGGGCACAAGTGACCTCTCAGCCGTTAAAGACACCGGCAACTGGATCATCTGCACCACACACAATGACAACACTAACAGTGGCTGCGGAGGAGGATTGGCTAAGTTTGATGGGGTATGGTTCTCGAAAAAATGTCACAGGCACAGCAAAAAGTAAGCAAAGTGGAGGAACAGTTGATGACCTTGAGTCGATGGTGCAGGACTATCTGAATGACTCAACAGAGGTCTTCCTTAATGATGAGCCATTGCAGTATTGGCATGGCAAAAAACAATTGTGGCCACAGCTCTTCAACCTGGCTATAAACTATTTGTCTTGCCCACTCGCAAGTGTGTCTTCTGAACGTGTTTTCAGTGCTGCTGGTGGCATTGTAACTCCCAAACGGAGCCGCCTCTCGCCCAAAAATGTGGAGCGGCTGACAATGATCAAGATGAATCAGCACCTCATACCACCAGATTACAAAGTACGAGAAAGCACGCCGCTTGAAGACGAGGAGGACGGCAACGTAGATGAGGGGATTTTTTCTCTGTTCGGTGGCACTGACCTCATCCAGCCTGAATTCGCAGAGTATGATGACGAAATCTTGTTCTTATTCCCTGACACCGAGCCCTGAAAATGAGACAATCAATCAAGAACTTTCTTTTTCGTCCTTATTCACTTTTATTCCTGTGTGCTTTGTGTCTCTCTTTCTTTGTTTTGCACAGTTAATTTAATTCAAACTTTAATCACCTAATCCCAAAAACAAGACCATCATCAGAACTGTCTTCACTTGTTTGCTTATTGATTTGAAGGTGCCGCAGTCTACATTCCTCAGGTTCACAAGTTCTGAAGAACATGCTCCTCTATCCTCCTCCTCCAGACTGCGATTTCCCTCCAAGCAGAGTGCTGGATTACGCCCAATGAAGAAAGACTCAGCACTTGTGGGGGTGTTGTACTTCTTTGCGGGTGAGTTGACGGATTTGGGCCCATTGCTGTGAAGCTCTAATAATGGACAAAAGTGTTTTGGACCAAATATGAGGTGGAAATTTCTTGCCGTTTTTGCTGACTTGCTTGACTTTGAGGTGCTCTTTGGCGGGGTTCCGGGTGTTTGTGGGTAATTTTTGTTGTCTGTCGAAGCACTGCTGCGAGCCTGCGACAGTCTAATCTTGATTGCATTTGCTTTTCAGGAAATCCGTGCTGGAAAACAGGAGTTATGATGATTGATGATGATGATGATGACCTAGCTGCACAGCGCCGCGTTTGGACCGAAGGCCGAGAGACATTGTAAGTATGAGATTTAGCTTTTTCGCTGTTTGGGGGTGTTGTCGGGTGTTTTTTTGCAGGTGGGTTGGCGGGTCTTGCCTGGGGCATTCCTGGGAAGGTCTAATACCGGATAGAAGTGTTTTGGACAAAATCCATAAGGAACAGCCTTTTTTTTGCTATTTCTTCTGACATCTTGCTCAATGTAGCGTTTTGGGGGGCTTCCTGCTGTTCGTGGGTGGGTTGCGGCCGGGGTCTCTGTCGAAGCACTGCTGCGACAGTCTAATCTTGATTGCATTTGCTTTTCAGGAAATCCGTGGTGGAAAACAGGAGTTATGATGATTGATGATGATGATGATGACCTAGCTGCACAGCGCCGCGTTTGGACCGAAGGCCGAGAGACATTGTAAGTATGAGATTTAGCTTTTTCGCTGTTTGGGGGTGTTGTCGGGTGTTTTTTTGCGGGTGGGTTGGCGGGTCTTGCCTGGGGCATTCCTGGGAAGGTCTAATACCGGATAGAAGTTTGTTGGACAAAATCCATAAGGAAACACCAGTTTTGGCACTTTTTGTAAGTTAGGGTTCGTTAGGGTTAGCCCTAGCAGCAGGATTGCATGTGTTTCGGGGGGTTCTATTGCAACGCAGTTCTGTTGTTGTAGAGCACTGTTGGAGCGATGCTGGCTATGGATACTTTTGCTTGCTTGCAAGTGGTTTGAATACAATCCACGGTCTGTATTTGGGCCTACTGTTACTTTCAAAGTACGTTTTGTAACCATTTTTCTACTAGGCATCGTTTTTGGAGATCTGATTGGGGTTCTTCTACATTTTTGCGACTGGCTTTAGTAAGGGTCTTGGTGGGAGCATTGCTGGGAAGGTCAAATTTTGTTCTAAAACACAGTAGTACACCTACCTTGAGGGGAAAGATCCGCTATAATATTTTGGCCATACTTATTGATCCTTAAAAAGGTGACTCAGACAGAGCACGCAATTTCAAAAATATTGTACTGTCTATTAGGGAAATCAAAGTGTCACTTTTTGAACCACACAGCGTACATACCTTTTATTTATTTATCAGTGGTATTGTAATAGCACTTCCTGTTTTCCGTTCAATAATTACAGGCCGGGTTTCAGTCAACATCCGCCAGGCAGGCAGTGGACAGGGTGTCTTCTGTCAGTGGTCACCACATTGATGGACGAAGCGTCAGCTGGAATGGAGGAGTGCCGCCAATAAGAGGAATTGTTTGCTGCATGCAACTTACTTACCAAATTCAACAGGACAACTCCAACAACATACGCAATACAGATACAGTATCCATTGTTGTCTTTTATTCTATGAGTGTGACTGCATGTGCTTACCTTTAGTTTGTAACCAAAGATTGTCTGTATCTTCAATTATTGTTTGTCCATGCTCTGCTTTTTTTTTCTTCTCTCAACAAAACCTACCCAAAAAGAAACCCCCATTCCCATCCATTTTACAAACCCTAACCCTCTTCCCCCGGGCTGTGTTGTTTTGCTTGATGTCTGACTAAAATGACATCAATAATTCCACACACTTGCTGGGGAGGATAAGGTCATAGCAACAGGCTGGTGAAGGAATACGAGGATATCTTCTAGACTTACTCAGCTTCAGTACTATATCTTCTAGTAGTAGTAGCCAATGTCAAATAAATTCAACGCAAGTACTAGTTATACTTGCAAGCAAATACTTTACCATTTGTTAGGCTACATTATGGCACTGTTCTAGTGTACTGTCACCTGCTATTTTCTCGATCGTACCGTAACCGTTGTAATGCTACAGTAAGGAGGACAAACAAGGTTTCGTTTTCTTTTTTTCCATAGGCATGCAACTGCCACTGTGTCACACCACTAGTACCACCGCAATGAGGAAATGTCACCCGCCCAGGATTGACAACGTTAATCCCCATTTCACCTGGAGCCAGCCCTGGGCCTAGCCCTAATTTCTAACACAAATTACAGGTAAGATAAGCGTTTGGTGGGAGGTAGTATAATGGAGTATTATTTCGGAGTAGACAAGAGATTGACGGTTGTACTACTAAAGTCCTACGACTGTTCAGGAAAACAAAGTTACTGTTACACCCCCGCCCCCCACCCACCAGACTGAAAAGCAGTAAAAAACAGGTATGGTCAGATAAAGTTTAAAAATATATTTATTTTGCCCTAACAAAATAATCTCCCTCACCCACCCTAACCCCAACGATTGTCTCTGAAACGTCCCAAAACGATCCCAACTCCCAAATCCCACCCCCCAAAAGTCTATAAAAAAAGGGCAAGGGACACTCCACTACTGGAGGGTGCTGGTGCTGGTGCATGATGCGGCATGGGCATCATACTCCTTGCGGAGGGTGGCAAGCTCGGAGCGGAGGCCCTTAACCAAGTTCTTATACTTCAGGACCTCCTGCTCCAGGTTGGACATGCGGACTCGTAGGCGGCGTTGGCGGTCCTTGCAGCTCCTGTGGGGGGCAGCTGGTATTTCGGTTGCTTGGCGGTGGCGGTCATCTTTCTTAGCCCGGCTCGGTCCTGCTGGCTTAGTCACGGAGGAGGATGCAGTGGTCACAGTCGAGGATGTCGTTGTTGCCCCGCTCGACTGCGTGTCCTCCTCTTCCTCCAGGGCCACCAGCCGCCGATATTCGGCGACAGTGGCCTCCAGCCTCCGTTGCCGGGCCAATCTAGCCTGCTCCCTCCTTGTTGTTGATTTGGAAGGAGCAACTATATGAAGAAAGAAAGACATAGTCTGTAACCAATGCTCCTTATTAATAACACAAAGTGATTGAGCCGAAAGTTGGGTCACAGAGTACAAGTAGCAAATTGAAAGCACAGTACATAACTATTGAGGACAGTATCTATGTAACCTCCCACTTCTGCATCCTTGCTCTAACATTAGTGGTAGTTTAATGAACAAATTCTACGACCACTATGGACTTCCATTACAGTCGACTATGACAGTACACCAGTCTTATTCTTCTTCTTCTCTCTTGTTTAGGGAAATTGTTACGTTATCTTATGCAAGCCGGCAGAATGACATGGACAGCACAGTGAACTTGCACCCGAGAAAAAAAGTTGCACACCATGATGAGTGAGACAGACTTGCGTTACTGTACCGGTCCAGTACATGCAGGTGGTGAAGCTATTACTTTTCTATTACGGGTGGCACTGAGAATACTCTGTTACAAGGGCTACTGCTTAATTAATTTACCTTTCACCCTACAGTGCAAATGAGTACTAGAAAAGGAAAATGAAGAAGCTAACTAATTTGATTATCTATCACTTCACATGGGACGTATTTGATGACATATGAGATGACTTTAGGTGCTTTGCTTAATATTGAGTGAACAGTGATACACCCACACATGAATGACGTACTACAAGTAAACTAAAGTTATTAAGAGAGGTACGGAGTGTCCACCGTAATAACCAGATATATGCTGTGATTGCAAACGCAATACAAAGTACTGCTACTATTCATGGTAGTATTGGACACATTTACAATTTCTTTTCCTTGCCTTCCCTGCACTGGAACGGACGTGCGGGTGCGGTGGTACATGCTCTTCAAGGTAACACTTACTTCACCTGGCGACCATCTACTCTCTCTAGATACACATGTGCTATCTAAGACTCAGAGAATACCATGCTCCGGGCATCCATTCAGTCAAAGTATACGCACACATACAGTTTCTGTTTCACCCACCCAGGCTGCTGTCCTTCCACCCATCCTTGCTTCATCATTGACCCAGCCATGCACCATACCATATTCTTTCCTTCCCAGCCACCTCGGGGGCCAAGCAAACACATATCGTTCTTCTTTGCCAGCCATCATACAAGTTCGCGACCCACTTACTTACACCCTTCTTTCGCTTTTCGTTCATCCCATCCATCACGTTCGTCTAAGAACTTATTGGGATTCTTCTCACCAAAAACTTCACAGCTAAGTCGAAGTACATTTCGAGGAGGCTACTACCTGGTTGATTTGTAATTGTAATACACCCGTGCAGAAAGCACACTATGCAGTCTTGAATCTCAATAAGTAAGGAATATATAGCTTACCTGTTTCCGCCACCACCGTTTGAACCCCCACAGGACCGTCCGCCGGCTCTTGCACCGCCTCCTCCCCAGAGTCCTCCGAGTCCTCGCCCAACACAGCCACCTCCGCGCTGGCCCCGTCACCAGATGTTACACCTACGAAGTACATTTAAGAATGTTAGAATACACCACTCACTACTATATAATATTTGGTCTAGGAGAAATGTTAAAAAAACAGAATACAATGTAATAATTTGTGACTGTCTACTCCATAGTAAAAATGTCCCATTTTCCAGGGAAGGCTGTTGTCTTGCTGCACTTTTATGCACAACTGATGAATGCTTGCTTTTGATTTTTAACACGCACCACTTTTTCTCCTAACAGACAGAAGCTTGACTCCTAAGAACACGACCAGGATCAAGTTCAAACCAGGTGAGAGCGCGGCTCGACCACAAGAAATGTGTCCAATTTATCGTAAGCACTAACCACTTTTCCATTTTCAGTTAAATAGTTTTATGACAAAGTAGATTTTAATAAATGTGTTTACTTTTAATAAAGCTTTTAAACTTAAATAGACTCTGTGGTTTTTGTTCCTCCAGACTAGAGTGGATGAGCTAAAGGTTTTGGAATTTTTGCAAGCATGAGTGCCTCTGACACTTCTTGACTGTGCTGTGACTCCGTACTACTCTCTTGTCCTGCGTACGATAATCTAGAGATCATTGGGGATCTATAATCGGTGACTTCGGGAGCTGAATGACTCTGCCACACTATCTAGTCAGTAAGGAGACAGTGCATAGAGGTATTGCTGAATATAATGGGAGTCCAATGGAATTGCCAAATGTCCAATCTTAGTTAGCTACACAGACAGACTAATAAGAATAGTCTAGTAATACCACAGGGAGTCATATTCGAGGCAGGATAAGAATTTATATCCAGTCTACAAGAAGATCAAAGACGATTTAGAAAAAATCGAATGAGGAACGCTAGGAAAAAATAGGTACTGTTTATTAAAATGTAAACTTACTGGGGCCAGCAAAGGAGCCCTCGCCTGCCCGATCCTGGCCTGCATCCTCAGCACCCTCCTCCTGTGTCCTCTTGCCCTTGGGGGGAGCTGATGTACAACATGAAAGAAAGAAAAACCAGAAAACATGAATGAGATTTTTCAACCAAATCAAACATTTCAAAAGAACAATAACAAAATATTTTGGAAAAATAGCAAATAGATAGACAACTATTCCACGGGATCTATCTCATGTGGTATACTACGTTATTCGTATTGCCTGATTTGCGGAACGTTGACTTAGAAATTTCCTATGTAACTCAATAAACAGACTACTAAAGAGGTTTGCCTAGGCCTGGCACTGCAGGCAGCAGTGCGCAGCACGCGAAGTGACAGACAAAGTCCATCCTGCTTGCAGATCAGTGAATACTCAAACTATCAATCCACCCGCCACCACCGCCACTATTTCTTCTTATAGCCATGTGTCTAAAGGAAGGACTGGACTTCAGTCTGTTGGGGCTGATTTAGAAGTCCCTTGCGGAAGTTGCGGCTCATTTTCCTCCATTGTTGCGTGCCTTTTGTGACGCAGCGGCAGAACAAAAGACTCGCCATGGTGTTGGTGCGGCGTATATATTAAAAAAAAAAACATTATGGGCATATGGGCGATGCATCACGTTGTAAAGCCCTGCGCCATCAGGGGGCGTTCCGGCGCAAGGGAGGGCGTACCTGCGCAGGAACGAATCCTAAAAGTGGCTGAGGGAAATCGACAAGATGTCAATCAGTCACTCTTAGGACAATGATGCATGACTCAAACCCTGCGCGTTTGAAGCCGACGTACGGCTTGATGCAGCATTGGGGAGATAGGGTACCCCAGAGCATTGCTGGAGCTGCGCCATCGTTGGCACGCAACTCCAGCAATGCGCTGCCTTTACGGCACAGATGCGTAAGGCTTCTGTGACGTTTTGGGCCAATGGGTGGTGGTGGCATGGCACACAATTACTGCCGCATCCCTGCTACTTTGCAGGGATGCGCCGGTAATTGAAAATATGACCCTTACTGTCTAGCATTACGCAGTTCTTATCTTTACACTACACTCATACATAATTTCTCAGGCCAATGAAATGCTTCTGAACACAACATACAAAACAAAGAAGCATAGTAGCAAGCAAGGCTACTGAGAAGGAGAGCAGTGCACCTGAAATGCATAGAAGATTTTGAAATATAATTTACCTCAATGTAATCGGCAGCATTATTGCTCTTGGTAAAGAACAAAGATTTGCAAATAACAGAGCAGGATAAAACAGAGTAGTAAATGTACTACTACTACTACTCACCAAGCCCGGGGACCTCTACGCCGAGCGCGTCCAGCAAGTCCCGCTCCCGGTCCATGACATCGGTCCAGCGGTGGGTGGCCTGGTTATATGTGCGCCGGACCCCAGAGATCTTGTACATGGCCCGGCACACCTTCTCCCACCGCTTGCGACGCTCCCGGATGCCATAGCCAGTCGCGATCTTGCCGCCTCCCAGGATCGTCTTGGGGAGGCGGCGCTGGACGTGGAAGATCAGTGCCGCCACTTCCTCCGCGCTGAAGATCTCCCTCGGGACCACTTGCTCCCCCCTTAAACGCCCGCACGGGAGCCGGGCACGGGGTGCGGGACCCTTCCCCTTCTCAGGGTGCTTCCCGGCTCCCTTTACCATGGTCTGGGCAGAAATAGAGTTAAATGATAAACAAGAAATAGAATAGTGAAGAAGAAAAGAAAAGAGTTTAAAAAAGTAGTTTAAAAGTAACTAAAAGCTGCAGAAAACACAAAAATATAGAGCTAGAAAAATAGAGGGATAGATAATAAGTAAAATTAGATCAAAAAAACTTCAAACAAGCAAAGGATGGCAGAGATTGAGAGAGGATAGAGAAAGCATGCCCAGAACCATAGCAATGAATGAGAAACAAGATGGCCGCGCCCGTTCACGACCGCGTGGGTAAGTTCGCGCGAGATTTTCCTTGCGAGTACGCGCGAAATTGTACTAGCGAGCAGCACACTTTGCGAGATTACACATAGCGGACGGAAACGGAATTACGTCACGCCAACAAGATGGCCGCGCCCGTGTACGACCGATAGGGTAACTTGGCAAACGTATAGCTAGAAGCGCCTCGCGAACACAAAAGATCACGCGAACATACACGTCGCACAAAAAACAATTTTGTATTCGCACGTATTCGCGGCTTCCGAAATCGATCTCGCACGGATTCGAGCCCCAAAAAACGCGCGAAATTGCAGAAAAAAACGATTTTAGCTAAACTGAAAGCAATGAGCAGGTGCAAAAGTTCAAACTTAACATTAGTAACATTCAAGGTAGTGCTTCCTGAGGGGCCCCTCCAGAGTTTGCAACTATTCTATGACCCTGCTATGACCCAAACAGCAGGCTCATAGAATAGCTACAAGTAGACCATAAAGGTCCTGTGAAAAAAAATTTCACTGCAACAAAAAGCAAATTACAGATAAGGAAGGAAGCAGGTGCCAGCCAGACTGGAAGTTTCAAAATTACTGACACATTAATGACCCACAAATTAATTGATGGCAGTTGAAGAAGGGCAGGTGTGCTTGCTTTTTTCAACCACCATAATCTACAGTGATAAATAAACCTAATGGGTGGCAGTGAGGATGTACCAGAGGGTGGCATGGGTGTCCCAGAGGGTGGCAGTGGTGAAACAGAGGGTGCTGTGAACCTGTGATGATAAACCAGACGTAGAAACAACATAGTCGCGGCCGTTGCGAGCCGAAAAGTAAGTTCGCAATTGCGAACTTGTCCCAAAATCGGCGCGAACGCGCGCCAACACAAAAAACGGGAAAATCCGCAAATCCGCTAGAGTTCGCGGATCTTCGCGGATTGCGAATCCGTAAATCCGCAAGTTCGCGTACGCGAGATCCGCTAGATCCGCCCATGCTTACTTGCCATCAGTGCGGGGAAATTGGACACTGGAGAGACGAGTGTCCCTATTTACAAGATGATAATGCCCAAACACCTGATTTAATTCCACAGACGCAGAATGAAAAACAAAGAAAGACCCAGCAGCAGGTAAAAACGATCCAAGTGCCCAGAGCGCCAAAGCCTATTTTTAAAGGAAAATCACCACAGGGTGATGACGTAGAAATCTGGGGAGGCAATGAAAATAGAAATACAGCAACTTCGCAGTATTTACTGAATGACACTTTCTTCTGTGACGACCAGTACTGACGGGGCCTGAGAGGGGAGGACGAGGAGTGCGTACTTGGCGCTTCCTTGCCGGTAGACCAGTCGGGACCATACATTGAAGGAAAGGTTGATGGAAATGATGTCACCTTTCTGTTGGACACTGGTGCTACCCGTTCTATTGTGAGAACAGTGGACGTTCCAAACCTACCCCTCTCGGGAGAAGCAATCCAAGTAGTGGGTGTATCTAATCAACTGATTAGTACACCTGTTACCGAGCCCATGGAGATCTCAATTGGAAATTTCAAACAAATGCACAGATTTGTTGTCTGTGATACCAGTCCGGTAAACTTACTGGGACGTGATTTGCTGTGCAAAATGAATTGTACCATCTTTTGCACACCAAAGGGCGTCGAAATTCAAACTCCAGACGAAGACGGTATCTACAAGCTAATGTTAATTAGACCTGACTCAGAAATAAAACGACTGACTATACAGGACTTACCTGAAGAACTCCAGCAGACAGTGAAGCCAGAAGTATGGGACTTTACAGGAAAGGATGTGGGATTAATGAAAAACGTAGACCCCATACAAATAGCCATGAGAGAAAATGCAGTATATCCCAATACCAAGCCTTACAGAATGAGTGCAGAAGTAAGAGCAGGTGTTGCCATTGAAATACAGAAATTGCTAGAAGCAAACATCATACAGGAAGTAATGAGTAGCCCATGCAACTCACCCATTATGGGCATCAAAAAGCCTAATGGCAAGTACAGAGTAGTTCAGGACCTGAGAAAGGTAAACAAGATAGTGGTCCCTTGCTGCCCTATTGTCCCGAACCCAGCAGTGATTCTGTATCAGATCCCCTGGGATGCTGAATGGTTTACTGTGATAGACCTATGTCATGCATTCTTTTCGATTCCATTGCACCCAGACAGCAAATTTCTTTTCTCATTTGCTTTCAACAGTCACGTGTATGTCTGGAATAGGGTCCCCCAGGGGTACACAGAGAGCCCCTCTATCTTTAATCAGATCTTGAAAAAATGTCTTGAAACTTTAGTCTTACCTGGAAAGTCCGTTTTGGTCCAGTACATTGACGACCTATTGGTGGCATCTAAAAGTCATAAGGACTGCGTGGTTGACACCATTGCCCTACTAAATCACCTGAGTGAAAAGGGACATAAAGTGGCCCCTGAGAAATTACAGTTCTGTTTGAAATCAGTGAAGTATCTGGGACACCAGATAGAAAAAGGCATAAGAAAAGTTACCTCAGAAAGAGTTAGAATAATTCAAAATATGCAGTTACCCCGTACTCAGAAAGAAATCAGAATGTTCCTCGGAGTTGTAGGTTACTGCAGGCAATGGATTGTGGGATTCGCAGTCCTTGCAAAGCCCTTGATTCAGATGACAAAGAGAGGAGCGAAAGACCCAGTTGAATGGAATGACGAGAGCTTGACAGCTTTCACAAAATTACGAAATTGTCTGTGTACAGCTCCTGCTCTAGGGATGCCTGATTACTCCAAGGAGTTTGGCCTATTCTGTGACACTCGTGACAATTGTGCATTGTCAGTCCTAACTCAGGAACATGGCACGACCAGAAGGCCTGTGGCATATTTCTCTGCCACATTGGATCCAGTGGCTGCTGGATTACCGGGATGTCTGAAAGCAGTAGCTGCAACATGCACCAGTTTAGAACAGAGTGAGTCCATTATCATGGGACATCCTGTAACTGTGTATGTTCCACATGCAGTTGTGATTCTATTGACCCGAACAAAAACTCAGTATCTCACCCCTAGTCGGCTGACTAAATATGAGAGGATTCTCATGGGTGCTGCAAACATTGTCATCACCAGATGCAATATTTTAAACCCCGCCACTCTACTCCCTGAATCAATGGTAATGGAAGGTAAGGGAGATGATGAGCATGACTGTATTGATCTGACCGAGTTCAGTACTAAACCTCGCCCAGACATTAAAGAAACTCCTTTGCCTGTGCATGATGAGGAATGGTTTGTGGATAGTTCGTGCCTGAGGCATGAACTGGGGGGCCTAAGTGCTGCCTATGCTGTGGTCACTTTATACAAAATTGAGGAAGCAGCTTATTTATTTGGAGTAAAGTCTGCACAAGTAGCTGAATTGATCGCTCTGATTAGAGCTTGCAAATTGGGAAAAGACAAAAGAATAACAGTGTATACTGACAGCCAGTACTGTTATGAGGTGGTGCATGACTTTGGCCAGTTATGGCTACAAAGAGAATTCCTGACTTCATCAGGTACCCCCATTCGAAATGGAAAAGTGGTTCAAGACCTTTTAGAGGCAATCCAATTACCAAAGGAATTGGCAGTGGTCAAATGTGTTGCTCATAAGAAGGGCCTTGACCCTGTAACTTTGGGAAACGATTTTGCTGATCGGGTGGCAAAGCAATGCGCCATGGAACAGATGCGAATAAATCCGAAGCGGGGTGGGACTGGAAGCAGCTGCCAATTTAGGATGTTTGAAGAAGTGCCTACATGGGATGAAGTGAGAGAATGGCAGCATGTGACGCCCTGGGAGGAGAAAGAGAAGTGGAAGGAGGAAGGTTGTAAACCAAGACGTGAGGATGGTGTCATTGTGGGCCCGAATGGTATGCCTGTGTTACCCAGACAACTACTTGCCCCAATGGCCAGACTGATACATGAAGGATCACACATTGGTAGGGATGCCATGGTTCTGGTATTTCAACAGACTTGGTACAACAAGAAATTCAGGAAGGTAGCAGAGTCCCTTTGCCAGAGGTGCTTGCCATGCCAACAGTTCAACGCTGGCAAAAGAACCGTAGTTGAACTAATGAAAATTGGGAGATCAGGGGGTCCCTTTGTGAGAATACAAATTGATTTCATCACCATGCCACGATGTGAGGGAAAAAGATATGTCCTTGTCATTATCTGCCTATTTTCAAAGTGGGTGGAAGCTTACCCTGCCACCCAGTGTGACGCCATAACAGTAGCCAAGCTCCTACTAAAAGAGTTGATACCTAGGTTCGGGGTTCCAGTCTTTATTGACTCAGATAGAGGCACCCATTTTCAGAATGAAATTCTGGCCCAGCTTTGCCAAGCATTCGGGATCACACAAAAGCTGCACTGTGCATATCATCCAGAGGCTTCTGGAGTGGTAGAACAAATAAATGGCACCATAAAGAACAGATTGGCAAAAATATGTGATTCTACTGGCTTGAACTGGATAAATGCCTTGCCTCTTGTTCTGATGGGACTCAGAAGCATTCCAGATCGGAGAACAGGCCTGAGCCCCCATGAGATCTTGATGGGGAGAGTGATGAGACAAGCATGGGTACCAGGATACAAACTGTTAAGCATTTCTGATGATTTGGTACTTGAATACTGCAAGCAACTGGGTGACCAAGTGCGTTCTATTTCTCGCCAGATTGGGGCAGACGCCGTCGCCAACCCGACAACACCAGTTCACAAATTGGTTCCTGGTGACTGGGTTAAAATAAAGAAGCACACTCGTTCAAGTTGCCTTGCACCAAGGTGGGGAAAAAAGCGGCAAGTAATCCTGGTAACGACGACCGCTGTGAAGTGCGCCGGCGTTCCCAAGTGGATCCATGCCAGCCATACCCAGAAGGTGATACCCGACGAGGAGCCTGGAGCAGAAGGTCGTCCAGCTGAGGGGTCTGCAGATGTTGGTCCTGAAGTAGCTGACGACAGACGACCGAGCACCAGCCCAGCTGAGGGTCCCACAGACGTTGGCCTGGAGGTAGCTGATGACGTGCGGCCAAGCACCAGTACTGCTGAACATCCAACGGAGGCTGGTCCAGAAGTAGCTGATGACGAGCTGCCGGGAATCTGGCCAGAGGATTGGATACCCATAGTCGATCTCTCTGGAGATCCACTCAGAACAAGAGAGCGAATAAGAGAAGACAGAGAGTGGAATAGTGAGGTCGAGCAAGGCACAGGCGAAGACCCTCAGATCATTGAGATTCACATCAAGTCTGAGGACGAAGAAGGTCAGACAGGGACAGATCAGGTGATTGACACACCTCCACTGACTCCTGAAATCGAAAAGGGACAGACTAGACATAGTGTAATAGTTCGAGCAGAAGAAAATCAAGGGATCGAAGTGCTTGAACAGGATCAGTCAGAACTAGAAGAACGTGTTCAGGACACAGAATCAGAGACATTTGAAAGCCAAACGCAAATTCAACCTGAACAAGGCCAGCTTAGTGACCAGGCGGAAGAAATAGATACAAGACCTGGGACTAGTCAGACAGGTAGGGAAGAAACAGAAACAGAAGCGCCACCGACAAGTGAAAATAAAAGAGCATTAGAAGAAAGCCAAGTCACAGTGCCAGCTAAAAGACTAAAGAAAAAGAAACACCTTGAGCCAAGGTATGTTAAGAGACTGAAATTAAGAATAAAAACAGTCCAAGAGAAACTTGCAGATCTAAGGAGAAGTCCCCGAATTGCAGAAATACCTGAAGAAAGCTCCAAGAGAAGAAGTGAGCGAATAAAAAGACAAAACGAAAATTATCAGGACCCTTAGTGGACCTACTTAATATTGGAAAATTTTGAGGAACTTGATATCACTGACGAAAGTGACGGAGAACAGGTTGCTGAGTACTCGGAAGAAGAGGAAGACGAGCTCACCTGAGGTTGCACAGAGTAAGCTACCTGTGTAAACTTACAAAGAGGGGTTGAGAAACTTCTTCTGAGCCAAAATGTCTGAGTCAAGAACGAATGGAAGGCCTAGTTGCAGTTGTTGCAAAACATGCTGCAAAGTATGTGTATGTAGTATAGTTATAGTTATATTAGTTTGGATAGGACTAACAGTTTTCATTCCCTTTATGGTTAGTAAAAATACTAATATTTCCCCTACACAGATTACTGACACTGAAGAACTGACAACACGAAGTGTAGAAAGACGTGAGAAAGCACTCAGACAAACAAAACAAGACTTAGATGCATCAGATGAGGAAGGACTACACTACCACGGAGTTAGGAATCAGACACACTCAAATGTTTTCGCAAACTTGTTAGTGCATTATGTAGAGACTATGGAGATAGAGGATTGCTATGTCTGCATGAAGCTACCTACCTCTGTAGCTGAAGGCGTGACATACCATCACTTGCCCCTGACATACGGAATTTCCTGTAGTATTTTAGCAAGCTTATTTTACAAAAGAGGACCGTTACAGTACTATTACTCTAACAATGACGTGATCTTTTCTGAACTTCCCATTCATGGAAATCTGAATCCTGTACATACCAAAAGTGACGTAATACGTTATATGGGAGACTACTTTCTGACTATAGGAAATATAGACATAGCTGAAGCACATAGAGACAACTTGACCTGTTCATTGCATGAACAAGAAAAAATATTTTTAAACATGGCAGAGAAGAGAAGGGAGAGTTTCCAAAGAAAGGCAAATGACAAAGGGCAGAAAATGCCTAAATGGGCTGAGAACATGCAAAGCACCTCAACTGGCGGGGCGGGACCTGCTCTGTTGCTGGATTTCGAAAAGAAAGGGAAACTCTGTCTTCACCGCAAGAAGACTGATTATTATAATAACATTTTCATTGGTTCCAGTCAATGTGAGCACAATTACAAGGTAAATGGAGGTTGAGGATTCAAAAATGGGTCAGAGCCTGTGTTTCCTGGAATTTATTATATATGTGGAGACAAAGCTTATTTCAAATTGCCGGATCACTGGTATGGAAGCTGCTCTTTTGGCATTGTTTTACCGAAAATATACCATGTGAATGAAATTGCTGGAAGCAATGAAAACACTAATGGCTTAGTGCGTAGCAAAAGAGAAAGCGTAGGTGAAATAATGGGTAGTATTTTTAGTGCACTGATACCTGGAGTGGGAGTGGTTCTGAACACTCACAGAATTTGCAAATTGTCCACAGTAGTGGATGTGCTGTCTACTGACACAGCTCATGGATTTCTGCTGGTCAATACCGAAATGGTTGCGATCAGATCAATGGTTTTGCAGGACAGACTTGCTCTTGACACCTTATTAGCAAAAGAGGGCGGAGTCTGCCGGATGTTGAAGGCGCAACATTGTTGCACTTACATTCCGGACAAAAGCGTGCAGCTCAAAAGATATGTGAAAAACATTACAAATTTGGAAAGGGAACTCAAACCACTCGAGGTTGACAGTGCCTGGAGGAGACTAGTTGATGGTCTCTCAAATGTAGGTCACTGGTTTGCTAACTTAGGTAGAAGCTTATTGTTCAAAGTACTGATGCCAATTGGAATTATAGGTCTTATCCTATTTTTCATATTCGTCTGTTGCAAATGCCGAAGGCATACTAAGAAGTATCAGGTGAATGCAAGAGGAGTGAAACGGAATGCGGATGAGCTTGAATTGGAGGAAATGAATAATCAGATTTACAAAAGGGTGAAAAATTCTCACCCTACCAAAAATGAAAAGGAAAAACTGAATCGCATGTTGGAAGAGATAGAGTTGTACAAAGTATGAAAGAAAGTTGGCATCTGGTTCCATTTATGTGTGATGATAGTAAATATCATCAAAGAGGGGATTGATAGAGCAAGATTTCGCATCGCGACTTGCTCGATTGATGAACCTCGATTTTGTCATAACCTCATAACAAACGTACGTTATTATTAATATCTTTATTTCGGATATGCATGAAAGGTAGTGAAGCTTGCCTATGTGTTCTAATAATACGATTAATCCTCGTCCCTAAAATGGCCGCTGCTTGGCTTTTCGTTTCTGCGCATGCGTGAGGCATAGTCAGCTGACATGACGCAGTCAGAATTCAAGAGGGAAAAGGTGCGCATGCGTAATAGCAATAACGTGCTGAAGCTTTGGCTGCTGCTCCTGTGATATTATTCGTTGCACTTATTCACTAATGCATAGTATATTTTCATAATGATGAAACTAAAGTACGAACTTATAACATGTAATACATTCATTTATTTCTATGTATTAATTTGTTTTCGCTTACTTTTCATGTATCCTCGACACTGAGGGGTAACGGGGCTGGGGAGTCCATCTTGGAGGGTATTTCTGTGCAGAATCAGCCGTGGTGCGGTGACATTGAAACCAAGCCAAAGAAGGTTGATGCCAGAGCCAGCATGGGAACGTGCACCTTCACCCAGCCAAGGCATCATGATTGTATTCCATTTGTATCCAATTGTATTCTTTCCATTGTATTCTCTGCGACTTCTCGTGGGAACCCCAATCTTGCTAGGCGGCACCCTAGAATGCTAAGTAGGGCTTGTAATAGTCTGTTCTGATTGGTGTGTTAACCAAATCCTACCTTAGGACCAATCGAAATTGGGGATTCTGACACTTTGCAACATTTGGGGGGTGGTACCCTGTCCCAAAACAGTATATCTAGCCTAGGTTCACCTAGGGAAATTGTCCGACTTGTCTGAATAGCTGACCTGTCACTGACCCAACGCACTCAATAGGTGACCGAAGATACAGAGCGCTGCGGAGCACTCTGTCCGAAATTGACCATAGACTAAGGTTTTACTAAACCTTAAAAGTGCTGGCGGAGCACTTTGCCGGGGAGTTCGCTGACCCAATCGGGGTCCTGACTGATAGCTGCAGAGAGGGTGGAGCGCAGGCGTTGCTTCCAAACTGCGGGTGCTGGTCGTATCCTGGAGGTCCTGTCCTGATCCTAATCTGAGGGTTTCCTGTCCTGTCCTGGGTGTCCATTCTACACCTGCTGTCCATTGAGGGGTATCCTTCCTTGAGGGTTTCCTGTCCTTAACTGACCCGTGGCCAGGGTTTGGTTTTTCACACCAGTCTAGGTAAATATCGCTCTAAATCTCTTGAAACTGCACCTTTCTATTTTTCTGTCTTTGCTTTAATAAAGACATATCTTTGCATATGATAAGTTTTTCCATGCTTTTCCGCAACTCATTGCATCTCATGAAACGTATGCATTTATTTTCATAGCGTTTTCCAACCTCCACTCCCCCGTTATTTATGTCCTGCTCCCCCATAACAAAACAATTATAACAAACAAGCATGAGAACAGTCTGGAAGAATTATTATTATTTTTTTTTATAAACTTTTATTGACAGTGTACAGTGGAACACAGCTCAGTGCCTACAACCACATTTTGCCCGGCAGCGTTTAGATATCGTTAAGTGTCTTCAATCAATACATTCGTATAGACAGTGTAATTAAACACAGCAAGCCGCCTACAACCACTTCGGGCCGGCCGCGTATCATAAACAATAATGTTACAGCCATCCGTACAAACTGCTGTGGGACATCAACAATGAGAGTCAATAAGGTTTGTAATAAAGGAACTGCTCAGGGCATTTAGTCCCCGCACATCGCACATATCAGTCAACACAGTTTGGTATGCATAGCCTCAGTGGGATCTGGAAGAAATAAAGAAACGTCGGAGAGCATGGTCTGGGAGTGTACCCAACCGCTGAACAATGTCATAGATTTCCTCATTGTCATGAAACTTGTGGGTGATAATACATAACAGCTATACAGAATAAGCTCAACCTTCTGCCCTACGGGATCGGACCGGTGTTGCTGTGTACCACGCTGACTGGGCAATATGGGGCGCAACAGGCTGAAGCAACAGGGACAAAATGGCGTTGACCCCGTACAAGACGGACAGGACGGCAAAGATGGTACGCCATCGTCTGGTTGTGTCCCCCCACAATAGTGCCTGCTCAGGAGGACAAGTTGGATCTTATACTGCAGGAAGGGTGCGACTCCAGGAAAGCAATTGAGCTACAGATAGGGACCCTGACCACTGGCCTGAACCTGCTGAGGGCGGATCATGCGAAGACGGCGGACAAGGTGAAAGACCACGCGGTGACGCTAGCAGAGATACTACCAAGGCAGAAACAAACTGAAACTTATGTGAAGTTGCTACAAACGCAGGTGGCCACCTTAATGGAAAGCATAGAGGACGTGGAAGGGAGAGCAAGACGGAATAAGATCCGGGTGATTGGCCTGCCGGAGAAAAGTGAAGGGTCTGACGCGTCTGGCTATATGGAGCAGTGGTTCAGAGACCACATCACGGCGGAGGGACTCTCCAAACAATATTGTATAGAATGGCCACACAGACTACCCACCGGGAGGCCAAAGCCAGGTGTCCCACCGAGGCCCCTCATAGTGAAACTACTGAATTTCCGAGACCGGGACACTCTACTGCAAAAAGCTCGAGAGGCGGCGCAATCACATTTGAGAATACAAGAATCTCCTTGTACCCGGACTACACGATGCTAGTCCAAAGGCAGCGGTCCTCCTTTGTGGCGGTGAAGCGACGTCTATGGGACTTGATCATACGGTATGCGCTACTGTTCCTGGCACGCTTAAAAATATTGCATGAAAAGAAAACGTACTTCTTTGAAAGTCCTGGAGATGTTGAGGACTGGCTTGAGGTGATGGAATTAACCAACGCTGCAGTGATCGCCACACAAATGGAAGACAGGCAAAGATCCCATGATGGTGCCTCGACGAGCCGTAGGGGCGGTAGATCACGGCGGACTACTGCGAGTGTGCGAGTCAACTCACAGCAGATAAAACAGAATAAGAAGCAGGCGATCCTCGCTATGGCAACCTTCACGAACGCCCCACGAACAGATGCTAAGTCCTCTACGGAGGATGAGGCGTTGCAAGGATTGGACTCCGAGGGCGGTGTGGCCCTGTTCCCCTCTACCACACCGTAGATGATCACGGACCTGTTCGGCTGATGAACTTGTGCAAGTATTGTATGTGATTTTTAACTGCAAGCTGTGGTTTTGTCTGCTCCATCTTTAGAGATCACTAGATTCTTCACAGTAGGCAATCATTACTAGGGATCGGGTACCGTAGTTGCTTTAGACTGGTAGACCAAAGTACCACATAACCGCAATGGGAAGTGCAAGCGCCGCCCCCCATATGGCGAAGGCCCTTTACATGTTCTTTCTGTTTTTCTTATTTCACTGTTGTGTTCTGGTCTGGAATGGTTTGGAGGGATCACTGACTAAATATCGAGGGACAAAATATAGACTACCCAAAATATAGATTCCAAAATATCGACAGACAAAATATCGAATTCCTATCTACAAACAGGTAAGTACCAAAATATCGACCCCAAAATATCGTTTATATATATATATACATTATAAAAATATCGAATTTCTTAAAATTAATGTAAAATTAAAAAAATATTAAAAATAAATAGCTAAAATATACTTAAAAATACTTAAATTACCTTAAAATGATTAAATAACTAATTTAACTTATAAAAAAAAAATACAATCATATCTGTTAAAACATATATATATATATATTGACATAATATTAATAAAAAATACACAATATTATTACCGTAGGATAGCGGAGGTGTACAAATTACTATTCCCACTCCTGGAAGTGCAACAGTAGAGAAAGTGTTGGATAGCGTAGGGGTAAAAATTACTATTCCCACTCCAAAGAGTGCAACAGTAGGGAAAGCGTTGGATAGTGTAGGGGTAAAAATTACTTTTCCCACTCCAGAGAGTGCAACAGTAGGGAAAGCGTTGGATAGCGCAGGGCTAAAAATTACTATTCCCACTCCAGAGAGTGCAACAGTAGGGAAAGCGATGGATAGCGCAGGGGTAAAAATTACTATTCCCACTCCAGAGAGTGCAACAGTAGGGAAAGCGTTGGATAGCGTGGGGGTAACAATTACTATTCCCACTCCAGAGAGTGCAACAGTAGGGAAAGCGTTGGATAGCGTAGGGGTAAAAATGACTATTCCCATTCCAGAGAGTGCAACTGTAGGGAAAGCGTTGGATAGCGTAGGGGTAAAATTTACTATTCCCACTCCAGAGAGTGCAACAGTAGGGAAAGCGATGGATAGCGCAGGGGTAAAAATTACTATTCCCACTCCAGAGAGTGCAACAGTAGGGAAAGCATTGGCTAGCGCAGGCATAAAAATTACTATTCCCACTCCAGAGAGTTCAACAGTAGGGAAAGCGTTGGATAGCGTAGGGGTAAAATTTACTATTCCCACTCCAGAGAGTGCAACAGTAGGGAAAGCGTTGGATAGCGTAGGGGTAAAAATTACTATTCCCACTCCAGAGAGTGCAACAGTAGGGAAAGCGTTGGATAGCGTAGGGGTAAAAATTACTATTCCTACTCCAGAGAGTGCAACAGTAGGGAAAGCGTTGGATAGCATAGGGGTAAATTTTACTATTCCAACTCTAGTGAAAATAAATTAGTATAATTCACATAATTATCAATTAATCAATTAATAAAAATTAATTATCAATAAAAAATTAATTAATTATCAATTAAAAATTAATTAACAATTTGTTCAAAATAAATACCAATACATTAATTAACATATTTATTTAATTATAATTAAATTCCTTCCCACCCTATTCCCCTATAAACCTACAACCCGCTACAGAAAATAAATTAATATTATTCACATAATTATCAATTAATCAATTAATAAAAAGTAATCATTTAGGAATTAATTAATTACCAATTAAAAATTAATTAACAATTTAATCAAAATAAATACCAATTAAATAATTAACATATTTAATTAATTATAATTAAATTACTTCCCACACTATTCCCCTATAAACCCACAACCCGCTACAGAAAATACATTAATTTAATTCACATAATTATCAATCAATCAATTAATAAAAAATAATTATCAATTAAGAATTAATTAATTACCAATTAAAAATTAATTAACAATTTATTCTAAATAAATACCAATTCATTAATTAACATATTTAATTAATTATAATTAAATTACATCCCACCCTATTCCCCTATAAACCCACAACCCGCTGCAGAAAATAAATTAATTTAATTCACATAATTATCAATTAATCAATTAATAAAAAATAATTATCAATTAAGAATTAATTAATTAACAATTAAAATTAATTAACAATTTATTCTAAATAAATACCAATGAATTAATTAACATATTTAATTAATTATAATTATATTACTTCCCACCCTATTCCCCTATAAACCCACAACCCGCTACAGAAATAAATTACACAATAATTAAATAACATAAAATTAATTACTTAACATAAATCACAAAAATATATACACTTTTTACACATATACTAACATAAAAAAATTCGATATTATTAAAAATTCGATATTTTTAATAAACTATATTATGTACTTCGATATTTTCACTGTCTATATTTTTAAAATCAATATTACATTACTTCAAAACAATATTTTTGATGTCTATATTCTGTCCATTCGATATTTTGTCCATTCTATATTTTGGACTCGATATTTTGGTTTGTCTATATTTTGGAATCGATATTTTGACCATTTACCGTTTGGAGACCAAACCGTGTATTGGGAATGTTGGGGGGTGGGATGGTCACTTTTTTAATGTATGTACGGATACATTTGCTATATCGCGAACCATGTCAGCACTCACGTGGATTCAACGACCAAAACAATGCATGTGCTGGATAAATATACCGTAATAACCTGGAACATACGAGGTATGATCACAATACACAAAAGGCATAGGATACATACGCATTTGTTGCGCCGTAAAGCGCAGATAGTCTACTTACAAGAGTCACATATGGTGGAAAGTGAAGTGGTGAAACTTAGAAAGAAGTGGAGAGGTCAAATGTTCTCTACCTCTTACTCTAACTACGCACAGGGGTCCACGATCTGGGTGCGACATGAGGTACCATTTGTGGCACATGAACACAGGATTGATAAACGGGGTAGATATGTACTGGTGAGGGGGGCCTTGGATGGACAATTGGTGGTGTTGGTATCAGTTTATGCCCCTAACTTTGACCAAGACAAGTACTGGGACACGGTCAGCGGCGCATTGGCGGGATGGGACACATGCCCATGGATACTTGGGGGGGATTGTAATACAGTTATGGATGTGACCTTGGACAGATCACACCCGCCGTTACGTGGTGCGGGGGTGTTTAAACAGGCTGAGGCACTGGTAGGATGGGCCGCGGGGTGGGAATTGTGTGATGTATGGAGGATGCGTCATCCCGGACACAGGGAATATTCATTCTACTCAGTGGTACATGACCTGCATACTAGAATAGACAGGATTCTCTGCTCTAACGGCATAGCTATGCAGATACTCCACTCTACATACCTACCTAAGACTTTCTCCGATCACAACCCACAGGAGATTATTATTACATGGGGTAAGATACCCACCCCGGTCCCTACGTGGCGGCTATGGCCACAGTTATTGGAAGACCCTGTGTTACGTAATGACCTCTCACATACTATAGATTGCTATTTTACAGAAAACAGTAACACAGTGACGAATAGACTGGTGGAGTGGGACGCCTTTAAGGCGGTAATACGGGGCAAGGCGATAAGTGTGACGGTAGGCACGAGACAGGAACTCCATAGGTCCATAGTGGAAACAGAGGATAAAATGGGCAGGCTAGAGCAAATGGCTGTGACTGACGAACACCACAAAGGTCCGCTCCAAGAGGCGATAATTAAACACGCTGAACTCTTAGAATCCCTTAGAGTCATAGATTACCAGGCATATACCCGACGAGCGCATGTGGAGGCGGACAAAGCGGGAACTCTGCTGGCTAGACTGCTCCGGGACACCCCTCCCACAATGGTGATCAATGAAATCAGGAAGGAGGATGGAACAAGGGCCTCCACACAGGATGAGATTAATGAGACATTCAGGACGTACTACGCTTCACTATATAGTGTGCCAGTAGAAGTATCCACTGAACAAACGGAAGCCTTCCTGTCTTCGTTAACATATCCAGTGTTACCGCCTTCGGCTCAAAAAGACCTAGCAGGGCCCATAACATCACAAGAAATCAGAAGCGCTATGAAGGGGCTCCCCCATAATAAGACTCCTGGTATGGATGGGCTTCCCATCAAATTCTACGCTACGTATGCGGAGACACTGGTACCCCAATTAATGGACCTGTACAAAGTGGTCTCGGAGGAGGGTTCCCTACCTCTCACCACCGCACAGGCGATGGTGATATCATTACCAAAGCCTTGAAGAGGCCACACGGATATGGCCAATTACCGCCCATTATCGTTGCTACCCACCGAGTACAAAATACTGAGTAAGGTACTGGCCAATAGGTTACTGCCATACCTGTCGCAATTGGTACATATAGACCAGAGTGGGTTTCTGCCTGCGCGAAGTACTTCACTAAACATTAGGAAACTACATTATCTAATGACAGAAGCACCAAAGCGGTTCCACCATGCGAGTTGTATTTCTTTAGACCTCAGACAAGCGTTTGACTTGATAAACTGGGAATATATGTTTCAGACGCTACCTCACTTTGGGATACCGAAGGGATACATAGCATGGCTGCGGCTGCTGTGCAAGGCCCCGACAGTGCGTACGAGAACGGGTGGGCACATATCGGGTGACTATATGATACATAAAGGGACAAGATAGGGTTGTCCGCTATCGCCCCTGGTCTTCATATTGGCACTGGAACCCTTGGCAATAGCAATGAGACAGAACTTCCTGGGTCTGGGAATACCGATAGGACGTGCAAACCACCTCTTCTCGGCCTATGCAGACGATATTATTATATACTTGCGTGACCTTCGACAGCCCTTAACTCCAATTTGTGATCTGTACGGACGATTCGAAATTTTGTCTGGCCTTGAAGTGAATACCACAAAGTCGCATGCCTTTTTCTTCGTGGACCATGCTGAGGACACAAACATAGCATTCGGGGATACCTCCCTGCAGATAGCACCAACTACGTTTAAATACTTGGGCATTCAAATCTATAGAGCGCATGCAGATATGCTAGAAGGTAACCTTAATAGAACAATAAGGTCTTTACGGTCCAGTGTTGCCTTTTGGACTTCATTGCCACTATCCGTTATGGGGAGAGCCACAATAGCAAAAATGGTGGTCCTGTTACGTCTGCTGTATTATTTCTCTAACCTGCCGTTAATAGTGCCATTATCCACCTTCAAAACACTGAATACCCTGCTCACAGATCTTATCTGGGGCACGGGAAGGAGATATATAAGTTTGAAAAGACTCCAAGTGAGCACCCGTCTGGGGGGGTTGGGAGTCCCAGACCTCCGTGCTTATTATTACACCTGCCAATTACAGTGGTTATCATACTGGACGGCAGGGCGCAACCTCCAGAAAATAGGGTACACTGACACGGACATAAGCAATGGCGCTCTACACGCCCTATTACTGCCGGGACACAGACCTCCGAGAGACTTGCCCCCGCTGTTGCACACTGCGATTACGTGCTGGAAAGCGGTGCTGCGATACGCAAATACAGCCTCCACATACGCTGGCAATATCCCACTGCTGGGTATCCCATTAACTGCTGGCACCCTTACCAAACGCACACTAATGCCCTGGACCGAGGTAGGTATTACCACGGTAGGGGACCTATTCGGACATGAGACACTACTCGACCATGACACTTTCGTCTATAAGACGGGCGCCCCGGCACACCTATATTTAACGCACGCTGCATTGGTAATATATATTAAAAAGTACTGGGCACCACAGAGGACAGAACCTGAGAGCAACAAATTGGTTAAGATGGTACACTATATTGGGAGGGGAAGACATCTGGTCCGTTGGATATATATACTGGTATCAGTGCACATACACAGGTTTCCCTGGACACCTTGAAGGCCATATGGATAGGGGAGATAGGCAGAGACCTGACGGACAAGGAATGGACGGCAATACTTGAGCATCCCGGGAAAGTATCAAGGAACTCGAAATTTAAGTTCATCCAAACTATGGTGTTACATCGGGCTTATTTGACCCCGGGTAGGTTGGACAAAATGTTCACACAGACACAACACTCCTGCCCAAGATGTAAGACAGACGGGGCGGGCCTCATACACATGCTATGGACATGCCCAAAAATAATAGGATATTGGACTAAGATTAGGGAGATTACTGGGGAGGCAGCGCATCGTACGATCCAAACTACAGTGAAAGAATGTCTGTTAGGCCTGCACCAACATGTGTCCAAACACAAGGTACAATACCGATTCATAGATCTGGCAATCATATTAGCTATCAGGACCATTACTATGCGTTGGAAGTCGTGTAAATCCCCAGAGATGTCCAGCTGGCACGCGGAAATGTTGCGATGGGGATTTGCAGAGGGTGCAGCATTGCGTAGAGAGAAGACAAGGGGACTGCATAAGACGCTAATAGCAATGGAATGGGAGACTATGCTGGAAGAGCTAAAATCCGCTGATATCAGTATGGATGTTTAATTATGTTGTATGTAAACTGGTAATAAATGTTGCCTATGCCTTGCCACAAAAAGTAATATAGAGATGCTTTATGCTACAGCACAAACAATCAGGACATTGCTATGGTGCGCATGGTTCGGTACTATTAAAATACAAGAAACGTGACCAGAGTTGTTTGGGGAGGGGGGATCTTTCTTAGGGGGTGTTATATGGTTTCTTGTTCTCCAAGACGAATACATACTCCACACATGAACGATCTATGTAAATGACGAATGTACATGTAACACAACAAAGATATTCCTGGAGACTTTTGAATACTTCACAATTGTAAAGTGTAGGATAAATGTTATATGATCATGACGAAATATGACTATTCATGTTGGGCATGTTATTGAAGACTAAAACAAAACTAAACACTGTATGGATGTATATGGAAATTAAAAAATCAATAAATTATGTTTAAAAAAATAATTAAAATGTAAGGTGTGGCTCGAAGTAAATCACAGTGCATATGCACTTGTTTCAGCACCAGCTTTTCAGAGCTAACGATGGTGAGCACCGGTAGGACCCGGGTCAATTAAAGCTGGTTGTCTTGGGCTCATTAATACAACTATATCAAATAGTCAAACTTAAAAATGATATCAAAAAACCACAGAGCATTTTATTTTAGTAATATTAAGCATTGCGTATTATTAAAAAATACTGTAGATGATTTTGTTTTTCTTTTCTGTTCACGTTGTCGGGGTTTGTTTTCCGTTTTGCCAGCTGACATGGGCAGATATGCTGGAGTCATGTAAGGTGTGGCTGGAAATAAATCGCAGTGCGTATGCAGTTGTTTCGGCACCAGCATTTTTGAGCTAACAATGGTGAGCACCGGCAGGACCCAGCCCAATTAAAGCTGTGTCTGTTGGTGTGATTAATACAACTATACCAAACAGTCAAACTTAAAAATAATATTAAAAAAACACTAAACATTTTATTTTACTAGTATTAAGCATTGCGTGTTATTTACAAAATATGTGTTTTTTTAATATTTCTTTGTATTAAAACAAGGCATCAACAAAATACAGCAGTGCATATGATAGAAGAGGGTCGCTCACAAATGCAATATATAGTGCAAAAATATTGGCGATGGGGAGGAAAGGGAACACGGGTGAAGGACTGGACTATTTAAGGCCCAGCGGTGCCAGGGAACAACACCTAAAACCTTCGTGGGATACCTGTTCTGGCGCACTAAAGACAGAGACACGGGAGACTTCCTTCGGCGTCAAAGATCAGCGTTTATTACTGCAGGGATGCAAAAGTCATGGGAAGTACAACAGAGTGTAGGTTCCAAGAGTCTGCTTCAAATTGCATTTGTGTGTCGCTCTCTTTTATACAAGATCTTGTCATTGCACAATACGTAAGCAAAAGGTTACAGCTCAGTTCCCACAGTAAAATTCAAAAGGATCGCTTTCATGTATTCAGAACCCCAGAACATAATTATATTAACATCACCAGTTCCAACTGTAAAAGCACATCTTCCCATCATTAGGTACATTCCACTTGAGTTGTAAATGAGCAAGAGTAAAGAGACAAGAACAGCTGCTAGGAAGTCAGGCATACCTTACTGGGAAAGAGTGTGGGGGTAATATTGGAAACATGATCATAGGATCAAAGAGCTTGATCCCAGCACGTGCATGGCTGAAACAATAGGCCGGTACGGCAAGATTACCCTCAAGCTGAGCCATTTGCCTCTGCAGTGTCATTCCTCCGGTCATAAAGACGCATGAAAGGAATATGCGTCTTCCGTATGGCTTGGGAACTAACAGGTCACGATGCGGACACTTGCCTGTTCACTGACTACGTGAGGGCAAGAAACAAAATGGATGCCGTATCCGAAATGGAACCCAAGGGTCCAGATGTAGAAACACGTAAATGAGGCGAACCATGTCAGGTAGTGTAGTGAAAACGCGTACACTTACCGAACTTGCCATTTACGGTTCATAGATACCAAACTCGTCCATATTCGGCAATGCCCAAAACACTGTAACGATTTTCACGGAACCTCAGACGCTCCTTTTGCCCTCATGTAGGCAAGCACTACTCGAAATCAGAGTCGATCTCGATATTCATCAGATCATTCAGGTGTTGCTGGAACATTATTCTATCCAACAATGCCTCTCTGGAAACAGATGGCCTTCTTATACACGTTATAGCACAAAGGCCACATAAGGCAGGACCACACTGCACACAAAGACAACACATGAACAGAAATGTCATGACAACCCCCATAATCATCAGAATCTTCCAACCCCAAGTTGACATTAGACCCCAAAACCATCCTAGAAGCGTCCAATCTCCCTCGTCCACGTGTATGGACTCCGAGATTTTGTGCAACTGGGAGATGGCTTGATAAACCGTTGGAGCGTTATCAGGTATGAATATGCAGCAGCTCGAATGGATGACCTTACACACACCACCTCTATCCGCTAGAACAATGTCTAGAACCATACGGTTCTGTAACGTCATGAGCCTGTCCGCTTGAAGCTCTGCTGTCAGATTACCAAGGGCACTTGCAGTTATGTTAGCAGTTGACTCTACTACACGAGTTAACTGTCTCAGATTCCTGCTATTGACCATAGGGCCCCAAAACGGTAGGAAACCCTTGAAGAAGTCTCCTGCTTCTTGACCGGAAGTATCCTCTTTACTAATGACACCTCTCACAACTCTGGTTTTGTGATAGTCGGCGGCAACAGTGAAAGTCGGGGGCAAGAGATTTGCAATATAGCAGGTACCTGAGAAGTCGTGTGGTAACCACGTATATGCTCGGTCATAACATACAAAATAGGTACCCTTGGCAGTTAAGAAGACAGGGGAAGAGAGCATCGGTAGAAGGTAAGTATCCGCACAAGCGCTCTTCCCAAGCCGGGCTCTTGGATTTCGGCCATGACCTTGCAGACAAAAGTGGCCTAGGTGAGGTACAATCCAGATTGGAGATGAGCTTTTAAGCTGCCTATCACCCACTGATATACTATACTCAGCCTCACTAAGGTACTTGTAGGCCTGCACTTCCTCCTCTGGGATAAGTGAAGGATCAAAAATGTCTCTATTTAGATCAGCAATCGCTGTCGCCAAGGACTTAGGGTATGGGCCAGGACCAAAACTTGCTGAGCGTGGCTCTCGGTGGGGGTAGGAATCTAGTGCACTATGGAACATGATTTGGAATGCCCGAGCTGACCCTTGGGGACTGTACGGGAGAACCAAATATGGAATACCCCTGTCCATGGTAGGCGGCATTAGCCCACACACCCAACAGTTTGTAGTATTTACCACCAACTGATGCTGATGCAAAAGTTGCACAAAAGAATTGTTTGTAAATTCCGCACGTCTGACTTGCTCATGTTGGGGCAGTATGTGAAAAGAATGTGGAGAAACAGTAGAGACGAAATTGAGATCATGAGAAGGAGAGGTAGGTAAGGCAGAGGGCAGCAATGATTGAAAACAAAAGTATACTCCACCCACCAGCAGCATAGAAACAGTTAGGAACAACATGAAAACCTGTAGCAAGAAACATTTTGTACGCAACACCTTATCTAATGCAGATCTTTGCGCCGACATTTTCTCTCTTTCCGACAGCTTAGAAAATTCCATCCTCTAACGACCGTCCGCGACGTTCTTGACGCACTCCGTTCTGTGTAGCTATTATCAATTCCCAGGAGTTCCCGGAAATTGACAAAAGAAACCGACCTAGTGTCGATAACTGCTAAACAGAAGAAAGTACCCGCACTGCCCTACGGCCAACCCGGATGATAGGTTCTAGATAATTTGAACATTCAATTTACTATAAAGTTCTTGGCTGCACGGAAAAGGGAAAAAGGTACATCATATAAAATGTCCACAATATTCAGGGTAAATGTGGACTCCAAAAATAACAAACAATTATTTTATTAGTCTTTTGTGCGTGGGCGAAGAAAGTATCGGCTGCTCCCAGGGCGAGTCTGATCTTCAAACAGTGAATTGGATGGCAAATGAGTGTTCGATTGTTCAGACAATTGTTCAGCACTTGAAGTTTTCAAGGTTGATGGAAAGGAAATTGGTTGAGGGGAATCAACAAGGGTGTCAGATATGGGCTGAGCTTCGCTGAACGGGACAAAGCGTAGTGGAGCGTCGGTCTCGGACGAGGAAAAACCCTGTTTTATCCAAGTATCCGCCGGCAAAGGAAGCGGGACTTTCTTGGTGTGGGTGGCATGTACCCAATGCTTCCGTCCCTCCAGCCGAACCGCCGTCCTTGTTGCCAGTAGCACCTGGAAGGGTCCCACAAACCTCGGCTCAAGGTTTCGTTTTCGTCCGAAGTTACGGGTGAGGACTCAGTCCCCTGGTTGCAGCCGATGACCAGGACCCTCTGTTTGTGACGGCAGAGCCTCAAAGACCTGTTGATGAATCAAACTCAATTTAGCAGTCAGATCATGGAGATAATCAATCAGCATGGGATATTCAATTCTACCAAATTCTTTAGGCCTCGGGACTCCCCAAATATTAGCAGGACGGCCGAACACAATCTCATATGGGCTAAGCCCTACTCGAGAGTGCACAGTTGCCCTGGTCGATAAGAGAGCTAGAGGCAAAGCATCTGGCCATGATAAACCAGTTGTTGCCTGAATTTTTGCAAGTTTCAGTTTCAGGGTGCCATTGTATCCTTCCACCAAACCCGCTGACTGAGAATGATTAGCACTATGAAATTTCTGTACTATACCTAAACCACGACACACACTCTTCATCACACTTCCCACAAACTCACTTCCGTTGTCCGACCATACAATCCGAGGCATGCCGTATCTGGGGAAATACTCTTTGAGCAGAATTTTTGCTGTGGATAGGGCAGTATTATCCTTAAGGGGGCAAGCCTCAATCCATCTGGAGAACGCACATACTACAACCAAAACATACTTCAAATTGTTGCATCTCTCCATATGGATGAAGTCCAATTGGATAACTTCGAAAGGACATGTAGGAGGGGCAAAATGACCAGGTGGAGTGGGGGTGCCCTTGCCGGGATTATGCATCAAACATACCATGCAATTCTTAACCACTCTCTCTGCACATTTAGTAATCCCATCATTCTTCCATACAGGAGACAACAACTTGCATATGCACTTCGAGCTAATATGTGCTGTGCCATGGGCCATTGTAACAACAGCAAGCACGTATGCATCCGGTAACATCCATCTCTGTTTCTCTGACAAGTCAACCCAACATCCATTCTCGTCTAACTTTCCCGTGCTTTCTTTCCACTTAGTCTTTTCCATTTCAGTGGCCTCATTCTGTATTTCCTTCACACTCTCAACAGTGTCCTCACACATGCTAGTCTCTGCTGGCCGTCTTACTGAATTCGCAACGTACATTCGATTTGTCAGATCTCTAGCTGTCTCTTTAGCAGTTTCGTCGGCAAACGCATTACCATGACCAACATCATCTGTCACCTTTCGATGCGCACTGCATTTAATTATGGCCACTTGCTTAGGCAACGTGAGTGCATCTAAAAGGTCATTCACAAGCTGTCCATGCTGAATCTTCGTACCATGCGACGTAAAAAATCCTCTTTCTTTCCACAATCGCCCAAAACTATGCGCCACACCAAACGCATACTGGCTGTCGGTAAACACATTCACCCGTTTCCCTCTGGACAACACACACGCTCTCGTCAAGGCGATCAGCTCAGCAGCCTGAGCCGAATTCTGACCCAATCTTGCGGTTTCTACAACCGTACTCAATGTCACTACAGCATACGCGGTCGTCACATCACCATTCGGCAACTTAAAACAGGAACCATCGACATACAAAGTACCATCGGGATCTACCAATGGAGTATTTTTTAGGTCAATACGACCCTTTGTTTCCTCTTCAGTTCTTAGATAACAGTCATGCGGTACTACATCACTTGACTCCGTGTTGATCGGCAATAATGTTGCTGGATTCAACACATTACACCGTTTTATCCGTATGTGACTAGCCAGTAACGTCAGCTCATACCCAGACAACCTTGCGCTCGTCAAATGTTGAGTTTTCGTTCGGTTCAAGAGAGTGTGAACTGCATGCGGAACCATCACCGTAAGCATATTATCCATGACCAGACCTGCGGACTGTCGAATGGACGCCGCGGCTGCCGCTGTTGCTCTTAAACAACTCGGCAAAGCTCTAGCTACTGGGTCTAATGTCGAAGAAAAATATGCGCATGGGCGCTGTTTGTCACCAAATTGTTGCGCCAGAACACTCAACGCACAACCATCCCTCTCGTGAACGTACAGTGTAAACGGCTTACTGTAATCAGGAGTACCTAACACAGGAGCCGAACACAACGCATCACGTAATTCAGAAAAACCTTTTTGACACTCTTCAGTCCATGGCAAAGGAGTCGGAACATCCTTGCACGTGAGAGCTAACAATGGTTTCGCCAATAGTGAAAAATTTGGGATCCATTGTCTGCAGTATGACGTGATACCTAGAAAGGCACGTACATCTCTCTGAGTTTTTGGCACAGTCATTCGGGTAATCGCTGCAATTCTCTCTGGGGTCAACCTTCTCCCTTCTTTTGACAATAAGTGACCTAAGTAGGTTACTTCTTGGCAACAATATTGCAGCTTGGAAGGTGACACCTTGTGATGTAAGTCACATAAATGCCGCAACAACGATACTGTAGCAGTTCTACAAATATCTTCGGTATCAGCAGCTACCAACAGGTCGTCAACGTACTGAATCAAGGCTGCGCCTGCCGGTAATACGAATGAATCAAGTTGACTTTTGAGGGCTTGACTGTAGATAGACGGACTCTCACAATAGCCCTGTGGTGCACGTTTCAGTCTAAAACTGCGACCACCTAATGAGAATCCGAATAGGTCTCTGCTTTCCTCAGCAATCGGGATACTAAAGAAAGCATTCTTTAGGTCGATCACCGTGAACCAGGAGGCAGAAGCTGGAATCAGAGTTAGCAAAGTGGTGATATCAGGGACCACGGGAAATTGTGGAATCACGATTTTATTCACCTCTCTTAAATCGATTATGAAACGGTACACAGGAGGTTTAGATGGATCAGTGCGTTTTAAAATTGGTAGTACAGGACTATTACACACATTTCCTCGGGTTTCTTCAACTACATCCTTTTTGATCAGGTCGTGTACAATCGCTAATAGCGCCCGTTCTCCCTCAATGGAGATACGATACTGAGGTATACGTGGCAGTCGCACATTTGGTTTCAGCTTGATCATATAGGGTGAGATGTCCAAGAGACCCACGTCATTGGGACCTGTGGCCCATAGAGACGCAGGAAGGGAGCTCAATTCCGGTGGGAGTTTATCGATCGACAAGTACATAGGAGAGATTACTCTTCGACCTAATGTAAGCTCCACTCCTTCAGGGGAGCAGTACAATGTCGCATATAACCGTTTTAACAAATCCAAGCCCAAAAGATTCTCACCACAACCAGTAGATAGAATCAATGGAGCCTCCAACTCACAAGGACCAATAGTGAGGGGCAAAGGACTGGAGACAGGATTTCTAACCGGGGCGCCAGAGAATCCAACGGAAACATTTGTTAAGCCAGACAAAGGTGCGCCAGGGAGTTTCGAATGCATGATGGAACTTTTCGTTGCACCAGTGTCTAACAGAAAAGGCTCGACTACGCCAGATGTAGCAACTGCGACGTAAGGCCCGCTCTGATCAACCGGAACTGATACTACTCCCTCTCTTTGTCGGTGGCTGTCCTAGTAATGATCATTTGCAACAGTCTCATGTTCAACGTAGTAATCGTCCACATGATATTGTGTAGATCTAACTGACCCCGCATTTCGCTGGTCAAAACAATTATTAGTATCTGATGAATTCTGAGGGCGATCGTTCTGATTGTGAATGGTACCGCGGCCTCTACCTCGAGATGCCTGCTGAGGACCACCACGGCTTCCTCGTGATGACACACCATTCAGACGGTCACGCAAAGCGGGACAGTCGTATTTTATATGTCCCTCTCTTCTACAATATGCACATTGGTTATACCCAAGCATAGATCTAAAGTCAGAGGAGTCAGGACGTGACTGTATTCTGGAGGATTGTGATTGTGGTCTATATTGCTGTTGTAAATCAGTGTGATTTGAACGCGGAGGATACGCTTGCTGCAACAAAACCTTCGTTTTCAGCTCCTTCGTTTTCTTATCTACACGATCACTTTCTTCTTTTTCCCTATTCTCATAATATTGAGCCGTCGCTAATATCTGTGCCGTGGTTGAAACAGCCCATGCACTTTCTGAATTTTTCAATTTGTTGCATAGTTCTGGCAACAAATTCAACACGAATTTGTCAACAAACAACCGTTGGCCTCCCTCAGTGCCCATATCCTGACCACTATGATCGACAAATGCCTCTTCGAATCTAGTAAAGAAATCGGAGACACTCTCGTCCTTCTTCTGCTTACAAGCTGCTAATTTATCCCAGTTTACCCTCATCGCCGGCATAAGTGTTTTCATGAACGTAATTATTCTCTGGGGCAGATCCGAAATTACCTGCTCTGGCTTAGCCCCACCAACTTGTCGGCCATCAGCCGCTATTATTGCAGCCCAATCACCGCCTAACTCATTCGCATGATTTTCCTGACGAATTTTCGCCCAAACGGGCTGTGGTACAACATTACCGAACAGCATGTCGATGTCGGCAAGGTTCATAATAGTAGCATCTACTAATTGAGACAACTCCTTGTAGTAACCCGCCGGATTCTTGCGTGGATCAGGTAAGGACTGTTTGACTTGTAAGACTTCTGATCGCTTCCATGGGAGGTGTATCCAAACTCTTTGGAAATGCGGAGGGATCGGAGGGGCAGCACCAGGATCACCTGGCATCCATACTGGTGGAACCTCTCTCATAGGGTACTGACCAGGAGCCGCTTTCCAATTCTCAGAGTCGTCATCAACCGCCACTCGAGAATGCACTGTCGACCTATGGGCTAACAGTCGCTCTAAGGCACGTCGTACATCTCCACCTACAATCATACCGCTCAAAAATTGACTCTGAAGTTCAATCATATCGGGCGGTACGTTATCTAAATTGTTATTATACCATTCTTCCCTCAAAAAGTTACACATTTCTTCGAACACGAATCTCTGTGTAGGCTCATTAAACTGAGAAAACGTCTCGAAAACCATGCGTGGAGGGTAGTTGGCAGGATGTCTTATCCACCTATGTGCCATTGTCACTAACGTCTCTTTTTCCCTCCCACTAGGGATCTGACTCCGTCTTTGGGGAGTTTCAGAAGTATCGGATGGAAATAACTGACCAGAAAGCGGTGAATAAAGGGTAGCAACAGTGTTAGGGATACGATTACGAACAGAAGGAGAAAGGAGAGCAGGAGCCACAACGTTTGAAGTGAAGGCAGACACAGCAGAAGCAGGCAAGGTAGTCGGGGTGGCAGGGACAAGAGGCAGAGAGGGTACAGTCAAAGGAGCAGTAGGAATAGAGACAGGTGGTGCGACAAACGTGGGACCAACAACGGGCTGACCCGCAGCCGCCGGAACAACAGGAGGGACAACAGGAGGAACAACAGGGGGAACTACAGGGGCCGTAGCACCCTGTGCGTAAGGAGGTGGCGATTTCATCAAATACGCTAACAGGGGATCCTCCTTCGAATCCTCTTCTTTCTTATCCTGACTAGTTGGTAAAACCGGATAACATTTGTCTATCCTCATATGATGTAGTCTAGTGGAAACTTCTATTTCTTTTTCTTCTTTATCTCGCTGACATTGTTGTACAACTTGCATTATCGGAACGAAACCTTCTCTTCGATCCTTTTTAAGCTGTTTGATTTCTTTCTGCTTGGCCTCTTTACGCCATAACCGAAAAGAATCAAACATAGCTGGTCTAGCTTTCCTTTTGAATAATTTAGCTTCAAGATTATCTAAAATAGTAAGTTCAAAACTTCCATGCGGTGGCCAACTAAGGACACCATCTTTTTTCGTGTAACGGACCCAATATTTATTATAAATAATAGGACCCACACCATGTCGACTATAGAGCTCATATATCGGAGTTCCAACTGGAGGTTTCGGACACGAGTCCTCCAACCGGGAATCCTTGTTGCAACATTTAAAAAGACCAAGAAATCCACTATGGCTAGGCATCGTGCACACTAACCTAGTACCAAACTTCAAGGGTTACCGAAGCACTAATCCTTCGTGAAAACAAAACCCTCGGTTTTTGGCAATTGCAATTGTCAAAATAAAAACTAAGGACCAACAACTAAGAACCACAAATGCATTGGAACCATGCATACAACAAAGCTTAAAAAAGCTCGACAACAACTAAGGACTGGGAGCGACCCACAAATACTTAACTGAAAATACAATGGCGTCACCCGGAAGGCCCGTCTATCGTCTCGCTTGTACGAAAGGTCTACGCCAGGCGTCGAAAACAGGTCGACAGTCAGGGCATCAGTCCGCCGCAGCCGTCAGGAGGCGGGAATCTTCGCGGGAAAAAATCTTCGGACCACTTATTTCGACAACAGGATCGATGAAGCGGGGTACACCTTTTCCTCGGAGATTTCACACGAAGTTCCTCACAATCGTCAGGCTTTGGACCGGTACCGCCGATGTCGCCCCGCGTTGGGCGCCAACTGAAGGACTGGACTATTTAAGGCCCAGCGGTGCCAGGGAACAACACCTAAAACCTTCGTGGGATACCTGTTCTGGCGCACTAAAGACAGAGACACGGGAGACTTCCTTCGGCGTCAAAGATCAGTGTTTATTACTGCAGGGATGCAAAAGTCATGGGAAGTACAACAGAGTGTAGGTTCCAAGAGTCTGCTTCAAATTGCATTTGTGTGTCGCTCTCTTTTATACAAGATCTTGTCATTGCACAATACGTAAGCAAAAGGTTACAGCTCAGTTCCCACAGTAAAATTCAAAAGGATCGCTTTCATGTATTCAGAACCCCGGAACATAATTACATTAACATCACCAGTTCCAACTGTAAAAGCACATCTTCCCATCATTAGGTACATTCCACTTGAGTTGTAAATGAGCAAGAGTAAAGAGACAAGAACAGCTGCTAGGAAGTCAGGCATACCTTACTGGGAAAGAGTGTGGGGGTAATATTGGAAACATGATCATAGGATCAAAGAGCTTGATCCCAGCACGTGCATGGCTGAAACAATAGGCCGGTACGGCAAGATTACCCTCAAGCTGAGCCATTTGCCTCTGCAGTGTCATTCCTCCGGTCATAAAGACGCATGAAAGGAATATGCGTCTTCCGTATGGCTTGGGAACTAACAGGTCACGATGCGGACACTTGCCTGTTCACTGACTACGTGAGGGCAAGAAACAAAATGGATGCCGTATCCGAAATGGAACCCAAGGGTCCAGATGTAGAAACACGTAAATGAGGCGAACCATGTCAGGTAGTGTAGTGAAAACGCGTACACTTACCGAACTTGCCATTTACGGTTCATAGATACCAAACTCGTCCATATTCGGCAATGCCCAAAACACTGTAACGATTTTCACGGAACCTCACGGGGTACAAATGACATGTAGATTCATAGGCAAGGATCATGGGGAAAGAGGAGCGTCAAGTTCAACAATTGCAGGTGGTGTACAAATTTTCCCTCAATATTGGTTCCAAGGCCCCCAAATACTGTTCCATTTGCGAGGACTACCCCTAGCCAGGTAGACAGTTTTTTTCCCGGAACATACACCAATCCATACATTCTTTCCATCCTTCCATCATAGGTGGCCTTGCAGACCCCCACAGCTGTGCAATATTCCGCTTTGCAATCATGACCCCAAGAGTGACCCATCGAATTTGTGCAGCGTTTAAGTCTGTAGGCTCCCAAATATTTAATAAACATCTCCTAGCTTTCGGTAAGAGCTGCACACCCGTCACTTCCTGCATAACAGTATGTACCCTGTTCCAGTAATCCACCATATATCGACATTCCCATAGTATATGGAAAAGCGTTCCCACCTGACCACATCCACGCTTACACAAGCCATCTTCCGAGAACCCCATTATAATCAGACGTGGACCCTCTGCAAAATTTTTAATTGGATGAGTCACAATCTCGCCGGAATCGCGACTTCCTTAGGGGAAGAAACCGCGCGATTGCCAGTCTTCATCGTCTATTTCAACACCCTCCTGCGTCCACTTGTTCCTTAATTCCACCAATAGATCAGCTCTGTAATTTATCAATTTTTTATAAATAAGAGGGATGGTCCTTTCTGGTAGATGCCCATCTAGTATTCGGTCTTCTAACGGGGATGATTTTGGTATAATCTCCCCCTCGGGGGAAATCGACTTCAATGCATGCCGCACCTGCGCATATCGAAAATATTCCGTCTCATTCAACTCATATTCAGTCTGTAGTTCCACAAATGACTTCATTCTTCCCTTCGCCCAAACATCGCTCACAGTAGAAATCCCTAACAAGTCCCATCTGTCAAAACCTTTCGTGTTCCACAACCGGCCCAGCCTATCCGAACCAAATAAAGGGGTAGCCAGAGTCAAGCGGTTTTTCCATCCCAATGAACAGGTAACATCGTGCCATATACGTACTGCCACTCTAGTCGGTCCCGTTAAACTTTTCTCCACAGATCTAGTGTACAGCGCTCTGTTGTAATTACCACCAGGGAGCAGCCATCTATCCATTGCATAGCCCGGATCCGCATTTGACCCATAGGTTCCATGATTTATAGCTCCCAACTGAGACGCCCAGTAGTATCTTTTAATATCGGGGAGGGCAATTCCCCCGTCGTACCATGGGAGCGTCAGCTTAGCCAGCGCTATACGTGAACGACCGTCCCAAAGCAAACTACGCTGCAATCCCTCCACCTCCCGAAAGTAACTAGCTGGTACCACATCCAGAGTGTTTTGAAGGGCATAGAGGAACCGGGGCAAAGACATCATTTTAAACAGGGCCGCTCGTCCCAACAGCGACAGCGGGAGTTTCTTCCAGCCAGCCACGTCGCTTTTAAATCGGGCCAGCGGAGGAGGAAGAAGGTTCTTATCATATCGAATTGCAGAATCGAGTGAAATATAAATCCCAAGATATTTAAATCCGTCCCTAGCTCTCTGTATAGGACAATTACGAGGCAGGACTGGGACCTCGCCACACAACACGTAAAGATAGGACTTTGTCCAATTTATTTTCAATCCCGAGTTCCTACCATAAGAGGTTAAAACATCGCAGACTATGTTGAGCAAAGCATATTTTCCCCAGATATCCTCAAGCACTGCTTTGGCGTTAGTTGCCTCTAATTCAATCGTAATTATCAAATAAAGAGGCGGGCGCTGGTTATTGGAAAGCAGGAAACGGATTTATTCTTCGAAGGAAAGCGCGTCAGATCAGACAAGCAGGGTGTCGTCTCGAGGTGCTCCAACTGCATCTCTGTGGCCTGGCCTTTTATACATGGGTTTATTTCTTTTTATTACAGTGTAACACATTCCTGACGTTTCTTTGATGCATTATAAACCATCTTTGGAATCCCCGCTTCAGGCCCGTTCTCACACATATCAACAGTACTGTACCCCCACCCCCGGTCTCAGTAGGTGATTGCAAATACACGCAATCGGTCTGATCTCATGGGGTTGTGGCATTGATTAATTCCGGCTCCTTTGATGAGAGACGGAATCCTACTGTATGGGGCAATAAACTGTATCCACAGGGGTTGGTTATGGCCTGGGATCGGATCGAGCAGCCAGGTGCAGGGGAGGAGATTGTCGAAGGGCCTGTTCATGCGCAAGGGATGAAAGGGTATGTGGGCTCGGCACGGGAAGTGGCTCCGGGGCAGGGTCGCGCTGAGGATGCTTTTATGACTCTAGCATGTGTGCTTGGGGGCTGCCAGCACGTGGGGGATGATTGCGAGGTCGGGGAGACGTGTAGGCGATCGGCAATGTTACGAACTGGCCATAGTGTCTAAAATGGAAAATGGCTGCCGCTTACGCGCTCGCAAAGGCCTAAGTGGGACAAGATGGCGCCGGTAATGTTCACATCGTAATCTAATATTTAACAGTCCTTCCTTTGAACATGCCTAGTCATCTTGTCAATCTATGTCAATGTTCACCATATTCTATATCTCTTTGTCATACAATGCTTTCATGTTTTCAAATTTTGTGTCCAAAGTCTTAGGGCATATCGAGTACATAAAAAGAGAGCATAAGGGCGGTATGCATTGTATTCCTAAGCAGCAACCACATATTACAAAAACTGGCACCAATATTATTATCAACAGTTTCCAGCCCCAGTCTTTCAAAATGCTCCAAAACCAGCTTCCAAGTGTCCAATCTTCTTGTTCCCGATGGATCTCTGATGCCAGTCTATGAAGGTGTTCGATTGCCTTGTAGACGGAAGGTGAGTAGTCTGGGACAAAGGTGCAACAGCTGGCACCAATGATGTGGCATGCTCCTCCACGATCTGCCAGTACCACATCAAGCACAAGGCGGTTCTGCAAAGCCACAAGGCGGACCACCTGCAGTTCAGCTGTGTTGTTGGTGAGGATGCCAGCCGTGATGTTCAGAGCTGTTTCGACTGCTTGGGTCAGATGTCGGATGGCTCGACCGTTTGCCATTGGACCCCACAGAGGGATGAGTCCTTTAGGAACTGCGATGCGGTGGAGTCTGCTTGCTCTATGTCTTTCGAGCGTTTCTGTCTGTGATAGGCTGCTGGTGCCACGTACGTTGGAGGAAGGACAAAAGCGATGTAGCATGTGCCCCCCCCCAGCTTTTTGGGAGCCAGGTGTAAGCCTTTGTACGGCAGACAAAGTACATATTTGGTGATGCCACAAATGAAGGAGGGTCGATAGTGTTCAGAGTCCTTTTTATGGGGCAGGAGCTGTGGCCTACGATTTTCGTCCCATGGCCCTCAATGCAAACAAGGCCTGAGACGTTAACCACAGATAGGGCCACAGTCAGAGTTGCTGCAGTCCGCTTTCGTAGATATGAGAAGGTGGGTCGGGCTGGGTTGTTGAACACTTGCATTTCGATTCATTCTTTTTCCGGAATGTTCATTTGAAAGGTAGCGTTTGAGGTTAGAGGGCAAAAGGGAGCAGGGGTTTTTCCAGTTTTGTTCAGCCAGAACTCATTGTAGAACTGTGTCATTGTTCTGTCGGATGTGGCATTGTCTTTGTAGCTCTCTTGCAGGAGCATTAGCCAGGCAAGGCAGGACCCATGAACAGAGAAGGGTGAAGGGATAAAGGGAATGGAGTGTTCGGTTGCATGTGGTAGCAGCCCACAGATCCAACAGTTTGTGGTATTAGCAGCAAGGTTGTGTTGATGCAGCAGTTGTACAAAGGAGTTGTTCCAAAATTCTTTGCATCGTTCTCGGAGATGGGGCGATAGTGAGACAAGATAATGTTCTTTCTTGGTGGTGGGCTGCATAGTGGGTGAAATTGTCTGGTGAGCACGAGTGCTCTCTTCTATGATCCAGACTGTGGCCATCAGCAAGAGGCAGAGGAGGGATACGATGAAAAGTACAATTGTCTTTGTGCTATGCAGTTTGGCAGTCTTGGGGTCTTTACGGTGGGTCTTCGGTCGTCCGGGATCTTCCATCACCTTCAAGAGGCTCGGTGACTGGCAGGACCACATACTTTGGCGTCTCTCCTGGTAGCCTTTGTAGTGTTAGCTACCGCTCTGAGAGTTTTGACTTAGTTAGTGGTCTGCTTTGTCGAGGCACTCTCCTTTCGTCGCAAGTTGTACCCTTTCCTGGATGGCACAGTGGGATCGGAAAATTCTGCCAATTCGAGTGTCTCTGATTCTGGGTAACAACTCAGGGCTGGTCTGTCTATGTTCAGGAGTTCTTCTTGGGTGTCCACGTCTTCATTCGTTGCCAGTGTTGGGGGTTTTCTCTTGCAGTGATGTGCATGCAGCCAATTCTTCTTCCCTTCCACTCGAAGTGCAGTTCGGGTGGTGATCAAGACTTGCCAGGGGCACGTCCACCTGGGTTCCAGACTCTTCGATCTTTGAAAGTTCTTTATCAGGATGTAGTCCCCAGGTTTGATGTCGTGTCCGGGGCCCCTGGATGCGTCCGGTATGGCTTGCTGCACCTGTTGGTGGATAACAGTTAGTTCTTTGGTAAGGTTATGCAAGTAATCAGACATTAGGATGTCCGGGACATCGTGGATGGAGGTAGGCTTCGGCGCGGCCCAAATGTTCATTGGCCGGCCAAAGACAACCTCGTACGGAGTCAAGTGGTGTCTGGTTGGGGTGGAACGCATTGATAGCAATGCCAGTGGGAGGGCGTCAGGCCATTTCAGTCCTGTGGTGGCAACTATCTTTGCTAGCTTCAGTTTTAGTGTGGCGTTGTGCCTTTCTACCAGGCCTGCAGATTGGCGGTGGAAAACTGCGTGGAACTTTTGTCTTACTCCCAACCCTTTCAATATGAGTTGGATAACTTTGGCTACAAAGTGGGGGCCATTGTCGCTCCATAAAATTCAGCAAAGGCCGTAGCGTGGGAAAAACTCTTTTAACAACACCTTTGCAGTAGTGGTGGCGATGTTGTCGCGGGTGGGGTAAGCTTCTACCCATTTGCTGAATGCACATACAATAACTCGGGCGTATTTTAGACCATGGCACCTTTCTAACTGTATATAATCCGTTTGGAGGACTTCAAACGGATGGTCAGGGACTCCAAATCCTCCCCGTGGTACTACTGTCCCTTTCCCTGGATTGTGTTGTAGGCATACCATGCATTGCTGAACTAGGCGTTTCGCTGAATCTGCTATCCTGTCATTATGCCATACTCTAGTGATTAGTTCGGTCATGGGGGCGGAACCTATGTGTGGCGGTAAGTGTGCCATGGTCAATATGGGGATCAAATATGCATTGGGTAACAGCCATTTGTCTTTGTCCTTCATCCTCCAACAGCCTTCATCGTCTTTTAGTCCCACCGAGCCCATTCAGTCAGTTTGTGTGGTGTACTCGTCAGTTGGATATCCCTAATAGTGGTCCTAGCATCTGTCCATTTCTCTGCTTGTGACCTGGTTACATACATTCGTGTCGTTGTTCTGTTTTCAGCTGTGGCTCGGGCAGTAACGTCAGCTAGTGCGTTTCCCTGTCCTATAATGTCCTTTACATTCTTATGTCCTTGCCATTTGATTACTGCTAGCTGCTTGGCGAGGAGGACTGCTTCGGTCAAGGCAGAGACTAGATCTCCATGTAAGATCGGTGTGCCATGTGAGGTCAGGAATCCTCTTTCCTTCCAAAGAAGTCCGAAGTGATGAACTACCCCAAAGGCATACTGGCTGTCCGTGTAAATGTTTACTGTCGTCCCTGCTGCTAAGATACATGCTCGTGTGAGGGCAATCAGTTTTGCCGCCTGTGCGGATCGATGGGAAATTCGGACTGTTTCAATAATGGTTCGGGCTGTGGTGACAGCATATGCGGCGGAGGTGTGCCATCGGGGAGTTTGATGCATGAGCCATCTACCCATAATTCTCCATCAGGTTCTGGGAAAGCAGTGTCTCGGAGGTCTACTCTACTCTTTGTCTGTTCGTCGGTGAGGGTCACACAGTCATGTAGGGGAGTTACATTAGGGTAATTTTCAGGCAGTGGTAACAATGTAGCTGGGTCCAGAGTGGTGCATCGTTTCAGAGTGATGTGTGGTGCTAATAGGGTCAACTCGTATCCAGTCAATCGTGCACTAGTCAGGTGCTGGGTCTTGGTTTGGTTCAGGAGGGTGTCAACAGCATGGGGTACTAACACTGTAAGGGGGTTGGAAAGCACAATTCCTTCACTCTGTCATATCGAGACTGCTGCGGCTGCAACAGCTCATAGGCAAGCTGGTAATGCTCTGGCTACGGGCTCAAGAGTGGCTGAGAAATAGGCGCAAGGGCGCTGTTTGGGGCCAATCGATTGGGTCTAGACAGAAAATGCACATCCCTCTCTTTCGTGTGTGAAAAGGGAGAATGGTTTGGAGTAGTCTGGGGTTCCTAGAACGGGTGCCGAACAAAGGGCGTCTCGTAATTCTTTGAACGCGGTCTGGCATTCGGGGGTCCAAGGGAGGGGAAAGGGAACATCTTTGGCTAGAAGGAAAAGTAGGGGCTTAACAACGAGACTGAAGTTCGGCAACCACTGTCGGCAGAATGAGGTGAGGCCTACCAGGGAGCGGACTTGCTTCTGGCTCTTAAGGACGGGAGTATCTAGGATAGTCTGGATTCTGTCAGGTGTGAGTTTCCTTCCTTCCTTTGATAAGAGGTGTCCTATGTAGATTACTTGGGATTTACAAAACTGCAACTTCTTTCGGGAAACTTTGTGACCCTTCTCTGCAAGGAAGTGTAGGAGCTGGATGGTGGCTGTGACTGCAAGTGGAGTGGTGTCGGCTGCTAAAAGGATATCATCGACATACTGTATTAACACCACTCCGTCCGATAACTGAACTGCGTCTAACTGTCTCTTGAGTGCCTGGCTATAGATACTCGGGCTTTCGGTGTACCCCTGGGGTGCTCGACAGAATCTATACGAGCGGGATCTTAGGGTAACTCCGAAGAGGCAGCGGCTGTCTGGGTGAATGGGTATGGAGAAGAAGGCATTTTTGAGGTCGATGACAGTGAAGGTGGTGGCAGTGGACGGGATCAGGGTCAGGATGGTGGTGATGTCAGAAACTAGAAGGTACTGTGTGTGGCACAACTATCTTGTTGACCTCTCGTAGTTCGATAATGGCAGTCCTATGCATAGTCGTATGCGTTGTCGTAGTCAGACGGCTGGTACTGGTTTTGTCGGGGACGGTCAAATGTATTCATTCTACCTGGTCTTTCGTCACTAGTGTCGTTTGTGTACCCTCGTCCACGTCCTCTATTTCTCAATCCATTCGCTAGCTCTCTTTTCTCTTTGTTCATATTCATTTCTAACAGGACCGGACATTGAGACTTCCAATGCCCGTACTCTTTACAAAAAGCACATTGGTTCTCGCCTAAGTCTCTACATCCAGCGTAGGGTGCGAGTGCATTGCTTCGGGGTGGTGGAGTTCTAGGGGTATTCTGTTGATAACATCCCTTATACTGTTCTTTCCCTATACTCACGCCTTGTAATTGGGCTATCATAACCCGTTCTTTTAAATCTTTCTTTTTCCTTTCGGAAGCTCTATCGCTTTCGTTCTTCTGGTGCTCGTAATACTGACCCATCTGGAGGATGGCCGCGGGCTTTGAGGCAGCCCAACTGCTTTCACTAGTTTGCAATTTTTGCGAAACTTCTGGTAACAAACCTTTAACATAATTCTGCATGAACAAGTGATGTCCGGTTGCAGTGGTCATGTCCTGTCCACTGTAATCGGAAAACACCGTTTCGAACCGGGAAAAGTATTCGGAAACATCTTCTTGGGGTTTTTGGTGGCAAGCTGTCACTATAGACCAGTCTACCTTCTTCTCGGGGATTAGAGTCTTTACCTTTTGTACGATTTTATCTGGAAGGTCTAATATTGCTTTTAGGGGTTGCTGTCCAGGGTTTCGTTGTTTATCTAGACTGTCAAGTTGTTCCCAGATATGCCCGAACAGATCGGTGTGGCTGACTTTGCGGATTTGCTTCCACACGTCAGCTGGCAGACATAGCCCAAAGAACAAGTCAATGTCGGTAAGGGTCATGATCGTTGATCCCAAGGCGGTACCTAATTCCGTATAGAACGCGGTGGTATTCTTTCGCAAATCCGGCAATGATTTGCGGAACGTCAGGATGTCTTGTCTATCCCAAGGCTGATATACCCAGTTGAATACTACTCTTCCTTTTGCGTCCTGGTGATTTATGTAATCGTGAGTTCCTTGTCCTCTAGGGGGAACCCAATAGGGGGCAGCTTCTTTTATGGGCATCATGTTGTCGAATCTTTCTATCAGGGGTTCAGTTATCACAGGCGTGACGTTCTTAACTATTCGTCCCTGTTCTATGAGGTGGCGGAAGACTTCTAAAGTGTAGGAGAAGAGTTCGGTTACATTACATTCACTCTCGTCCCCTGTGTCCACCTTCCTATATAGAGCCATGAGTCGGTCAGGCCCTGTTTCCTTATATTTCTCTTCATACGCTGTGAGGGTGTGATAACAAAAACGCACGACGAAATGTCGTTTGTAATTGCCAGCATATGAGCTACACGTGTCTGTGATATGCTCTTCGGTTTCCTTCCTATCGACTAAGGTCTTAACTACTCTGTCGATGCCGGCCCGCTCAGTTGTGCTCAAACGGGGAATTCTCGCCGGTTCCTTTTCTTGTGTTTCAATCCTTTCTGAGGTGTCTTTTGTCGGGGTGTGTAGTACGAGAGGCTCGGTCGGCGTGGAGGCAGTGAGCACCGAGGCTCTGGCACTACCTTCAGTTAAGTTCTGGGGTCCTTGGGGCTGTACTAAGGGATGGGTAGGGGCATAAGGAGGAGGCATGTAGATGATTGTGGGACCTAAGAGTAAATCATCGTCCGTCCTTTGATTTGATGGTAGCTCAGGGTAAAGCGCTGAGGATGTTCTAACAGGGCATTGGCCTGAGGTTTCTGATTCTCGTTCTCTCTTTGCATTCTCTCTTTCCTTCACTTCCTCTTCCAACTTTTTACCAGCTAAGTGAGCTGCTTTTCGTACTTCTTTCTCACTTTTTGCTTCGTCTCTCTTTTTACGTTGCGTTGCTTCTTTGCGCCACATGCCGAGACTATCAAGCATGGTTGGCGTGGTTCTATTTTTGCGAAGGGCTATTTCTAGCGCTTCAATTTTTGTGAGGTCAAAAGATCCTATCAGTGGCCACTGACTTTCTCGATCTTTTTTAGTATTCTTATGCCATAGTTTACTGTAAGCTACGGCGACTAGTCCATATCTAACATACATATCCTTATTAGGGGTTCCTTCCAGTGGAGCTGGATGATCTACCTCTAATAAACGGTCCGGGTTGAACCAATTTCCAATCAGTGGGGAGAAGATAGGCATGACGTATATCGGACAAGTGAAGATCTCAAATAATGTTGGACAAAAGTCCGCACTACCTATCCTTCACTACCTGCAAAGACTAGACAGAATATTCCTATTCTTCGTTGTTTGCAAACAGAGAATATCTCAAGAGAACCAATATGTCGAGTAGCAACGAAGGCTAGACGAACCAATAAATATAAGTAACCAAATGCGTCGAGTAGCAACGAAGGCTAAACGAACCAAAAAATATAAGTAATACTAGTATTATCCAAACAATCAATCAATCTAAACAGTCGTGCTGCACGACCTTACCCGGACCGTACGGACTGTTTCTCGTCTTCCACTTCCAGCGCCCGATCGACCTCTATTCTCCGTTGTTGCCGCGGCACTCCTGTGGGATCCCAGTCAGGACCATAGATCACTCGAGAGAGGTCCGTTCAGAACCAGTGAAGGTCAGATGATCGGCTGCAAGACAAGGGTCCATCGGGCAGGAGCTCTTTCCCGATCGTTGAGGTCGTTCACTCCGTCGTTAGGACCTCTCTCACTGGACCCACGTGTCGCTGATGGGCCCCGCGTTGGGACGCCAATTGTTGAACAAAGCAGATTTTCCCCAGATATCCTCAAGCACTGCTTTGGCGTTAGTCGCCTCTAATTCAATCGTAATTATCAAATAAAGAGGCGGGCGCTGGTTATTGGAAAGCAGGAAACGGATTTATTCTTCGAAGGAAAGCGCGTCAGATCAGACAAGCAGGGTGTCGTCTCGAGGTGCTCCAACTGCATCTCTGTGGCCTGGCCTTTTATACATGGGTTTATTTCTTTATTACAGTGTAACACATTCCTGACGTTTCTTTGATGCATTATAAACCATCTTTGGAATCCCCGCTTCAGGCCCGTTCCCACAAATATCAACAGTACTGTACCCCCACCCCCGGTCTCAGTAGGTGATTGCAAATACACGCAATCGGTCGGATCTCATGGGGTTGTGGCATTGATTAATTCCGGCTCCTTTGATGAGAGGCGGAATAGTACTGTATGGGGCAATAAACTGTATCCATAGGGGTTGGTTATGGCCTGGGATCGGATCGAGCAGCCAGGTGCAGGGGAGGAGATTGTCGAAGGGCCTGTTCGTGCGCAAGGGATGAAAGGGTATGTGGGCTCGGCAAGGGAAGTGGCTCCGGGGCAGGGTCGCGCTGAGGATGCTTTTATGACTCTAGCATGTGTGCTTGGGGGCTGCCAGCGCGTGGGGGATGATTGCGAGGTCGGGGAGACGTGCAGGCGATCGGCAATGTTACGAACTGGCCATAGTGTCTAAAATGGCTGCCGCTTACGCGCTCGCAAAGGCCTAAGCGGGACAAGATGGCGCCGGTAATGTTCACATCGTAATCTAATATCTAACAACTACGGTAAGGGACTTCTTGGGCGAAGTCAGATGAAGTAATATGTCGTCGGCATATAAAGATATCCGATCTTCAAACTGCGGGGACCAACGGATACCCCTTATCGAGGGCTCCCAACGGATCCAGGCCGCCAGGGGCTCTAGAGCCAGCGAGAACATAAGGGGGGATAGCGGACATCCCTGTCTACTGCCACGCCCAAGACAAAATGGCACCGAGACCCGATTGTTCACAACAACTTGGGCCAGAGGTTCGGTATACAGGAGCCGCACCCAGCTAACAAACTCAGGACCAAAACCGAATTTAGCTAAACCAGCCCACAAATATGGCCACTCCACCGTATCGAAAGCCATCGTAGCGTCAAGTGACGCTAGTAGGGCCGGTTCTCGTAAGGTATGTGCTCTAGCAAGAACTAAAGCTGTGTTCCGATGGGGAATAAAGCCAGACTGATCAGGATGTACCAGTTCACTAATAACCTTGATCAACCTATTGGACAACACTTTAGCCAATATCTTAGGTTCCGAATTAAGCAAGGAATCGGCCTGTACGAGGCACAACAAGATTTCGGCTTCCCATCCTTGGGTATAACTACTATCGAGGCCATTCTCTGATGTCGGGGTAGGACCCCATTCTCTCGAGCTTCCAAAAACATATCTCTCAGATACGGGGCAATCCTGTCCGGCCGAAGCTTATACAACTCAATCGGAAGACCATTGGGACGCATTGCTTTCCCAGAATTCAGGGAGCGCACCGCCAAAGCAATCTCATCCACCGTAAGCTTACTATCCATGAAATCGCGGTCCTCCTCAGCCAAACAGAGAAGCTGAATATCCCTCAGCAATTGGCACGAGTCTGCCTCCGGTCTATCCGAGACAGAGGTATACACATTACAGAAGTAATCCGCAAAACCATCCACTATCCCTTGTGGATCAGTTATACGATCACCCCCCGCATTCTCAATCTCAGGAACTACCCGATTTGCACCATCCCTCCTTTCTAGCCAAGCAATCAGCTTACCAGCTTTATCACCTACATCATATAAACGCCCCAGTTGTTCTCGACTCAGGGCCTTCGCACTATCAGTGACCAACGCCCTGTACTCAAGCTGTTTAATTTGCAAGGCATGTAGTTTAGCACGGGTAGTCCCCTGCTCCAGTTCCAATTCAATATTAGCTATGTCCGATTCAACCCCCACCACCTCTTCCTCTGTCTGTTTTTTAACTCCCGAAATCAGGGACAAGGCTTGACCTCGAATCACTGGTTTGAAGGCCTCCCACAACGAGACCGACGAAGAAACCGAACCCTCATTGTCTTGAAAATAGTGTTCCAACGCTTTCAAAAGTTCCTTGCGAACCTTAGGATTACGCAAATACCAAGGATTTATAGGGGCGATCCTACCACCATTACCCAGGGTCATTTCAAATCAGATCCAGAGCGGCGAGTGATCCGAAATTCCTCTAGCAAGATTTTTCACCTCAACAATATACGACGCCTGGGCAGCCGGTACTAAACTATAATCAATGCGTGAGAGACTACCATGAGCACCGGAGTGGAAAGTATACTGTCACTCATTAGGATGGAACAATCTCCAGCTATCTATCAAGCCCAAAGCCTCTAGAAAATCAGGAAGCCATCTATGTGCCCATCCCGTGTCACGGGGCGGGGATCTGTCCATGGTGCCAGAGACTACAGCATTGAAATCCCCACCCAGAATCAGTAACCCTCTTGGGAGATCTAAAACAAGCTTCCCCAGTTCAGCATAAGTAGTGGTTTGTAGACCCGGGGGGACATAAATCGAAACAAGGGAGAGAGTGTATCCCTCCCAACGTCCTTATACTGCTACATATCGACGCCTATCATCTGCGGTGACGGAGTCAACTACAAACGGAAGAGATTTTCTAAGGAGGATCCCAACTCCCCTCGACCCCGAAGTAAATCCGGCATGTGCCACCAGATGGTAGCCCTTTCTATGCATCACATTACAAGCATTTCCTGCCAAATGAGTCTCCTGAAGTAGAACTACATCCGGAGAGTGCCTTTTGAGGAATTGTAGAACCACACTGCGTTTAATTTTATCCCCCAGCCCATTCACATTCCAACTCAATACTCGCAGCCCCCTACCCCCCATCAAAAAACATAAAAAAAGCCCAACCCTCTTCCAGTCCTCGCACCATCATGAAGCAATTCTGATATACAATGCCTTGGAAAAACACAAAAAACACAAAAACAAAGCAAAAGAACAACATTCCCCCCCATCCTCCCGGTAAACTAACAGTTACGCCACCCCCCACCCTGCACCCCTGCTCACGACTATCCAGCCACCCCAACTCGCAGTGTGCCTGTCGCCCCAACATCTAAACTACACTACAAAAAAGGTAAATATGAGGAGGAAAGCGACCCACGGACAACCCGTTAACCCGCCTAAATTACTGTGGCAGAACATGATATTATAAAAAGTAGAACCATAGTCCGTTTCCCAATTTTCAGAGTTCTCACGGCAACAGTACTTATTCTTGTTCCTGCGCACCCCCCCCCCCCTTCATCTCCACTCTGTCTGCAAGGATCCTCTTGGGCAACTAGCGTGTCCAACCAGTCCGCCGCGATTTCGGGCTTATCAAAAAAATAGACCTTCTCGCCATGTTCAATTCTCAACTTGGCAGGGTACATCATAGCGTATTTGAGCCCCTTATTGCAAAGCTTCCGTTTAACCCCCATGAAGCTTATTCTCTGCTTCTGGACTGCTTGTGTGAAGTCCGGAAAAAACTGCTGGATGAGTTTTCGTATTGCAAAGGGCCTTTAGATCTAGAAGCCTGGAGGATCGCATCTCTGTCCCTGAAATTAAATATTTTCGCTATCAAAGGTCGAGGTGGCACACCAACACGAGGCCTACCTCCGGGAACCCTGTGCGCTCTTTCAACAGTGAAAACATTTCCAAGACCCTTGGGCAGAAGATGCTTAGTACCAACTCTTCAACAAAGAGGTCCGCAGACTGCCCCTCTGCTTTTTCCGGTACACCAATAATACGCACATTGTTCCTCCGGGCCCGCCCTTCAAAATCCTCCAGTCTACGGAGAGCCAGGTAATTCGAGGCCGTCAAATTCCGGACTTCTGTTTGCAATTCCGTGACATCAGTCGTAAGACTGGCAGTCTTTATGTCCAGAGATTTCACCCTCTCACTAGTTTTTGTGAAGTCTGCCCGAATCAGATTCACTTCAATAGATACAGTGTCCAACTTATGCGCAAGAGTCTCCATCTTTAGTCCGAGAGTGGACTTGACACCATCAATAGCGGCCATAACATCTTGCAACGTCAGCTCCGGTTCCAGGACAGAGGTGTCTTTAAGTCTTTCTTGAGATTTGCCCAGTCCACTCGGCGACCCCTTCGACTGAGCATATCGGTCCATGTTATTAGATTGGGTATACCTTCCCCCTCTGACGGCTTTCGATTGTCGCTTATCTCCCTCTGGCTTGGTCGCCATTGGGAGACAAATTAACGTTCACCGTTGTCAAATTTTATGGAAGTACATTAGCCTCTCGTGGCTAGGTAATATTCAGTAATCGATTTGGCGCAGTAATCAGCCAAAACTCCTCAAACGCCAATCCAGAGGGCAGCCGTCTGTTGCCGCTCCGTCCATTACCACCCCCTTTTGTACCGCTTTTGGCCGCCATAAGTGTGGCAGGATATGCTCAGACGTGAGTCCCTTGCTCACTTTGCCACTGGATTCAAGCAAGCCGGGCTGAAGACGGCTGTAATGCCAGAAACCGGTCCTCTGAAGCTTGTTTCCGGTCCAGGGAAGGCATGGCTTGGCGGTTCGGGCTGGACTGTTCCCATGAGGCACAGGGTCAGACTGATTTGCATATAGCCATGTCTGAACTGGGGTGGCAGAGTGGGCTAAAGAACGGTGATGGATTAAACCCAGATCTTTTGACTGGGTGTGAGTGTTTGATTGGTTCTGATGCTCCGTCCATTACCACCCCCTTTTGTACCGCTACATCAGGGCAAGGCACATTTGTCGCCGATAAGGGTCTAAGATGATCTAGAGTGGACCCAAGTGCGTCCCAGGCGAAATCGGAAGTGAAACCAAGAGGAGAAGCGGAGCCAATCCAGTCACTTCCGGTGCCAAAAGTCGATGTTGTTGCATTACCACTCGGGCACAGTGCCAACGAAATCACCGGTCGTCCGAGGGGAACAGGCCTCAAACTTTGCAAACCATTAACTCCGGTTTCCGGGGAACGTTCGAGACGCGGTTTTCAGCTTTCGAGTCTCCTTCGGTTCCTCTGCAAGAAGCACTCCACAATAGTCAGGATAAATGACAGGATATATTCGGGGGGCTACGAGGGTCTCGGGAGCCCTAAGCTCACGCGGCCATCTTGGATGCGCGGAAGCTCCTCTACAAAATATGGTTGATCATTTATTTTTTCCTTTTCTGTCGACGTTGTCAGGGTTTGTTTTCCGTTTTGCTACCACTGCTCTTTAATACTTCCACTACTCATTAATACTTTTTATATACTAAACTCAAATACATGGTGAGACCTATTGGCACTGCCAATGCTTGTTATGATTTGGAAACAATTTTCTGAATGGCAAAATGGGGTTATTACATATTAGAAATGTATTTTATTATCACAAGCCCTTTAGTTTTGTGAATCACAGCGTTTGAGACTGCAAAAAACTTCAGTACACGCAAATTTCTACTATTTGTCAACAAGTTGGAGCAACTGTCACAGTGGCTGTTCAAGAATCGCAAAAAGTCTTTCAGATTAACTCTAGGATGTTTTTATGTATCAATGTTCTGCAAGGGCAGAAGGTAATGAGATAGATGTCTAAATGTAAATAGTGTGAAAATTATGTTTTCGGTTTCATTCTGTTTAACATTGTACATGTTGCTTCTGCACCAGATGCTATAGTAAACTGCTATTTGCAAAGCTGGTGGCTCTGAGCAATAGTTTCAATAGTATAAAAAAAGTGATTTCCAACTTCTTACAACAAAACATCAAATGTGAGTAAGGAAATTATTGATGAGCCATGAGTAGCATGACCACAGAAGGCGAGACATATGACGCTATTAAGAACTCTGTGGTCTTGGAGTCCGATTCACCTTTATCTCTTTGGAGATTTTTTGGCCATCCATAGACAGTCCTACATAGATAACAATTTCCTTTTTACATTTTTTTAAAGCATTCGGAAGCCCTGAAAAGCAAGAATATAACCCAGAATAGCTTCTAAGGGCGCGATTGCGACTTTTGCCACAGAACTCCCACTGCACAAAAGCTGTGGTCGAGCCACCTGCTAGATTAGTAGTTTCCTCCTGGCTGGGGGATGGGTTTCGGCGTTCCCGCGGTGGTGCCTCTAAAAACAGGCACCGCAATGGGAATGCTCTAATCAGTTCCTTCACAGCATTGACTGTAAATTCCATGCCATGCAGGATCTGGGGTGCATGCACATGGGGGGGGAGGGGCGGGCACATGACATGCCCCTCGTCTGCATCCACATTGTTTGAGGCACCAGAGGGCCCTGTAGGGCTCCCTTTGTTTTCTCTCTGCCACGGTTTTCATGGGGGTGGAACTACCACGAAAACTGTGGCAGAGCTGAAACGCCACCAACGCAGCCCCACTGCACCACCACCGAGTTTGGCAGTCCGTGGACCACCAAACTCATAATCTGGCCCTCAGTGTTCACTACAATTATTATATCCTTGAGCAAAGTGAAGAGATGATCTTGTTTTGGCGTAGTCTTTATACAATCGCTGGTGAGTCCTTGGCATGTGTAGGAAAACTTCCATTCCTCATCTTTACATTAATTCTTGTTTATTACTAACTTGTTTATGTTCTTACACTAAGCTTTATTAAAAATATTCCTAATTTTACAGGTACTGTTTATGAAGTTTTTAAACAAAGGCCACACATTTGCCTGTCATGTTTGATTACTATGGTTGCCCATTTGGCCTGGTAAAGCCTTTTATAACCCTTTGCCAAAATGTGTCCACTGGACCTTTATTTTGTTGGTGTGGATCACCCTCCTAAATCAGACCAAGTAACTTAGTACAACAACTGTGACTCTTCCTAAAATAGTTTTCTGTGACTTCACCTTCAAGAAGCATATGCATTCAACTTGTTTTTCTGTGTGCTAGAAAATTGGATAGATGCAAACAGAAGTTATGTGTCTATCATGTCATTTAAAACTATGGATCTTACCTCTGGATTTTAAACATAGCATGAAACATGTAAAATAAAAAACGTGGTTTGTTACTGTTGGATTTGGGGGTCTCTAGTAGGCACAGGTAGGTACTTGTGACAAATAGGGAACCTTGCCTCTAGTCAGGGTAAGGGGGTACACTCCTAAAATAACCCCTGCTCACCCCCTTGGGAGCTTGGCACGAGCATACAGGCTTATCTCAGAGGCAATGTGTAAAGCATTTGTGAACACATACAGTAATCAAGTGACACAAGTTGTATATTAAAAATAAGTATTCTTTATATAGATTTAACACCAGACCACAAACGACAAAAATCCACAATACTGTACTTAAAATGATAGAATTAGCTTAGTTCTCTTTAGTTCTTAAAATGCGACACTTTGAGTCAATGTAACTTAAGATGTGACACCCAGGGCAACAAAAGTGTTGCAGAGATGGAAATGCGGTAAAGATCCGGTGCAAAGAAATAAAGGCGTCGAGTTCTTCCTGATGCAGCACGCTTCTCTGATGTTGCGAGAGGTCTCGGGTCAATGCGTCAGCTGCAGCGGCGACACCCTTGTTCAGCGATGCGATGACAGCGGCTTCAGCGGCGACACTCTTCTCCGTGGATGTGAGACGCTTCTCTTGATGCGGTGTAGTGCGTCAGCTACAGCGGCAACATCCACAATGCGACGGCAGAGGCTGCGATGGCGACGCGCTTCTTCGGTGTTGCGGGACGTTTCTTGAGATGTGGTGCAATGCGTCAGCTACAGCAACGACATCCACGATACATTGGCAGCGGCTGCAACTGCGACACACTTCTCCCTCTTGAGTCGCGCTTCCAGCTCCTTGCGACATGCAGTCCCTCAGAAGGCCCAAGACAGCAGCAGGCACATTCCAAAGAACTCTGGGGAGCTGAGGGTTGAAGTCTGTTGTCCCTGAGACTTCATCAGGAGGCAAGCTCTTCTCTCAAGCCTTTGGAGATCCTTCACAAGTTGAAGCAAAGCACACAAAGTTCCTTTCTCCTTTCTTTGGCAGTCAGGCAACCACTGCAGGCCAATCCCCGAAGCAGCACTTCAGCTTAGGGATGGTCTCTCCTCAATTTCAACATTTTTGGGGCGACATACGCCTCAACTCAAAGGCACAGCACACTGATGCTTAAGTCCTTAGCTTGTATAGAAACAAATTAATCAAATATTAATCCATGTAATCATATGCTTGCACAATCTTTACAAATTCCTCCCATTAAATGCACGGGCACGGAATGATGCCATTATTCCAGGTTTCTTATGCTATTGATGTGCCCATCCGGATCTCTTTGCAATAACACGTACTGACGCATTTATTCATCCAAAGGCAGCTTTTATTGTAAACCCAATGCATTTCGGGCTGCTGAGGCCCTTCGTCCGGGGTCACTGCCGAAAACAAACCATCCTCATCTTTCTTTTCTAAAGGATTACTGATCCTCTCCTCAGCAAAGGTTTCTTCTTGTAGTCCAAAAGTGATCTAATTTCTTGGGATCAGGATCCCAATACTTATATCCCAAAATCATTTGTCCTCTGGGGGCAGAGGGGCCTTTGCCCAGTCCAAACCAGTTCTGGAGCACTCTGTTTACATGACTCCTTCTTTCCTTTCACAGTGCAGGGCTGAAACATCAGATGCCCACAGGAGGTGGAACCAGCATTGTGGAAGAAAGGCACAGCCCTGGAGCACTCTGTTGACTTGACTCCTTCTCTCCTTTCACAGTGCAGGGCGGAGACATCAGATGCACCACAGGAGGTGGAGCCAGCATTGTGGAGGGAAGGCACAGCCCTATTCAGGTCCCAGGTGCATCTCCTCCCTACCATCTAGATCTCTGTATTCACCACTGGGCTGACTCACCCTGTCTCCAGGAACCCCCCAGCCCTGTCACTCAAACTCCAGACAAGGAATACCCAACCTAACAGAGGCAGGATTGGATAGTTAGACAAGAAAATACCTACTTTCTAAAAGTGGTATTTTCAAACACAGAATGTTAAAACCAACTTCGCTAAAAGATGTATTTTATCATTCTGAGTTCAGGCACACTAAACTCGAATTTCTACCATGTTCCCTGAGTCAGTTAGGATTATAAAATGTAATAATCTAACTGCCCATTCTGGCCTATGGAGAGAGGTAGCCTTGCAATAGTGAAAAACGAAAATGGCTGTAATTCAATATTAGGACATGCCACACACACCAGGGCATGTCCTACCTTATACTTACAATGCACCCTGCCCTTGGGCCTACCATAGGGGTGTCTGATATGAAGAAATGTGAAGGTTTAGGGACTGGCAAGTGGGTGCACTTGCCCAGTCAACATGGCAGTACCAGACTGCACACAGGCTCAGCAATGGCAGGCCTCAGACACATTTTTACAGGCTGCTTCTGTGGGTGGCACAACCAGTGCTGCAAGCCCACTAGCAGCATTTGGTCTGTGCTATCCCTGTGCATCCTATTAATCAAAGACTATCTATGTGGGGACCTGGGCATGTCTGTAATCACACACATTTTCTCTTTGGCAACCATGGCAATACTATAGTCACACACCATCTCTGTGGGGACCTTAACATCTCTATAGTCACACACTACCTCTGTGGGGACCTGGGCATGTCTATAATCACACACTGTCTTTATGGGGACCTGGACATCTCTATAAACACGCACTATCTTTGTGGGGACCTGGACATCTCTATAATCACGCACTATCTTTGTGGGGACCTGGGCATGTCTATAATCACACACTATCTCTGTGAGGACTTCAACATCTCTATAATCACACATATCTCTTTGGGGACCTCAACATCTCTATAATCACACACTATCTCTGTGGGGACATTGGTATGTCTATAATCACACACATTCTCTTTGGCGACCTTGGTAATACTGTAGTCACACACCATCTCTGTGGGGACTTGAGCATTCCTGTAATTACACACAAGCTCTGTTTTGGCTTGAACATCATCAGTTTTTCATTCTCTGTATGGGGCTTTGTGAATACTGAAAAGTAGGAAAGTTAGACTTTTGGTTTAAGTTTACACTGTAAAACTGAAAAGTAGAAAAGTTAGATTTTATGTCTAAGTTTACCATTGTGAATCGGACCCTATTTAAATGAGGACTTAAACACAATCATCTTCGTGCACTATCTCTGTGGGGACTTAAACATGGCTATAATAACACACTATCTTTGTGGGGGCTTGAACAAACTATAATAAAACACTATCTTTGTGGGGACTGGAACATCACTATAAAAACATACCATTTCAGTGGGGACTTGAGCATTCCCGTAACTAAACGCAAGCTCTGTTTACACTTGAAGAACCAGGGGTGCCATAAGGCACAGAGTCAAGACTGATTTGCATATAGCTGGGTCTGAACAGGGGTGGGGAAGTGAGCTAAAGAACGATGATGGATTAAACCCAGATCTGTGACTGGGGGTGAGTAACTGAAAAGTTTCAGCACTCCGTCCATCATCTCCTTTCTAAAGCTTTGTTCGCCCTAAGTTGGCAGGGTATGCCCAGACGTTGGTCCCTTGCTCACTTTGCCACTCGATTCAGGCTAGCCTGGCTGATGAGGGGGTGTTACTCCAAAACCAGTGCCAGGATGCTTGTTTCCGGTCCAGGGAAGACCTTGTTTGGCAGTTTGGGCTGGGCTGTTCCCATGAGGCACAGGGTCAAGACTGATTTTAATATAGCTGGGTCTGAACTGGGGTGGCGAAGTGAGCTAAAGAACGATGGTGGATTCAAACCAGATCTGTGACTAGGTGTGAGTGACTGAAAGATTTTAGCACTCTGTCCATTATCTCCTTGTGTTTGCTTTGACTTGAACATCATCAGCTTCACATTCTCTGTATGGGGCTTTGTGAATATTGAAAAGTAGTAAAGTTAGGCTTTTGGTCTAAATTTACCTTTGTGAATACTGAAAAGTAGTAAAGTTAGACTTTTTGTCTAAGTTTACTTTTGTGAATCTGGCCCTATTTTAATGAGGACTTAAACACAATCGCCTTCATGCACGGTCTCTCTGGAGACTTAAACATCACTATAATAACACACTATCTTTGTGGGGACTTGAAAAACACTGTAATAACACACTATCTTTGTGGGGACTTGAAAAACACTGTAATAACACACTATCTTTGTGGGGACTTGAACATCACTATAATTACACACCATCTCTGTGGGGACTTGAACATCTCTATGATAACACACTATATCTGTGGGGACTTCAACATTGCTATAATAACATACCATCTCTGTGGGAACTTGAGCATTCCTATAATTACACACAACCTCTGTGTGGACTTGAACATCATTAGCTTCACACTCTTTATAATGGGATTTAAGCTTTGAATGTACACACTATTTCTATTGAGACTTAAATGCAATGATCTTTACCTGTGGGGACTTGAACATCTATTTTGACAAAAATGTAACCAGCTAATCAAGTTCCGGGTTCCACTTGACCATATTCCTTGGTTCCATATGTCAATTTCTTCATGTGTTAGTTGCCTTATCTCCTAAGATGATTTTAAGCGCTAATAAATAGGTGAAATACAGCTTTAAGTGTCTTTCTTTTTTTTTTTTTTTTCAAATTGCAAAGTAAGTACACATACAAATTTACATTGAAGGTCTGTCGCCCCCCCCCCCTCCCCCCCCCCACCTGTAACAATGAAGAAAAGGGTTACAGCGGGAATTGGAATAAAGGGCACAAAAAAAACAAGAGGAAAGAAAAAGAAAAACAAGAGGAGAATCAAAAGAAAAAAAGAAAAAAAAAGAGGGAAAAGAAAGAAGCAGACATAGAAAGATCCAGAGAGAGCGAGCACCGAATAAGCAAGCACCGAATAATACAATGAAGAACAGGAGTACACTTGCTAATCGGACAGAGTCAGCCAGTTAGTTAGATTTTCCCACACCTCGGTGCCCTTTCTCCGGCCCTTACGTCCTTTTTTTGCATATACAGCTATTTCCAGGTGATATGTTGCCATAAATCTGGCAAGCCATTGAGAGAAAGAAGGGGGCTCTGGGTCTAGCCAGGCTGTGGCAACACAGATCCTCCAGACGGCCATTGCTATAAATGTTAGGCCCTCCCTCTTCAGATGTGGGGCTTCTGTTTGTGTCCCAAGCATGATGGTAGTATGGTTCAGAGTTATTGGCTGAGAGGTGACTTCTCTTAGAAACCCCTGTATTCGGTTCAAAGTAAGTGCGAGCTTTGTGCAAGAAGCAAATATATGTATGGAGTTGGCCCCGAATTCAGCGCATCTGGGACAAAGAGTACCTTGGCCGGTCCCCCATTTTGCTATTTTGCTAGGAGTGATATATAAGAAAAAAATTGTTTTAAAGTGCTGAGCTTGTAGTTTAGCAGACAGTAAAATATTTTGTGAGAGGGTAAGTGAATTAAAAAAAACATTCCTAGGAGAGTCAAGTTTGGTAGACCATCTGCCTGCAATAGTTTGCAAATCGTCAGGAGTCTGTCTGTTTAGGATGCAGTATAGGAGGCCAATTCGGGGGGGGTCAGAGGTTTCCGTAGGACATTAAGGAGTTCTACCTCCATAAAACCAGAGGTTCCCCCTACCTTCCTAGAGAGAAAGTCGTAGATGGACATATATTTAAAAGCGTCCTCTTTCTTGAGGCTGAATTTATCTACAAGGTCAGGGAAGGGGATAACTTCCTCACTGGTAATTAAGTCACCTATTTTCTAATACCAGCCCTATACCAGTCAGATAAGTAGGCCCTTCCAAAAATGTCAGGGTGATTACTATTATTTAGAATAGGAGAATAATGGTTGTATCTGCCTATACCAAGGTATCTGCGGATGCTTCGAAATACTTTAAACGAGTTGAGCAAGGTCTTAAATCTGACCCGTTTAAAGTATCCAAAGGTAGTTTCTCGTAACAGACACCCCCAGTGGTGTTCCCCCACCAGTAGTTGGAAGGGAGAGGGCAACATTGTAGGGAACACATCAGGACGTTCTTTAGTTAGCTCAGTACTGTATTGCATGACCGTGGCCCAGTAATACAAAGTGATGTTGGGAAAGGACCAGTCGCCTCGGTCTTTAGACAGGCATAGTTGTCTGAGTGCCCTCCTAGGTTGTGAATATGCCCAAATAAATTGTGTGTAGATTTGTTGGAATTTCAGGAGGTTAGCTTTACTAAATTCTAAAGGTATTGTCCGGAAAAAATATAGAAGTTTGGGAAAATAGGTCATTTTTACGACGTTGCATCTACCAACTAAAGTGAGGTGAAGGTTATTTATTTGTTTCAGTGCTTTCCTGGTTTGTGTGGCGAGCGGGAGTAGATTCTTGGAAACAACTTCGTCCAGATTAGAAGAAATACATACTCCTAAATATTTAGCTTTAGCTACCACCCTGTGATCGACCCAGGAGATTTTGCTGTTAGTAATTATCTGTGTCTTATTTTTATTAAGAGTGTAGCCAGAGATCTTTCCAAACTTTTTTGCCTTATGTTCTAATACCGTTATGGCTTTTAGCGGGTCTGGTGATGTAATGGCCAAGTCATCTGCGTATGCTAAAATTTTTGTATTGGAGCCTTGGAAACTAATCGGTGGGATGTTATGGTTGTTTTCAATCTGTTTAATAAAGGGGTCCAGGTACAGGGCAAACAGCAGAGGAGAGCAGGGGCAACCCTGTCTGGTGCCTCAGGATATCTCCAGTTGCTCGGTTAATTGACCGTTTATAGAAACACAGGCCGAGGGGTTAAGGTAGAGCGCTTTCACGGCCTGTATGAACTTTGGCCCAAAGCCCATCCTCTTCATGACTGCCCACAAGTATCTCCAGGAGACCCGATCAAAGGCCTTCTCGGCGTCAAGTAGTGTTAATGACATCGGGTCTCCTGCTGCCTGTGCGGCGTCAAATAGAGTGATGGCTCGTCTGACATGCTCTGTGGTGCCCTTTTTTGGGATAAACCCATGCTGCCACTCTGATACCAGGGATTCCACCACAGAAGAAATTCGATTTGCCAATACTTTGGAATAAATCTTAGAGTCACAGTTGATAAGTGTTATTGGCCTGTATGAGCTCATCTCGAGTGGAGATTTGTCTTTTTTGGGAAAAATAGCTATCCTAGCGTTAGACCAGGAATCTGGAGGCGAGGCCCCACTGAAAATAGATGTTATCAGATCAGTTAATATTTGCTGAATTTGGGGCGCAAAAACCTTATAAAATTCCATAGGGATCCCGTCCAGACCTGCGGCCTTACAATCGGGGAGGGACTTAAGAGATTTCTGTATCTCTTCCCAAGTAGGAGTTAGTTCTAATATATCGATAGAGTTTGTGGAAAGTGTTTGAAGATTAATCTCGTTCAAATATCTGGAGTTATCATTCTCAATTATGTCAATCGGATCTTTATTCTCCTCAGCGTACAGTTTAGCGTAAAAGTCCTGAAAGCCCTTACGTATTAAATTAAAATCTTTGGTCTCCTCTCCTGATTGGAGTTTAATGGTGTGTATTTCGTTGTTCGACACCTGCAGTCGGGTCTTGACCGCCAAGTGGTGCCCTATGCTGTCGCTACATTCGTAATTTTCTTGTCGTGTAGCGGCCCACTTTGCAGCGTTTTTTTCAGAAAAAATTGCTCAAATTTTAGCTCTGACCAAGACAACCTCATCTTGGATAGCCTCGGTATTTAACTCTTCTTGAATGGCTTGTGTTAGTTTAGTTTCGGCAGTCTTAAGCTTCTCCTGGAGATCAGAGATAACAAGTCTCTCCTTTTTGTTTTTACCCACTGAAAAACCAGGAGTTTCGCCCCTGATGCCTGCTTTAAGTGTGTCCCAAACTATGGCCAAGGGTGCTGACCCCACATTTATTTCTAGAAAATCCTGTATCCATCCCTGCATATGCGTCTGATATGTTAAATCCTGCAGTAGGGCTTTCTCAAAGCTCCAAGTGGAGGGAGTTCTAGGTTCTGACAGCCCCTTGATGTTGAGAATAAGGGGGTTGTGATCGGACATAAAACGCAGGACTATCTCAATAGTACTGTTGTTAATAAGACAGGATGATATGAAGAAATAGTCTAGCCTGACAAGAGTGTGGTGAGGGGCAGAGTAGAAAGTGTACCAGGAGTTGGAGGGTCTCAAGCTGGCCCAAACGTCTTTTAGGCCATGCGTCTCTACCAGGTTAGTCAGGGCCTGAAAGACCAGTGGTTTTCTGCCCTTATATTTTCAGGTACTATCGGTAGCCCAATTACTGGGTAAGTGTAGGTTGAGGTCGCCACAGAGAATTATTGGGATAGGCCAGTGTGCTAATTCCCCTGACACTAAGTTGAGGACCCCTGGATCATCCGTGTTGCTACCATAAATAGAGCAAAGTGTGAAAGAGGGGCTGCCATGAAAAAGACATTCCGTTATGACCCACCTACCGAGAGGGTCTGCTTTGGACCTGGGAGTGTTAAGAAGGAGCCTTTTTTCCGCCAGGATTCCCACCCCCCTGGTTTTTAGGTCTCGCGACCTATCGATGCGCGCAAGCGCATCGAGCGGAGCGAGAATTCATGTCCTGAAAATCCTCGTGAAACCAAGGGCTTCTTGCGCTGCGGTTTTCTTTAAGTTCACGTGAATCACGTGACAGCAAGCTCCTTCGTGCACGAGCTTGCCTGAGCCTTCTGCCTATCAGCCTGACAGTTCTCCTCCCCTAATTATTCACTTCACTTGTGACTCCCCACATCAAAGCCTCAGCCTGTCTCCCTTGCCATTTGCTTCCTAACCAGCCTGCCTTGCATAATTGCATCAGACCCGACACTTCAAAGGAATGCGCCCCCCCCCCCCCAGAGCCACTTTCACGGCCATGCATTTCTCTTCCCCCCTCCCCACAGCAAAGCCAGGAGCTTCTTTTTAAATGCTTCAATGAGATAGAACAGAGATGGCAATGCGTTGCATGCAATGATACAGTTTAAAAACTCAATTCGGTTTTACTTTACGAGCCGTTTTCCAAGGTGCAACAGAGATGGCAATGCGTTGCATGCAATGATACAGTTTAAAAACTGAATTCTGTTTTACTTCACGAGCCGTTTTCCAAGGTGCAACAGAGATGGCAATGCGTTGCATGCAATGATACAGTTTAACAAGCATTGGCATAGCCAATAGGTCTCGCTTGTGGGACCTTATAAGTATTTAGTTTTGCAGCACAATATCCTTGGTGCAACAAGGATATTGTGCTGCAAAACTAAATACTTATAAGGTCCCACAAGCGAGACCTATTGGCAATGCCAATGCTTGTTGACCCTTGAGAGGTAGCCCCCAGGACTTTGAATCCTAGAGAGTCAAGTAGGTATTTCTGTGAGCCTTCGACATGTGTTTCCTGCAAACAGTAGATGTCTCCCCTCAAGGTTCTGAGACTCTGCGAGACACTTTGTCTTTTGGAACGGTCATTTAGCCCACAGATGTTTAAACAAATGATTCTTAGAGTATCAAAGTTAGCCATTTGAAAAAGAGTGTTGTTCGTCATTCGGTGCCATGAAGTATACAGTCTGATTGTGTGTGTCTACAATAATTTAGTAGTGAATTAAACCAAACAAAATATAGTGCCCATTCTTCCAATAGAAGTGCAAGTGCCTCCCTCCTCCCCCTCCCCCCCACCCCCCCTTTTCTGAGCAATCAGGTAAACCCTGAATGATGGTAATCTACATGAGCCCCAGCAGCTAGCCACGCCGGAATGACAGAAAAAAAAAACAAAGCACAAATAAGCTGCCTCCTCTAGAAGGTCAGATGTCAGGACTCCTCATATAGTTGCTATGTGTGGATTGACAAAAATAGGAGAAGAAACTAAAGAAAAAGATAAGATTATAGCGTAAGGGCATACGGTATGAAGGCATCATTATGTGTGGCAGGAGGGCCAGACATGATCAATAGTCAATAGTCAATAGTCGATAATGGCTTATAATGGGCGCCTTGCCAGGCGTCTTGCCGGGTGGGTAGCGTCGGGTAAAGTTAGGGCTAGAGCTAGAGCTATAGTTTGATTCATCCGTTGTTTTTCTTGGACTTCAGCTCTTCTAGATATTCCCCGGCTTTTATTTCAGATAGAAATATTTTGGTTGTTCCATTGCGTATGACCTTTAGTCTGGCGGGATTCATGAGAAACACGTCTGCCCGTTGTTGCTGAAAAGGCAAAATTAATTGTCTTAGGCGCCATCTGCGCTCGACTGTCTGATGGCAAAAGTCTGGCTTCGCGAAGAAGTTTATCCCATTGACACCTTTTTTAGAGTTGAAACGGGCTTTATCGTAAATCATCTCTCTGAGAAGAAAGTTTCCGAAATAGACCAGGAACACCCTCGGGTGCCCTCCAGCTGGGTTATGTTGTCGTTTTAGGAGAAAGGGGAAACGGTGCGCCCTCTGTACCTCACGGTCTAAACTAGACCTGTCTAGGAGCAAGATGGAATCTGCCTGAGCTCACGCTGCTCGGCCGCTCACGCCGGACGCGTAATCACTCGACTAGCAGGGTATGCTCAGACGTGAGTCCCTTGCTCACTTTGCCACTGGATTCAAGCAAGCCGGGCTGAAGACGGCTGGAATGCCAGAAACCGGTCCTCGGAAGCTTGTTTCCAATCCAGGGAAGACATGGCTTGGCAGTTCGGGCTGGACTGTTCCCATGAGGCACAGGGTCAGACTGATTTGCATATAGCCATGTCTGAACTGGGGTGGCAGAGTGGGCTAAAGAACGGCGATGGATTAAACCCAGATCTTTTGACTGGGTGTGAGTGTTTGATTGATTCAGATGCTCCGTCCATCACCATCCCCTTTTGTACCGTTCAACTGTATTCAATCACAAATAGTGCTACGGACTAGGTCCGCACAAGGATGGTAGCACGTGTTCAAGTCCCCACAAGGATTAAACAACAATATATTTGCAAATGTGAAGCAGGTTCCTGTATCATGAATTTTTTCTTAAAATTTTTCTGTAATTAGTGTGTTTTAAAAACATTGAGAAAGGTTAGTCCCCACAAGGCAGGTATTCACACATAGCCCACAGGATTGTGTGTGTGTGTGTGTGTGGGGGGGGGTGTGTGGGTGTGTGTGTGTGTGTGTGTATAGTTTGTCCGGGGATCATTTGGGACAAACCAGTGCTGTATGTATATATATATTATATATATATATATATATATATATATATATATATATATATATATATATATATATATATATACCCATCCAAAAGATCGCCCGCAATGGAAGGGCCCACAGCAGGTAAGTGTAGCTTTAAACTGTTGAATTGAATGTTGCCGCATACAGAAAAAGGTTGCTGCTTAGCTAATAAACCTTGGTCGCGTTTCATGCACAGCATTTCATCAGGGACTCTTGGTAAACAAACTGCGCAGTGGCACACTCATTTTTAACCCCTTGGCCGCGGCGGTAATTCCGCCGCGGCGCTAGGGGGGAGGGTGGGCCGCGTGGCGCCGCCATGCTCATGACGGAACCACTCCGTCACGAGCCGCGGGGGCGCTGAGCTTGTGACGGAATGGTTCCGTCACGGCCCCGCCCGCTCAATGGAACGCCCAGTGCAGGCGCGGCGGCCGGGCCGTGACGGAACCATTCCGTCACCAGCGCAGCCCCACCGTGGCTCGTGACGGAATGGTTCCGTCACGAGCACGCAAGGGGTTAAACACCTTTAATTGATTAAAGTCCTGCCCATCTGGGCGTCGCCACTCCCGTGGCATCTTGGTACTTGAAGCCCATGTCTTCACTATAGCGTGCAAATAATGTAAATAGTATTTATTGAATTACCATGTGGATGCATTATTAAGGAGTGTAATTAATTTTGAATATAATATGTTTTTGTTTCTGATACTAAAGAACCCCCTGCTTTTATTATAGAGTGTGTATATCTGGTTGTTGTATAGTTTGTTTTCTTTTGGCCCTGAAGAAGGTGAACCAATTACCAATCACCGAAACGTACGTAGGCCGTACGCATCTGAGACCCCTACACAGAGAGTCATAATGTAAAAAAGAAGAAAAGAAATTTAGAGAAATGGAAAATGTATTACCAAAAAAAGTGAAAGATCTTGAATTCTTGACTTTGTAAGACCTATAGGGGCCCTCAGTTATATACATTTATTTTTTTGTATGTTTATTAATGTTTGTTGTTATAGGTTGTGGCAGTGAGTGAAGTAGTATGTATGATAGAATGAATGGTATGAACTTTTGGGGTTCCTTTTCATGAAAAGAGTTTCTTCTTGAATAGAATTTCATTATAAAAACATATGCCATAAAGAGTGGTCTATATAAAATGTTGATAAATTCCTTTTTTTATAAAGAAATGAATGTGTACTAAAAATGACAAAAAGAGAAAAAATGGAAAAGTAAAAAAATAATAACATGTTTAAATAAAATAAAAGTCTTTTCCCTCACATTGCATCCTCTGTGAAATATGTTGTGATATAATCACCTAATGAAATCATATGGGTCTGACTAGAGGTACTTTCGTATTTCAATAAAATACATATTACCACAGTGGGTTGCGGCATGCAATCATTTCCCCATACCGGCATCTTTGTACCTTCAATACCAGCTCCTGCTTATGAATATGATGACTGGGTGCCGCCTGGAACCTCGCACTTAAATGGAAATGCCACAGAGGGAAACAAAGGCACACAGCAAGCCTTCTCTTCACAGGTACTTAAGAGAGGCATGCTTTTGCCTTTGTTCTGTCCCTTTATATAAATGCAGACACTGTAAGACTGTCAGATGGGTTGGTCTGTCCCAGTATTTACACAAATTATTTAAATAGAACTATTTTATTTCTTTTATAATGCTACGTCGTGACGTCACGATGTAATTTGCATACTGTCTTATTTGGTCAGTCCCCCCCCACTTCTTTGTATAGGACTTGTGCCATGTATGTATGTATGATATATATATATATATATATATATATATCTTCCTGATTTCGCCTCCAGCACACAGGACTCAGATCCCAAGAGACGATGCAGACCCAGATTCGTGCAAATATTCCTTTATTTCTTTACTCGCCCAAACACCACCGCCATGACGCGTTTCGGTCCCTCTCGGACCTTGATCACATGACACATCACATGGGCATAACACCACTATTTAAAGTGACAGTGCAATTGTATAAAGTGCTAGATATGGATGAAAGACTTTGTTCCTGCTTTAATGCAGTTATATCTGTAAAATACAGATCTATACCTTTTCTTGGCTATACCTGAAGACCTCCTGTGCAAATATTGCTGTTAAATACATATTAAGGTGCTAGATGTGCTTACATCACGTGCAAAGTCGCATTTCAAGTAAACATTGACAATAAATATCCACTTCATCGAATATAAGCATCAATAAATAATTATATAATTAAATAATTAATTTCATTAATATTGATAAAACCACTTCAAGATACAATTTTAATGTAAAGGAACCTTAAAAAATATCGGCATGATTAAAAAATCTATGCTGTGTAAAAAGGTCCTTAAGATTGTTTCTGAAGAAAGGATTTAGTTTGCTTAAAAAATGGTGAGTCACATCCGTGACCGGCACATGTGGAGGGTTATAGATAGCCTCTGCAATGAGCAAGTACAATAAAGTTGTTTACTCTTGAATACAGCCCCAGTGGGCAGACTACTGTGCATCCATGACACTGACATATAATTCAACAGTGTAGTGACTACCCTAAACCCCAAGAAAATTGTGAAAGAGATAAATAGACATAGTAATATACAATGTGATATAATTAAAATAAATTCATTACTCTTGCGGCCAAAGACTTATTCCTAAACGACGGACACCAGAAGATATTTACAGTTTTAAAATCACTTTAAACCTCATATGTTGATTTACAAAAATGTATAAAAATCTTCTGTTGAATTCAACCCATTAGGGTTCTTAGTATCCATCTCAAGGATATATTTCGTTTCCAACCTCCTCAATTTGGCATTTCTATCTCCACCACGTCTCAGGGGTAAAATGCAATCAATAATGTAAAATTTCAACAAGTCAGAGTTTTTTGCATGTACTGCAGAGAAGTGACGAGCCACGGGGTATGATTCATCCCCATTTTTAATGGCCCGTAGGTGTTGGAGAATTCTCTTTTGACACTGGGGTCTAGTGCTCCCTACGTATTTCAAACCGCAAGGGCACTCTAATACGTATACTGCATATTCTGATTTACATGTAAGTTTTTTGTCTATTTTCCTCGGTGTACTGTGGAATGGGCTATGGTACTCGGTCTTATTAATGGCCTGCTTACATGCCTTGCACGTTGCACATTTGATGAATCCCTTGCTTTTAGCGAGCCAGTCTGAGGAGGATTTCATTTCCGGGCTACTCGAGACCAATGTGTTACTCATTGAATTGGCTTTTCTAAATGTCAGATTGGGGGAGCGTGATAGTTTCTCTCCCAAGACTGGATCGTTCTTGATTAGAAGCCAATTCCTGGTTATAATCTTCCTGATGGCCTGATGCTGGTCACTAAAAGTGAGAATAAGTCTCAAGGGCTGCTCATCAATGGGAATGTCTCTGGTTCTGTCTCTGGTCACCAATGCCTGTGCTCTACTTTGTGTGTTGGCCCTTCTGGTCGCACTGTCAATGACTTTGGGGCTGTAACCCCTTTCAATAAACCTTGATCTGCATTCCTGCTGTGCTTTAAGGCAGTCAGTCTCCCTACTACAGATTCTCCTGATCCGCAACATCTCCCCATAGGGGATGCTGCGGATCAGGTGGGCCGGATGGTTACTATCTGCATGTAGTACTGAATTGCCCGCCGTGCTTTTCCTGTGTAGTCTGGTGTTAAGAGAATTCTCATTCACAAAAATCTCCACATCTAGGAACATGACAGAGGATTTGCTGATGTGACTAGTGAACTGTAAATTCATGTCATTAACATTAAGCAAGTTCACAAAATCCTGCGCTTCACCCTCAGTCCCACGCCAAATAAATAATAGATCATCAATATACCTGAACATAAATGCCACATGACTGTTCATGAATGAAAGATCTGCATCCAAAAGTGTCTGTCTTTCCCATAGACCCATGTGCAGGCAGGCGTAGCTAGGGGAAAAACATGCCCCCATAGCTACGCCCCTGATTTGTTGGTAAATCTGCTTGGAAAAAAGAAAGTAATTATTTTCCAGACACATGGTAATGATAGTTAGTAACATCCTGTTATGTTCAATGTAACACATGGGACGCTTCTGAAGGAAATAATCTACAGCTTTTAAACCGTCCCTATGATGTATACTAGTATACAGTGACGACACGTCCATAGAAATGAGCACCATGTCTTCGCTCCATGTCACATTCTCCAGTTTTCTCAGTAGGTCACCTGTGTCTAGTATAAACGAGGGCAATGTTCGTACACAGTCCTGCAAAAAATGATCCACGTACTTACTGGCATTTTCCATCAGGCTACCACAAGCCGAAATAATAGGCCTGCCAGGTGGTTTCAGAATGTTCTTGTGGACTTTAGGTATCAGATACAGTACCGGTATTATGGGATTATCGTTTTTCAGAAATTTATACTCATCTGCTGACAGTAGCCCCGCGCTTCTCCAGGCCATCAACCAGGAGTAGAATTTGTCCCACGATGCTCTTACCACGCTTAAGTCACAACGCCTATAACAGTTTTTATCGGCCAACTGCCGTTCTGCCTCCTCACATGACATTTTCCGGGGCCAGAGGACAATATTGCCCCCCTTATCTGATTGGCGTACCACAACCTCTTTGTTCTTATTGAGCTTGGCCATTAATTTGAAATAGGCATTGTCCTTGGCCGTATATCTTTTTATTGTCTCATTTTGCTTTTTGTGAAGGGTTTTCAGTTCCTGTGTCACCTTATCATGGAAGATGTCCACATTGTCATGAATCATGATTGGGCAGAATTTAGATTTTGCCTTAAATGCTGTTAAAGGTTTTCGAGTTGTAATTGTTGGCATTTGGCTCAAAACCTCACCCGTGACATCTCCCTCCTCACGTAATTGATAAAGATTTTGCATCAGGCCAATGTCTTGAATCGCAATGTCTCTTATTTCCTCACCTGTATCCATGATTGTACTTTTGTTCTTAGTGCTGCCCTGGAGTAGATGAAACTTTTTGAGTTTTATTTTTCTCACGAATTTAAACATATCTACTCGACAGTCAGCATAATTAAAGTTGCCTTTAGGACAAAAGGACAAGCCCAATGATAGGACCGATGTTTCATTTTCTGTAAGTTGTATGTCCGTCAAATTTATAATTGTTCGGGATTTCCCCTGTGTGGTTGAAGGTTCCATTATTAATTCCATTGTTTCTTCGTCTTCTTGGTGTAACGCTTTTTGGGAACTGTGCCGCTGTTTGTGGCAATTCCGGCGTTCCCCCCTCCTGTAGTTCCTTGACTTGTTGTTTGCACACTTTGTGCATTCTGAGCCCTGGAGCGCAGTGTTTGTCGTCTGTCCTGGCTCATACAATCCACCTCCTGCGCCAAGGTGAGTTTCTGAAAACCCGCTCTCTGCATACGTGACATCTCGTTATCAGATCCACTCTCAATTGCTGAGCTAAGGTCAGTGGATGAGCCAGCCATGGAGCTACTAGCTGCAGTCAACAATTCGTTAGGTGCAGAAGGTTGCACAGTCGCCTGTTGCTGTGTTTGATTTTGCTGTTTCTTGCTCTTAGCCAAGTTATACTTCTTGGCAAATGTGAACACTTGCCCGTTTTCATAGTCCCATCGATCCCTTTGGAACTTGAAGCTTTTGCGTTTTTTAATTATCTCTTCCTCACGGGCCAGGCGTGCCAACATGTCTTCCCTAAATTTATGCACCACTGTGGTGGATGTTAATGATGTTGATGAGTCATTTGGCATTGATTCTACTTTAGCAATCTCCTCATTAATTGTTTCAATTTGACTCTGTAACTTCAGTCTGTCGCTTTCGGCGTATTCGACTAGCAACACCACTAGTCTCTTTGAGGAGTCAAGGTTGATTTCTGCCCAAGCGGCCAGCATATTTGGGTCGGGATTTTCATAGCTGGGGGCCAGCATGATGGGTAGCCCCCGCAGTATACGCCCCACCTCTAAATAGCGACTAAGGGAGCAATGCTCCCACCACTTGGCCTGTTCTGCTTTTATTAGCCTTTCAAGTTTTTTGTATAGCTCACGCAGATTGGTTGACGAACCAGTTTTGGGAGGTATGTTATTATCGGAAACTTTAGCCCCCAACGGGGCATCTACAAATAAGTCAGAGGCAGCTGCCACTTGGGTACGTAACATGTCGGCGGACATGGTGTCATACAAACTTGGGGCAAATGTATATACCTCCCGCAGCGTAAATATCCACGGAAAAAAGTATATTTTCGGAATTAGCGCACTACTCCCTCACCGTCAGATGCGAGCTCCCTGCTCCGCTCCGCTTCTACCGCTAGAAACCGAAAACCGATCCTCCAGCTTGCTTTCACCTTGCTACAGGGATACTCCTCTCGCTCGACGGGGGCAGTCACGGCTCCTTCTAACAAAGGATCAAAACCAACTTCCGCTGCAGCCGCAGTCCCGAAGCCAAACACTTCCTGCCGTACAGCCCAAACTCCAAGGGAGGGGTCACGCCGTTACCGGGGAAGTCAATCCGGTAAGCAAACTTCCTGATTTCGCCTCCAGCACACAGGACTCAGATCCCAAGAGACGATGCAGACCCAGATTCGTGCAAATATTCCTTTATTTCTTTACTCGCCCAAACACCACCGTCATGACGCGTTTCGGTCCCTCTCGGACCTTGATCACATGACACATCACATGGGCATAACACCACTATTTAAAGTGACAGTGCAATTGTATAAAGTGCTAGACATGGATGCAAGACTTTGTTCCTGCTTTAATGCAGTTATATCTTGGTTCCGTCACAAGCACGCAAGGGGTTAAACACCTTTAATTGATTAAAGTCCTGCCCATCTGGGCGTCGCCACTCCCGTGGCATCTTGGTACTTGAAGCCCATGTCTTCACTATAGCGTGCAAATAATGTAAATAGTATTTATTGAATTACCATGTGGATGCATTATTAAGGAGTGTAATTAATTTTGAATATAATATGTTTTTGTTTCTGATACTAAAGAACCCCCTGCTTTTATTATAGAGTGTGTATATCTGGTTGTTGTATAGTTTGTTTTCTTTTGGCCCTGAAGAAGGTGAACCAATTACCAATCACCGAAACGTACTTAGGCCGTACGCATCTGAGACCCCTACACTGAGAGTCATAATGTAAAAAAGAAGAAAAGAAATTTAGAGAAATGGAAAATGTATTACCAAAAAAAGTGAAAGATCTTGAATTCTTGACTTTGTAAGACCTATAGGGGCCCTCAGTTATATACATTTATTTTTTTGTATGTTTATTAATGTTTGTTGTTATAGGTTGTGGCAGTGAGTGAAGTAGTATGTATGATAGAATGAATGGTATGAACTTTTGGGGTTCCTTTTCATGAAAAGAGTTTCTTCTTGAATAGAATTTCATTATGAAAACATATGCCATAAAGAGTGGTCTATATAAAATGTTGATAAATTCCTTTTTTTTATAAAGAAATGAATGTGTACTAAAAATGACAAAAAGAGAAAAAATGGAAAAGTAAAAAAATAATAACATGTTTAAATAAAATAAAAGTCTTTTCCCTCACATTGCATCCTCTGTGAAATATGTTGTGATATAATCACCTACTGAAATCATATGGGTCTGACTAGAGGTACTTTCGTATTTCAATAAAATACATATTACCACAGTGGGTTGCGGCATGCAATCATTTCTCCATACCGGCATCTTTGTACCTTCAATACCAGCTCCTGCTTATGAATATGATGACTGGGTGCCGCCTGGAACCTCGCACTTAAATGGAAATGCCACAGAGGGAAACAAAGGCACACAGCAAGCCTTCTATTCACGGGTACTTAAGAGAGGCATGCTTTTGCCTTTGTTCTGTCCCTTTATATAAATGCAGACACTGTAAGACTGTCAGATGGGTTGGTCTGTCCCAGTATTTACACAAATTATTTAAATAGAACTATTTTATTTCTTTTATAATGCTACGTCGTGACGTCACGGTGTAATTTGCATACTGTCTTATTTGGTCAGTCCCCCCCCCCCACTTCTTTGTATAGGACTTGTGCCATGTATGTATGTATGTATATATATATATATATATATATATATATATATATATATATATATATATATATATATATATATATATATATATATATATATATATATATATATATATATACACACACAAACACACGCACACACACACACAACCCCCAGCTCTGAAAGTAATAATGTATATTATAGCAATAAAAACCTATGTGTATGTGGGGCGTCAGATGTCGAGAGTCCCCTTTGGGGAACAAATGATGTAACCAAGCGATGGAAATTTTAATAACAATCCCAGACAGCCAAACGGCGGTCTGCTTTGAAGTACATGTGTAGTTGTAAAACAATACATCAGGGCATTTCTTATCAGCTCCCCTGAAACAGTTAACAAAAAAATTAAATAAAACATTAAAAGGACGGCCGTCACGAACAGGATTCGAACCTGTGCGGGGAAACCCCATTGGATTTCGAGTCCAACGCCTTAACCACTCGGCCACCGTGACTGACAGAAAAACAAGTATTATCCTTTCCTAACAAGGAATTCATTTCCAATGACCTGCCAGATATATACTATGATTGACGGTTGTCTGCGTTATTTACCATGACTTTACAATAGGACTAGCAAAGCAAGCAAGAGAGAGATTTGATTCTGTTATTTGCTCTCCAGTTGATGAACTAAGAGGCGTGGAAGAAGACATAGAAAGAAAAGACGGGTATTTTCGTAGAGAGAACACCAATCCAAGATGGCCCCCCTGATCGTACCTTAGGCCCAGTGCACCATAGAAGAAAGGCTATATATGAATAAATACCAAAATACAGAAGCCACGCTTACCTAACGTAAAAATGCAAGGCAGCTTGATGCTTCGGAAAAATAAACTTGTCTACATTATTATGATGTACAGCATTATATTTTTTTAAGCGGTAGATAGGTGGAAATGGGTGACAGATAAGCAGTCTAGTGTTGGAAGACCAGTGTGTTCTAGAAACAGAAGACGGACGGCGCTGCAGAGGCGGCTGCCTTGTCTACCGGTAGGTGGCAATACTACCCAGCGGCTAGGCCCAGGCCCCGGGCTCGCGCTGCCGCCGCTACCCACCAGGTGTCGTTGTGGCCCGGCCGCGCTCGTTAGAAGATGGCGGTGCGGAAGAAGGACGGCGGCCCTAATGTGAAGTATTATGAGGCCTCTGACACTGTGTGCCTGTTCGACAACGCTCGCCTCTGGCTTGGCAAGAACTGCAAGAAGGTGGGAAGCATAGTAGTGGTGGGATAGAACGGGGAGAGAGGCAGGGGACTGGAAGAGCAATGGGTTGATCGGTGGCAGGCGGCACCAGATGGTTGTGCAGTTACTAGGGGAACCGTCTGGGTAACTGTCTCGGACGAATGAAAGACCTTCTCCCAAAAAATAAACATTCGGGAGTCTCCTGGAAGAATCCACTGGAAAAGCCTTTGTGTTTCTCAAGCACACTCCACCCTTTCTTTCTCCAGCAATATTCACCTGCCTGTTTTCTCAACATAGTCTCCACTTTGCTCTCAGCCCTTCTCTTCTTTTTACCTACCCACCATCCCTTTTCATACTCAACCATCCTTATGCACCCCATTTATTTTTACTCCATTCCCTTTAAATATAGTCACTCCTCCTGTGTACCCCATTCACTCATCTTCCATTTGCCCAGTTAACGTTTTCTTCTCCCCCTTAACGATACACGTTTTTCCATTGTTACTCATCTCCTGCATTCGCTCGCTTAATGTACTATTCCCTGGTTCTTAAGGCTGCCAATATGAATCAGTTTCCAACAGACTTTCTGTTTTTCTTGTTTTGAAGCTTGCATGTTAGCAATCTACACCCCCGTTATGTTTCGATGTGCGGTTCTGTGTCTTTGAAGATTGACATATATAGTTCGGTTTTCCTGATGTTGACTTCTCTGATTCTGACGATTGTACAAGAGCAATCTGATATCGACTTGTGGTACATTGATGTCCCAATCTCTGGTGCCACAGAGTAAAATATAGGAATCTTTTTCAACGTGTGTTCTTTTGATGCTTGTTTCTTTGGGTGTTATACTTGGACGATAAGTAGCTAATATCAGAAAGTGATATCCCAGTGTTCGTGTGTTTGTTTCTGAAGATTAGGGATCGAAATCTTTCTTGCTTTATGCGTTGTTTTGCAATATTGAATGATAGGAATCTGATTCTAATATGTCTTCCCCTGAGCAGTCCCAAGTTTAGCAGAGTGGAACCATTAACATGACGAATCTGAGTCCAGTATGTGCTATTCTTGTATCTAAAGTTGGCAGATAACGATGTCATTCTGGCTTGTTATATCGATATGCAATTCTCTGGAATATTGCTGGATTCAAATCTAATTTCAGTTTGTGCTCTCCAGATGTTCCATTCTATGGATCAGAAGAGTGCTGGTTAAAACTCTGTATCCTGTATGTGCTGTCTTGATGTAGAATTCTATAGTTCCGAAGATTGAGTATTTATTGGGCGTCTGATGTCAGCATGCACTCTCCCAATGTGTAATTTCCAGTTTTTTGAAGGCTGCAGGATAGAAAATGATATTCTGCATGCATTTTCGTTATATTCTGTTTTGTGGTTCTCAAAATTTCAGGATAGGATTCAGATTTATTCTCAAAATATGTCCTTTCGATTTCTGAACATTGCTGGATTGGAATCAAATTCTAGGGCGTGTTTGTCAGAGATGCAGTTCTCTGTATTTAGGAGTGCCAGATAAAGGTAGATATCTGAAACATTCTTGTGTTTTCTTGATGTATAAGATTGAGGGCTAGGAACCAAATTACAACTTTTGCTGTCCAGATGTTTCAGAGTGTGGTTCTGAAGATTGCATGGTTGGACTTGAAATCTGTTTCCAGATTTTAGTCTCCAGATGTTTCATTCATCTAGAGACAATGTGCTGAAATTAGATTCCCATTCTGCAGTCTTCAGGACTAGAGAATGGAACATCGAGAGAGCATATCATAGAACTTGATTCATGCCCCGCATTCATCAGAACCTGAGACTAGAACGTTGGGAGAAGGATGCCTAGCTGACGATTACCTGGTATGAGCCTCAGCACTGCTGTTTTCTTTTGATGGTGAAAATCTATTGTCATGGAGATTTCCAGGTGTGCATCCAATTCCTGCATGTTCTCCCAATGTGTAATTGTGTGTGTGGCACGTTGTTTCTGGGATTACTATCCATCTTAGAGTGTCAGCAGATTCTGTTCTGCTCTTACAGATTTACATGTCTTGCTGTTATTCAGTGTTCGGCTGGCTCATTTTGTCTGTCAACCTACACCCTTTCAAAAGTGTTGAAAATCTCTCTTGAGAGGACTAACTGGGTTGCTGTACGGTTAGACTGACTTGTGTGAGACCGGACGATGATGCAGTCACCTACTGTGTTGCTGCAAGTCGGTGCACCTCAATTTGGACTCTAAATGATACACATTTGCAGATCCTCTGCATATGACGCTACCTATTTTTAAACTGCCTTGTGGTGCTTTCAGTAGAAACAGTCTCCTTTTCTTTTTATTACTCGCTGAATTTGCCCTCTGTGGTGTAAAGGCTTGTAGCCCTCTGTCATGGCGAAGTAGTTTGTGGTAATAAAGCCCCTCCCCCCAATTGACACCTTGAAAAACATGTCTAACAAAGGCGGAGAAAGGAGTGTTTACAAGGGAGATATCTTCTCCCAATGCTTATAGCTCATAACCAATATAATAAGGCCTTCTATATGTATAATCTATTTTTATAAAATGTCTTCGGATCCTGATTTGACTTATCTCATTCCCTACTTTTAGACTCCACATATTTGGTAACAAGCATTTGCAATGTAATAGGTCTCGCATTAGGAAAGTTTGAGCTATTGGTATTGTAAATGACACATTTTTGGGTTTCGCCTGCCGAAGGCTGCGCTCTGCGCAGGCGAAATCCTTTGTTTACCATAAGGACTTAAGGAACGTCCCCCTGCTCCCATTGGCTAGCTCCATAAATGGAGGCTAGCCATTGGGTGCCGGATCTGTCCGTCAAGGCTGGACCAGATTCGGGGGCGTTCCCGCGATTTTTTCCCTCTCCACCCACTTCTGTTCGTCATCGCGGCGGTGGGTGTGTGTTATTTTTTTTTTTTCGAGTCGCCATTTTTTCTTTATTTTACATGCGTCTGTTGTTGGAGTTAGTTCAAGATTCGAGTTCCCACGAAGCGATCAGGGATCAGGTAAGGAGTATTTTGTTTATAAATGTGTTTTCACTTTGTAAGTTTAGGTATTTTGTTCTGTGCCGGTTCCCGCCCCCCATCCCGCTGTCCTTGTGTCCGTTCCGCCCCCCTCCCCGTGTGCCCGTTCCCGCCCCCCCTCCCCTTTCACTCTCCGTTGCTTGTTGCAATTGTATCAGATGCTTGACTCCAAAACGGCAGCTCCGTTAGGGCATCCAAAGATGAACCCAGAACGGGTCTGCACAGACTCTGCGGCCCTGATGACCAGATGACCTGGAGATTCCCGACGGCACCCCCGAGGGGACATACGACCCGCGAGGGAATCGTGCCTTGCCATGGCCCCTCCTCCCCCGACACATCACGGTATCCCGTAAATGGGACTGACTCACCTGGATGCGGCCCCTAAATATGGGGAGTGCTCGCCCACTTCAGGCCCCGCTCTTGGCTTAGTCATGGTCTCTGGGCTGGCATTCCCTCACTGCTAGGAATGTAGCTCTGGTGTTGCGGCATTCCTTGGTGAAGTTCATAGATTACATTGGCTGGCAGTCGCATGTTTGTTCCGTCCCCTGTGATGGTATTTGATTATTGCTGTACTTACTATGCGAGTTCTGCCGTGGGGTGCAGCGGAGGAAGTTGGCTTGCGTAGGGGGAGCAGGAGTATTTGTAACTAAGAAAAGGGAGCGGAGATGCGGGTGGAGGTGCTTGCCTGAGCGGTTTCAACAAGGGGTGGTTATTATTTGTTGTTGTATCTGTCACCTAGTGTGTTCCTGGTATTATTCACCTTGCAGATGAAATGTGCTGGGCACTGCCATTGCCACCTACTTACCCTCAGCTGTCCCAAACGTAGGTGTCCTTGTTTGAGCAATGCATCTGTGACGCTGCACAGGAGGTTCGGGTCTTGCTGTGACAGCCGCACTCGGTCTGTGGGCTCTGGGCTGCTTTGTTTCACACAAGCGTCTTTTTTGGCTACATGGGTCTTCTCTCTCACCCCGCTCTCTAATAACCAAATGTTGGTGTCTCGTCCCTCCTACAAGCCACCCTGGCTGGTGCCTTAAAAATGGCGTCCCTTCTGGCAAACTTCTCCCGCATCCTGGAAGCAGCCAGAAGCTGATTGGCTGCCAGTCCGCGTCTTTGGACCTGGTGTAGGTTTTAGGGGTACCCAGCGGGGCTCACTTCTCTAGTATCCCATCAACGCCGCTTCGAGCCATGAATGCAGCTTCTGCCTTAACCTGGCTTGCATCCACCTAGAAGACTGGTTCAGCTTCCTGGCACCACCTTCTACAAGATGGTCGTTTTTTTTTGTCTAAACTGACTCTTGTGTTTTAATCCAGTTTATGAAAGTATATCAAACTGATCGTATAGCGGTATGAAGGCAAGGGCGACAATTAAGTGTGTGAAGAGAGCTCTGGTGTTCAGACCAAAGTGACGTCAAATCAGAGAATCATCTTGAAATTGAAACTTTTAGTGTCCACAAATCATACGGGCAAACGCGAGTTGTACTTATGTCGTTTTAGGACATGTCAGAATAAAAAGTCCCACTGCAAGGGAGGGGGCGTTCTTTTGTGCAGCCTGTATGTTTCAAGGGTCTGCTATCTGCACGAGAGCAACTTCAGCACCTCATAGGTCGAACTCTGTAAGTTGCATTGTCAACAACACCTCCTTATAGAGAAGTCACCGAAGAAACAACTTGAGCAGGAATGTGCCTTCATTATGCACATAGTTTAACCCTACATGTGAAAATGGCTAATTCGCTTTAGACAACGTGCATTAAATCAAAGTAATCTGGCTCGCACTTTTACCCCTTAACAGATGAGCACTCGCAAACATTTGCCCAGAGCTCACAAAGTATGGTCTGGTGTGACCGAGGGCCGCACTGATGCCAGCAGGGTGGCGGTAGGAGGTCTGGGTGAGTCGGGGATTGTGTAAGGCTGTCTAAAAAATGTTAAACGGGCATTCATATATTTGCAGGTTAATAAATGCTTACCCTTTTTTATTTAACCTTTTTCCCCCCTGAATATTAGTGCTCAGTAACTAAACAGCACCTCTTGCTGCTGTTCACCAGGGGGGCCCCATGTAAGGGTCATGAGGGTCGCAATCGCCCCAACCTGTGCTTGGACTATCACTGCCTTAGCCCAAACTGCTTCTTAAATATTACTGCTAGCCCAGTCCCTACAATCTTTTGTTAGTGTGTGGCATGGACGGGACATATATATGGTGGGCTGTCATGGCAATCGGACAACTTAAATTGGTTGCATAGACATGTGCTATGTGTAAAGAACTGGCATTCCTGCCCCACAACTGACCAGTTTAGGCTGTGCTTGCTTCCCTGCCCCCTGGCTGTGCTTGCTTCCCTGCCCCCTGGCTGTGCTTGCTTCCCTGCCCCTTGGCTGTGCTTGCTTCCCTGCCCCCTGGCTGTGCTTGCTTCCCTGCCCCCTGGCTGTGCATGCTTCCCTGCCCCCTGGCTGTGCTTGCTTCCCTGCCCCCTGGCTGTGCTTGCTTCCTTGCCCCCTCGCTGTGCTTGCTTCCCTGCCCCCTGGCTGTGCTTGATTCCCTGCACCCTGGCTGTGCTTGATTCCCTGCCCCCTGGCTGTGCTTGATTCCCTGCCCCCTGGCTGTGCTTGATTCCCTGCCCCCTGGCTGTGCTTGATTCCCTGCCCCCTGGCTGTGCTTGATTCCCTGCCCCCTGGCTGTGCTTGCATCCCTGCACCCTCCCTGTGCTTGCTTCCCCGCCCCCTCGCTGTGCTTGCTTCCCTGCCCCCCTCGCTGTGCTTGCTTCCCTGCCCCCCTCGCTGTGCTTGCTTCCCTGCCCCCCTCGCTGTGCTTGCTTCCCCGCCCCCTAGCTGTGCTTGCTTCCCTGGCCCCTAGCTGTGCTTGCTTCCCTGGCCCCTCGCTGTGCTTGCTTCCCTGGCCCCTCGCTGTGCTTGCTTCCCTGGCCCCTCGCTGTGCTTGCTTCCCTGGCCCCTCGCTGTGCTTGCTTCCCTGGCCCCTCGCTGTGCTTGCTTCCCTGGCCCCTCGCTGTGCTTGCTTACCTGCCCCCTTGCTGTGCTTGCTTCCCTGCTCCCTCGCTCTGCTTGCTCTCCTGAGTGTGTGTGTGGCTCTGGGTGGGTGTGTGTGGCTCTGGGTGGGTGTGTGTGGCTCTGGGTGGGTGTGTGTGGCTCTGGGTGGGTGTGTGTGTGTGGGGCTCTGGGTGGGTGTGTGTGGCTGGCTCTGGGTGTGTGTGTGTGGTAGTAATTGCGATAGATAGATAGAGTGAGGGCTTTGCTCGTTTGCTGTGGAGGGAGATTCTTTCTTTCCCTTCTCTATTTTCATCAAAAATCCATTTCCGGCGGAAGGGTGAGCGAGCTAGTTGTTTTACTGCTCCCACCCTTTAGAAACCTGGGCTGGGCGACGCGCAGCGGACGCGCTCCAACACATGGGGTATGATTGCCGTTACCGACTTGACTTGCTCTGATTTATTTTAAATTATTATTATTTGTGAATAGTTTGCTTAGCGGCATTTTAATTACTTGCACTCTAAACTTACTTGGGATTGGCTTTCACTCTCCCCGGTTCACAGCGAGCTTCACACGTTTGCTGTGGAGGGAGATACTTTCTTTCCCTTCTCTATTTCCATCAAAAATCCATTTCCGGCGGAAGGGTGAGCGGTCTAGTTGTTTTACCGCTCCCACCCTTTAAAAATGATGTGCTGGGCGACGCGCAGCGGCCGCGCCGGCCGCTGCGCGAAGTCACGCCAAAGGCAAGCCCGTCTGCGCCAGGCCGCCGTCAGACGTCAGATCCCAGACCCCCTGCATGTTTCTCCACAGATAGTGCACTAAGCCCCAAACAGCACCTTGCCTATTCCAAACAGGAGCTGTTAAGCATTGGAAGGTTCATAGCCAATGCTAAGGGGGGAATAACATCAATTTGTGCACCAACCAGTTCCCTCTAAATATGGAGGGTCCACTTTCATGCATGCACTGTGAGTTTGAGACCTTACCACCTTCTCAGGAAGCGGTGTCACTTGCCACTCAAGACACTGATAACACCCTTTTGAAAACGAGCTGGAATTGTTTTTTAGCTAATGTTCGCTCTCTTCCTAAATATGCAATTAATATCTGGGATCTTTTTTCCTCCTCTATCCCGGATATCTGGTTTCTAACGGAGACTTGGATAAAACCATCCTTCATTCCTGATATCGCGATCGCGGTACCGGATGGGTACCACTTCCTAAAACTGGATAGGCCAATTAAAGTAGGTGGTGGAGTCGCCATCATTTATAAAGATCCAATAAAAGTCACTCTTTTAGACAGTTTTAGTACTGATAAAATTGAAATCTTGGTTTTTAGACTTGACTTTCATTCTCAGCTGAGTTGGAAGGGTGCTCTTGTTTATCCCCCCCCCCAGACCTATCTCTAATTCTATTTCGCACCTACTAGATATACTGGCACCTCATGTCATATCATCAGATACATTTGTCCTTCTGGGAGATTTTAATGTACATATTGATAATCAGGAAGGCCTAGATGCTGGCATTTTCTCTAAGGAAATGTTAGCTTTAAACCTTACGATAAGGAATGATGCCCCTACACATATTGCAGGTCATATTCCAGACCAGGTTCTTTCTAATTTACCGGATCTAACCTATATATCCACTGATTCGCTTATATGGTCACACCATTCTATGGTCTCTTTTGACCTTTTAAATCCTAGGAAACAGATAGTCGCTTGGATTATAGTGATGCTATGCTGATTTGGGCCAAGGATTCTGACTTACAAAGCTTGCAGGCAGTGCAAAATACTGCTGCACGTCTGGTGACCAGTGCACCCAGACGAGCCCCATCTCTTCCCCTACTACATAACTTACACTGGCTTCCTATTCGGAAGAGAATTCATTTTAAAGTGTGCTGCCTTGTGTTCAAAGGCCTCAATCAGATGGCTCCTACCTATTTGGCTGAAAAATTAATCAAATATATCCCATCTCGCACACTTCATTCTGAGGGAAAAGGCCTACTCGTCGTTCCTTGAATTAAGCTATCCAGACTGGGAGGAAAATCCTTCACTTACATAGCCCCCCTGCTATGGAATCAGCTGCCTTTGGATCTTCGCCTGAATACCAACTATTTGGCATTCAGGAAACCGCTTAAGCTCATCTTTTTTTAGCTCCTATTCTTTCCCTGTGTTCAGGGGTGTGGAATATATTAAAATATCTGCTTGTCCATGGGGCAGGTTGCTTCATAAATCTACTTGTCCTGTAACAAAATCTACTTGTCCCTTTGGTGCCATGTAGTGCTGCCACAGATTATGGCAGCAATCTCATTTTATAAGAGCTCTTATATAGCCTCTCTGATTATGCCAGGGCATATCCCCTAGTAGTGTTTGAATACTAGTAATCATTTTATGTTGCCACGTTTCCGTAACTCCACATACTGGGACTGAAGATGGTGGTAAGCAGTAGTTCTAGGATTGGAATGCCCTATTGAGTCTGTGCAAACCTACTAACGTGCATGTTTTAGGGTTTTCAACAAATCTTCTCTAATCTTTCCCATACTTAGAAATGTTGGAATATTACTCCTGAGAGTGGCATACGTAAACCTTCTTTCAGAGTTGGGAAAAAAGTAGTTGGAGTGAAAATTAACTTTCAAACATCCAGGATTTCACATGAGCAAATCTACACATGCATATTTGCTCATGCTAAAATGCGGTTCACAAATATTTTGTAGAAGTACGATTTCTTGCCCTACTAATGTAAATTCTTGTGAATTCACGAAAGCCATATACCAAAGGTGCACTTTTGAGTCTTTCTTTAATAATTGGGCCTCTAATTTGGTCTGGCGTTAACCATGACCTTTTGTGTTTATTAAAATTCTCTCTCTGAATCGGCTGGCTTCACTGTGAGTGACATCATTCTGCTCTTTCACAAGGATCATATCGGTACACAAAGTAGTTTTGTTCAGTGGCAGTGTGTGCTCTTTGAGACCAAAAACAATTTTTGCATTTGCCAATGTTTGTTATAATGGTGAGGGCCCAGCAGCTCTCACATCAATAAGGTTTTACAAAAGCCATGCTAAAACAAGTCACGCATTGCCAAAACTAAAAAGCTGACCACCAGTGTCAGACCTACTGGATTTGCCAAGGCTTGTTTATTTTGGTTTCCCATAATCTTATTGAAACTGGTTACACGAATTTTCCAATATGAATATTTTTGGGAAATACTAGCATGCATCAACACATTTTACTAAATGATGCTGCAAAGAAATGGTACCTGAAATTTTACAGTCGTTTAGCAAAATGTTATTTCCCTACTTTCATTTTTTAGGAACATGTTATATGGAAAGCAAATAAACATTAATCTTGCTTTCAAGCTTCTGCAAATATTTGCATCTAATCAGAGAGCATTCTGTGAGCATCATGCATAACCTCATATTGCTAAACTTTGAAACCGTGTGTGTACACATTTTCATACTGGAACCACTGTCAGTAGTGCAGTCAGAGCGTACATTTACTTAGAGCGCTCTCCCTAATAATAAAAGCTTTAAATTAATTAACCATAAATACAAGTTTGAAAAGCATTAACACATGCACACAAGTATTAACTAAACTACAGGCAGTACCCTTTCTTGATCCTTAATGTGGTACTACAAACTGGCAGCCACAGGGTTTGTGCTGCAGGGGGTTGGGCCTACTTGTCCCAAGGACAAAATACACTTTAAAACTTGTTGCCCTTGACTCCAAACAATATGTCCTGGGCGTCGGGCTATAGGAATTCCACATCCCTGTGTGTTGTATCGTTTGTTGTCCTCAGCGCGGAGATACCCCATTTGGGGTGAGTCAGGCGCTTTATAAATGTTTTAAATAAATAAATAGAGTGAGGGCGATAGATAGAGTGAGGGCGATAGATAGAGTGAGGGCGATAGATAGACAGATAGATAGAGTGAGGGCGATAGATAGATAGATTTACTCTGTTGTTTGGTAAACACTCCCTACAGAAATTAATAATAAAAAAAGAGAACACTAGTGTAGTGTAGCTCCTATTTTCCCAATAGGCTCTGCGCATTGGAATAGTACCTACAGCAGTAAAGGCCTAGGCCAGACGTTAACTAGGTCTACTACTGTCGATACTAGACTTAATTTTTGGGTTTGCCAGCTAAGCTCAGAGTTCGCTAGAAACTTTCTCGAATGTTCAAGGAAGGAATTAACTCCCCTGATTAGACAAGAAGGGATTTAGTTTCTGACAACCATAGAACATGACAACTTTGCTCTCCCCTAATCAAGAGTCAATCTCGAGAGTCGTGTGAGCACAAGGCAATTATTTTACTCAGTCAGTACGTGCATTCTTAGTCTCATCAGAATGTAGAGAAAAGGAAGAGACGGGCGTGTTCAATAAAAGATGTTATTTATTGATCAGTCTCTTTTCTCATACATGAGAAATGGATCGATATTATTGCAATACTTATAGTTAAGTAAAGTGCATACATTAAAAGCAATAGTATAAAATAATACTGTAAAAACATTGATATGGTTTCTGAGCCATATGATGTTTAAAATGATTAAAATATATTTACATACACATATACATTTGACTAAACGTACTCAACTGGTGTTTCTAAATACGCCTACCCCGTGTACCTGACCTAAGTCTAATGCGTGGGCGGGAATAGAAAGTTACAGTTTAAGTTAAGTTTGTTTTTGCCAAGTGAATAACTAAAGAATTCTCTGTGAGGGGTTATTCAGTTCTGTACCTGGAAGTTAGGATGAATGAGGAATGGTATCTCTTTCTCTGCTCTCGATATTCTAGGCTGCCTGCGAGGGCTGCCCGAAAGCGCCGGTGCTGGGTCTCTCGGCTTGAGATAGCAGCGCGTCTCTCAGCGCGTCAGGAAGGCGGGGCTGCGCCAGCGGGGTCTGCTTCTGCTCTCGGCTTCGGCAAGTATGGCAGCTCCGTCTTGTCACCACGCGTGTGTTTGCATAGGGCAAGATCGGCAATATTTATACCTTAAAGGTGCCGAGATTGACGTAAGGATGGACATAGATACGTCAATAAAGATGTCATACGACTTGCTCGTTAGCACATTCTTTACTAAAGTTCTCTGTGAAATCAAAACAATGGCCGCACGGATTATCCAGGTTGTCATAGGTTTGATTTGTTATGAGAACGTCGTATGCCTTATCAGGGGCTGGAGGAATGTCGCTTGTCTAATTAGATCTCAAGCGTTATGACCTAATCAGATAACACGTTCCTGTGCCGTAGTGTGACTGCGTCAGATAACGGTATCTGCATCATGGGGGCTTTTCTTGCCTCATGGGCTGACTGTTAGTTAACTTGATAGTTAGTTTAACCAGAATAGGGTCAGGAATAGGGGGACTGATTCAGAACCTATAGAAATACACGACACCCACTCCACGCTAACTATGGTCATATCTACTAATCTATGCATAGTATAACATAGTACAACATACTATAGAGTATAGTGTATACCTTACCACCCCAAAATACATAAATGCATTTCGAAATTTTCAAATATACTGAAAAATTGCAGTCATATATATTGTATGCACTTAAGCTATGGTTTAAATGCAAAAGTAAACACGCATTTGTATGCATTATTGCTTATTGGTATATGAGAAATACACATGAAATGGCTCTTAATATGGCTATACAGAAAGGAAGTTCGAGACCATTTCATCACATAATAAAATATTTGTGAACATCCCAGCGGGCAACTAAAGTTTATAGAGTATCTAAAAATAGAAATCTTAGTTCTCTAGGAATAGTTTCTTACTTTAAGCAGAAGATAAGTGTCCCGAAAAATTTGTGAAAAATAATTTGGGGCTGCTAAAAAATTGTTGTCCGTGAACTGGTGGGAAGAATTGTTCATGTGACTTTATTTTTAAAGTTGAAGGCCGAATTCAGGGAACGCCGTGTGCGAGTTTACTCAAAAGTCTCTATTTCTGTTCTGGAGAGAACATCATATCATTCAGGCTTTCGAAAAAACTGTCAACAGCTTCATGGGAAAGTTCCACTAAGTCGGAAATAGGTGTAACCATGCATTCGTGCGCATGATTGTCTGCATTGACATTCTGATTCGCATTGCTGACAGAAGGTCGTACCTGTTCGATGCTGCTTTCATCTTGAACTTCACTACTCTTCAATCGCAGTGGTGAAGATTCCAGGAATGCCGTCATCAGGATTGGCAGCCTTTGAGGGCAGCACAAAGCGTGAACCTTGGTAGGAACCAACAGTGTATCTGCATCCACTGGCGCATCCGATTGTAGCGTCAGACAGGTGTCTAACACGCATTCTTCTCCGCATAGCAGACACCTTAGTACAGGTAAAACACACCTTTGCCACATTGGTCGAAATGATAGAAACCAAGTCATGTTCAGGTCTCTAAGCCGGGAGAGTCCCAGGATTTTTGATATCCGGTCCCGGTATCCAATGGCTAGGATCGTATCTTCCATTGTCGCGAGAGTTTGATCTGTGACATGGGTTGCCATAACGAAAAATAAGGACTAGGAATAGGATTCCTGCAATTAGTCCCAGGATCAGGGGAAGTCCGCCAAAAATCGAATGGACGAAATCTGGAAAAATACCCAGTATGGCTTTGAATGGTGTTAATGCCATCGAAAATACTGTCTTAAATACCCCTGAGATCCCATTGGTATCAGAAATATTTAAGATTTCGCTCAGGATTTCCGCGAAATGTACGAGGGAATTAGTTGATAATAATGTATGTATCTCTGCAGTCGTCCTTGCGACTTGTAGATCATACGTTTCTTTTGATGACGTGAGCCTTGTAGGCGTCTGAAGAAGCACTGTTTTCATTCTGCTTAAAGTATCTATTCGAATAGAAGTAATTTTCAAACTGGGCCATGCCCTTGCCTCCCTGTCTGGAAAGGAGCTGGGGAATAAAGAACGTCCACAGCACTTGACCTTCGCCGTTGTAGTTACTAGATAAGGAGTCCCGGGCATAAGACTGCAACATCTGCGGTCTACAATAAGAATGTAACTCCCATTATAGAGTCTTTGAAAGAATGGTTCTATTTCAGTTGCAGGTGCGCCTTGCTGGTGACATGAAAGGTTGTATGAATTCCCTTCACAGGCTCCATGCAAACTAATTCCGTTACACAGAAGCGTGCCGCTTAGTGACATGGCACAATTGTTGCCACTAAGAAACACTTTCTGTCCTTTATTACTGACACATGCATGTGAATAGGGCAGGTTCCAAGTTGTTTTAAGGTACCCCTTTCCCAATTTCTCGTACATGCCAGCCTGTATATATTTTTGGCAGTATTGAAACCTGAAGGTTGAGATTGGAATATTTATGATTCCGTGGATTATCCATTCACTGACAGGTCGTTCTGACATTGTCAACGGTAATCTTTCTAGTTTTTCAATGCTCAAGATTGTATAATCAGCACCCTTTTGCGCCATACCGATTTGTCTATCAGTAAGGTTAAAGATTTGGAATAGTGACGTTGTGTTGATTAAACGCCAAGGCACATAGCCTGAACGCAGATTTTGTAACGTCCAGCCAAGCTGTACAATGGAACGCAATTGTGACTGACCATGTTGTAATAACAGTAAGTCTTGCGATAGTATATCGATTGCTGAAGACACAATGCTGTCCAATGAAAAAATTCTGGAGGACAGAGTCATTAACCCATTGTCCACTACAGAAAGTGATTTTTCCAAATTGATACGGTCAATTTCCCGTATTCTTTCTGCTGTCTCAATTTGAGTAACCTTCCAGGCCTCATTGTATGCTGCATATACAGAGGCTGCTATGAAACGCTTTTGGCGCTGTTTGCGTGGTCCCAGTATGAAATCACGCAAGTCAGCACCATCAGTAAGTAAAGTTAGGTGTTGCTTAATTTCAGGCAGTGTGGAAGTTTGAAGCCATTGAAGGCATAATTTGCCCACACTGTAGGTTGTTATTATCCCTGGGTGATGTCTTTGGGGATATCTTGGGTCTGGCCGGTCATTTTGAAACCCTGTGTTTTATTCAGGAATCTATCTTGACAGTAATTTGTATCTGTGGGCCAGATCAACCATTGTTTCCAATCAGGATGTGTTCTGTTTTGGTTTATTATATGGTTTACGTCTATCTCTTCATCTGTATCAGAGCTATTGCTGAACATTGTTGGCTTTGGAATAGACGGTTTAATTAAATCTTTGATTTTGGCTAAGCCAAGACAGGTGGTTTGTTGAACAGTGTCATTTAAAAATATCATTTGTTCTGGGATCATGCAGGCTCTAAACAAAACTTCTATACCCTGTACTTGCCATTCTTTTGTACCCCAAACACTTTTCAAATCAACATTTTTGTCCCAATAATCAAATCCAAAGGTATTCATTTTTTCAAAGAATGAATCTGAATATATCAATTTTGTGTTGGTTATCATGGTTTTCATCCCTGTCTTGTTTGACAATTTAAAATAAAATGTTTCAGCATTACTTATGTTAAAACCTGAAAAATATGAATATTTGTCATACACGGTTCTAGAGCTTCCTTTTGGAGGTGTCGCACAATGTTCCCATTGATTATAACTTAAAACATTTCTAGGTTGTGCAGATTTATGTAAAAAATGGTTACCATAATGGTTATAGCAATACATACTATCATAATTTGTAGAACCTTGCAAATAATCATGTTTTGTAAATTTAGCAGACATTACTAAGTCAGACATCATGTTGTTAATACTTTCGAAGTCCCAATCATCAGCAAATGAGTTTGGTTTTGCAAAGTCACTCAAGGAGATCTTGATTTGGTGTGGATATTTCAGGATCTCGACCGGACCATAAATTTCATAGTCAGTGTTGTCCCAGGCTACCCCACCAGGTATAGGATTGGCTGTGAAGTTGGCTGAAGAAAGTTCTCTTTTCTCGACGTGTGAAGATGTGTGTGGTTTGAGGACCAAGTTGATGTTCTGACTTGCTGTGTCCATTTTAGCATATTTTCCCTCAATGAAGCGTCCCAAAGTAAATACCATGATGAGCCAAAGTATGAGGATAAATGCACCAAAACCCACCCAAAATTCAATCCATGGAGAAACCAGATATGTTTCTTTCAGTTGTTTCAAAAGTTCCTTCGCTTTGTCTTTAAAGGATTTTGATGATGGCTGTGTCTTTGATTCACTGAAGCCGTCAGAGGAATCATCGAAGTTGATGAAGTAACCGGATGCAGTTCTGTCAATTGTTCCAATTGGTTCAGGATTTCTGTTTTTTGCATTTTCACTCGGTACTTCAGTATAGATTGGTGTGTCTCTGCTAAATGTCTTTCTTTGGGTTTTCAGAGGTCTGAGTTCTATTGCATTGTTGCATAGTCCTTCTTGTTCTTCTGCAGGCGTTTCGAATGTGATGAGCCTTTTTGATAGGACCTCTGTACTGGTAGCAAACCTTGGTGTTCTGCTACTTATTGGGAGTCCACTTGGCCTACTGTTTGTTATCGGCCACATGTTGTGGTTTTACCAGGTCGATGGATACAACTCGGTTCTCCTTTTTTCCAGCAAGTGGCGGTAGTACAACTGATCTTGTCCCGTTGACAGACAAGACAGGAACTGCTTTTCTGTAAGAAGGCCCAAATTCCTTCTTTACCGCGATCTTCTCCCTGACTAGATCCCCGACTTTTGGAATCCAGACAGGTCTTGCCGGGACAGGTGGTGATTCTTCAGTGGTTGTTGGCTGTTGTTTCAACTGTATGTTGCTCAGGTCTTTTCTTGTTTTGTTTAAGTCCTGCAAAATAGCCAAACGGTCTTTGACATCAAAGGTTTTTTCTATTACCACTGAAGTCTGACTATCAAGGTCAGAGATCAACATCCTAGTTCCGAATAATAATTCATACGGACTGAATCCCTTCAGAGAATTTCTTGGCAAGTTATTTAGACTACGTTGGACACTTATTAGATGTTTGACCCACCCAGCTCCCGAACCTAATATCCTTTCTATTATAGATTGCTTTCTGCCTTGGTTTTTTCTTTACACCATCCCGTACCCTCAGGAAGGAAGTGAGAAGATTCCCGCTGGGCTGTGCTCATTTGGCCATGTTTCCCCCCAGGCTGGTATGCCTGAGTGAAAACAATGGTCAAACGTAACATGCTCTTAGCGTATATGCCATTTAGACTCGCAAATCTTGTATAATAGTCCGGACGTCAGCCGAGTGCTGGTGATCTACATTATAAGTGGAAACTAGCCTGTATGTGTTAATCGCAAGCCATTCTTTTTGCTGGTAATATTATCTGCCTTGATACGACGAGGTATTAAACTGCTTCTCTCCCCACTGCGATCTCTGTTGCAGTTTGGGCAGTTTTTTACAAACATGGTGTAGTGCAGGCTCATGCCTGGCCACCAGTACCGTGATTGTAATTCTTCCAGAGAATCTTTTAATTTAAGGTGTCTGTGACCCTCGCCCATGTGTGCGTCTGCGATTAACAAGTTTCTCCTGTCCATGTTTGGAATCACTCTATCCCCCACTCCAGGGATTCGAGCAAAAGGGACGGAGTTTGCATCGATTATGTATGTATAATTGAGTGGATAGTTGATCGGTAGTGCTGAGCAGTCGCCGTTTGATGACGTTTTCACCGCCAGCAATGTTTCACCGTCAATGTATTTTAATGTACGCTTTTTTCGATCTACGGGAGCCGGTTTAGTGGCTGCCGCTGCGGCTGCTTCAGCCAATGAATTCCCCACAACGTGAACGCCATCACGTTGATGACTCAGTGAGTGAGTCATGTGAGTCTTTGGTAGTTCTTTTTTCAAAAGAGCTACTTGTTCCCAGAGCAGTTTCTGCTTTATTGGTGCATCTGTGTCATCTTTGTAACCGTTCTGAATCCATGTCTGCAAATCCTTGTTATATGCTTTGACGCAGTAATATGAATCTGACACTATAAGTGTCGGGAATTCGCGATCCGCATTATCCAGCGCCATTTTTAATGCTATTATTTCAGTTTGTAGTTCTGAATTAGTTTCTACTGAGTGTGATTTTGTTAATAGAGGTCTTAGTTTACCTCCGCGCCACACTTCTTTTGTAATCTCACATGTGGGATTGTATGCATGTTCTCCCCAAACGGAGGGTTGAGCATGTCCGTCTGTATAGATTACACAGGCGTAATGTCGTAGAGGAAGAATGTCGATTGGCAGAGGATACGTCTTTTCATATTTTAGATTTTTTAATTCTTCTAGTTCTGGAAAATTGTCAACCAGGCTATACTTGATAATTCATATCCTACATATAAGACTGTCACATGGGCAATTCTGGATTTTTTAAAGTTGAATTTGTAACCCTCTGCAGCGAACCCAAGTATTATGGTGTTCACCCTTTTCAAGTGAGTCTCCAAGTCATCATCTGTTAAGTAAATGTCATCGACATAAGATAATGCTTCATCATCATATAGTTGTAGTAATTCTGTTACTCTCGCTGAGAATACCCCCGGGCTGTTCTTGTACCCCTGGGCTAACCGACAGAATTGTTTTTGAGTGCCATTTACTGAGAATGCAGTTAAATATCTGCTCTCTGGTGCTATGTTTTGACAAAAGAATCCATTGGAGATGTCCAAGGTTGTTTTGTATTTTTTGCGCACTATGTTATTCATTAGTGCAGCACTGTGTGAGTTTTGCCCTGCAAAGGTTTTGCAACATGTGTTAAGGTGTCGGTAATCCAAAACTAGACGATATGAATTGTCTGGTTTGGAGACCGGAAACAAAGGATTGTTCATTTGTGAGGTGCAAGTTTCAATCACCCCCTGGTATTCTAGCTGATCTAGTATTTCATTTACCTGTTTTTTAGCTTCTTGCTTAATTGGGTACTGTCTTTGTGCAGTAGGTTGTGATTTTAACTGGATTTTGTGAGGAGGAGAATCCTCATCCCATCCTACATGATTTTTATATAAAGCAGGTGCTAAGGCCACTGCCCACTTTCTAGCAAGTGTGTATTTTTTATGAATCGGTATTTGATTCGAGAAGGCAGGCATAATTACTTCTTCGCCATGAGGGCACTCCCTGACAAACTCTGGTGGCCAGTCTTTTCCAGCTAGAAGGATGTCATAGCCTTTGGAGAGGTTATCCCAAAATAGTCCCCTTATTTTCCTAGTCTTATCTCCCTCTATACGTAATGTTATCTCGTATATCTTGTGGGGCTTGCTAACTCTGGTGTCTGCAGTTTCCACTTGAAGGTATTCATTCGTGTCCACTGTCTCCAGATGATTCATAAGGACTTTGCGAGCTATGCTCACCTCTGCTGCGCTGTCTAGCATTGTCTGAGCCCACTCTCCGTTTTTCAGTTGTGTCCTCAGTATTCTCGGCATTGTTAACTACCTTGATACTGGCTACCTTCTTTTTTGGAAATTGTAATTTCTTTTTTTGTTGAGCAGGTTCCTTGTCTTTGGACTTGGCGTGCTCTTCTGATCGTCCTCTTCTTTCCGATTTCTGCGAGGAATTCTGAAAAGATTGAGAGGGACGTGTATCAATGTCTTGATATCTATCAGGTTTTTTAATATTATCCCTATTTCTAAGGTTATATCTATTCCCCGAGGGGTCACTCTGCGGTGACCTCTGTCTTTGGTTTGGAGATTTCTCTCTTCGCCTAGGAGACCTTCCTCGGGACTGGAATTTCTTTTCTTTAGGATTGGATTGTTTGTTTCCATCCCAGTTCTTTTTTGGTGAATTATTATTATTAAAAAATATTTTTTCTGGACTTGTAGTCAGTTGCGGTTTTACTGGTATTCCACCTAGACTATCTCTGCCTAGTTCTTCATAGGATTTTTCTATGATTCTGGCAATTTCAGCTGGTTGGTCTGCTATATCTGTCTCTTTTAACCTCTGGCGGATCGCCACATTTGCTGCTTCACCTTTTATGTTGGCTAGTAATATAGCCGAGACCTGCTTGAAGTCTTTCAGTAATTTCATACCAAGAGTTAAAGCAGGTTCTGGACCGTATTCATCTTGAATTTGTTTTAGCACATCTGGTATTACCGAAATGGATGGAACACCGTGCGTTTTTGTGTAGATGGAAGCAAAGACTGTACCCCAAGTGTCACAGTCCTCAATGTGTGGTGCGATTCCCATTGGGAGACATATAGTCAGAATCCTGTGTTTTTCTAATGGGGTGGTGTCAGGAAACACCGCCTCTATTTGGGTAATTTTCTGTGCCAACCAGAATGGTATCTGTTCCCGTTTAGCTGGAACTTTACCTAGGCAGGATTGGATGTTCTGTGGTGTAATTTTATTTGTGTTCCCCTGGTGAGGGGTCAGCTGTGGAAGTTTAATCGCTGGCTGAATTGTTGAAGTCCGCATTACATACTGAACTAATTGTCTATGAATTTTTAGTAGTTGTTTTAGCTGTATTAACAGCTCTGCTGCAGGCATTCTTTCGATGTCTGGATGTGGTGTGTATCCGGCTAAGACCGGCCACGTTGCTCCTGGTCTTCCTAAAGGACCGAGCCTTGTAATGTGATTGTTATGTTTTAGGGCGCCATCAAATAAGAGCAAATGCTCTTGGAATTTGAGTGGTACTTCCACCTCCTCAAAAGGAGTGTATGTTTCAGGAGGTTCCTCTACTTTGTAATAGTGGAAGTACTTTGTTACAGCATTTGCTGCCGGAAAATGTATCCATGAATAGTATACCTCTGTCTGCCGATATTCGTGTGCCTCAATTACGAATATGACTGTGCCACCTCTAGGTGTCAGTCCATTTTCTATAAGTTTTAAGGTTATAGATCTCCTTTTAATGACCGGAATGAGTGTTATATTCGGGTCTGCTGCTTGCATGGTAGCATCGGCATCTGCGAGTTCAGTTGCTAATCTAACTGCCTCTCTTTCTCCATCACTGTCTCCCATTTTACAGACCGGATGGTATTATGTCTATTTGCAGATCAGGTTTCTTTATGGAACAAAGATTAGATGCACAATATTTTGGAACTGTTTATCCTTCAACGTTGACTTGACCAAGAACCATACATAGGAGTTCCCTCCTGCGAGGTTTTGGAGGATATAACCTTTCACCCACTCCAGACGTCTTTGGAGTATTTGGGAAAAGGGGTCTGAGTGAGAAAGCACGACTGAGTTACTCTAAATGTCTTACGTTAGTTTTATCGCCCTTTCCAAACGCGTTGGGCGCCATGTAGTGTAGCTCCTATTTTCCCAATAGGCTCTGCGCATTGGAATAGTACCTACAGCAGTAAAGGCCTAGGCCAGACGTTAACTAGGTCTACTACTGTCGATACTAGACTTAATTTTTGGGTTTGCCAGCTAAGCTCAGAGTTCGCTAGAAACTTTCTCGAATGTTCAAGGAAGGAATTAACTCCCCTGATTAGACAACAAGGGATTTAGTTTCTGACAACCATAGAACATGACAACTTTGCTCTCCCCTAATCAAGAGTCAATCTCGAGAGTCGTGTGAGCACAAGGCAATTATTTTACTCAGTCAGTACGTGCATTCTTAGTCTCATCAGAATGTAGAGAAAAGGAAGAGACGGGCGTGTTCAATAAAACATGTTATTTATTGATCAGTCTCTTTTCTCATACATGAGAAATGGATCGATATTATTGCAATACTTATAGTTAAGAAAAGTGCATACATTAAAAGCAATAGTATAAAATAATACTGTAAAAACATTGATATGGTTTCTGAGCCATATGATGTTTAAAATGATTAAAATATATTTACATACACATATACATTTGACTAAACGTACTCAACTGGTGTTTCTAAATACGCCTACCCCGTGTACCTGACCTAAGTCTAATGCGTGGGCGGGAATAGAAAGTTACAGTTTAAGTTAAGTTTGTTTTTGCCAAGTGAATAACTAAAGAATTCTCTGTGAGGGGTTATTCAGTTCTGTACCTGGAAGTTAGGATGAATGAGGAATGGTATCTCTTTCTCTGCTCTCGATATTCCAGGCTGCCTGCGAGGGCTGCCCGAAAGCGCCGGTGCTGGGTCTCTCGGCTTGAGATAGCAGCGCGTCTCTCAGCGCGTCAGGAAGGCGGGGCTGCGCCAGCGGGGTCTGCTTCTGCTCTCGGCTTCGGCAAGTATGGCTGCTCCGTCTTGTCACCACGCGTGTGTTTGCATAGGGCAAGATCGGCAATATTTATACCTTAAAGGTGCCGAGATTGACGTAAGGATGGACATAGATACGTCAATAAAGATGTCATACGACTTGCTCGTTAGCACATTCTTTACTAAAGTTCTCTGTGAAATCAAAACAATGGCCGCACGGATTATCCAGGTTGTCATAGGTTTGATTTGTTATGAGAACGTCGTATGCCTTATCAGGGGCTGGAGGAATGTCGCTTGTCTAATTAGATCTCAAGCGTTATGACCTAATCAGATAACACGTTCCTGTGCCGTAGTGTGACTGCGTCAGATAACGTTATCTGCATCATGGGGGCTTTTCTTGCCTCATGGGCTGACTGTTAGTTAACTTGATAGTTAGTTTAACCAGAATAGGGTCAGGAATAGGGGGACTGATTCAGAACCTATAGAAATACACGACACTAGCATTCTACAGCATGCACAAGATCACAAGCTCAGTCAGTGAAATCAGCAGTGACGTGCTTCTAGTAAGCTCCCCACAATTATTGGAGTTTTTTTTTAAAGGTTTATAACAAGAGATTTATACAAATGCAAAGAAAGCATGTTAATAAAAATAAGATAAAATACTGGTGGTTGTGAGTGGGAAGCGGTATACAAACGAGGGAGCAAGAAAGCAAATGGTCTCCCACGAAGTGCTGAAATAAAAAAACAAGCAGTAACCACCCCAATTTCACCAAATGAAAAGAAAAAATTGATATAGAGTAAACACTTGTATAAAATTCAAAGTAAGCTATATATAGATTTGTCACAACTACACAAACTATACTTCATCCAAAATATGATGTAATGTGCTCCAAGTGACAGCACAGTGCAAGTGAACAAGTATTAGGTGCATGGAGAAAGTTAATTAAAAAGAGAAACAAAGTCTCTGTTTTGCCTTATACAATAAATTATTTGCAAGGGCACAGACTTCACCCAATGTGAAGGCTGTAAAGCATAGAATTATTTGCAAACGGTATCCGTGGAAGCATAAGCGTTTTGATCCCTTGCAACACCTTTTCATGGGTCTTCAGCAAGACAAACTAAATGTAGCATACTAGAATATAAAAAGGTATAGTTATGGGCCCTATCAATGGAAGCTAGAAGAGTATGAACTGCTGAGGTAGCTACACATCTTACTTCTACTACAGCAGTCCAACAGTATTTAGAAGACTAAATAAGAAATATGTATCATAATACACACAAAATGCAAGTGTTAATGATTAAGTGCCAACGGTCACACCGGTAGACCCCTGCTAAAATTAAGCCCCCAGCCCAAGAACGTGCTCATTCTAGGCGCTGCCTACAAAGGTTCCAAGTAGAAGCAGCGCTTACAAACATTATTGTATCTATTTTTTTGAACAGTTACAACTGTGCCCGTTAAAGGTTTGTTTAGATAAATGAAAACAACTTTTAAATTCAGAAACGTGAAAACAGAAAATGAAATTACATCGCTTCACATTTACAGGTAACCCGCAATCCACCAGGTGCTAAATGTTAATTATTTACAGAGGCAAATTAAAAGCAGGCCAGGTAGACGTGGGAGTGTGCCTTTATTACAGTGTGTATCGCAGTTTGTCAAAAGGGAAGTAGTTATAACAACGTGCTCTGCTCACTGTTATACATGTTGGAGTGTTGGATATTACTATCGCCACCCAATTATTAAAGTAAGTCAGTTATTACGACCTGCACAGGGACGGCTACCGAATGTGCTATATGAATGACACTTTATTATGCGCAAATGTGAGGAGCACAGATAGGCATGAAATTCACCAGTAAAAGAAGCGCGGACACAAAAGTGAAAGCGACCTCAACCGCACTGTGTTAATTAGTGATAGAATCCGCAACAACAAGGGAGGAATGCAGCTGTGCGCCACTGCTCTCTCCCGAGATCCAAACGCCCTGGGAAGGAATTCAATAAACAGAGGTAGACAGTGGAACCTTCCTAACTTGCAGCACCTAACCCAAATCACTTGTAATTGTGACTTGCCCCCAATACTTTGTGTGGGCAATATGTGTGCACTCTGACTGACACCCACTGTCACAGTGCTAGTTCATCAAAGAACTAAAGTAATCCAAACATAAGAGCAAAGGTGCACAACACAAAACTTAAGTAACAGTTCTAATAATCACAGACGTAGATTTTCTTGCTTGTGATTTTCTTTATTCCAAAGTAGTGTACATTCAAAAAACACGGGTTTTTGCAGCCGACGCGTTTCGTCCACAAGGGACTTCTTCAGGGCGAGTTCATTTGATAACAGGTAGTGGTGGTATCTTTGCGATATAATCGTCTCAGGAAGCTTTTTAGTTTGTAATTCTCGAGTTCCACTTGAAAGTCGTGTTGGGAGTAATATTGGTAGGAGAAAGAAGATTATCTTCAAACATTTGACACGACGTCTGAGGTGAATCCTCTATCGCTGCTATAATCTCATTAATATCTGGTAAATATGGTAGAATGATCGATAGTCAGCATATAGTGGCTCTTAATAAAGTCCTAGGTTGCTCTTGACACCAATCTTCATACCGCACCGCATGACAACGGCTTCCTTCCAGGCTTAGAGTCACCACCCTGGGAAGGAATGTTTAGAAAGGAGTGAAGGGGGTGGGTGAGGAGCCAGTGAACGGAGATATCTTGCAGTGATAAGAAACAGTACACAGACGGTTTACTGTAGAGCTGTTTGTTAGAAGTATGGGAGGGGTGCTGGGTCTGCCTCCTGTTACAGTGAGGGGACTGGTGTGCTTCCTGTGTGGGCAGCACAAGAGCACAAATGTTGCCGTGGCCCTGACACCTTGGCTGAATAACATAATAAGCAGAACACAGATGACTTGCACTTTTGGGTGTTAAAAAACAGAAACAGCATATTCCTTAAGTAATATGTATTACAACATGCCCAGAGTAAGCGCCAGGAATAAAACCACAACGGGCGCACCGGTAGACCCCGGTTGAAATTAAGCCGCTAGCGCAAGAACACGCTCCGTGTAGGCGATGTCTACAAATGTTCGAACTTGAAGCAGCGCTTGCAAACCTGATTGTATCCACAGTGAGAACAGTTACAACTGTGCCCGTAAAAGGTTTGTTCAGATAAATGAAAACAAACTTTTAAATTCTGAAACGTCAAAGCAGAAACAAAAATTAGATCGCTTCACATTTACAGGTAACCCGCAATCCCCCAGATGCTAAATTTCAATTATTTACAGAGACAAATTAAGACGAGGCCAGATGCATTTTAATTATTTAAAGAGGCAAATTAAGACGAGGCCAGAGAAACGTGGGAGCGTGCAATGTACCTTGGACTATCACTACCCTTCCCTAAGGAATGTAATCATAATACGCCCACAATGCAAAAGTTAATGACAATCTGCTAACAAAGCGGCCGAAAGGGGAGAAAGGAGGGGTGAGTGTAAGCCGAGGTGACAATAAGGGCCGCTGTGGAGGGGGAGGGGCGAGCAAGACAGAGGCAGAGCGAGCCAGCGATGCGGAGGAAGAGATAATAAACAAGAGATGTTACCACTGTTGCTGACAGTGTTTATACAGCACGCACTGCCCGTGCAAGGAAAGGCGGGGAGGGGGGGGGGGGGATGTGAGCGCAGGACAACCCCGAAGCCGCAAAACACGCTTGAAAAGGGAAACCCTGCAGGCTCTCATCTAAGGTTCATTCATTTGTATTTTGGAGGGTCAAAATATGAGGGGGGAAATGCAACTGCCCTTTCCATTTCTTCCTCACATTTAAACCACGTGCTTCTCGGTAAAAGGGAAGAGAAGTCTGACTACACATGAGGCCAAATGACGGGGAAGAAGCGCAAAGTGAGTGGAAATGCTACGGTTCTTTAAAGAGCAGCTTCTCCGCTAATGTTCGCTTCCCGCCTATTTACAGGTAATACTTGCGAGTGAGAGCGCATTTTTATCCTCCAGCTCACCTGCGGCGGTTGAATGTATAGAGTGGTTTTATTTATATTTCAAGCATGTTAAGAGGCCAAAAAGCATATTACTTAGGCACACTACTGTTTTTTCAATAAAAAAAAACGACAGTCATCCATTCACGGACACAGGAGGTTAGTGGCAAGAAATCTAATCTTACTGCTGAAAACGGTGCTGTGCCGCGCAAAACAGTTTTACAAGTGATTTACTCTAAAGAAAGAATAATTGATCCATGCTGCACACTAGGGCCTTGACGGGATTTGAAAATGCAAACTTCAAAGCATTTCTTTTAGAAGGCACCTTCTCAGTTTCCATGCCAACGTGCCCCAACAACAACTTTAAGTTGTAAGCTTTGCATGGGTAGTGCAGCTTTAACCCCTAGTAAGCTTTGCATGGGTAGTGCAGCTTTAACCCCTAAAAATCGCATTATGGGGAAAGAATAGGGGCAAGATGGATTACTAATTCTGAAGTTTATATGCAAGGGTACTGTAGTCTCACGGAACACGGAAACGGCTAACAAAAAAAGCAAGCGATGCGCGCTCTGTGCTGGGGGAAGGCCATTAGCCTGTAAGAACTCGTCGTGGACATCAAAGGAAGTGTGGGAGGGACATTGGCGAGCGAGGGGTGAGGGGGTGTGCAGCCTGGTGAGCTGAAGTGACAGCAGAGGCGTAGCGCACGCGCACAGTGTCTGGTAGCAAATGGCAGCTGTTCACAATGCGCGTGGTTGTGCTCACATGCACTGTACCCGATCCGCAGTTTGGGAACACTTTTGAAAGCCTTACGGGATTGCTTAGGCAAGACCTAAAAAGGACTCACAAGCCACAGAGTTTCTGTGGCACGCTTCCTCATAGAATCCTGATCCAGTTACAATATGTAAGTGGATGAGCTCATCGTCTTCTGAGGGAGCTCTAGATCTTTTAATCTAAGAAATCCTGTATAACAAAAGTTAAAATTACTTAGTGGGATTTCCAATATTGCATGTTTTATTCCTGGAACCCTTGGTAAAGTTAAAAAGTACAAAGAGTACAAATTGACTCTTGGAGGTAGTTAGTGCTCTATTGTCACAATATCTGGTCTACATAATACAACCATTCTCTGCCTTACTGGTCAGCCAGCCTTTCTCTAGACTAGACGGTCCCCAGCTTAATCAGCCTCATAGTGGTAGAGGGCAAGATGTTCTTATAGTCTAGCTGTCATCCAAAAAAGCGGCTGGCAGGTTTATCTGCCCCGGTCCATGCCTCTGAATGTAGCTCATTCGGGGTTAATTACCAGACTAATTTGAGTCCAACCTTTTGTATGCATCATTGTTGACCTGCTCTTGTGTGTTTGAAATGTTTCCACATGAACCACGGCTGGCTTCATACGAGAATCATTAGGGACCTTTTTGGTCCGGAGGATGACTGTTTGACCAGTATGGTAGATCATGGCTGTAATGTGTAGATAAGATATTGTGACGCTAAAGCACTAACTGCCTCCAAGCATCAATGTGTACTCTTTGTTCCTTTTAATGTTACCTGGGCATCCGTGTATAAAACATCTGGAACATTCCACTAGGTCATTTTCAGATCGTGAACTTCCTCAGAAGAGGTTAAGCCCATTCAGTGACATATCTGGATCGGATGGGGACTCTTTGATGAAGCATGCCACATAAACTATGTGGGGGTGGGGCAATCCTTTTTTACTAAATATGAAGAATAAATAAATAAATCTGAAAGATGTAACTGTGAAGTTAAATTAGGATCTGAAGAGATTCCATAAACATAGATCATACTCAAATGAGGCCTTATCTCTGTTGGCAATGAACTACTTCTCTGCAGCCCAGGATTCTCTGTGGCGTATGTTGTATTATCATATGCCTTATATTCTTGTTTAGAACAGCCTTTGATAATTTACTTTGTGTGCTCCTGTTTTCTAGTATACACAGGCGGAGCCCCCCACCAACAAGTCTCTGTCCAGCTTGGTGGTACAACTACTGCAGTTCCAGGAAGAGGTGTTTGGAAAACATGTCAGTAACGCCCCGCTCACCAAACTGCCGGTAAGTTATCTTCCAACTTTTTGCAACTTGCGTCATCTGTGCGTGGTCTGCTTCCCCACCTGTGTAATACACACTTCCATCATCCCATCTCACACATTGGCTCCCATAACTCTTGTTGTTATCCATTGTGATCTAGCTGAGTAGAGGTTGGAGAAAGGGGATTCTTATGACACAAAAAGCAGTGCCATTTGGTGAGGCAGGTGGCTGAAGGTGTGAACACAGGTAACAGATGGTCTAATTATTTTTACCTGTCTGTAGGAAAAAAAAGACTGTCTATGTGTGGCATGTTAGGGAGTTAATGAGGAAGCACTTAAAGTCTCTAGCTATAGATTTGCACCTAGAAGCAATATTGGGCGTTGGGAGTGTTTCATGTTGGGAAGTGATAGCTTGTAGAGGTCCAGTTTAGTTGTAGAGGGAGATGTGTAGAATTGCTGTATGATATTATACGTGGAATGGTGTATGGTGGAAAAGATCAGTGGGTAGGAGTACTAACAGAGTCTGTGGGATGGTGGGTAGAAGGGATTAATGGGAAGGAGTGTGAGTATTAGTGGTAGGCTTGGTGGACGGGCTATACCCTATCTCCTTCTTGACTATACTCTTCCCTGTTTTGCAGATTAAATGTTTCCTGGATTTTAAGTCAGGAGGTGCTCTCTGCCATATTCTTGCCGCAGCCTATAAATTCAAGAGTGACCAAGGATGGTGAGTCCCTAAACCTTCCTATCCCTGTATCCCACCGTCTTCATGGTCTTTTTTAATATGGTTATATCCATGCCTTAGGTACTAAACTGTTCTACATGACAGGCCCTCGGCTCCCTTCTTTTGTTCTCACACCTAACATGATTTGACTGCCAGCCATTGATTGTACCCTTTTTTGTGCATTGGTTTTCTCATTGTCTGAAAACTGCAGGATTGGAAGTTCCTCCAGGACCGTGTTGCTCAATCTCTGTAATGATGCATGAATCACTACAATTGATCCATCAGCAAGAAGACTTACATTGGAGCCTTCCCGTAGATTGTTCTGTGCAACCAACACCAACTTTGGTACAGTCAAACACTGTGCTAATCATGTAGAATCATGTCCAGCCATTGGCTGTGATGCACTGATTATCATTGCTCACAGTGTTAGGATCCTGTGTAACATTTTGTCCAACACAGTTACTCGGTTCAGGATCTGTAGTGCCAGGCGGAGGATGAGAATAGCAGACAGGAAGTTGTACAACTGGGAGAAAGTGAGATCATGGCACAAATGTCCATCTATCACTCCCAAAGTGGGCACCGTGGACTTAGTTACTGTGCCTTTCAAAAAAATTTAGAACCCTAAGCTTCCATGGTCCTCCTTTAATTTGTGGAGTCCAATGACTAGGACACAGCTCAGCAGGAGGTGTTGTGGTATGGTACAGTGTAATAATCAAAACTGGATTTGAAATCCATTATGTAAGGTATAACCTTCAGACAGTCTAGTAGTCAAAGACAATACTGAGCTATAGACCTAGGACTTGGCTGATATTGCCCTATGCCATAATGGTAACGTGTTGATTCAGATACTAGCACATTCTGCCCAAGCTACTGATATAACATTATGATCACCAAAGCTGAATAGTGGTAAAATGGTTGGTTATCTTTACAGAAATCATGTGCACCTGCTAGCTTGTAGTCCTAGAATCTTTGATACGTTTTTTTAGATTTAATTACCCTGGGATCCAAAATCTGAGTAATTACACCAGTGTGCCAAAACTAATGGGAGAATAAATAACTGGAGGGCAACGAGTAAGAAAAGGAGGTTAAGGTTAACACTAAGAGAAAACTGTAGATCAAGGGAAATAATTAACAATAAAAATGGGTAGATAAGCTAAGTTAACGAGGGGTGGTAGAGAAGTGGGAAGGGTTGTAATGGTAGTAAACAAGTTTGCAAGGAAAAATTAAGGGGGAATGATGAAAGAGAAAGAATGTGTTATAGGTTCCCTTTCAACTAAAGGAAAAATATTGCAGACATAAAATGCTCCTAAAATTGGGATATTATTTTTCAAATCATTAAAAAAAATCCTGAGAATAATCACTTGTGGTTAATTTTGAAATTATCTATGTTCTTGAGAAAAGTACATTTAACTCCAGGTTGCAGTATGCTCTTCCAGATTCATCCCTAAAACGTTTTGATATCTTTTGAGAAGATAACTGTTTGTGGTCGATGTACATTTGCCCATAGCCTCTGCAGGTAAACCTGTGGTGGTTGTAATGGTAGACACAAGCTAGGTAATTATGAAGCAGGCTTTTTAGTCCCAATGCAGTGCTTGTTGAGTCTCCCCAAAAGGCAAAAGGACAGATTCAACATAAACCTGTTGATTAGCTACAAGAGGAAAAAACTCCTAAGCTGAACAGTGTGGACCCAGGCTTTTGGCAGACAATTTTGTCAGGGCTCAAGAAAGGGTAGGATCCTGGCTCTGCAGGACTCTTGCAAGCTGCATTGTCCAGAGAAGGTAGCAGTCTGGAGTCTGAGTAAACTGAGCCCTGTACTCAAGTGGGGTTTGGCCCTCACGGTCCAAATCGAAAATCCTTAAGACAGCCTCTGCTGATAATTTGTGCCCAAATAGGCTTCCAAAAGGAGTTCTGAGAACTGTCACCTTGCCGACACAGCATGTGGTTCTGGGGTACCGGGTAACCTCATTCTCACAGTTTTAGGTATACCCATTAATTTTTGCTTTAAACAGACTGACTTAAAAACATTTATATTGCACACTTCTCTTTGATGGGTCTTCATATTTTGATGGGGGTCAGCCATTGTACATTAAGGGGACCCATGTGTTCCTTTTTCCACATACCGTATATCTGAGCTACATCCCGGTAGCAGTGCATTCAGAGAAGGAATAAAGTACAGGTGATGGCGGGCAGGTATACTGTTGACATTAGTAGTGAATCTGGTATAGCTAAAGTGTTTTTGGGGTGCCTGCCCCCTCCCCCCACACACACACAAAACCTGACTGACAAAGTCCTTAGTGCTTAAAAATCAGAGGTAGCGTGATTTCCTAGGGAATAAGAAATACATTCTCATGTTTCATGGATTTTTTGTGTCTGACAAATACACTTTTATTTGAAAACACCTGTATGTTTCTGCTGCAAGGCATGATATGATTTTTGTACAGCTAAAAATTCATAATAAAAAGCTGCATTTTCACCTTTAAAATTGTCTTCTTTGGAGCAGTTAACAAAAAAGCAGTGGCCCTGCTTGTGACATTTTACTGACGAGTCAAAGGTCTGAGCATAGTACTAGGGCACTGTAGGTGAGAGCTATTGTAGACACCCGTGCCACCTGCCCCATACTCCTTATTTTTTAGATGACATTTTTACAAGAGAACAACTAACTAACACCTGATTTATTCCCTGTACTGCTTTCATCAAATGTCCGTTATTTTTCCTTACAGTGGAAACTTAGTCTTAGGAAGATCAGAAAACAGTTAATTTAATTGGGACTTCGAAAAATGATACTGTGTTCCATTTGTAATCCAAAAATAATTCATAGTAAAAAGTAGCCACAGCCAAGATTGCAAAGTGATGCCACCGTATGAGGCTTCACTTTTTGTCTGCATATACAACTGTCAGACTTTGGCTTACATAGCTCAGCACGCACAATAAATCGGAAAATAACCAGAGGAAGTGATGTAAGCAGCCAAGAAGTTAGCTGCAGACAAGGAACTGATCGCAAATGAGAAGTTACTTATAAGAAGCTAAGGAGCTGACGGAAAGTGAATAGCTAGCCAATTGCGGGTGAGAAAACGGACCCAACCATGTCTGCATTTAAATCTTGACTTCATCACCCTTTGCTTTTCAAGTGTTACAACTCTCAATTAGCTCTACCTCTGCATCTCAAAACTGACCTGCTGCACTCGATGCCTTTCCATGGCTGAGGCCACAAACCGCTCCTCTACTTCACCTCCGTGTTAAAATTGCAAGAGCCCTCATAGAGGATCTTTCACTCTACTTTTAATATTTTTGTTCCTCTAAGGTAAGAATGTTGGCTATGCTGAGGTGGTGGATAGTTTTTTGAAGTGTGCAGATGGTGATGCTATTGAAGAGGCATTTTTATAAAACTTGATTGAGAGCAGAAAGAAATCCTTGTCTTCTCTCCTACATTGCATACACACTACTGTTCTTAGGCTATCAACTTGTACCTGCATCTGGATTTAGGATTATGCATTTGTGATCCTTCTGTGAAGGTTTGTTTTGCTTTGTGTGCAATGGCTGCTATGCTGACTAGCATTGTCACACTTGACCAATCTGCCATATGTTGTCACAAACCTATGCATCCCCAAATGTACATCATCACAAACCACCCCTTACTGCCCATAGTAGCTCAGACTCTTTGCACTAGTTTTTCACACAAGCTCAGTTTAGCTCTATGTTTTCTCTTGTGACTTCCACGCTCTTTATGGTTGCACGCAACCTCCATCTGCACACAAGTACTGGATGCGCTACACATTGTCACATATGCACTTTGTGCTGTAGAGCATGATGCATGCACCCTATACTTCACATCGATTGTGGCCATCCTGTTGTACATTGTCGCACACAGCACAGCATTCCTGCTGCATATTACCATAAACACACCTGTGGTATACATAGTTTTACTGATGACCTTCCTGGAGAAACCACCTTCAGCTCAACGACTTAAAACAAGCTTAAAATCTTTGGCTGTAACAAGACATTGAATTTAACTTCTCTTTTTGTTCTTGATTTTTTGCGCATAAGTTTATTAAAAATGGGTTTACATTTTGACATGGACTAACTTTGGACTCCTGGAGTTAGCAGCAGCTGTTTTAATCAAATTTAGAAACTATGGCGTATTTCCCCCTCCATTTTCTCCTGAACAGACAGTTATGGTAGTCTGCAAAACCATATAATTGTGGTTAAAGTATTGCAATTATCAGTATGCTGGTCTCTTCACATACTTGTGTCGTAGGCTGCAGAGTGCTCCGCATACTGCACTATGACTTGGAGGGCTCACCGAAAGATACCATGAAACTGCTGTGTGGCACTGCATGAAAAGGGTCGATTTCAATTGATCTTTTTTTATATTTAGGTGCCTAGAAAATACCAAATCTAGAAAGTCCATACTTATCCGTTTGAAATAAATGTACTTATCTATAATTGTGATTTCCTTGCCTGAAATGGCCTTGATGGTGTACAGCTTTATCCTTTCAAGGTTCCAACCTGTGGAATACCCTCCCAAATGAAGTTTGTCACTGTCAGTCCATACGGATTTTCAAAAAGGTGCTGAAGACGTCACTGTTCTAGGTTGCAGCTGTTATTTAGTCCTTTGCCAGGAGTCCTCCTTTCATAGCAATGTGAATGTTGCAAGCGAAGCTCAGTTTGTTTGTTAGTTCTTACACAAGCTGTGTGCTTATCTTCTTCATTTAGGCCTTCATGCTGTACATTGGCTTACACAACTAATTTTCTTTTTAAGGCGGAGGTTCGATTTCCAGAACCCATCACGAATGGATCGCAACGTGGAAATGTTCATGACCATTGAGAAGTCCCTGGTACAGGTATGCACTGGAGTCCACACTCTACCACAGCTTTACTACCTTCCACCATATCTTCTCAGCTCAACAGTTCCCTAATCTCTGCTACTTCTTACCTGCTCTCTATGCCTGTCCTTCTGTATGCTGTCTTACCTCCTAATCCTATCACCGTTCTAGCTCCTTTCTTTCCTACCCCTGTATCCACTCCAGTTACCTTACTTCTGCTTTCCTATCTATTCTCTGCTTCCTCCTCAATCCTCTACCTCATTACCACTCCTAACTACTTTACATCTGCTCTCTATCAGCTACCTCATCGCCACTCTCTGCTACTTTTCACTTGCCCCTTACTCGCTGTCTTACCTCTGTCTCCTCTTAATGTCTGAATCATGCGATCGCACATCTGCTACATGAGCTTCACTCTCATCTCTCCTCACCTCCTCTTCCTGCAGCTTTGCCTCCCTTCTCTATTTCCTTGTCCCTCTTCCCCACCCCGTCTTAATTTACTTGTCCTGCTCTGTCACCTCCACTGGCTCAGTACTGCTCCTTCAACTCCATTCTCCTATCCAGTAACTCTCCTGCTCTTTCAGTTGCATCATCTTTGCTTATTTCTAGCATTATTACGCCTCTTGTCACTGTCGAAGTGAAGTGCAGGTAGACATTGCAACGTGATGAAACTTGATCAAAGATAATTTAAACAAATAAATCCAGTCCTGATGGTTGGTTGAATGTTTATCTCTCCAGAATAACTGCTTGTCACGGCCAAACATTTACCTACACCCAGAAATTGAGGCCAAACAGCTCAGCAAATTGAAGGACATTGTGAAACGTCACCAGGTAACTAATTTTGTTCTCTATTTCTTTATTTCTTTAGTTTGTACAGCACACAATTACCCCAAAAGGTGGCTGAAAGTCCAAAAGGCATCATATTTTTTCAGAGAATATTTTGTTTTCAAGAGGATGTGAAAAGTCAAGGGATTGGCTTGGGCCTTTACATCTTGGGGTAAAGAATTACAGTGGTTGATAGTGAGAAGAAAAAAGGGCAACCGCCCTACCATGCCTTGCCAATTTTTGGGAGGCAGAGTAGTCCTACAGAATTGGAGTGTAGAACTCTGGAATTAATTTAGGGGACATATTGTGTCTTCAGGCAAACCGGGCCTTTTCCATTAATTAATTTCTTTCATTTGAAAAGGAAATCTGGGCGTTTGCCCTGGTGTTTTATTAAACTAATGCTTTGAAGGGCAGAGTAAGTAGAAGACTTACAGCTATGATTTGACAGGTTGGGGGGCTAATCTGATATAAAGGAAACTCCAGCTAGAGCATAACTGCCTAGATTAATTTAATGTGACAAAATAATATCAGACGAGGAAAGATCTTTTTCCAGCATTTTGAGGTACTGAAAGCAGACCGAGGTAAGCTTGCATATAAGAAATGGATCTGGAAAAAAAAGAAACCACAATTATGAACAGATTCAGCCAGAATAGAAGCGGAAACCAGATCAGATGGGCATCAGCTGTGTGACCAGTTTGTCCATAGACCACCCACAATGAAAACACCTGTTTGGGCCTGGTGTTAGCCAAGGCCTTTTCAATTTTAATATGTATAAAAAATATGTCCATTCTATATAACTACAGTACAGCATCTTTTGCCCCTCCCTCTTCATCCATTTGTCTGCTAATGTGTCATATGCATTTTGCTTCCACTCATCACAGCATTGGACATTAGTTCAACTCAGTCATTGGCTTACCTGACTCAGTGATTTCATTCTGCTTCTGCACAAAAAATGTCCCTTTCAGTGCCAGGGACAACTGTCTCACAATGTGCCTATTTTTTATCCTTTGACAAGACCCTGGTAACCCCCCCCCCCCTTCAGCTCTACAATATTGGCATCATATTTGAGTCATCTAAATAGACCCCAAAGGAGAGATGGAATTAATAAATAAGGTGGATTTGAGAAGCTACATGAATGTTGAAAAGTTTGGATCTCTGGGAAGAACCATGACGAGAGACACAAGTAATAGACTTGAAGGTAGAGCGGCCTGGGAAAAAGTAGAATAATCCTGTATGACCAGATTCTGAGGGACAAATGTAGTGTTTAGTAGCATTCTAGTGTTGTAATAGCACATTGAGATCGCTGTTGCTCTGCAAATACTATTCATTAAGGGCCAGATGTAGGTGGCCATTTACAGACCGGTAAATGGCTATTCGGTATGTAGGGGGTCTTTATTTTTACAGAATCGGTAAATTTACCGATTCAGTAAATTTACCGATTCTGTAAAATACCGAATTGGTAATTTTACCGATTCGGAAAATCCTAATGTAGGTGGGACTCTTCTCTGTCCCAAAGGCCCTACAAATTCGGTATTTTAACACACAATCCAATTGGGTGTTAAAATACCGAATTCATTTGTGCATGCACATGTGTGCATGCACACCTAGCCATGTGACAGACAGACATGCCCTTGGGGCATGTCTGTGTGCCACATGGTGCACATGCCTATTTTTGGGGTGCCAGAGGGTGTCAAAGTGACACCCCCTGCACCCTTGCCAAATTCGGTATTTACCGATTCTGTAATTACAGAATCTGTATTGCCCATTGATTCCTATGGGCTTCAAAGCCCATAGGAATCAATGGGCAATACAGATTCGGTATTTACAGAATCTGTAATACCTACATCTCCCCCCTTCATATTTACCGACTCTTAAATACCGAATCGGTAAAATTCGGTATTTAAGAGTCGGTAAATATGAATTACCTACATCTGGCCCTAATTGATTTATTCACTATAGAGCTAATGAATTAGGTATGTCAGGGCTTTAAGTATAGCATGGTAGGAGCAGCACATGTCTGCGGGGAGGCGCTGTCATTGTTCTTAACTAATTGAGGAACAAGGTACTGCAGAGGGATATTTTATCGCAGCGCAGGGGTGGAAGTGGATAGTAGTGAAAGGACAGTCTGGTGCAGCATCATAGTGGCCTGGCATGTGGCTCCACATGTAGGACAGCGAGCTAGGTACAGTACAGTACAGTATTGTGATGCAGTGCTAGATGCTTTAACAGCAAGGCTGATCAAGTATGGCTTCACAGTGGCAGTGCATACTTTGTGGTGGCTGCCTTGAAACAGAGGTGGTGGGAGGTTGAAAAAATAAATCAATCAAATAAACTTACCGCTCACACCTCTCCTCCATCCTCGCCAGCACTGGAAGCACCCAGGCTCTCTCAGCCAATCACGACGTTGCATGAGCAGCGTCGTGATTGGTCAGAGTGGCCTGGCTACTCAGTGCCTGTGAGCCCGGGCATGTTCTCCATCAGGCTGTGCAACACAACTGACTGACTGACTGAGGGTATTTGTATAGCGCACTTATGCCGAGGCGTCTTGGCGCTGGGTAGAGTGATCAGAGAGCGCACTATAATTAGCATTGTGTGAAGAGCCTGGTTTTAATAGCTTTCCTGAAGATGGTACGTGAGGGCTGTAGTCGGGAGTTCCATAATTTGGCTGCCAAGAATGAAAAACGTTTCCCTCCCCAACTGACCCTTTTCATCTTGGGAGGAAGAGCCAGCCCAGTGTCCATAGACCTTAAACAACGCGATGGAATGTATCGGGAGAATAGTAATTTCAAGTCTTCCGCCCTGTCTCCATAGAGGGCTTTATGTACTAGGCATAGAGCTTTGAACTCCACCCGTCGTCTCACCGGAAGCCAGTGTAGCTGTTTAATGCTGGCCGAGGTGGAATGATGCTTGGGTAGACCACACGGAACTCGAGCTGCAGCATTTTGAAATGACTGAAGCTTATTCAGCTGTTTCACTCCAGCACCCAAATAAAGGGCATTACAGTAATCTATCCTTGATAGGATAAGGGCGCCAACCACCGTTTTCCTGAGGGAAAACGGGATGAATGGAAGAATTTTACGCAGTATCTTGAGTCTAAAAAAACAGGCAGAGACCACTTGGTTTATTTGGGGAGCACAGGTAAGATCTATATCAATGAGAAAACCGAGGTTTCTGGCCTTCACCACCGGTAACGGGCAAGTGCCGGCTTCAGGGGGCCTCCAGCACTGGCTCCAGATTGAAGGTTTCTTGCCAAATTCCAGTATCTGTTTTTTTTAGGTGTTAAGTTTTAAAAAGTTAACATTCATCCATGACATCACAGAGGAAAGACAATCACAAAACCGTTCAGCTGACATACTGTCATTTTGAGTGACTGACACCACCAGTTGTGTGTCGTCAGCGTAAGACACAAGCGATAGACTGTGACTTTTAATCAGTCTTGCCAATGAAGTTACATAGATGTTGAACAGGGTGGGTGAAAGTGCTGAGCCCTGGGGGACTCCACCCAGGAGGATGAACTGTTCCGATCTCAGACCTCCCAAGTATATTATTTGTTCTCTGGATTCGAGAAAAAAAGTGAGAAGGGTCAGTGACTTGCCACTGACTCCCATGGACTAAGCCTGTTTATTAACACTGTATGGTTTACAGTATCAAACGCTGCCGTGAGGTCTATCAATATTAGGGCCGTCCTACCACCCTCATCCAGCACCCTTCTAATCTCTGTAGCCATCATCAGAGCTGATTCAGTGGAATGCCGGGCTCTGAACCCATGCTGGGTGGAATCAAGGATGTTATTTTCTTCGAGATAGGCAGTCCGTTCCATATTAATGGCTTTCTCAAGGACCTTAGAGGGTAAAGGTAAACAGGAGATGGGGCGGTAGTTGTTAGCCTCTAAAGGTACAAGTGAAGGTTTTTTTAGAATAGGCCTTAAATAGGCCATTTTCCATCCTGCTGGGAAGATCCCTGTTCCAATGACTAGATTAAGCAGAGGGGTCAGCGATGCGGAGCAGAGGGGTCAGCCTCATCTGTGGCTAAATGTAGAATGTATGGAGGGCAAGGGACAAGTGGGGATCCTGACTTGGTTAGTAAAAGTATGTCTACCACTTGTTTTTCATCCGGACTGATGAATTGTGTTTGAATACCTTGGCAGGGGTGTTTTTCCCATGTCTATAAAAAATTCGTACTGTTAGCCTTCACTGAATTCAGAAGCTCCTCATAAACCCTTGTGGCCTTTGTCTGAAAGAAAAACGCAAGGTTATCCACGAAGGCTTGGTCTGGGACAAATACAGTCTCTCTCGGATGGCGGGACAGCACTGTAACTGTTTTGAACAGTTCTTTGGGGGAGATTGTGGCTTCTAGAATTTTAGATGTGAAGTAGGCTGTTTTAGCTGATATTATTGCTCCCTTGTATTATTTTAATGCAGAGCCGTATTCGATCTTATGCTCTAAGCTGTATGAGGATTGCCAAATGCTTTCCTTGAGTCTGCATTTTATTTTTATTGTTTTTAACTCTGCGGAGTACCACGGAGAGGATACCAGTCTTTTCTTGGCCGTCTTTGTAACTTCCGGTGCCAACGGATGAATTGCCTGGGTTATCCAGAAATTTAAATCCGTGGCAGCCTGATTGGGATCTGCACTACAGGTTAGATTCTCTTTCAAGGCCGTGATTAGCTCTTGTTGAGCTATTTTCTTCCAAGCACGTACCTTGCTCAGAGGGATTCGATTTCTACGGCACACTTTATTGTTGGAAATGTTAACGATAAAATGAACAGCACTATGATCTGACCAAAGTAAGGGCCACGTGCTGATCACTTCAATATAGGCAGTATTGGTAAAAATGCCATCCAGAATATGTCCTGCCTGATGTGTACGTTCCCGCACAATTTGCGTCATTCCAAATCTAGCCAGGGTATCTGTTAGACATGAAATGTCTGAATTATTTGTTTCCTCTAGATGAAAATTAAAATCCCTATGCAGCGTAAAGGAATCCTCATTAAAACAGGACTCCATGCAGATTTGTAGGGTAGTGATAAAAGATGACCTAGGACCAGGGGGTCTGTATACTAGGATTCCTTGGAAGCATTCCATATTATTTAATTTTATACATAAAAACATAGCCTCTGCCTCCAGTAGTGGCTCTGGTGACATTCTCACCTTATAACAGACTCGATAAATTAAAGCGGTTCCCCCCCCCCCCCCCATTTTTTCCCGTCCTGTCCATATTAGTGACAAAGTAGTCAGGTGGAACTACACAGTTCCAGTCGGGATTACTCGTAACATTTGCTCACGTTTCAGTTAAGAAAATCAGATCAGGATTTTCGAGTACTCTAGGTCATTTTTATGTTTCATTATTGACCAGGCATTGATCAGGATACAGTTAATAGACTTGAGGCTATTAAGGGATGACTTTTTAGTTTGAGCATTGAAGTGCAGGGCCTGGCCGTCCTGCATAACATTAAACAGCCTGGTGTTATTAAGCTGTGTGTCTTGTGGGCAGTGAAAGTCTCGAAGGATGAAGACTACTATGGTACAGCAATGCAGTAATGCAACACAGAAGTCAAAAGTGGGAAAGCTAGTTTCAGCAAAGCAGGAGTTCAAGGTGTACAGATGCAGCTGTGCTGGTGTAAGTAAGTGCCCTCTTTTTGCATGGTTGCCCCCACTTTTCCCCAAACTGCTGATGCACTTTGACTGAGTGTGCCCTGGGTTCCTGCCAATCAGGTACCCAGGGCCTATGTTCTGTCCCTAAACTGCATTAAGACAAAACCCAATTGGCAATCTTTGGCCACATGTCAGTCCCTTGTAAAAAGTACCATAGTTACCAAAGACACTGTACTATGGCCAGGGAAAACCCCTAAGGGCTGCAGCACTTACTGTGCCACCCTTGGAGGCCCTGTACTTTTACACACACTGCCATTGCAGGCTGTGTGTGTTGGTGCAGAACAAAGTGAAAAGTCGACATCACACACATCCCTGTGTGCTATGCCTACAACCCACTGGCCTGGCATAGGTCAGCCACCCCTCTAGATGGGTGCACTATACCAGTGGTGAGGGTACAGGAAGCTGAGCCCTGTACCCCTACAATGTCTACACCAATTCTTAGACCTTATTAGGGCAGTAATACCATTAAGAGTATATGATGCTGGGAGTTTGTCATTACGAACTCCACAGAACCATAACTGCTTTACTGAAAACTGGGATGTTTAGTATCAAACTACTCGGCACATTAAACCCACACTGATGCCAGTGTGGAATTTGATGAAAAATGCCCACAGAGGGCATATTAGAGATGCACTCTGAAAAACGACCTAACTCTAGTGTCTTGGCTGAGTGGCTGCTCGCCAGCTGCCACCACCATACATGTTTCTGGACCCCTGGGTCGAGAGCCTGCCGCTCTTGGGGGTCTGGAACAACGCACATCCTGGGATGAGGTGCCAAGCCTCCTCCCACAGGATGGGCAGGGTCCACGAAGGGGAATCTTCAAAGGCTTACCGCCTTTGTGGGCTACCAAAGCCATTTGCTGCTTCCAGCAACTGGCCCCTACCGCTTCTGACCCCCACATGTGGCGGGAAAATCGGCGGGAAAACCAAGTGGGGAAAGGAGGTGTGCACACCTTTGCCAACCCCACGCCTCAGGTGGGGAGGCGAGGTGAAGCACAACTCTGTCCCTGCCATCTTGTAGAGGGGGGACCCAGCCAACCAGAGAGAGGCATATTCCCCACTCCCACTGGAGGGTGGCATAATAGGGGGTGTACCCACCCCAAGGAATGGTCCCATTACTCCCAACCTTTACTTACCTGTAACACCCTAAATCTAGTATTTAAGGGCTACCCTGAACCTTGCCTCCTCAGACAAGAATCAACCAGAAGAAGAGAAGAAAGACCGAAGAAGCCGGCCTCAACTAAGAAGAGGAGGCCACCGACTTGACCCCAGCCCTACTTACCTGTCTGCACTTCAAACCTGCTCCAGTGAAATCCCGGTGTTTTCCTGCAGCGAGAAGCCCTCAAGAACCCCAAGGTCCTGCCCTGCCTTCCAAACCCAAGCTTTTCTCCCTGTGATCACCCGATTTGCTCACACACAGACTCTGGCCAAAACCGCAAGCCTGCACCCGACGCCCATGGCCCGAGTTCGAATGGCCCGACACCACAAGGCGGTCTCCCTGGCGATACTGACCTGAGATCTGCTGATCTCTGACCTGCCTCAAATCTCCAAACAATGCCTGCAGTCTCTTTCTGGAGGATCTCCCCTGACCATGACTGGAGCTGGTAAGAAACCCTGACTCCTAAGGACACACCTGCACCCGACCTGCCACGGCCTTGGGTCCCAGCATCCCCAGGCATCCCAACTTAACTCTCCAACCGGTGGTCACCTCCAGAAGATCTTCATCCCTAGCCAGCGGTCTTTGGTGCAACCGGAGAATCCCCATTGAAATCAAAAGAACACCCAACGCCAAAACAGCACCCTGCACTCAGCTGCCGCTGCGGGTGTATTTTGGGTGTTATCCTTTGCCCTGAGCCTAACACCGGGAGCTTTGCTCGCACAACCTTGTGGCCTGCTCGTGAGCAGCCCCCAACCGGAGGCTCCCCATCTCCCATTGGATATCATCGGGCCTCAGCACTTTGCACCTGCCCACCATAGTGCCGCTGAGGGTACTTTGAGAGTGCATCCTCGACCCTGAGGGAACCCTGGTTCTAACCCCAAAATACCAACTCCCACAAACTTGTACTTACCTGCAAACCGATAACTACATTTCTCTCCATTGGATTGCATTGACTGTTTTTCCTTGAAAATTGTTGTGCGTGGAGTCGGTTTGTATGAAAGACTGAAAAACTGCAAATATACAAAAACAGATTTACTTACCTTTTCTCTAGAAAATGTTCCCAGTGTGAAATCTAGGCATATAACACGGAGTAGAAAAAGTAACTTAAAAAGAAACATAGAAAGTAATCTGTAAAGTAACTGAAAAGTAATTTCGAAACATTGATTTACCTGTAATTCAACTTACTACATTTGAACCTGCATTCAACTGTAAAACATTGCATAAGATTTTGCAAAATATTAGTTCACTTACCCGCACCAGGCTTGGCTTGGTCCTGGAAATAAAATAACTTAATAATATTTTTGATACAAACAAATTGATCAGTTCAGTCTTTGAGCGGGTGACATAATTTGCTGCTTGATAAATCCTTACTGCTCGCCAACACTACGTCAAATAGGTGATAAGGTGCTATCTACTTTGACCTCTGCCTTACCTTTGGGTTTCCACTGGACTCTGTGCACACTGTACCCCATTTTGGTATAGTATATACAGAGTCCGCTTCCTACAGTTGGGGGCTGTCTGTGACCTGTACGCACGCTGCACCAAGCAGAGTGAAGTGCCGTTGTTCTTTCTCTGGGTCTATGGCTTCAGTTGATGAGGTAAAGTAGTCTGGGCTAATCCTTCAGGTGCTGCGTTACATATTAGTGAGGGCAGGGCCGGGCCGAACAGACGTAGCTTTGCATGGGCAGTGTGAGGCCGACTAGGTTAAGACCAAGTGCGGCCTCATTGGCACAGTGCACAGAGAGCATAGTGGACCCCCTTAATCTATCCCTGCGGTAGGGGATGTTGTTTGGGGTATGGTGGACCAGGTACAACATTGCTGAGCAAAGGGCCAAAGAGTATGGTGTAGCACACACCGAGGGTAAATGAGATGCTAAGCACAGTTTCGTAGGCTACGGAAGGGGGAGATAGTCATGCAGAGAATTGAGAAGGGACCTGTTGTAAATTGCACGTGGAATGCAGGAGGGCAGAAAGGAGCTGTTAACCAGACACTGGTTCCAAAGAGTGGAGAGAATGCATGGAAGGGGGTGGAATGTGGAAGGAGAATGGATAGACTTGTGTTTTTCCAAAGAGTGGAGAGAATGCATGGAATGGGGTGGAATGTGGAAGGAGAATGGATAGACTTGTGTTTTTCCAAGAAGTATCAGGGCTGAGACTTTTAGTCAGTGGAATTATATTGGTCCCTAAAATGGTGTGGACAAAACGCAGTGAGCCACAAAGACCAGAGTCTGATGTAGGGTGGTTGGTAGAGCGAAATGGGACTTTCACTTGATGAAGGGGTCTGGTAGGAATTAAAGTGGGTGTTTTGACATATGTACTTGTGTGTCTCTCCATTAATGAGTGCGCGGATGTTCAACTGTGTCTCTGTCATTGTGGCAGTCTGTTTCTCTGAAGAATTATGCTGTTTGCCATTGTCTTTACTTTTGTCTGTCTTTCTCTGTGAAGTGGCCTCATTGTCTGTGTACTATTTTCTTTTTGCATTTATCTGGACCTGTTGAATATGCTTTTGAGGGAAGTCCTCTAAAAGTAAAATCAGGCTGCTTACTTTGGATGCGTGAGCACGCAATATTCCCTCTACTTTTACAGCATCAAATGTGGCTTCCGTCCCTTCTGTGGCTTTTCAATAAGATGGTTATTTGCAGAGATAAACATTTGGGGGAGGTCACATCTGTTTTAGTGTTTTGGTAGTATGTTTACTTCACTTTAGTATTTGTTTTGCAACGTAAAATATGCTGTCTCAAGGTAGAATTAAGTAGTTTGTCAATGTAGCAAGTTGTTATTCATTTTCGATCACACTGCGATAAAAATGAAATAAAAAAGATAACCTGGCCCCGATAAATGGTTATATTTGTTCTTTGATGTTTTTAATGCTTATATACTGTATGTGCTTTTATGATTTATTTAGATAAATCAAATAAAGTGACTTGACATGATAACCTGGTCTGTCCTATTTTACAAATATCTACTTCAGCTGCATTACTTAGTTTGTTCTAGCTCTTTTCTAAATGTAGTTTTATGTGCCTTTTATTGTTTTGCTTTACCTTTGTGCTGCGATCCTTCTATCTGAAATCCGACCCACTGCTCAAAAAGAAATCAGTCCTGAGCTTCAGAGCCGCACTTTTAAAAATGTGAATTCGTTTAATAGTTAGCGTTGCTACTTATTGGTATGTAGTTGCTGAGCATCTGTATTGAGATGCAGAAAAACCTTTCTCAATTCTGCTCAACATTTAAAAAACATAGGTGGTCGGCCTGCTTGTTTGTCATCACTGCAAGTTAACATACTTCCAGTGCTTTTGCGTGCTCAAGCAGAGGAAAAATCATACCTCTGCTTTTATTCGCTTATTGACTCAGTGTATTTTAAAGCAAAAATGGTATAGTCATGCTTTTATTTGTTGCCCTTCCGAAAAAAACAAATAAGAGAATACATTAAAGAATATTTACAGGAATGTACATCAAGAATATAGTTTAATGAACCAAACTTTGATCGGTCTTGTATGTCTAGCAAGTTAGAGGAGCTGTTGCTTATGTGGAAGTAAAAGCCCTTGATTTGCTGTTTCCTGTTTAGCATCCTGTTCCTCTGCTCTGTTTAATAGTTTACATTCAACTTTTAATTATCAAACTTTCGTTCTTTCATGGAATTTTATATTGAGGCAGTTTCTTTTGCGAAAAAACCCATGTATCAATTCAGTTATTTGAAGAAGACGCCCATCCCAGCATCAGTCCGTTTTTGTACCGCTCTCAATCTGATAAACCAGCATTGAAAATGCAATAGGTCTCGCCTTTTATTAAGTTAAAAGCAGATATTCGGTGGTAGTGTTTCTCTCACAGAGAAAGCGTCCGCACATCCAGTTAATACAGCTCCCAAAGCATATCTACGTGTAGTGTCAAGTATACAAGTATAGTACTATAAGGTGCACTATTATCCTGTTATACACCCACCACCAGGGGTGTTAAACTAGCAAAGATTGCTAATATCAAATACTTAAGAAAAAACAGGTTTATCAAGCACTCTTCAAATTGTTGCGTATTTCAAACGTTTGTCATTATGATTCACAAGTTCTTAGGGCAATGGAACACATTATTCATTTGACAATTATGCTTAAATTATTTAGTAGGGATCTAGTCCATTTCCAAAAAGTAAAATGCCAAAATACGGATCCAGACACGATGTTATTCTTCAGATTCTTTATTTCATACACATTAAAAGTTTTTCCAGCTCACACCGCTGACACGAGTTTCGTCTCAACATGAGACTTTTTCAAGGCCAAGAATGTTATAAGGGGATGTTATTAAACACGAGTCCGGTCTCACAGTGTAGGAATGAATAAAATCTAGAATCCCGCAATAAATATGCGTCCGCTTGGAAAATTCCAAGTGGAAGCGATCCTTAAAATCCTGGTCACTTCAACCGAAATATTCATAGAGCATAACGTGTAGTCCAATGTCGTATCGGAGGTTGGAATACTGTTCTTAATAATTAAAAAAGTCTTGCCGCGTGGAAGTTGATTCACTATTTCATAATATGTGAGGGGACCATGATAAGTCACTCCTTCCAGAGCGTAGTCAAACGTAAAACCTCCACTGCTACCATTCACAATGGAAAGAGACAGGCTGAAGCACAAGGGAAGGAGATACACAGGCTGAAGCACAAGGTAAAGAGCGATGCAGGCTGAAGCACAAGGGAAAGAGAGACACAGGATGAAGCAAAAGGGAAAGAGAGATACAGGTTGAGCCACAAGGGAAAGAGAGACACAGGCTGAAGCACAAGGGAAAGAGACACGGGCTGAAGCACAAGGGAAAGAGACACGGGCTGAAGCACAAGGGAAAGAGAGATGCAGGCTGAAGCACAAGGGAAAGAGATACAGGTTGAGCCACAAGGGAAAGAGAGACACAGGCTGAAGCACAAGGGAAAGAGACACGGGCTGAAGCACAAGGGAAAGAGACACGGGCTGAAGCACAAGGGAAAGAGACACGGGCTGAAGCACAAGGGAAAGAGACACGGGCTGAAGCACAAGGGAAAGAGACACGGGCTGAAGCACAAGGGAAAGAGACACGGGCTGAAGCACGAGGGAAATAAAGAAGTGAATGACATTCCCTAGAAGAGAGAGAATGAGGCAGAGGTAGCACCTAGGTCAATATCTCAGAGCGTTGCAGCAGAAAGAAAACGGGTATCCTGAAGCTAGTGCAACACTTGGGAAATGCGGAGACTTTAATGGGCACCTGGACTGGCTGCATTGGATGAACCATAGTTCACCACTTGAGACGGCCTCTTAGCAGAAGTCAAGGAAAGTGGATCCACGGAGGCAAAGAGGATCAGAAACATGTAGAAGAAGAGGAGCAGCGCCTAGAAGGCCTTAAAGATGAATTATGCAGACAAAAAAAAACAGTATGGACATCAACCAACCTACCTCTTAAAAATATAACGGACCAAACCTACACCCAATGGGACGACAGGGACGGTGGGTGGGAATACGTCATCGCAGGAGGGAGGTGTCACATTTCTAGTGGAGCCCCGTTGCTTGCTTTGCATGTGCACAGCATGCGCGCGGTCTCGTGTGCTTCACAGCCGTCGTGAAGACTTTTCTTATCTGCTTGTTAAATAAACAAGCAGATAAGAAAAGTCTTCACAACAGCAATGAATCGGGTGAGCCAGTCCAGCAAAAAGCGAAAGGGAGGCAACAAAAACCCTCCTTTCCAATGGAAAGCCAGCGTTTACCATAAATGCAGATGCTACCCAATGGAAAGGAGGGGCGGGGATCAAGTCACCTTCTTGAAACTTACTTATTTACTATAGCTCTCGCAGGCGAGGAGCGCTATTGGAAATGCAATAGGTCGCGCCTTGGTTTAAGTTAAAGCCATTTGCTTTGCTACTGCTATTGTATTATAGCTATGTATTATTGAGTGTATGTATGTGACTTTTGTGATTTTATGTTGTTAGAATTGTATTTGTTACCTATAGGTTTTGATTTACAGTGGCCTTTGGGGCCCTTATAAGAGTTTAGCAATGCACTTTCCAGCATAAGTAAATAAATAATTACATACATACAAAAAAATACGCAGGATCTGACCTTGTGTAATGTAATAGGTGCTTGTGTAAAACACTTCAATGTGTTTAGCCACATCTGCTATTGAGGACACTGCATAAATAAGAAACATGGCAAAAGAAGGATGCTGCAAAAGGGGAACGCATCCAAAGGGCAGCTTAGCATAAAGCCCCACTTCCAGGCACTGCCCTTCCTCTCACACACTGAAAACATTTCAAAGCATTTTAGCAGCTCATGTTACAAGTAGGGGGTCGGGGGAGGGGGAAATTTCTTTTGTAAATGAGTGCTCAGCTTTAAAAGGGAATAACGAGCCTTTGACCATAGATTGCAAATACAGGTGTTTTTATTTAACTGCCCTTTTAGCCATATGAAGATTACCTAAACACGGGATACGGAAACATCCAAACTTTAAAAGTTGAACTGTTGCTTACAGGCATGCATTATAGATGTACAATTGAGAGCGCTGCTTGTTGCAACCTACACTTGACTCTGGAGTCACTACAATTTAGATTACTATAAATTCAGAGGCTCAACATAAAGGCAATTACTTATAAAGTGACGGTCAACAATCTCTCTTAAACCGGTTGAACAATCTTAACTCTGAAGAGCCTATGATGGTAGGGCTTAGTTCTTAAGTAGGTTTTAAAAGAACTTCGTCTCTGTGGCTACAAAATACCAAACAGGATCAACCAGGAGGGAGAGAGGGGTCAAAGTCAAGTGGGGCATAGTGCTTTAGAAAACATACAACCCACAGTGTTTACGGAGTACACCGGTCCAGGCGTGGGCCAAACAGGGAAAGAGCACAAGCGATTGGTCAACAACACTAGGCTAACCATCAAATTTAAAAAGCCATTCACTCTCTGCCTGTGGGTCTATATTTCTGAATTATTTGTCTCCACCCATAGATAACTTAACATAGTGAGCACGCTTATGTATTTATCCTGGGATGCACACGCAAAGAGGCAGGCTTACTAGTCCTGGGAATCGTAGTACCCTTTCCAACAGACAAGTGGGTCTCAAAGGGCTGCGCTGTGTGTGATTGACAAGGGGCACAAGTTGTCCTAGTTTACTGTCAGCATGTACCACGTGCTTAGAAACTGCCGATATCTGTAAGAAACACTAGTATGCTAGGTGGCCACCGTGCTGTTTACTGCACATGCTCACGGCAAAAGGGTCTAAGCACTACACATGCACACAGACATGTACACAGAGACCTATTACTGCACATGTGAACATAAAATAACAGACGTTTTGCGCATTTGTACTCACTGGGATGTGATGTGTACATTGTGCCTATGGAGTATGGAGTGAATAGTATATAGCTTGGTGGTGGATCCTGTACACCTGCTACTCCAGGTAAGGATCGTCCATGTGTAAGGGGCAGTCACTGGAATAAAAATGTGTAGAAGTAACATCTGGGTCAAGCTTGCTTTGCTGCTGAAGTATCAGTGTAAGGCACACTCTGCCTAACATCCCAACCGAGCCCAAATATCCAATTCCTGGCATACCAAAAACGTATAGCCGCACAAACAACATAAGTGCAAACGAGAAAATAGAACAACCTATAGTGAAAAGAAATATGGTGGTTGACGAGGCAACGAGTGGGGAGAGCTCCAGTTTCTGCGTTTGTAATTACCTAAATGCATTTCTCTTTTATTCCATTTTAGGTGTGAGAATACCAACAAATGCGCATTAAACAAGGGGGGAAACAGAAGGATAAAGTGAAAGGGAAGAGGAGGGGGGCAGCCTAGAAGGAACGGGCAGTAGGTCATAATAGAAGGGCAGATATGAGGACAGACATATGGGATAGAAGGAATGGGGGAAAAGGGATGTGGGACAGACGGGAGGTGGAAGGGAAGGGGCACACAGGAGAACATAGGAATAGGGACAGACAAGAAGATAGAGGGAATGTCCAGACATCCGGACAAAGGGACTGAAAGAGGAGAGAAAAGAAGACAAACGGAAGATGAGAAAGGCTGGGAAATGGTGGAAAAAGACTGAAAATGCAGTACAGAGAACAGACAGTTTTTTTGTGTGTGCGGGGGGGTAAACGAAAGAGGTGGGAGGCTGGCACGAAAGAAGCACTTGGCAGGAGCAGCTGAAGGGCACTCAAAGCTTCTCAGTGTCAGTCACAGATGCTCATGTCAGATTAGCCGCCAGGGCAGCGCTGATGCTATCTGCAGCCTCAGCCATCCACATTCAAAGTCTTTAGCAAAAGAAATCACAGTAGATTCTAGTCTCTTATCGAGCTGGCGTACCAGCAGGTACCCCGGCAGGCGACAGCCAGCACTACGAATATGACCCTGCCCTCAACCACACAGAGGGCCGCACTGTTAGCCATGCCGCCTCGATGCAAAGCAGCACATTCACACAAATTACGTACAAGCTGCACCAAAAAATGCAAATATTGGATTTAATGGTACCTTATTGAAGTGACTTTAGCAAAGTGAAAACGGAAGGTGATTGACAGCTGGAGGACATATGACAAAGAATGTGGAAGGATTATGCTTTATGCCTCCATGGAAAGGAAATGTAAAAGTAAACAAACAGTGCAAAGCAGGGTAGGTGAGGAAGTTAAAGAGGACATTTATTAAACAATATAAAACCATATTAACCTGTAAATGCAAAAAGGCATTACAGCACTTTACCTGGAAGTTAAATATTACCACACCCTGCAATTTGAGGTGCTGCAGACCGGTGTGAGCTGTAGCGGAAGAGGAGAGGTATGCAGGTCTGAGGCAAGCTCAGTGGCTGATCACCGTGGCCCCTGTGGCTTTAGATGTGATCCGGGAGAGGCTGAGCTCGGGCGGCCGATAACGAAAGGCAGTCTCCTTAACCCGGAAGCGGGGTTGTGAGGAGTGTAGATTTTAGTGTTGAGAAGGAGGACACTACACGGGGAGAAATGTTAAAGTTTAATGTTATGAGGAAAAAAAATGGAGGAAGTTGAACTGCGCATGCGGGTCAAAAGAAAGTACAAAAAACAGTTTGGCTAAAGTATTCACTCTATCTGAGGTCCGTGGCCGGCAGCCCCCACTCCTTGCTGTTTTTAAATAGTACATGTTTTCCTGCTGATGCAAAGCGTGGCACCCGCTGCGAGCCCATGCTCTGTGATATTTTTAATAGAGCATGTTTTCGTAATTTGGAAGCGGGTGTAGCTAGAGCATGTTTTCCTATTTTGGAAGCGGGTGCAGCGCCGAAACAAGAGAGGGTCTCACCTGGGGCATGCAGACAGGACCCAGAGTGAATGGCAGAGAAGTGGGCAGAGACAGGATCGTGCCGGAGCTTGTCTGTATGGGGCCATGTGTTTGATACACATGGCCCCATAAAGATGAGAAACCTTTTGTGACACACGGAAAGCTGGCGAGCCCATCCAAGTGGGCCGACTGAAAAAGCCAAAAGTACATGACACAAAAAGCTCTTTTCCAATGGCTGGCCACCGTTTAGTCTAAATGATGACGCCAGCCAATGGAAAAGAGGGGCGGGCCAAAAGCCCTTAACTGAAACTCCTCCAAAACATTAAATCTTGCCGAGCGAGCTGCGCATGTGCGCAGCCACGCTAGCCGAGACCTAACCAGTGTCCTCATTGTTTTCTTAAATGTCTTTCCTGATCACTATCTTGACTGTTCTGCAGAAGGTTAACTGCCAAAAATGTTGGAATGGTTTGTGTTAGGATACCCTTCTCTCAAATGTTGCACTTGCAGTGACTTTATAATATTAACTTTGGAGGGGCTCCTTTGAAGGTGCTCCATTGAAGGTATCTGGTCTTTTAGTAACATGCGCCCTATATACATTATTTCAGAGGGAGCATCTATTACATAAATTCGTTTTGTTTTACAGTAGGGGCCCGCCACCTACTCTTGAAAAATAGACACATGACCTTGCATTTTGAAGTGTTGTGTCTGAGAACTATGGTTTATTGATGCCGTCACAATCTAGCCAATGCGATATATGGATACCGTATCAGATGTATCTGGTATTGTGTGATAAAGGCCTAGGTAAATCTAATAATACACTTGAAACTGCAGAGTAAAGTGAATTATATAAGATGTCCCTCAAATTATAGTTATACCCTGTTGTGATTATATACTGGCCTATTTGTTGCTGAGTATACTTCTAGGAAATTTGCGACCTAACAGATCTTAATATTCGCCTCATTGTGGGATAACTATCATGAATGTATATCCAACTATTATATCAGTATTTTGAAATTGTACTGCACGTTATTCATGATGTGAGTAAGTGCCTCTGGCTGTGCTCTCGCAGTATTGAGGCTTGTGTTTTTTATTTTATGCATTGTTCTTCTCTTGTACTGCTTAATTTCCTGAAAACGCAATAAAAAGTATCTGACTGGTTTTGCAATAGCTTTATACGCTCAACTTGATGTTTATCAGTTTGCCTTTTGAAATCTTTGCGAATCTTTTAAGTTTAAGCCTGGTTGGTGATGGAAAACCACATTTTGAAGCTTCCATTTTTATTCTGTAGATTTTCTTTAAGATCTAGCGTATAAATTAGACACTGCTTTACTGTTCTAATTTTATATGCTGTCTGAGCAGTCTTCAGGATATGTCTGTTTTGACAAAGAATATTGTAAATGTTTTAATATTCAATCGAAATTCATGCTATGAAGGGTAGGTTTCTTGATTGTCAGTATATGAGAAATTAACTGAGACTGCAAATATATTTTAATTTTCTTTTCTCGTATGATATCATACAGCATGTGTGTCAATTCTCTGAATATTTTCATCTATTTCTGATTGGCGTCAGCAGAATTGCTGCAAAATGTTTCTCAATTCTCCCATAAGTGCATTTTGTTTATGAACTTGTTGAATTAAACCGTAGGCATATAAGAAAGCTTCTGCATCTGTTTATCTGCAATATATGGGAATTTCACAATTGCTGTTGTGATCATAAGTTCTGTGTTTAAAAGTGTGTTTTTGTTTTGTTTACTCTTTCAGTCGTTGATTTTATGTTATTGTGTTATGGCCCTTTTTGCATTATAAAAGATGCTTGTTTGATCTTTTGATCTATATAAGAAAATCACCAGTGAACTACATCTACATGAGTGCAACTGTAAGTGTTTGTTTTGAGGGAAGTTGCTGGTTCTTGAAGGGGAGATAAGGGGGGTTTATGCATCCAAATATTAATCGTAGCTAGCTGATAAGGTTGCAAATTGTATTTTTAGGGAACTATAACAGAGGACAAAAGTACGGCCTCTCATGTGGTGGTGCCGGCTCCCAGTGCCCTCGAAGAAGGTGAGTCCTACTCTCCTTGTTTCACACCATGTCTGTTTTATGGTCCCTTCTTGATTTTTGCCACCCAATCTCTTGTCTTGGATTTCCCCCAGTTCTTTCAGGCCTGCAATACATTGCATAATATACTCATTCATGGCTAGTGGAAGCGATATGTCTCTGCAGTTTTACTTGGCATGTCTAGGCTTTGAATTACTGACATTGGAGGCAGATAACTATTTTGCTGGTAGATGGTGCCTTGAAATAGGCTGCTTACCATGTTTTCTACTTTGCTCATTGTTTGAGGAGGGGTTGCCTTATGCACTTCCTATCTCCTAACAGTGAGGCACAGTTGAAAGATGTGCAAAGTTAATTTCTAAAACTGGTAGAACTAGCTTCTTGTATTTGGAGTTAATCACTTTATGTATAAATTATATTGTCTCACACTTTTGTCATTGTGAAACATTACAAAATGAAGCTATTAGAACAATTTGTTATGTATGCTTTGCTTATTTCCTTAGATCATATTTAGCAAGTAAATTATAGTGCAGCAGTGAGCATGCGTCCTAGTATTTGTTAGTTCTGCCGAGTTGCCATCCCTTTCACCCGGAACGAGAGGCAACTGGCCTGTCAAAAAGTTGCCTTCTACTTTATACAGGAGTTAAGCCAACATTACGCGACGTACAGTTTCCACTGTGTTGTTTCTGCTTGAGCAATTCTTTGCCTCCTTTTTTTGTTTAAAAAAAATCTTTTTATTGATTTAAATACATACAAAGAAGACAATACACTCATACCTTGGCCTCTCACTGGACACATGCGCGCCTAGACTAAACTTTTCTTCCGGCCCAGGATTGCCGAACGATTCAAGCACTTTTTATCCTCCCTAGGGGCCTGTCGGACCTTCCCCAGTGATGCTACACGTAGGGGCCCTCCCCCATCCTCCTGTCCACTTTGGCGACTCAACGCCTGGTTCCTCCAAGACGAGGAGTTCAAGGACCACATAAGTGCCGAACTCCATCTTTATTTCACTACTAACCAAGGCTCGGTGTCCTCTTCCCATACCCTCTGGGAGGCCGGAAAAGCCACCATTCGGGGGTTCGCCAAGGGCCAACTTAAACTCACCCGTGCAGTGCGTGACTCCCAGCTCACGCTTCTGGAAGCGCAGGCCGCCCAGCTCGAGACACTGCACCCTGAGGATAGATCTGATGCCCAGGAAAGGAGACTTGTGTTCCTAAGAGATGAAATCAAACAGACCTCCCTGGAAGGCGCCAAACTGCTCTGGCATTCATCCGTGGCCCGAGTATATGGCTGGGGAGATAAAAATGGGAAGCCCCTCCATCGCCTTGCCACCTACCCTATGGCCAACCGTATAATACCGGAAGTGGCTGATCCGAGCAGTGAGCTCCATCGTGCTCCGTTAGCGGTGGCTCAATGCTTTGCCACCTACTATGCTACCCTCTATTCGTCACGGACGCCTGGTCTTTCACTCTCTGAGCTCCTCCGGCAGGAAAGGTTCCCCCTTCCGCTCCTTAGTGACTCTGAAGTGGCAGCATTGGACCTTCCGCTCACCCCTGAGGAGGTGTATGATGCCATCTCACGCCTGGCAGCCGGTAAGACACCAGGTCCGGACGGGCTCCCCCAAGAATTGTATTCGTCCTAGCTAGATACCTTGGCCTCGCCTCTCATAGCGATGTACAATGAAGCAGTGGAATGCGTCTTTTTCCGCCCGGAGACGGACCTAGCTACCATTGTAGTGATCCCCAAGTCCCAGTCCCCCCCGAATTGCTTCTCGAACTATCGTCCCATTTCACTCATCAACACTTAGCTTAAGATCTTCGCCTCCGTCTTGGCCAACTGCATACAACCACATTTAGCTAAGTTGGTTCACCCAGACAAATGCGGCTTTATACCTTTCCGAGGGACTAGACATTGTCTTAGCCGCCTTCATCTTGCTCTTGCGAACCGGCACTTGCTGGCCCCCTACTTGTCCCTCCTTCTTGTAGGCTTTGAGAAGGCTTTCGATTCGGTTGACTGGGGCTATTTGGTGGCTGTATTGGAACAGATGGGCTTTGGCATTCCTTTCCGCAACTTGGTGAGAACGCTCTAAAACCGACCCCGGGCGCAGGCTCTTGTCAATGGAGCTCTATCCCGCCCCTTCCCCCATTAGACTGAGTACGCGGCAGGGATGCCCCCTCTCCCCAATCCTATTTGCTTTGGCAATGGAACCCCTTGCCTGCCTTATTAGATGTGACCACTCCCTCACTGGCTGGAGGTGGCCTGGCTTTGCAGAAGATAAAATCATCATGCTCTACGCAGACGATGTATTGCTGTTTCTGGCTGACCCGGCCCAATTGGGTCCCAGATGCCTTCGATCACTGAACCTCTTTGAATGCATCTCCGGCCTTCGGCTAAACCCGGCCAACTCTGTTCTTGTCCCCCAAGCACTTTTCTCGTGAGTGCTTTGAGTGGCAGCCGACGATCCCTCTCAGACGGCAGTCCTTCAAGGACTTGGGGCTCTGGATATCCCTTCTCCCCAAAAGCGCGTGGTCAGTCAACATCATCCCACTGGTTAAGCGGGTCTGCGCCGACCTCCTTAAATGGCGCACACTGCCCCTGAACCCTCTGGGCAGGATAGCCCTGTTCAAAATGATGATTCTACCCCGCTTTTTGTATATGCTTCAGAATACACATCTCTCCTTTGCTAGGTCTTGGTTCCGTGAAATAGATTTATTTATTTTTATTTATTTTCAAAGTTTTATATAGCGCGAACAAGATCTTTGCAGATATCAGAGCGCTTTACAGAAACAAGGGGTAAGGGAAACTAGGGAGTGATTAAACAAACATTTGGGTACAAAATAGTAGTAGGTAGTAAGTGAGTAGCAAAATAGGATAGCAATCAGATAGTCAAAAAGTACCATTAGACAATCAGATAAACAAATAATACAAAGTCGGTGCAATGTCTTCGATACATCCAAAAAAGAGTTCAAGTGAATTTAGCCATAAGGATGGTTTTTACTTCTTTCTTAAAAAATGCAGTGGAGGAGATAAGCCTGGTTTCGGGAGGGAGTGCATTCCAGATCCTGGGTGCCATTCCAGAGAAGGAGCGTTTATATGTTTTTTCCTTCTGGAATCTTCGCGGTTTCAGGAGGAGATTTTTTGTGCTTCTAGTGGATCGTGAGCCCCCTGATATAGTCCGCTTTTGAGTGAGGTAGTTGGGTGACTTGTGGTGTACAGCCATGTGAGTCATACAAGCGATTTTCAGCTGTATCCTGGCTTCAAAAGGCAGCCAGTTCAGGGATTTTAAGTCAGGGGAAATATGCGAATGTTTTTTTGATCCAGTGATAAGTCTCGCTGCAGCGTTCAAGGAGGCTCTTAAGGGTGCGGTTGTTGATAGGGGGAGTCCGCAGAGAGCGACGATTCTGTAGTCTATGCGTGGGATGACTAGGGCTTGTACTGCAGTTTGGAAGTCCTTAGCTGGGAGGAAGGGTTTAAGTTTCCTCAAAGTGTTGATTTGGAAATTAGCTCCCTTAGTTGCTTTGTTGATATGCTGCTGCATGTTGAGATTGGCATTAAGTGTGATGCCTAAGGATTTCGCGGAGTCCACGATAGTGGGTTGGACATTGAGTGCAGTTAGGTGCTTGAGCCAAGTTTGGGTGGTGGAGATTTTCGCAGGAGGGGAGATCAGAAGGAACTCAGTTTTCAGAGCATTTAGTTTGAGGTGATTATCGGCCAACCATGATTGGGTGTTTCTGAGCATAGAGTTCAGAAGTTTGATGTCTTCCGGGGATTGTAGTTTGAGATAGAGTTGAGTGTCATCGGCGTACATGTGAAAGTGTACATTAGATGCTTGTAACAAGGTGGTGAGTGGTTCCATGACTAGATTGAACAAAGTTGGGGATAGGGAAGATCCTTGTGGGACGCCTAATGTTACAGGCACAGATGGGGATAACACGTTGTTGATCTTGAACTTTTAAGACCGGTTATGTAGAAAGGAAGTGAACCACTTGAGAACAGTCCCAGATAGACCCATTCTGGTGTTTAGCAGCTCAAGTAGATTCTCATGTTTGACGGTGTCAAATGCTGAGGAGAGATCAAGTAGGATGAGGAGGCAGGTGTCGTTATGATCTAGGATTTGGAGGGCGTCATCAATTATGTGTGTCATAGCCGTTTCCGTACTGTGTCTTGCTCGGAAGCCTGATTGATGAGGGTTGAGGAGGTCAAACTGATCGATGTGTTTTGTCAGTTGGAGTTGTACGCATTTTTCCAGCAGTTTGGCCAGGGTGGGGATATTGGTGATAGGGCGGTAATTGTTTAGGTCAGCAGGGTCAGCTGTAGGTTTCTTGAGTATAGGCGTGACTTGTCCCACCTTGAGGGAGTCAGGGATAAGTCCTTGTTGAAGGGAACTGTTAATGATTTTAGTCCAAAGTGGGAGGAGCAGGGGGATGAAGTCTTTTTCAGCATTAGCAGGTAAGGGGTCTGTGAGGTGATTAGAGGGTTTCAAGGTGCCGAGCAGTTTGTTAATTGTTTCTTCTGAGTAGGTGTCGAAGGATGACCATGTCGCGTTGTTTTTAGGTTGAGTGGAAGTTATGCTGTTGGGGCTGGAGTAGCGGCTTACATCATTGAGGAGATCGCTTCTTATGTTATCAGTCTTTAGCTCAAAGAAAGCAGAAAAGTCTTCACAGGATGGTATATCGCCTGTTGTGCTATTTGATTGTAGAGGTTGTTCCTTGGTTTGAGTTTTGACTAGTTCAAACAGTTTTCTTGGTCGGTTTTTTGCTTGATCGAGCTGGAGGCTGAAGAAATCTGATTTTGAGCGCTTGATTTTCCTAAAGTAGGCGTTTCTCTTTTTCTTAAGAGTTTTAAGGTGCAGTGCTGAGGGGTCTGATCTCCAGGTGCGCTCTGCCATTCGCATGGCACGCCTATCTTCGTTGAGTCTACCATCATACCATGGGTTAGAGTTTTTGGTGGAGACTCTCTTCAGTGACAGGGGGGCGGCTTCATTGATTATTGAGGTCATAGAGTTGAGGTAGAGGTTGGTCAGAGATTGTACGTCTGAGGTGCCGGTAGGGGGAAGGAGGAGATTGCAGCTGTGGGAAGGTAAGGAGTTGGGGTTGAGTTTCTTCAGGTCCCTTTTCCAAATCTTGGATTTGGTGGGTTGAGCCGGGTTAAGTTTAACTTTTTCGTTGATGAAGAATGTGATAATGTGGTGGTCTGGCCAGTCACAGGGTTGGATTGCCCCCAGTTGGGTGGAGTCCTCTTTGGCGATGATGAGGTCGAGGATAGAGCCTTTGTCATGGGTCGGGCTGTTACAGATTTGGGTGAGGTCAAGCGCGGTGAGGAAAGTTTTAAGACTATTCACCACCGCGTCATTGTGATCGTTCCAGTGGAGATTGAAGTCACCCAGGTAGATTTGAGTGTTCTGCCATCCGGAATTGGTTGAGATCGTGTCCATGAGTTGTTGGGTGAAGGTGAGGTTGTCCCCGGGTGGGTGGTAGATGACATGTAGAGAGCATACAGGTTTGCCCTCGCTGGTGACATCGAGGCAGATGAATTCACAGGAGGTGAGGGAGAGGGAAGTGACTTTAGTAACAGAGAGGTTGCTCCTAAAAATGCATGCGATTCCCCCGCCCATCTTGCCGGTCCTGTCAAGTCTAATGATGCGGTAGTTGGGGGGGACTAGAATGGTCTGGCCGCTAAGTTTCTCTGGGGGGGCCGGAGGCCCAGGCTGGCCCTGGTCCAATGCCAAATCCCACCGTTTGATGGAGGTCTTGGAATGACGAGCCTCTATCTCTACTAACTAGCGACTCGACTCCTTACGATCCACAACAGGTTTAATGGCAGCTGGTCCGACCCGGCGTATCGATTGGAATTGCACACCATGGGCTTCTCCTTTATCCAGGGGATGCTCTACGGAGCCGTTGTTCCTCGGGCTCTCCCTGAAGTCACGCGCGGAGTATTCCTGGCTTGGCGGGCATCACTACGTCATACCCACTAGGCGGGCAGGCTGACCCAATACACTCCACTGTGGTGCGGCACCAGGCTCCGAGAGGTTGCTTCCTTGTCAGGGTTCCGGCAGTGATACCTCATCGGGGTATCCTTGTTGGGCGATGTCTGGAGCAGTACCCATCTACGCTCCTTTCAGGACTTGCAGACCTGGCACTCCCTCCACCCCTCTCAAATTTTCCGATATGTGCAGCGGCGCCATGCCCTCCGCTCCCACATCCCAGATGGCACCCCCTTGCCTGAGTATAGTCCACCTGAGGCTCAAGTCATGACCGGCGATTAGGGGAGAGGAGGGATCTCCCGGATTTATCGATCATTCATCAATAATACCCCCAACTCCGAAATAAATGGGAGGGCTGGCTCTGTGCTCTGGAAGATGAGGACTGGAGAGACTTCCTGATGGCCCCTAAAACAATTGCGGTTTCAGAAAGCCTCCGGCTGGTCCAAGTATACTTTCTGCATGCTGCCTATCTTACACCGCTGCGTCTCCATCGCGCTGGGCTTCGGCCTGATGCCCACCGTCCCCGTTGCTCCCAATCCCACGCTGACTTCTATCATATGGTGTGGCTTTGCCCTGCGATACAGGGATGTTGGGAGTCTTTAACACGAGAACTGACGGAGGTCTTGGGCTGGGAGGTTCCTCTCGTCCCTAAACGGGTTCTGCTGGGCATCACCGATGAGTTGGATGGCAACAGGGCTGAGAAACTCTTCCTTAATACAGCACTGGTGGTAGCCAAGAGGGACATTGCTGCCCACTGGTTGGATAATACCGCGCCCACTTTGGTGCGCTGGCGCAGGGGGTGGACTGGTGTGTCGCGCAGGAGCGGCCTCTCTATGTAGCCAGGGGGTCCCCTAAAAAATTTCGCTGTATGTGGGGCAAATGGGTTGGAGTGATAGAAGACTAATGTGTAGTGGTTTGGTCCTCAGATAAGAAGTGGATATGTCGATACTGGATTTACATGTGTATAGCCTTGTTGCCAATGTGAAGTGTTTTTCCCTTGGTCTTACCTTATATGATGTAGCTCTGAATGGTGCTGTTTGTTTTTGTTGCATTCAAAACTCAATAAAATTGATTAGCAAAAAATAAATGCATACAAAGAAATATTTTTGGGCACACATTTCAAATGCATTTTAATGATAGAACATTTTGTACGCTCCTCAAATCTTTGTTATATTTATGCAAGTTGAATATGTCATATGAGGCATAATTCATCGTAAGCTCATGTCAGTATTCCAATTGACTGGAGAACTGGGTATTGTGATCCCTTAAATGTGCTTTGTAAACTGATTAGGTAATTTATAGCAATGCAACACAACGAATAACCAAGCAACATGAACAGTTCCCCGATGGCTAAGGAAAGTTCAGCCTGCGCTCTTGTTCAGATCTATGGAGTTTCACCTTTTCTTAAATGAAATGTATAGAGGTCTCATCATAGAAGTGTGTGTGTGTGTGTGGGGGGGGGGTGATTGTTACGACCTAGATGTAACAAGGCTCTCGGCTAATGACTATTTATGGGTTACAGCAATGGACATCCCGTTCCCATCCTAACTGCCTGGCCCCTCATCCTATCGCCAATTAGAGTGGATTGGGCCCAGTGGAGTCCGAGACCCCATTAATTTGAGGGGATTTAGTGTTATCGTTAGTGGAATCAATCACTTATTGCTGCACACTATTCCCACTCTCTGGTAATAGGGAATTTACGTAGGCCTCAGGCTTCCTCCTGGTATAATGTGGAGCTTTTGCCTTTTGCTGCTTCCATTGTTTTATGTGTGGACCAGACGGGGACTTCCGGTCGTTGTGATATCCAGTTTTGCTAATATTAGCAATAGATCTGCAAATGTAGTTCCCACTGTGGGCGAGGTCCTTGTGCTAGCTCCTCACAGGTCCTCGTGCCAGGTCCTCGCAGGTCCTCATGCCAGCTCCTCGCAGGTCCTCGTGCCAGCTCCTCGCAGGTCCTCGTGCCAGCTCTCCCTGTGACAGTTCTCCTGTCCATCGTGCCCGCAGTCCGCTACCCTCTGCTGCCTGTCTACCTGCTGCCCCTCTGTTTGTGCCTCCTCTGCTCTTTTCTTGCTCTGTTTTGCCTTTTCTACTTGTTTTTCCTACCCTGTTTTGCCTTTGTCTGCTTGGCTTTCTGCCTTCTGATTTGCCTTTTTCTGCTTGGTTTTCTGCTTTCTGTTTTGCTTTTTTTTCTGCTTGGTTTTATGCCGTCTGTTTTTCCCTCTTCTGCTCTGTTTTGCCTTTTCCGCTAGTTTCATAGGTCTCGCCTAGGCAGCGCATGCAATGTCTTTCAAGACATGCTGTATCTACTGTGTGGCCTTTCAGCACCCCATCTTACTAATTCGTTCCTTCATGTGCCATTCGAAATTCCTATGTTTTCGTTGCTTTACATTGTCCCTCGTTTTACTGTTTTGGTCGCCCTAGGGACTGGCCCGTTACATGTATCACCTCACTATTGGCCATATATGTTAGTTTTGGCGCACTACTTTTTCTTTTGCCTCAGCCTGTTTGCATTTCTGAATGTGCGTCTTTGATTTCACGAGTGCTTTTTCAGCTGGATGCTATATTGTTTTTCATCCTAAAACATTTTTGGTTTTGTTAGCTCAAATGTCTTAACCTTAAATATACTCACTTAATGGAAGTGTAGTTTAAGAAGATGGCCGACAGTAGGATCAACCTATTTACTTTGTGCTTTTGACAGTGTGGTTATTTGGATACGATTCAAGAGGTAAACAGCTTTAAGTTGCATGCTTTCAACTTTTGATACTTTCTTTAGGTTTCAATCGTTGGTGAAATAAAACATATATCAAAGGATGCTTCCTCACACTCTCCAAACATGGCATGTGATGTGAGATTACTTAACAATATATTCTGCAAGTAGACAGTGCAGCATCACTTTAGCACAAGTCAGCGTCACTCAGCACCACTTCAGCAGCACCACCTGAACATCGCTAACCAGTACTTGAGCACCACCACAACTCCAGCACAGCACCACCTCAGTCCCAGAGCAGCACCATCACTGCACCATTGCAGCGCCACCTCTGTACGAGTGCAGCACAACCTCCGCATCAGTGAAGCACTACTACCAAAATCACATCAGTACAGCATCACTCAGCGCCACTTCAACATAACTCAACACCGCGCATCTCCTCGGCATCACTCAACACCAACACTGCACCAACGCTGCATCAGTGCATCACTCCAGCACTGCATCAGTGCATCACACCAGCGCAGCACCAACTCCGCACCAGTGCTGCTCCACCTCATCAGTGCAGCACCACCATCTCAGCAGTAACTCAGCACAAACGCAGTACTACTTCAGCATTAGCGCAGCACCACCTCCGCACCAGTGCAGCATCACTTGATCCCCAGCAGAGCACCACCTCAGCATCACCCAACACCACCACGGCATCACTCAACACCACTTCCGTACAAGCACAAAGCCTCAGCACCAATGCAGCACCACCTGAGCACAACATCAGTTCAGCAACAGCGTAGCACCACCTCCCCATCAGCACAGCACCATCTTAGCACAGCACAACCTCGCCAGTGCATCACCAACTCCGCACCACTCCAGCACTATGTCCGCATCAGCACAGCACCACATCTGCATCAGTGCACCACCAGTGCAGTCCCATCTACGCACCAGCGCCACCCCAGCATTAACTCTGCACCAACGCAGCACCCCTTCAACATCAGCGCAGCATCAACTCAGCACAGAATCAACTCAGCATCACTCAGCATTATCTGAGCACCAGCTCAACACCACCTGAGTACCAGCACAGCAGCACCTCCACAGCACCACTACGGCATGTCTCGGTACCTCCACAAATTCACTCCGCATCCCCTCAGCATCACTCCGCATCAGCACGGCACCATCTCATCAGCGCACCACCTCAACATCAGCACAGCACCATCTCAGCATCAGTGCACCATCATGAGCGCAGCCTCGCCTCTGCACCAGCGTAGCCCCTCCTCTACAGCAACTCGGCACCACTGCAGCACCACTTCTCCATCAGCACAGCACCACATCAGCACAGCACCATCTCCGCATCATTCGGCACTACCTGAGCATCAGCTCAGCACCAGCGCAGCACCATCACCTCCGAATGAGTTCACACCACTACAGCATCACCCAGCACAGCATCACTCATCACCACCTCCGAATCAGGTGCAGCGTCAACCCAGCATCACTCAATACCATCACGGCACCACCTACACATCAGTGCACCACCACAAACCTATCATAGCATCAGTGCATCACCACCTCAGCATCACCTCCGCACCCGTGCAGCATCACCTCCGCACCCGTGCAGCATCACCTCCGCACCCGTGCAGCATCACCTCCGCACCCGTGCAGCATCACCTCCGCACCCGTGCAGCATCACCTCCGCACCCTTGCAGCATCACCTGATCACATGCACTGCACCACCAAAGCAATACTAAACACCCCCTCTGCACGAGCACACCAGCACCTCAGCACCAGTGCAGCCTCACATGAGCATCAGCATAGCACCGCATCAGCACAGCCTCCGCATCAATGCACCACACCAGTGCAGCACCAACTCCACACCGGCGCAGCACCACTGAAGCACAACCTTAACACAGCACCATCTCTGCATCAGCACAGCACCACCTCTGCATCAGCACAGCCCCATCTCTGCATCAGTCCCACCTCAGCACCAGCACAACCCCACCTCAGCAGCAGTTCAACACCAATGCAGGGCCGCCTTGGCACCGCCTCGGCTCTGCATCACCTCGGTACCACCTCAGCACCAGCGTAGCACCACCTCAGCGCAGCACCAGTGCAGCCCCACCTCAGCAAAAGCGCAGCCCCACCTCAGCACAGCACCAACTTGGCATAAGCGCAGCCCCACCTCAGCGCAGCTTCAACTTGGCATAAGCGCAGCCCCACCTCAGCACAGCACCAACTCTGCACCACCTCAGCATGACTCAGCACCTCAGTATCCCTCAGCATCACCTCAGTATCCCTCAACATCACCTCAGTATCCCTCAGCATCCCCTCAGTATCCCTCAGCATCCCCTCAGTATCACCTCAGTATCCCTCAGCGTCACCTCACCAGCACACCACTACCTCATGACCACCTCAACATCACTCGGCCCCACCTCAGTCTGACCTCCGAATATGGCATCTTTTGATTCTCCCCTAGTGTCCATCCGCTGCTTGTGTTGTAATTCCGCTACTATTTCCCAACCTCCAACTTCCTGTTTATCTCCACCTCAACTCCATAACAAAAGACGGGATGATGCAGGTCTTTGTCTCCCATTGAGTTCTTAGTTTATAGAATGGGGGAATGCCTAATAACTGTATGGATCTGTGGAGCCTTTTGACAAGCTTGCGACTTGTTCCCATACTGAAAATAGTTTGCATGTATCCATGCAGGGGCATTTTAGAATGAGTGATATGCCTGCTGTCAGACATCTTGGCAACTAACACCCTGTGGGACAGGAACTTTCCTGATGGAATGTCAGTTTGTTGAGGGGACCCCGAAAGGGATCAGGATGCTAGAAAAGGTCCCTTAGCATAGTGAGCCAAGCGTGATCCCATCCAGTTATTACTATACTGGCTTGCTTCCGCTATTTGGTAAATATCATTGAGAGTGGTTGTGAGAAAGTGCCTCTTTTGCATGGTTAGCCCCCCCCCACACTTTTTGCCTGGGGGCTGAGAGCTGATATGGGTCCCTTGGGACCCCACTCACTGGGACCATGACACTGCCCTTGCAGTCTGTATACGTCTGCGAGGGAGAAAACGACAAAGTCGACATGGCACCCTGTCTGGGTTTCATGCCATTCAACACTGCCTGGCCGCATAGGTAAGTTACCCCTCTAGCAGGCCTCGCAGCCCTAAGGCAGGGGGCACTATACTACAGGTGAGCGCATATCTTCATGAGTAGATATACCTCTACAATATTGGGCACCATTCCCTAATATTGTAAGTTCTAGTGAAGCCATAGAGAGTACATGGGCTGAGAACCCGACAACCCGAGTTCCACAGCCTCATGATGGCTTCACTGAATACAGGAGTGTTTGGTACAAAACTACTCCTTTCAATAAACCCACACTGATGGGAGTGTGGGATTTATTGTACCATGTACCCAGAAGGCACCTCAGAGGTGCTACCAGAATCCCTACTAACCCTGGTGTGGTCTTAGAATGGCTGTAGGCAGCCAGCCACTATCAGACATGTTTCTGGTTTACACTCCCACTTTGGTTGGGGTAACCGGCAGGAACATTAAAAAAATATAGATGTGCCCACATCTGCCAACCCCACCCCTCAGGTGGGATGAAGCAAGGTGAAGCCCATTTTTCAGTTCCTGCCATCTTAAGGATGGGGGACCCCTCCGGTCAGGCCTAGGTCTATGCCCCCTCCCACAGGAGGGTGGCATAATAGAGGGTGTAGTCACCCCAAGTGCAGTGCCCATTGGCCCCAACTGCTACTCCCCTAAAACGCCTCCTAAATTTAGTATTTATGTGGCTCCTCCAGTTATGCCTCTCAGATCTGTGACGACCTAAGAAGTAGAAAGTCACTTTGTAGCAGAAGACAACATCTGCCTTGTCCCCAGCCTTACAGGTCTGTCTCCAGCTTCTACATAACTTACGACCTGTCTTGCAGCACAACCTCCAAACCCCTAGGAGGGCTGTTGCTTTCAATAAAGACTCCAAACTCCAGCGGACCTATTAGAGAAGAACCAAAAACTCCAAAAACCGCCACAGGTAGGACTGAACCTGGTCGACGCAACACTCTGCCTCATAAAAACTCCAAAAACCATCGCAGTTGAGACGGGCACGGTTGACAATGGACTCACAGTGACCAAATATCTCCCAAAGACCACTGTGGTAGAGGTCCGGCACTTGTGTCCACGTGACTCTGCACTGCCCACAGAATGCTGTGCAACCAGACAACCTCCATGACCTCGAGGGATCCTCTCGACCCCACGACCCGAGTTGCCTACAGCTCTGAGCCCGAGAGACTGTACTCTCCTGCTAGTGGCTGTACCGGTCGCTTCCTGCACTGGCCACCTGACCGCGATCTCTTCAAGACGATCCAACGACGGCGAGCCCTCATCCGAACTACAGCCATCGACCGTGACGGTAACTGGGTTGGCCACTTGCTGAAATCTATCCCTCTCCTTGCCGCTATCGCCCACCTCGGTAAAGGTACTGACATTCGCACCTAACGAGTGCCCTAGTCTCTTACAACCAACCCTGCACAGTGCGTGGGTCTGACCACGCGAGGACTGGAACTGTAATTTGTATATTCTCTTGATACACCCCTCAATTTATTCTCTCCACAGGAATCTTGACTATTTGAATTTGTGAACGTGAAAAGTAGATTGGGCTACTTCTATAAATCAACTAAGGGAGGTAGTGGTGATGTGTTGGTCCCCCAAATATCCTTGTTTAACAGGTTCTCGGAGCTGCCTACGTTGGATGACTTGGACTGACTGAGTAGCCCCAAGGAGCAAGTAGGTCCTAATGTTAAATCTCCTATTGAAATAGGGAATAAAACTATGGTAGGGATATCCCCGAGAGTAACCGGGACAAACAAAATAGATGGTATTCTGGGGCTAGATGTAGGCATGATAGGTGAGATATTAAGTTTGAACCAACAAATAGAGCCTGAGGTTGCCAATAAAGAAATAATAAACATAGATGCTGATAAAGAGGCTGTAGTCAGCGGACAACCTATTTGCCCAGAAATAAAGCTAATCTCCTGGAATATTGCAGGCCTTAATAAGAATCTAGCAGATGGATTATGGAGTGAATATATAGATCAGAGCGATGTAATACTCCTACAGGAGACTTGGTTGTTAGAACCCCCGCAGAGACTGGGATACAAAACTTATAGTGTAAATGCTAGTCAGTGTGGTAGAGGCAGGCCATCTGGAGACTTGGTCATATGGATAAGCATCACTTTAGAAGTAGTTATAATTCCCCTATATATTGAATCCCCGGATATACTGGGAGTAAAAGTAATAACACAAGATAATAGGCCCATATATCTATTTAATATCTATAACAGACCAAATAGTAGCCGTAAGGAATCATTAGTCATAGAACAACTTGGCTCCCTTTTAGATATGGTTGAGCCTGCGTCAAGTGTAATCTGTGGAGGGGATTTCAACTGTAAATATGAACCAATGGCGGGAATACATGATCTTTTTGAGGAGCAAGATATGGCTCTTAAAATTCCCAGCTTAGACTCCAGTAGAGAGATAAAATGTACGGTCGCGGCAGCTAAAATTGTAAAACTTACGGTGGGACATGACTTACGGGCGTGTAATGGGCGCTTACCGTCTGATAGACCCGGCGGCTCTACATTCTGTAGAGGTAACTCATTTAGTCAGTTAGATTACATTATGATCTCTATGAATCTATGGCATATTGCCATAAATCTAAAGGTCGTTATTAGAATAGAGAGTGACCATTATCCACTAGAACTGACAATAGAATCCTATCCCTTCAAGTCTATTAAGGTACGGGCGGAAGGGAATAACCTGCCAATTGGAGAGCTACAAATAAGTAATAACAGGCGAGCACTGAAATGGCCCTATATCTTAGCTGAAGATGCAACAATGATAAATATATATAATACTTTCTCTGATATCGTCACCCCTCTTCAAGAATTAACAGAAGGGGAAGAAACTGTATTACAATTGCATTATACCTTGGTAGAAGCTCTCCTCCCGTTGCTGACCAAGTTGTATAAAAAGGAAGACGGAGGAAGTAGTAATCATAGAGTGACAGCAAATCCTTGGTATACCAAAGAATGTAGAATAGCAAAGATGGAGCTTATACAGGCAATTAAAAATAAGAGCCCCACAGAAATTAGTGTGTGTAGGCAAAAATATAAAAGGATATTATTAGAAGCAAAAAAAGCTTGGGATAATGATATTTGATCAGACCTAATAGTCGCTGCAAAAACCAAAGACCAGGTTGCTTTCTGGAGCCTAATTGCAAGGGGCAATAGGGCTGGGAAAAGTACTAAAGATCTTTTCTTAGACGAGAAAACCTGGGTAGACCATTTTGCTAATCTCTACCATGATAGCAGTGGGGGTCCATGTGCTATAAGAAACGAATTAGACGAAGGAATAGTGGATACTGCCTTGCACTTTAGCATAGAGGAGACTAAAAATGCTATAGTGGCCATTAAATCAGGGAAGGCGCCTGGCCCCGATAAGATCCCAGGTGATCTAATAAAACATGATTTAGAAGTTTGGACTCCCTATGTTAACTTTTTATGTAACTCAATAGCGGCTGGGACACCAATCCCGGACACATGGAAAGGGGCAGAGATCGTGACAATTTTCAAAAAGGGCAATCGCCATGATCCAGCTAACTACCGCCCAATCAGTTTAATTGACATTTTACAAAAAGTGTATGCTAGGCATATTTTAAATAGATTATTAGAATGGATGGATGAGGTGGATATTTTATCAAAATACCAAGCAGGGTTCAGACCTAAAACAAGTACTATTGATCCAGTATTTAGGTTTATGTGTATTTATTGGAAATATATTATTTTCAGGAAAGGCAGCCTATACATTGCTTATATAGATCTAAGGGCTGCATTCGATTTGGTCCCCCGTTCCCAGTTATGGGATACACTGAAGAAAATCGGAGTACCATTAGAATTACTTAGGCAATTAATCAGGCTACATACAGGAAACTTAGCTATGGTAAGATGGGGACCAAAGGGAGAATTAACTAAACCGATCCCGGGGAGAAGAGAGTTAGACAGGGGTGCGTACTGGCACCAACCCTCTTTTCACTGTACGTAAATGATATCCCCAAGTTTTTACTGGATTGTAAGCATGATTCTCCACACATTGGGGGTGAAGCGATACCGGCTTTATTATTCGCCGATGATACCATCTTAATCTCGCAAACCCCCAAGGGACTCCAATGCCTAGTGGATGCTTTTAATAGTTACTGTTTGCAGAAAGGTCTTGAAATAAATTCCATTAAGACTAAATACATGTCTTTAAACCCACATAAGACATTTAAAAAGAAACTTGTTTTAAATAATAAACCATTGGAATATGTCGAAAGTTTTAATTACCTGGGAAGCACCTTGGAAAGCAAAATGTCTTGGAAAGGACAAATTGAAAAGAGTAGGATAATGTTGCTCCAGAACTCGATACCTATACTAAAAAAGCATGAGGCTAGTACATCCAAGGCTGTTTCACCCGCATTGGAAGTATATAAATCTAAAGCCCAAGCAGCAGCACTTTATCGGGCAGAGATCTGGGGACCCTATTGCAAAAAGAATTTTGAGCGGAAAGAAAATAAATATTATAGGCAACTACTAAAACTTCCTACTAGCACACCATTGCTGCCAGTATCTATGGATTTGAATATAAAACGCGCAGAGCACTGTGCAGCATTAAGACCGTTATTATTTTGGATCAGAACCTGGTCGACTCCAGAACTGATTCACTATAAAGTAGGGTTGGAGGAAATTATAAAGATACAACGATGTAGAGACATCCCGTGGTTAAGACATGTAATGACGTGGATGCAAAAGTTGAGCTTATCCCATTATTGGGAAGATCCCCAAAATCTAACGGCATCTTGTAAAAAACACTTGAAAGTGATATATTGGACCCACATTGCAAATAGTCTGTTGCACAGCTCAATTGTTGGGTCTTTAACTATGAAGTTCTTAGCCTTTAAAGATGTTGCTCGTCTAGAATCCTTTCTGGACGAGATAGAACCGCCGCTAGCAAAATCTTTATTCTTGCAATTTAGATACGGAATCCTGCAAATAGGCGTAAATACATCCAGTTGGAACAGAGAAGGGGGGGGCAAGGGAAGTGACTTGTGTCCCCTATGTGCAGAGGTAGTAAAGGAAAATGATGCTCATATACTATTCTTTTGCACGGCATATAATTCCGCAAGGACATGCTGGATTAAACCCCTTTGTAGACATTTAGGTATTAGGAGCTGTAGCGATGCTGAGCGCATCCTAAGAACCGACCCCTCACAAATAATAGTTTTTTCTGTAAGTAGGTTCCTATTTAATGTATTTTTGATAAGAAAGAGAAAGGGGCTAAAGTTTTAAGGAAAAAAAAATCCTACTTGACTAAGATTTATAATAAGTTGAACAATAAATGCACTTGCACTTTCCAATTGGGTTAAAATCCAGGAGACTCAACCATCCTGTATATGTGAAAATGTGTATGTTTTTAAACTCTTTTATATGGATGCTTAGCTTGTTTTAACAATATGTATTTATGACTTAGATAGGTTTTATGGCATGTAGAGGCTGAGAACACAAATGCACAATAGTATCTGTTACCCTTTTCGTTTTTGTGTCCCACCCGCTTTTTGATTTATGTAAGTGGAAAGGAGGAATAGTAATACTAACGAAATGTTGTTTTTAAACTGTATCTTTTATGGTTGTAACTGACCGAAATAAAGATTAAATGATGAAAAGTAGATTTACTTGAAGCATACTTACTTTATTACGAAGTCTTGGTCTTAAAAAATAAAATAGAAATAAAATATCATTTTGTAAAATTGGTCTGAATCTCCTTGAGTCGTGTGTCTGTTATTGATCATGTGTGTGCAATAAATGTCTTACACTTCTCTGTGTTAGGCCTAAGGCTGCTCGCCCACATTACCACTAATAGAGCACTTAGGGTTTTGCATTGAGCCTTGTACACTTTTGGGGAACCCGTGGACTTTGTGCACGGTATTACCACCTAGTGATAATATCGCATACAGAGCCGGCCCCCTACAGTGGTATATTATGAGGTTATGTTGCTGTGTTTGTCGCCCTACTTGTGATCCTCCAGTGGCCATATTGTGCTATTGGCAGAAGAAGGGGTGAATATTTCCATGGCCTGCGCACGAAGTAATAACTGCTCAAACTGTTCCAGTTTTCCAGATCTGCGTGCTGGGCCCAGTTCGCCCAAGTGTGGGTCAGCCAAACATCTCTACCACCATTAAGTTTGGGCTGCTAGGTAATAGAGCTTAACCGCATGCGTGCGGGCGGAATTCCGCCCGTACGCTGGGTTTTGCGGAAACGCATGTTACGTGACGAGCTGGGCTCGTCATGAGCGTGCGAGGAGGCTACGCCATGACGAGCCCAGCTCGTCATGAGCGTCGAAGGGGTTAAAGTCTGGTACTCCCAGGCCTGTCTGTCTCTTCATAAAAGTTAGGGCCACTGGGGGCCAGCTACCATTCCATATGAGGTTTAGTAGAAAACCTTCTAGTTGTTTAAAATGTTTCAAGGGTAATATGCAAGTCACATTTGAATAATAGTGGAGCTAAGGTAGCATGATCGTTTTAATCAACACAATTCTTCCTGACACTGTGAGGATGGTGCGCCAAATAGTGATTTTTAGTGCGGAGGGAGTAGGCCGCTCTACCCACATTTTCTTCTGTAATGTCTGTTGGAGTGGTAGACTTCAGCCCTAAGTATCTGATGGTGGGGGTGCTCCATTTGGGAAGTTTACCTCCGGTGCTGTCACAGTCGGGGGGTGGGCTCCCTGGACTTAGTAGCAAAACATTAATTTTGTCTCAGTTCGCCTTCAGTCCTGACATGCCACCAAAGACTCCTACTTCCCTTATTATGTCTCTGACATTGGTGTCTGTGTTACGGAGATGTAACAGGATATCATTAGCAAACGGTAAGACCACATTGTAGGAGGTACTGTTGGTGATCCACATGCCTCCACGTCAGATCGACCAGAGTCATGCCGGTAGGGATTCAACTGCCAGTGCAACCAGCAAATGGGAGATAGGATAGCTCTGTCTGGTGCCCCTGCCCACATAACACTGCTCAGAGATCTCTCATCCTGTACGAACCCCAGTAGTGGAGAAGAGCATAGATGACACTAATCCATCTATGGCATGCATTACCAACTCCAGACCTGTTAAGTATCCTGTGAAGAATCTGCCAGGAAAGGGAATCAAACGCTTTCTCCATATCTATTGATCATATTGCTGCATTTGGCCAAGTCCCCCGAGGCTGTTTCAGCTTTCCAAATAACGGCCGTATATTTTGTGATTTGTTGCGGCTGGGGATAAAAAACATTTTGGTCTGCATGAATTAAGTGTACCATATGCGGCGGGTGTCTATTAGCATTACATTTTCCAGGTATCTCTTATTCTCCATTCAATATTGAAAGGGGACGGTATACTGATAAATCATCTTTGGGTTCTCCTGGCTTAAGAAGTATGACTACCAGTACTTCCCAAGTAGTAGTGGGGAGCAACCCCCGTTCAAAGGCCTCATTATAAAATTCATCAAACCTGGGCGCTGATTGGCCCACGAAGGTTGTATAGAATTCCAGAAGACGACCATCGGCCCCCTGGGACCTTCCCTTGGGCCAATAAGGATATTGTTTCTTTCACTTCTTTCATTAGCTGTCGTAGGCCTGTTCTTTGTTTAGGTGTCAATCTTGGCAGGGTAAATCTTTATAGATAATAGTCTAAGCTAGTGATGATGCCCTCATCCATATTGGCTTAGAGCGCCTAGAATAAGTGAGGAATGGGTTATTAATCAGTTTCTGGGATTGCTGCAGTGTCCTCTCAAGGTCCACAACCTTTCTCCAAATAAAACCCCCCTGCCTGGATTAGTCAGCCAGCCCAAGAGTCTCGCCGACTTGTCACCTTCCATGTCCTGGTGGACCAAGTAAGCTGTGTGATCTACCCAGCATTAGCTCTCTACCAGGGAAGCTTGTTCTTCTCTAGCCTCCTGCAACTATACTAGTGTTGTGCCTCCCCCACTCCTTCTCTTTCCACTTCTCAGAGTGTCACTTTAAATGCCTCCCAGATTCCAAAGATGAAGTCATATGAGCCCTCGTGTTTTCCCCCTGAGTTTTTTATAGTGCAGACTTGACCTGAAGGCATCTGTTATCCGAGCACTTTTCATGAGCACCAGTTGTGTTACACAAGGACACATTCATTTGTGTTAGGCACGGGAAGATGAAGTGATTTGCCCAGAATCACAGTATGCTGAGCATCATTGCTGAGACTCTAATCCGGTTCGCCAGATTTGAGATCGACCACCCTAGCCATTAGGCCACATCCTCTCCCCATTATCTTAAAAGGTGCCCTAAGAATTCCTTGATGGATTCACAAAAAGCTGTGTTTTCTAGCGGTCTCCTCTGGAATTTCCACCTAGATATGTGGAGCAGCAGAGGGTAATGATTCTTAATCATCCATCCCAGATATTCAGCTGTGCTGACCTCTGAGCGAATGTTAGCATGTCCAACAAAACAATCTAGGTGGACATAAACGCAATGCACAGTCCAGTAATTCAAGTATTCCCCCGGGCCAGATGTTGGTCACCATATATCTCTTAGCCGTGGTATGTGTTGGAGTATTTTAGAGCAGGAAGTGTCTAGTTGGACATCAAAAACCCTATTGAAGTCTCCACCTATGTTAACTGGACTATCTGGCTAATTCACCAATAATAGTGATAATGAGCAGTAAAAGGATGCCTGGCCTACATTTGGGCTGTACATGTTACAGAGGGCTGTTGCCCTGCCATATAGCTTACCCTCCACAAAGACATATCTGCTGTTATAATCAGTTGGGTGCAAACCTCAAATGGGACCCCATAACTTACCGATATGAGCGCCCCTTAGCATATATAGAGTATCCAATGCCAAACACTCACCCTGTCCATTTAGTGTTCAGCTAGAGTCCTTCTCTGTGTGCCAGGTGTGTCGTATGAAACATAGCTGCATGCACCACTCTGCGTCTTAGATGTGTGCACCTTGTATTGTTTAGTGGTCGTGGACATCCCCCATACATTCTATGTTAGTGATTTATACTCAGTAATGCCCCATGTATCAGTTAGTCATAAGGAGTGTTAGGCTTAAATGGAAGCTACTGCTTGGGGTGCGGAGACGGTGAAAGGATTAAGTAGCTCCTCCCTCCGAAAATATCTCTCCATGGCATGGACCCCAACTTCCCTCACCCAAAGCAATAACATGTAGGACAAAAACAGAAAATGAAAAACTGCTTGCATCTGACGCAAAAGTCCTTCTGTGGAGGATCTGCACCATAGTTCAATTATGAGGCGAGGAAACCCCTTGCCTGCCACAAGAGCTCAAGAGGAGAAGAGGTGAACTATCTGCCCCTCCTCTGCCATCTTGGCTTCATGGCTGACATATTTGTGCAGATTAATGCCAGCACTCTGTGTCACCTTGGTGCTCCCCTCAATCGAATTTCCAGGGGCAGGAGTATGACTAAATATAGACAAGAGATCAAGACTTCATGATTAGTGTATGAGTTTTATATAAGGTGTATCATTCTCAAAAAAAGTTAATCAGCCATCTGTGGTGGCCTGTTCGGTAGAGCTGCCGATGTCGCAGGGCTAGAATCTGAGTCATTCTTATTATGGGAATGATGTGTGTGAGAAAGTGCCATCTTTCTTGCATGGTATACCCCCAATTTTTGCTGAATTGCTGAAGTACTTTGATTAAGTGTGTCCTGGGTTCCTGCCAATCAGGTACCCAGAGGCCTGTGTTCATTCCCTAAAACTGTATTGAAGCCTAAACCAAATTGGCATCTCTGGCCACAGGTCAGCCCCTGGTAAATGGTACCCTAGGTACCCAGGGCACTGTTACCAGAGAAGACTCCTAAGGGCTGCAGCACTTAATGTGCCACCCTTGGGGCCCTGTACCCTGACACCCACACACTGCCTTTGCAGGCTGAGTGTCTTGGTGCAGAACTAAACAGAGAGTTGACATGGCACACATCCCTGTGTGCCATGCCCACAAACAACACTGCCCTGGCATACCTCAGTCACCCCTCTCGCTGGGTGTACTGCGCAAGGGGTGTGGGCACAGGTGCTTGAACCCTGTGCCCCTAAAGTACCCGGGGCCATTCCTGGGCACTGTAAGTGTAGTGATGCCATTAAGAGTATATGGTGCTGGGAAGTCGTCATCACGAACTCCACAGCACCATAATGGCTACACTGAAGACTGAGAAGTTTGATATCAAACTTCTCAGCACATTAAACCCACACTGAGGAAGTGAAAGAGAGTGAGTCAGTCAGTGAGAGTGAGTGGAAGAGTCAGTCAGTAGTCCAGTCAGTCAGTGAGAGTGAGTGGAAGAGTCAGTCAGTAGTCAGTCAGTCAGTGAGTGAGTGGGAGAGTCAGTCAGTCAGTGAGTGAGAGTGAGTGGGAGAGTCAGTCAGGGAGTGAGTGGGAGAGTCAGTGAGTGGGAGAGTCAGTGAGTGAGTGGGAGAGTCAGTGAGTGAGTGGGAGAGTCAGTGAGTGAGTGGGAGAGTCAGTGAGTGAGTGGGAGAGTCAGTCAGTGAGAGTGAGTGAGTGAGTCAGTCAGTGAGAGAGAGTCAGTCAGTCAGTGAGAGAGAGAGAGTGAGTCAGTCAGTCAGTCAGTCAGTGAGAGAGAGAGTAAGTGAGTCAGTCAGTGAGAGAGGGTGAGTCAGTGAGAGAGAGTGAGTCAGTGAGAGAGAGTGAGTCAGTGAGAGAGTGAGTCAGTGAGAGAGAGTGAGTCAGTGAGAGAGAGTGAGTCAGTCAGCCAGCCGGTGAGAGAGAGTGAGTCAGTCAGCCGGTGAGAGAGAGTGAGTCAGTCAGCCGGTGAGAGAGAGTGAGTCAGTCAGCCGGTGAGAGAGAGAGAGTGAGTGAGCCAGTCAGTCAGTGAGTGGGAGAGTCGGTCAGTAGTCCAGTCAGTCAGTGAGAGTGAGTGGAAGAGTCAGTCAGTAGTCCAGTCAGTCAGTGAGAGTGAGTGGAAGAGTCAGTCAGTAGTCAGTCAGTCAGTGAGTGAGAGTGAGTGGGAGAGTCAGTCAGTCAGTGAGTGAGAGTGAGTGGGAGAGTCAGTCAGGGAGTGAGTGGGAGAGTCAGGGAGTGAGTGGGAGAGTCAGGGAGTGAGTGGGAGAGTCAGTGAGTGGGAGAGTCAGTGAGTGAGTGGGAGAGTCAGTCAGTGAGTGGGAGAGTCAGTCAGTGAGTGAGTGGGAGAGTCAGTCAGTCAGTGAGTGGGAGAGTCAGTCAGTCAGTGAGTGGGAGAGTCAGTCAGTCAGTGAGTGGGAGAGTCAGTCAGTCAGTGAGAGTGAGTGGGAGAGTCAGTCAGTGAGTGAGAGTGAGTGGGAGAGTCAGTCAGTGAGAGAGAGTGAGTCAGTGAGAGAGAGTGAGTCAGTAAGTGAGAGTGAGTCAGTAAGTGAGAGTGAGTGGGAGAGTCAGTCAGTGAGTGAGAGTGAGTGGGAGAGTCAGTCAGTCAGTGAGAGTGAGTGGGAGAGTCAGTCAGTCAGTGAGTGGGAGAGTCAGTCAGTCAGTCAGTGAGAGTGAGTGGGAGAGTCAGTCAGTGAGTGAGAGAGTGAGTCAGTCAGTGAGAGTGAGTGGGAGAGTCAGTCAGTGAGTGAGAGAGAGTGAGTCAGTGAGAGAGAGTGAGTCAGTGAGAGAGAGTGAGTCAGTGAGAGAGAGTGAGTCAGTGAGAGAGAGTGAGTCAGTGAGAGAGAGTGAGTCAGTGAGAGAGAGTGAGTCAGTGAGAGAGAGTGAGTCAGTGAGAGAGAGTGAGTCAGTGAGAGAGAGTGAGTCAGTGAGAGAGAGTGAGTCAGTGAGAGAGAGTGAGTCAGTAAGTCGGTGTGAGAGAGTCAGTAAGTCAGCCGGTGAGAGAGAGTGAGTCAGTCAGTCAGTGAGAGTGAGTGGAAGAGTCAGTCAGTAGTCCAGTCAGTCAGTGAGAGTGAGTGGAAGAGTCAGTCAGTAGTCCAGTCAGTCAGTGAGTGAGAGTGAGTGGGAGAGTCAGTCAGGGAGTGAGTGGGAGAGTCAGGGAGTGAGTGGGAGAGTCAGTGAGTGAGTGGGAGAGTCAGTGAGTGAGTGGGAGAGTCAGTCAGTCAGTGAGAGTGAGTGGGAGAGTCAGTCAGTGAGTGGGAGAGTCAGTCAGTGAGTGGGAGAGTCAGTCAGTGAGAGAGAGAGTGAGTCAGTGAGAGAGAGTGAGTCAGTAAGTGAGAGTGAGTCAGTAAGTGAGAGTGAGTGGGAGAGTCAGTCAGTCAGTGAGTGAGAGTGAGTGGGAGAGTCAGTCAGTCAGTGAGAGTGAGTGGGAGAGTCAGTCAGTCAGTGAGAGTGAGTGGGAGAGTCAGTCAGTCAGTGAGTGGGAGAGTCAGTCAGTCAGTGAGAGTGAGTGGGAGAGTCAGTCAGTGAGTGAGAGAGTGAGTCAGTCAGTGAGAGTGAGTGGGAGAGTCAGTCAGTGAGTGAGAGAGAGTGAGTCAGTGAGAGAGAGTGAGTCAGTGAGAGAGAGTGAGTCAGTGAGAGAGAGTGAGTCAGTGAGAGAGAGTGAGTCAGTGAGAGAGAGTGAGTCAGTGAGAGAGTGAGTCAGTGAGAGAGAGTGAGTCAGTGAGAGAGAGTGAGTCAGTGAGAGAGAGTGAGTCAGTGAGAGAGAGTGAGTCAGTGAGAGAGAGTGAGTCAGTAAGTCGGTGTGAGAGAGTCAGTAAGTCAGCCGGTGAGAGAGAGTGAGTCAGTCAGTCAGTGAGAGTGAGTGAGTGAGTCAGTCAGTGAGAGAGAGTCAGTCAGTCAGTGAGAGAGAGAGAGTGAGTCAGTCAGTCAGTCAGTGAGAGAGAGAGTAAGTGAGTCAGTCAGTGAGAGAGGGTGAGTCAGTGAGAGATAGTGAGTCAGTGAGAGAGAGTGAGTCAGTGAGAGAGAGTGAGTCAGTGAGAGAGAGTGAGTCAGTGAGAGAGAGTGAGTCAGTGAGAGAGAGTGAGTCAGTGAGACAGGGTCAGTCAGTGAGAGAGAGTGAGTCAGTGAGAGAGAGTGAGTCAGTGAGAGAGAGTGAGTCAGTGAGAGAGAGTGAGTCAGTGAGAGAGAGTGAGTCAGTGAGAGAGAGTGAGTCAGTGAGAGAGAGTGAGTCAGTGAGAGAGAGTGAGTCAGTGAGAGAGAGTGAGTCAGTCAGCCGGAGAGAGAGAGAGTGAGTGAGCCAGTCAGTCAGTGAGTGGGAGAGTCAGTCAGTAGTCAGTCAGTCAGTGAGTGAGAGTGAGTGGGAGAGTCAGTCAGTAGTCAGTCAGTCAGTGAGTGAGAGTGAGTGGGAGAGTCAGTCAGTAGTCAGTCAGTCAGTGAGTGAGAGTGAGTGGGAGAGTCAGTCAGTAGTCAGTCAGTCAGTGAGTGAGAGTGAGTGGGAGAGTCAGTCAGTAGTCAGTCAGTCAGTGAGTGAGAGTGAGTGGGAGAGTCAGTCAGTAGTCAGTCAGTCAGTCAGTGAGAGTGAGTGGAAGAGTCAGTCAGTGAGTGTGAGTGAGTGGGAGAGTCAGTCAGTAGTCAGTCAGTGAGTGTGAGTGAGTGGGAGAGTCAGTCAGTAGTCAGTCAGTCAGTCAGTGAGAGTGAGTGGGAGAGTCAGTCAGTAGTCAGTCAGTCAGTGAGAGTGATTGGAAGAGTCAGTCAGTAGTCAGTCAGTGAGTGAGAGTGAGTGGGAGAGTCAGTCAGTAGTCAGTGAGTGAGAGTGAGTGGGAGAGTCAGTCAGGGAGTGAGAGGGAGAGTCAGTGAGTGGGAGAGTCAGTGAGTGAGTGGGAGAGTCAGTGAGTGAGTGGGAGAGTCAGTCAGTCAGTGAGTGGGAGAGTCAGTCAGTGAGTGGGAGAGTCAGTCAGTCAGTGAGTGGGAGAGTCAGTCAGTCAGTGAGAGTGAGTGGGAGAGTCAGTCAGTCAGTGAGTGAGAGAGAGTGGGAGAGTCAGTCAGTCAGTGAGAGAGAGTGAGTCAGTGAGAGAGAGTGAGTCAGTGAGTGAGAGTGAGTCAGTAAGTGAGAGTGAGTGGGAGAGTCAGTCAGTCAGTGAGAGTGAGTGGGAGAGTCAGTCAGTCAGTGAGAGTGAGTGGGAGAGACAGTCAATCAGTGAGAGTGAGTGGGAGAGTCAGTCAGTGAGTGGGAGAGTCAGTCAGTCAGTGAGAGTGAGTGGGAGAGTCAGTCAGTGAGAGAGAGTGAGTCAGTGAGAGAGAGTGAGTCAGTGAGAGAGAGTGAGTCAGTAAGTGAGAGTGAGTCAGTAAGTCGGTGAGAGAGAGTCAGTAAGTCAGCCGGTGAGAGAGAGTGAGTCAGTCAGCCGGTGAGAGAGAGTGAGTCAGTCAGCCGGTGAGAGAGAGTGAGTCAGTCAGCCGGTGAGAGAGAGAGAGAGTGAGTCAGTCAGCCGGTGAGAGAGAGAGAGAGTGAGTCAGTCAGCCGGTGAGAGAGAGAGAGAGTGAGTCAGTCAGCCGGTGAGAGAGAGAGAGAGTGAGTCAGTCAGCCGGTGAGAGAGAGAGAGAGAGAGAGAGAGAGAGAGTGAGTGAGTGAGCCAGTCAGTCAGTTAGTGGGAGAGTCAGTCAGTCAGTCAGTCAGTGAGAGTGAGTGGGAGAGTCAGTCAGTAGTCAGTCAGTGAGTGAGAGTGAGTGGGAGAGTCAGTCAGTAGTCAGTCAGTGAGTGAGAGTGAGTGGGAGAGTCAGTCAGTAGTCAGTCAGTGAGAGTGAGTGGAAGAGTCAGTCAGTGAGTGAGAGAGAGTCAGTCAGTGAGTGAGAGAGAGTGAGTCAGTGAGAGAGAGTGAGTCAGCGAGAGAGAGTGAGTCAGCGAGAGAGAGTGAGTCAGCGAGAGAGAGTGAGTCAGCGAGAGAGAGTGAGTCAGCGAGAGAGAGTGAGTCAGCGAGAGAGAGTGAGTCAGCGAGAGAGAGTGAGTCAGCGAGAGAGAGTGAGTCAGCGAGAGAGAGTGAGTCAGTGAGAGAGAGTGAGTCAGTGAGAGAGAGTGAGTCAGTGAGAGAGAGTGAGTCAGTGAGAGAGAGTGAGTCAGTGAGAGAGAGTGAGTCAGTGAGAGAGAGTGAGTCAGTGAGAGAGAGTGAGTCAGTGAGAGAGAGTGAGTCAGTGAGAGAGAGTGAGTCAGTGAGAGAGAGTGAGTCAGTGAGAGAGAGTGAGTCAGTGAGAGAGAGTGAGTCAGTGAGAGAGAGTGAGTCAGTGAGTGAGAGTGAGTCAGTAAGTCGGTGAGAGAGAGTCAGTAAGTCGGTGAGAGAGAGTCAGTGAGTCAGTCAGCCGGTGAGAGAGAGAGAGTGAGTCAGTCAGCCGGTGAGAGAGAGAGAGTGAGTCAGTCAGCCGGTGAGAGAGTGTGTGAGTCAGTCAGCCAGTGAGAGAGTGTGTGAGTCAGTCAGTCAGTGAGAGAGTGTGTGAGTCAGTCAGTGAGAGAGAGTGTGAGTCAGTCAGTGAGAGAGAGTGTGAGTCAGTCAGTGAGAGAGAGTGTGAGTCAGTCAGTGAGAGTGTGAGTCAGTCAGTGAGAGAGAGTGTGAGTCAGTCAGTGAGAGAGAGTGTGAGTCAGTCAGTGAGAGAGAGTGTGAGTCAGTCAGTGAGAGAGAGAGAGAGAGAGTCAGTCAGTGAGAGAGAGTCAGTGAGAGAGAGTGCGTGAGTCAGTCAGTGAGAGAGAGTGCGTGAGTCAGTCAGTGAGAGAGAGTGCGTGAGTCAGTCAGTGAGAGAGAGTGCGTGAGTCAGTCAGTGAGAGAGAGTGAGAGTGAGTCAGTAGGGCAGTGAGAGAGTGAGTCAGTCAGTGAGAGTGAGTGAGTCAGTGAGAGTGAGTGAGTCAGTGAGTGAGTGGGAGAGTCAGTAAGAGTGAGTGGGAGAGAGTGGGAGAGTCAGTCAGTGAGAGGGGGAGAGTCTGTCTGTCAGTGAGAGTGAGCGAATGAGTCTGTTAGTGAGAATCTATCAGTGAGAATGAGTGAGTCTGTCGGTGAGAGTGAGTGAGTGGGAGAGTGAGTGAGAGTCTGTCAATGTGAGTGTCAGTGAATGAGTCTGTGAGAGTGTCAGTGAGAGTGTGAGTCTGTGAGAGCGTCTGTGAGTGTGTCAGTGAGAGTGTGATAGTCAGTGGGAGTGAGTCAGCCATTAATCCAAGGCATTTGCAGTTAGGGTGAGTACTCTAAAGCTCAGCTTTCATTGTGCCAATGGTTCGAATATAAAACCTGTACATGTTTGCAGAGTTTAACGATTTGTGGCTATTCATAATGTTCTGAGGATACTACATTATTATATGCAAATAAATACATGCAGAACAAATGAAATAATTATTATGGAGACTTGAATCCGCATGTTCTGAAAACTTGTAATTTTGTGTGTGCTTGCGCACGCAGTCTGCTCTTTTTTGAAGCAGATACTCGTGCTTGTGGCGCACTCCTGCAAGGTGGATGCCGCCACAAGCAAGAGTATGTGCATCGAAAAAGAGCAGAACGACGGCTAAAGGTCTCCTGTGGAGCTCATGCGCCCTGCTGCGTAGGCGAGACCTTTACCAAAAAGTGCGTTAATAAATTCTGAGTTCAGAGAGCCTAAACTGCATTTTTCTATCTTGTCCCTATGGAAAGCTACACATGTACACATATTACAGTGCAACCCCAATGATAAAGCCTATGGGACTGATAGCCTTTCAATAGTGAAAAACGAAATACACAGTATTTCACTATTCGAACGTCTCACACACCAGTGCATGTCGTACCTTTCACATACATTGCACCCTGCCCATGGGAGTACCTTGAGCCTACACTACGGGTGCCTTCCATGAAAGGGAAGGTTTGGGCCTGTCAAGTGGGTATATTTGCCAGGGCAGCAAAAAACACGGTGGGGTAGGACCTGGGGAATATTTAAAGACCTAGCTCTGAATACAGTCCCCAAAATTACTGAACAACTACAAAAAGTATCAGAGGGTCTAAAACAAGGAAGAGTTTAAAGGCGACAGACAACAAGACTGACAGTACAAGTCCTTGAACTTAATCTACATCTCAAGTGGATGAGGAAAAAACCCATCAGTCACCACTCGGATCCGCCCTTCATCATTTGGGATTTATCCGGACCATCCGTGTGAGCGTATTTTATCACAGTTATAGGAAGACCAGATGATTGAAAGGTCTTCTATACTGTTCTAACTACGGTATGGTCTGCCACTCAGTAACAGCTGAAGAGTGGGAAAAGAGGGCAATGTGACTGGGGTGTGCAGTGCAAATAAAAATGAATTTGAAAAACAATAAACAGTGTAATAAAATTGGATGAGAGAGCACAGAACCGACTTTATTCATTTGGTGCTCACTAGACCAAGATTAAAATATATGTCAAAGACAGTTGAGTTACGTGAACTGTCTTGGGTGAAATCGGGTCGACATGTTTCAGCAATTTAGGACTCCTATGTCCTTGCTTTCATCAGGACCATATAAACAAAAGATAGTGCTACTGCACAAACGTGAATGAACGAAAAAAAGTGACAACAGAGAAATAGTGCAGGATAAACAAGTGCAGATGTCACCTGAGTTTTCCAAAGTACGTTTACAGCTAGTGTTGTTCACATAGTCTGTAGGAGAAAAAGACCTCACCCCGCCTGGCAGTGGCTCAGGGAAAGAGTGAAGCACCGCTCTGTCCGTCGGTACTCCGTAGCCGGCGTCTGAACCGACTGGGGACTGTTGTCACTTTTTTTCGTTCATTCACGTTTGTGCAGTAGCACTATCTTTTGTTTATATGGTCCTGATGAAAGCAAGGACATAGGAGTCCTAAATTGCTGAAACATGTCGACCCGATTTCACCCAAGACAGTTCACGTAACTCAACTGTTTTTGACATATATTTTAATCTTGGTCTAGTGAGCACCAAATGAATAAAGTCGGTTCTGTGCTCTCTCATCCAATTTTATTACACTGTTTATTGTTTTTCAAATTCATTTTTATTTGCACTGCACACCCCAGTCACATTGCCCTCTTTTCCCACTCTTCAGCTGTTACTGAGTGGCAGACCATACCGTAGTTAGAACAGTATAGAAGACCTTTCAATCATCTGGTCTTCCTATAACTGTGATAAAATACGCTCACATGGATGGTCCGGATAAATCCCAAATGATGAAGGGCGGATCCGAGTGGTGACTGATGGTTTTTTTCCTCATCCACTTGAGATGTAGATTAAGTTCAAGGACTTGTACTGTCAGTCTTGTTGTCTGTCGCCTTTAAACTCTTCCTTGTTTTAGACCCTCTGATACTTTTTGTAGTTGTTCTATATTTGCCAGGGCAACATGACAGTTTACAACTGCGTGCGCAGACACTACAGTGGTGGGTCTGAGAAACATTTACAGGGCTACTCCTGTGGGTGGCACGACCAGTGCTTCAAGCCCACTAGTAGCATTTCATTTACAGGCCGTGACACACATCGTGCGCTTTACTAAGGTAAATCAAATATGTCAGTCATGCATAACCAAACATATCACAACTTCTACAGAGAACATATGCACTTTAGCACTGATCAGCAGTGGTAAAGTGTCCAGAATCCTATAGCCAACAAACACAGGGTCTGAAAAATTGGAGGCAAAAGGTAAACATTTGGTGGGATAAACCTGTCAAAATGGCCAGGTGTAACAGATCAAAAAACTGAAAAAGCAAAAGGAAGAAGAAACCATATTTTAGGGACATACCTAAACAACAAAACTCAAGCAGAATAGTGTTAGCCCAGTCTTTCCTGCTGCTACCTTGTATAACAAAGTTACATTGTATTTGACCCGTCAGGAAGAAATAAAAATTACTTTCACTCTCCTGTTCCTTTATTTGAATATCATTTAGTTTGTGGTTGTGCGGATGTTTTTTCCAGTACTTAATGTTTACACAGGTGACGGCTAGTTTCCTTTCAGTGGGGTTTTATCAGTTAGTATAGGTTTAAACCTAAAACAGGATAGCCTAATTATAGTCTTGTAGTAAAGAAAATCATACAGCGGGTTTGGACGCAGTAGGATCTGGTTCTTTACTAATGGGGGCCACCATTCTCTCCACCTGCCCCGCCTCAACGTCCAATTCGGATGTAACTTCCGTGGCAGCCGGATGCCGGCATGATCTCATTCATTGTTTCACCCTCTGCGATCCTCCTGGGTTCCTCTCGCCACAATGAGGAGGGATCTTCAGACCCCCACGTGGTGGTGGATTGAGGGAGAGAAGGCGTTGCTCTGTTAGCCTCTGCGGGGGATTCGAAGAAGAGTCTTGGAGATGTGGATCATTCTTAACTTGGCTGGATACAGCAGGAGTTTAGATTTGAATTGATCAAAAGATTTGCTCTGAGCCTGCACCCCCCTCGTGTAATCAGGAAAAATCACAATGCGCCCAGATTGAAACTTCAAATCTTTAACTTAGCGGGCTCTCTGAAGAATCATATCCTGATCTTTTTAGTTCAAAAGTGTGTGATTAGGGGGCTTTGAGGGGCCCTGGGAGTAGGTCTGTGGGCCAAGGAACGATGCGCCCATTCAATCACAAAGCAAGATGAGAAATGCGTATCCATTTTTGCCTGTGATGTGATGGTTTACCATGCTCAATGGCGATTTGAAGATGTAACCGCTAGACGGAGGATTGCGTGGGTGCCATGCTGGTGGGTCCATAAGGCAAGAGCTGTAGCTCCCCCCACCCACGGGAACCCAAGCTGGATGACTTGTCAGGGGCTGAACCCCTTGCTTCAGGCGTGGGACCCAGGCAACACGAGCAGTCTCCTCCAATCCCAGGGCCCCTGAGTAGCCTCCTCAGATTCCAGGGCCCCTGAGTAGCCTAATTAAAAACACTGTATGGAGGGGTCAGGGAGTGCGGCTACGACTTCTAGAGCAAATCTATGGAGCCATATTCCCTCCGCAAGGTGAGTACACCATATAGGGTCCCGGGAGTGGCGTGAAACATGGCAGCAATGCCAGTGATATTCTGCAATGCAATACAGGCCTCAGAAGGGGGGGGGTCCTTCAGCAGGGAGCATAGTTTGCAGGCCATGCTTGACCTGGCTGGCACAACAAAGGTAATGGCGGTCCCCCCACAAGCTGCATACAGGTCGAGACTTACAAAGCGCCTCCCGCCACCTCCCTCACCATCACGCTCTGGCCTCCTGCCCACCGATCTCTGTCCTCCAAAGTCCCTGGCAGCCGTTTGTGGCAGGGCCGACAAGGGACTAACATGGCCACCCTCAAGCGCCAGGGGCCCCGATGTGACCCACTCTGCCATGCGCAGCCTCAGTTAAAGCAGCCAGTGGCGAAACCAAGGTACCAGCTCCCAGAGACAGCAATCGGCGGTGGTCCTCCATTTTGAGCCGCTGCACTCCCCAGGCCCTAGATGTCTGCTCTGGTCCACAGGGTCGGGATAGGACCTGGAGGTTGTGAACCAGCAACGCCTCCGAATTCGGGCATGCCAGCACCCAAACATCGCGGCCACGAAGCTGCGGCGGACTGAGCTCATCAAGTTGCATCCGCCATGATTACTGGTAGACTGCACAGCGTATCTGCAATGATACGTATCAAATAGTCTACCATGTGTGCTGCCACTGTATAGTTTTTGTTGATGTTTGTGTTGTTGTCTTTGGATGTATTTGTCCACAATGTCTGATAAATTAGGACCAAAGTAGATAATTTTCCTTAAAATAAAAATGCAATTAAAAAAAATTCTTAGGAGGGTTTTATACTTTACCAATTTATTGTTAATCCACTAACAATTTGATAAGTATGTAGAGTGTATTGTGAGTGTCTTCATTTGACTTGATTACATGTGCACATCTGTTTAAAAGCATGTTTTCCATTGCTAAGACTTGCATACTAATACTGTACTTTGCCAGTGTTTTTTTTCCTTTCAATTCCTTATAATTTTTGTTCACCTTTTAAACTGAGTGTTCAGATTACAGTAATTCAAAACTAACAGTAAACTTTCTTTGTGGCAATAAGGATACTATTTCTCTGTGATGCGCTTTTGTGCATTAAAATTAAAACATGTTTCTAAACTAGTTCTAAGTACAACTGCCTGCTATGAAGCACCGCTACTGTTCCATGAAAACTATATGCAATGGTTGTTTTTTTTATTTATATTTTTTATTGCAGGCATAATACTGTTGTGATTAGGTGCCCCCCTTTTTTTGTGGCAGTTGCTTGCTTGCAAGGAAAAACTAAATATTGTACCATCCCCATGGCTTATCCAGACCAGATCCGTTGGCTTGGCCAACGCTTGTTTAATGTTTTTTAATTTTTTTTATTATAAGTCATTTGATTGACTCCGATAAGAGTCGTCACCAAATAAGATAGAAAATGTTCAACAAATGATTTGTGGTAAATCAAGTAGTATCAACAGTGTTCCATGCACCGGGCACAACAATGTGGTCAGTTTTTCATTTTGAGGTACAACAAACCCTCCATTCCCACTATCCCCATCTAGCAGTAGTAAACCCACATCAGAGTCCAAACAGTCATGGTAAGAGCTACAACAGGATCATAATGTCAGGGAAGAAGCAAATTGTTTATATAAAAAAACAAGGTTCGCACAAATAACATATGCTTATTAAGAACTGAATGGAGCATTGACATAAGACTAAAGCACTATAGAAGTATTCAGGGGAAGATCATCTCTTATGTAAATCTTAAACTCTTTCACCAATAAATCCCAAGTCTAGGTTGTGAAATTCTCATTTTGTCCTCCCTCCCTCTCTCTCCTCCCTATGTAGGTGTGTGATTTGAGACTAAAGCTAGGGGAGGTAAACCACGCTCCAGGTCGCCACGGTAGAAGGGGTTATGCTTTTCCAATGAATCGTGATATTTCGGTTAGCTAAAAGCAATGTAAGATGAAGATTTTGGTGGATACTTCTTAGTTAGATAGTTTCCAGATATGATTGAAATTTCAGATTCAGCTACAGTGTGATGGTATGTAGCTTTACTTCTCTCTCTTTCTCTCTCTCTCTCTCTCCCACCTTTCCCTATCTTTCGCCATGTGCTAACAGTAAGAACTTGGACCAGTGCTTGTGGTTGTTACTTTTTTGCTGTCCTTTATTTATCATAGTCAGCCCATCTAACATGCCATTTCATTTTCCTTTAATAGAAGAATGGGTGCGACCAGTCATGAAGCGAGACAAACAAGTCCTTCTACATTGGGGTTATTTCCCTGACAGGTAAGTTATGCCACGGCTCTGTCAAGTTTTCATCTCACAGGAGTTTGACTGTGTAGCGATTTAGGCCTTGATTTTGAGTTAAGTGGTTTTAGGTGTGAGTATACCAGACGGTTAGAACTAACGTTTCTGGCTTGTATCCTTGCAACTACAGCCACCTATTTAAATTTGTTGTCCATGCAATGAGAAAACATGCAGACCATTCATTACTAGGTCCTTTTCCGCAAGGGGAGACTCCATTTTAGGGTCAATTCAGGGCTAAAAAAAATCATAAAAATGTTATTAGACCTGCAGGTCTAGTAACTTTAATAATCTACTCAATCTAACTGTAATGTACTTGACCAGTAAACTGGTTTCTTATTGTGTGATCCTAGGCAAATATTTTGTCTTATTGAGTCACCTTATTCTTTATTATTGTAGCAGGATGGATATCTGACTATGGTTACCCCCAACTTTTTTGCCTAGTGTTTAGCTGGTTTTCGACATAGTTGGCCTGGGATCCTGCTAATCAGGGCCCCAGGCTATCTGCTCTCACTGTAAAATGGACTCCGTGTACTTTAGGTACATACCTAATTGGATATTGGGTCACCTTGTGAGCCCCTGTATAGTGTACCATAGGTACCCAGGGCATAGGTGCATCCAAGGCCTACCAGGGGCTTCAGCATGTATTATGCCACCCCTGGCTGGCCATCCAGATTGACACAACTGGCTGATCACTCAGCTGGGGCAAGGTCATGTAATCGCCCCTTGCTTAGATATAGTATTCCTATATCTAACCTTATATCTAGACACATATGCACCTATAAGTCACTCCTATGGCAGTCCTTAACAATCCTGAAGGCAGAGTGTTTGGTTTTATGTGAGATGAGGCTCTAGCATGAGCTGAGCCTGTCTGCAGCTTTCTGAACCATGTCCTTATAGCTGTTCTATTATATAGCCATACTATATACTCTTAAGTGCATTATAATCCTCACGGTTACTGCTAACTTTTTGTTCGAGGCATGTGGGCTGCTGAATTCACATCTTATGCATAGATCGCCGCCTAGTGTTGGGTCCGGATGATTGCACATTGTTGTCCTGGAAGAGTTTTCGAAGTATCACGAGATAGGTGGCTCCTCCCCTGGACTACAGTGCGCATGGGCATCCTTTCCAACCTCAGATTGTTTTTTTCCGCCATTGGGTTCGGATGTACTTTTCTTAACTCCATTTCGGAAACTTTTCTACAAGGCCAAAAGACCTTCGGGGTCGTCGGTATTGTTCTTTCGATCGGTGCCGAGTTCTTGTTCCAGTTTCTTTCGAAGCAGGACGTCGAAGAGCGCCGCGTGGCCTTTTCGACACCAAAGGCCCGATCGTCGATGGAACGGAGCCCGTTTAAACGATGCCCCCTTTGTAATTCAAAATTCCCGCACATCGATGTACACCCGATGTGCAAAAAGTGCTTATCACCAGACCACAACGAGGACCACTTTCTAGCTTTTGCTCGGTTCCGGTTGAAGAAGACGCTTAGGCTCCGACGTGCAGCGAGACAAACAATGACGAAGCCAGCGCCCGACCCGGTGAATATCTTCGACGAAGACGACGATGAGGTCGTCGAGGCTGAGGATCCAGAACAAACGTCGGATCCAGGTTCAGAACACGAATCCACCTACTATGAAGACGACGAAGAGCACGTCATCGACGATGAACCCGTCGAAGAGGTAAGGGACGACGTGTTCCCCATCGGAGCCGTCGATGACGACTCGAGTGATGAACCAGGCCCAACAGTGGGTACTGGGCCTAAACAAGACACTCTTAAACTTTCCAAGGTTCCGGTCGAGGCATCGCCGAAAGACCTCAGCCAAGATCATATTAAGCATTCTATAGCCCCGCGTCTCATCCCGGCTAAGAATATATCACAGGAGCCATCGGTCGCCCATACAAAAGCGAAACCGAAAGCTACCGTGGAACAACGAAACTGCTAAAGTCGGCCATCGGATCGAAGAGTGCAAACACATCAGACTCGACGCCGAATACAAGCGTCGACGACCCTAAAAGGTCTACTGCAAAGGGTGTCGATCCGAAGATTGGTGCGCTAAAGTCCATCGCTAAAGCCAAGTACGCCGAACCAGCGAGGTCGGCGTCGACTGACAGCGACACAAACAAAGGACTCGACTCTCAAAAGGCCCTCGAACCGAGGCACCGAGTCGAAAAACAGCCCGTCAAAGCCCTAGAGCCGAAAACAAAAGGCGCCTCGAAGGAGCAAGTGGAATCGACAAAAAAGAGCGCACCTCCGACGCAAACACTAAAGTCGACGCAAAGTAAAAAGCACAACAACAAGGTAAAGTCTGTCGGTCCCATATCGGCGCCAGGACAGAAACCGCCGATACATTTTGGACTGCCCCCAACCGCACGGCCTAAGGCTGCCGATCTGAAAAAAGGGATCGAACATTCCAAAACTGTGACACTTGGGAAGAGGAGTCATCCTCAAGAAGCAAGCGTTGTGTATCAGGAGCACTCCTATGATGAACAGTCGAAGCTCCATATCGACGCTGACACTGGTACACTTACCATTTATCAAAGAAAGATCAGGTCGGAAAATCCTCTGGAATCCTATAATATTCCACTAAAAAAGAAAAGGGACTCTTCCACATCGCCTGTCCTTTTTGAGAGTGTGCAGTACCATGACCAAGACACTTATGCATACTCACCCACACGCTCTACTGAGGATCTAGGGTACAACTATGAAGAACAATATAGTTAACCTGCAGACAATGATCAAGATGACCAGGCTCAAACCTGGACAGACACTGCTGACCAAGGGGAGTCACAACCTATCCCTGATACTCCCTCTTATCCTGTAAAGACTTCGCCCACAGAGGATACAGCGGCGTTTAGCACACTGATAGAGAGGGCAGCACATAATCATGATGTGGACATGCATGCTGACCCAATTGAGTAGGATTTCTTGTTTGACACATTTTTTCCACTTCAGAGAAATCTGTTAAAACATTGCCAATGCTAAAGAGTGTTCTCAAACACGCAGGAGACATTTTTAAGGAGACCACCAGAGCAAGGGTTATTAACCCACGAATTGAACGAAAATGCAGACCGGCGCCTGTGGACCCTACATACATTAAGGGACAGTTGCCGTTGGACTCTTTGGTAGTCTCCAATGCTCGTAAACGTGCCAACTCCCAAACTACTGGTGATGCTCCTCCTCCAGACAAAGAGTCTAAAGTGTTAGAACCTTCTGGGAAAAGGGTGGCTGCACAAGCAGCTAATATCTGGAGAATTTCCAACACACAGGCCCTATTAGCCAGATATGATAGGGCATATTATGACACATTGGAGCAACTGCTACAACATTTGCCTGATGCATACAAAGAAGGTGCAGAAACACTAATACAGGAAGGGAACCTCCTATCCAACGCTTCCATTAAATGTGCGCTGGACGTAGCTGACACTGCAGCCAGGGCCATCAACACTAGTGTCATGCTCAGAAGGCATGCTTGGTTGCGTATCTCAGGGTTCAAACCAGAGATTCAAACAACTTTATTAAAATCAGCCTGTAAACCCTGATTTTTTATTTGGCCCTGATGTGGACTCCATCTTAGAAAAAATTAAAAAAGACACTGAGACAGCCAAATCTATGGGGGCCTTGCAGTCTTAACAATACAGGGGTGGTTCCTTTCGTCGCTCCAATAACAGAGGAGCTTCAAGAGGACAGACGTCCCAGCAGACTCAATACAACAAAGGGAACACGCAAACCACCTATACTAAAACAAGCAGAGGTGGATACCGTGGCAACAGCAGTTAAGGCAGAGGACGAGGGTATAACAACACCAGATCCTCCGCCAATACTAAGCTGTGACGCCTTGTCGCTGCCCCCGGACCATATAACACCGGTCGGGGGCAGATTACAACAGTTCCTGCCAGTCTGGGAAAGCATTACCACAGACAGGTGGGTAAGACAACTCATTCACTATGGTTATTGTCTAGAGCTAACATCCACTCCACCCAACATACCCCCAAAACACCGTCCTATGTCCGCAGAGCACATAGACTTATTGCAGCAAGAAGTTCTCAGCATGCTGCAAAAAGGGGCCATAGTAGAACTCGTCCCTATACAAGAACGGGGTACAGGGGTGTACTCTCTGTACTTCTTAATCCCCAAAAAGGATGGGTCTCTCAGGCCAATACTAGACCTCAGGCCCCTAAACCAATACATCTTGTCAGAACATTTTCACATGCTCACTTTACAGCAAGTTCTGCCACTACTCAGTCAGGGAGACTTCCTTGCTACCCTATACTTAAAGGATGCATATTTCCACATACCAATACATCCAGCACACAGGAAGTATCTCAGGTTTACCATACAAAACCAGCACTATCAATTCAAGGTACTGCTTTTCGGGGTCACCACAGCCCCCAGGGTGTTTACCAAGTGCCTAGCGACAGTGGCTGCACACCTACGGAGAAACCATGTTCACGTCTACCCGTATCTGGACGACTGGTTCATCCAAGCGAAGTCAGCCCAGCAATGTGCTAGTCACGTGTCCCGCACTATTCACCTCCTACACAGCCTCGGATTCTCATTAAACTACCCAAAGTCTCATCTACAGCCCGCCCACGTACAGCAGTACCTGGGAGCCACAATGGACACTCTGGCAGCAAAGGCGCAGCCAAACTCAGCCAGAATCAACAGCATTCCGTTACTCATTCAGAAATTCAGACCCCAACACTCGCTCACGGCCAGAGTGTTTATGCAGTTGATAGGCATGATGGCCTCCTGCATTTTCATAGTCCCTCACGCAAGACTACACATGCGTCCGCTCCAGGAGTGCTTAGCACGGCAGTGGAATCAGGCTCAGGGACAATTGAAAGACCTAGTGTTGGTGTCCGGTCACGCATACAGTTCTCTGCATTGGTGGAAACCACAAAACCTATGCAAGGGACGACCGTTCCAAGAGCCTGTACCACAAATAGTGCTGACGACGGACGCATCTCTCCTGGGATGGGGAGCGCATATCCTCCATTACACAGTGCAGGGGATATGGACGACACAGCAGAGGGGGATTCACATCAACCTGCTGGAACTGATGGCAATCTTTATGGCGCTAAAAGCTTTCAAGGTACACTTGTGCAACAAAGTCTTGTTAATCCGGACGGACAACATGACTGCCATGTACTACATACAGAAACAGGGAGGGACGCACTCTCCACAGTTGTCCCATCTAGCGCAAAGCATGTGGAAGTGGGCCATTCAGAGAAACATCTTCCTCATGGCGGAACACCTCCCAGGCAAGGACAACCAGATGGCGGACCTGCTCAGCAGACACAGCCACCAGATGCACGAGTGGGAAATACATCCCTCAGTGCTGCAGCCGTACTTCCAGCGGTGGAGTCACCCAGAAATAGACCTGTTCGCCACAAGGGAAAACGCAAAATGCCAAAGCTTCGCCGCCAGGTTTCCACATCCGCAATCTCAGGGCAATGCGATATGGATGAACTGGTCAGGCAGGTTTGCGTACGCTTTTCCCCCAGCCCCGCTCATACCACTAGTGGCACGCAAACTGTGACAGCACTCAATGACACTGATCCTAGTTGCTCCAATATGGGCACGGCAACCATGGTACACCACGTTCCTAGAACTTTCCGTGGTTCCTCATCAAAGGCTGCAATTAACACCCAGCCTTTTAACGCAGAGCCATGGCGACATTCAGCACCCAGATCCGCAACAGCTGAACCTTGCGATCTGGCTCCTGAGGTCATAGAGTTTGGTTACCTCAACTTGCCTCCCGACTGTATGAATATTGTCAAAGAGGCAAGGAGGCCTACGACCAGGGCATGCTATGCGGCGAAGTGGAAGCGATTTGTCATCTATTGTAAAAATAATGACAGAAATCCGATAGATGCATCTACTCAAAACACCATCTGTTACCTCCTACATTTAAACAGATGCAATCTGGCTTACAGCTCCATTCGTATACATTTAGCTGCAGTAGCAGCTTATCTTCAAAACAGGCAGCACCTTTCACTCTTCAGGGTACCTGCTATCAAAGCTTTCCTTGAGGGAGTCAAACGAATCATTCCTCCAAGGCACCCGCCTTCACCTGTCTGGAACCTCAACGTGGTTCTTACCAGACTAATGGGACCACCTTTTGAACCGCTACACTCCTGTGAGATACAATTCCTAACGTGGAAAGTAGCTTTCCTAGTTGCCATTACATCACTCAGAAGAGTTAGTGAGCTGCAAGCCCTAACTATTCAGGAGCCATTCATACAAATACACGCTAATAGGGTAGTGCTGCGAACTAACCCTAAATTTATGCCAAAAGTGGTGTCCCAGTTTCACATCAATCAAGCTATTGCACTGCCAGTATTCTTCCCTAATCCAGATTCCGTGGCAGAACGAGCTCTACATACCCTTGACGTTAAAAGAGCTCTCCTGTACTATATAGACAGAACAAACTTTTCAGAAAGACTAAACAACTGTTTGTTGCCTTTTCACCACAGCACAAAGGCAACCCCATTTCCAAATCATGTATAGCCAGATGGATTGTTAAGTTCATACAAATTTGTTATCAAAAAGCTAAACGCACATTAACAGTTCCCCCAAGAGCGCATTCTACACACAAGTTAGGGGCATCCATGGCTTTCCTAGGAAACATTCCTCTAGAAGACATATGTAAGGCAGCCACATGGACTACCATACATACATTTACCAAACACTACTGCGTAGATGTACACTTCAAACAGCAGGCAGCTGTAGGGCAGGCTGTACTCAAGACTCTTTTTCAGACTGCTGCAGCTGGCACGGGCAACCGCCGCTAAGAGGGGACTGCTATACATTCTATGCATAAGATGTGAATTCAGCAGCCCACATGCCTCGAACGGAATATGCTACTTACCAGTATGCATCTGTTCTTGGCATGTAGGGCTGCTGATATTCACATCGCCCTCCCTCCTCCCCGGTGCCTGTCGCACCTGTAGCATTCAGAATTAATCTCTAGCATGGACATCACTTACTGTATCATACTCCATCCCTGCCACAATGGCGAAAAACAATCTGAGGATGGAAAGGATGCCCATGCGCACTGTAGTCCAGGGGAGGAGCCACCTATCTCGTGATACTTCGAAAACTCTTCCAGGACAACAATGTGCAATCATCCGGACCCAACACTAGGCGGCGATCTATGCATAAGATGTGAATTCAGCAGCCCTACATGCCAAGAACAGATGCATACTGGTAAGTAGCATATTCCTTTGGCTTTATCAAAACATGTCGTGTAAGGTGTCATACGCTTTGGAATACTACCCCCTCGCCAGTTCTGGCGACGGGGGTAGCATTCCACCCTTCTAGAGGGAGAAGACATGTTGTTCCTGTTAATCCCTGCTCATTGCTACTTGTACAGCTTCTGAGGCACCCTCGAAGTTGTGCATTGGGGATTGAGAAGCCCCAGCCCCGAGCACCTTTTGCACCGACGCACAGCCCTCTACACTCACCCAGTGCCACGTGGGGCCTGCTGGTACTTTTGTGCTTGACGCGTCTGTCCGGTCACTTGCCCGTTGGCTAGTGGCCTCTGTGACGACGAACCTTTGAATTTGCATCGCTTTCCTGGTTGCTCCAGGCTTGCTCCTGCTTCCGTGAAAAGGAGAAGCCCCCCAGACCTTGCTGGTCTGACAGAAGCCCATCTTCGATTCCTGCGTGGGTTGCATTTGCCAAGGCCTGTTGACTCCGATCCAGAAGCCGACACCGCAGACAGCGAGAGCCTTCGTGGGACAGTCCGTATCCAGCTCCTGGTCGTTGCCCACGCCTCCTGGTCCACGTGGCTGCAGAGACAAGCTTCACGACATCGCCTGATTGCTTCACGACATCGCCTGGTTCCTTCCTGGTCACTGGCTAGTGACCCAGACTCTGTCCCCTCTGCTTTCAGGTACTCTTCATCCTCGATCCGCCCTTGGATCCAACCGGACACTTCTCTCCTGGTTGCCTGCAGAATCTTTTTACAGGTCTCCATAGGATTCAGCTACGAAACCCAACACAACTTGACACCTATGCACCCGGCTACTGTGGGTGAGGTAACGCGAGTACTTCGGTGCTCCTGTGGGTATTGACTATCCTAGTATCCTAGTTTTCAGTAGCTTTCTCCTAGTCCATCCGGAAGTGTCCTAAATCAACTAGTTTCTAATCTTTACGTTCCCATTGTATCCCTATGGTAACTCGCGTGTGTGTATAGACACTGCACACGCATCCCGTGGGCCTCCTGCTTCCTAACCTTTGGTAGTACAGCGTAGCCCCAGCGATGCCCTAGGCCTACTCCCTGTTCGTGACGTGGTCCTTATACCACTATTTTAGTATATGGTTTGCAACGCCCCTAGGGCTCAACTGTATTTTGTGCAACTTACTGTATGATCATTAAGTATCTTGTTATGTGCTTTGACCTCTGACCTCATAAAGAGTTCAGAAGGGTTGTGTTAGTAATAAATACATATATATATTATATATAACCTGTGTGGTGTCCTTTCATTTAGTATTCAAGAGGTTACATATGGTAAAACAGCTGGCTTCACATGCTCTCTGAAGTTTTAGCCTAAGACTGCTTTGTCCATGCTACCACTAGGATAGCTGGTCTATAAGGTTGACTTTACAACCCTCACCATAAGGGTTGTTTGGACAGGTGCAAGGTGCTCACTAGAATAGTCAACATCATATACCAGGCCAACTTCTCACAATTATCATATAAGAGAGCACCTTCAAATATGCACGTTCACTATTTCTGCTGTCCAAAAAACGTTTTATTTACTAGACTAAATGTTGCCCCATGTATAACAAGAATCAAGGCCATATATAGGGTACACATGATTCCTGGCTTGCCTCTTAGTTCACTAATAGCATTGTCATCTGGGCAGGAGCAGTAATAATTCAGAGTTCATGTTTAAAAACTCACTTTTAATAAATATTTTACCAAAGCAGGACGTGGTTGTGCATTGTCTTTTACAGATAGCATATTTTCCATTGAAATGGCCACAACACTTTCCCACTTACATGTAGTTTTACTGATAATAGCACATAAACAATTTTTGGAAGTTGGGTTTCAGCACAAATATTAAAAAATGTACATCACCACGTAAAGTGTTCTAGTCTGTTTCGATCGTATAAAAATATATTTTTCACCACATAATTACAAAAAAGATCTTCATAACTAGTGAAATATTTATTAAATGCTTGAACAGTTAACTTGGCTATTTCAGTGTTGTTAGAATAATGCCTTACTTCTTACAGCCTTTCATTTAACATGCTTTGCACAGTACAATTGTCACACAGTTCACATTACAAAATCATCTAACTTAAGTGACAGAAAAATAAATGTAATAAGATAAGCTGACTTTTGACCTCTGTCTCTGAAAGCCAGCAAATGTGGCAAGCTAACAAGATTTAATGTAATTTTTATTTCTCTTTCACCTTGAGAGCAATAAAGATGCCTTTAAATCTGGTTATCTTGTCACTTTTGCTCTGCTTTCAGAGACAGAGGTCAAAAGTCAGTTTGTCTTCCCAGAAGTTAGATGATTTTCAACTTGCAGGAAAAGGCGAGTAGTCCATAAAAAATAGCTCGCCCTGAATACATTTTGCTCGACAATGTGAGTGGATTTTTCGAGCCCTGCATACCATTCCAGTTTTACTGGCTGCGTTTTCAGGATGCTAAAATCAGGCCAGATGTTCCAACATCTAGAAAATCTAGTTGTGGGAACACCTCTTCATCAGTATTGCATCTCTGTATAGAGTTGCCTGTGTTATGTAGAATACTGCTTTGTCATCCTGGCCATAGCTACATCATGCGTTGCTCAGATGTGTCCAAGAGATTTGGTAAGTGTTCCCCAATAAACCCCTGCTAGCTCATGTTGGGTAGCCACGTTAATTGGTCCAGAATCAGAGTGGAAGATCTGTGGTGAGAGAGACAAAGCAAAGTTGTCTATCAAAGTGCTCCTTTTGTTCATAAAAGCCACAAGTATTAAAAAACAAAGGCCAGGATCCGAAGGAGATAGCTGAAGATAGTCCCCACTATAAAAATATAGACACAGAAAGGAAGTGCTAAGGACCAAGAGAAACAATGAAATGAAGATATGGAGGCCTGAGTGGGAGGAGAGAAAGGGGGCGAAAGAGGAATGGAGAAATGTAGATGGAAGGAGCTAAATCTCTGGGCTAGAGTGTAAAGAAGAGACCTAACCGTAAAGTGAGACAGACACTTAGACAGAGAAAGGAAGGGAATCTGGGACTGTGGAAATATGGGCAATCTACATATGGGGAGAAACACGGCCGGTAGCAGGGCTTATGAGAGCATCGCATAGCAAGAAGTTGGGAGAGAAATTGAAAGTGACCTGGAAAAATGGCAAACGCACAAGAAAGGGGTAGTGTAGCTGGTGAATGAGAGTCAAAGTGAGAGAAGGACTAAAGGTGAGGAAAATAGAATAAGATAAGGAAGTGGAAGAAAATGTAGACCGTATGGTAAACAGGAAAGGCAAGAGGGATAGTATTGGAGAGGAAGTGTAGAAATGTATAGAGCCTTAAAATTGGTATCCTCATTCTTCCCTTAGTTACGACACTTGGATTCCTGCCAGTGAGATTGAGGCTCCTGTGGAGGATGCACCAACCCCAGAGAAACCTCGAAAGGTAAGTTCTCATTATTCCTGCTTTAATTTCCTGGGAGCTCTTTGAAATGCTGTCCAGATTTTTGTTGTGTTTGACAAACTACACTTACTATTTATGTTGGTCAGTATCCCCATTAAGATGCCATGATACTTGAAATAAGAATCCCCTGTTTCAAAGCCTTGAGTCTCCAGGTCAGAACTTAAGAATCATTTCTATTTGTGCTGATTTGTAGCTAAATAGCAATGTGTCCTAGAGCTTGAACCAATCATGTGACACAGAATTACCTAAAATAAGCTGTATTTGAGGACCTATCATGCTTCCGAACTGGGGTTCACAGCAGGCTTTATTTGCCACGTTTATGCCACTGTAGCCCATTTGTGAGTTTCTTCCTTCATGTATCCACTGTGGCACTTGCATGCACAGCTTCATTCACTTGGACAGCTGCCTGCAAGTTTTACAAGATATTGCCTCCTATAGTAGACTTCTACATGTATCAAGAAGTAGCACACAGTGGGAGGGAGGCCAGATAACCTTCAGAGTCATGATCCCTTGGCTAGTGTTAAACTTCTGTGGAATTTGAGAGCATTACTTGTGTCATGTGAGCTTGTATTTCTTTTGTGTTGACCGATGTGCTTTACTTTATTCCAGGTTCATGCTAAATGGATCCAAGATACAGACGTCTTCAATGAGTGGATGAATGAGGAAGATTATGAGGTTAATGATGACCGGTGCTCTCTCCCCCGCCGTAAGAAAATCTCTGCCAAGACTCTGATAGATGAGGTAAGAGTTCTCTACAGCAGCATCTCCTATAGTACATTGTCTTACCAGATTAGTAAAAAGCAAAATAACACAAATCTCGGACAGGCCAGTTCCTTTGGAGCACCTACAGCTTTTAATAATATAATTCATATGAGGCTTTTTAAAATGCATATCACACACTGAATTTTCCCCTGGCCAGTTTAATGATCTGTGGCATTATTGATTGAACCGTTTTTGTTTTTCCCTCCTCACACTTTGCAAGGTTTATGTGTGGTATTGACTCTGCCGGAATTGAAATTGTTGACTTTCTGGGTGTGACTTGGTAGCGCAAAATGGAAAGCACACTTCGAAAGGCGTCCGAAGGGCTCCTATATGATCCTTTGTTATCCTGAAATCATACAGCCATCCTTACACGTATAACACCCCACAAATGGCCCCCTTCTGCCGGCACTCTGGAGCTGATAACCAAGGTGGCTAGTGGAGTGTTGAATGCCCCCACACTGCATAGCTAGTGTAAGGGGCTCAGACATCTTTTACCTGCCCTGGGCCACTTGAATTTTACAACCTGCAGCTAGCCAGCACCTAGGTAGCTTGTCTGGTCTTGTTGCCTGCAGAGGGGTGGGACTGGCCAGGTAGAGTTGTGGTGCTGGAAGGGATAGGCGGAAGGAAACGCCTGATGATGGCGAATGAGGCAGTTAGCGACTTGAGTTACTCTCTGGAGTGGAGTACCAATCTCCTTGTGTTGTCAAGGAGAGAGGGCAGCTGAGACTCCGTAGGTAATCCTGGGGAGTGTCTGCCTTTGACAGTCCTGATGTGCGGCAGTCAGGCAGGATGGGATAACACCAGTGAGTTTTGTGGGTCATTCTCTGTTCCTTCTCCCTCCCGTGAGATACTCTTTTTGACTTACTGTGGCTTCCCCCAGTCTCCCCTACTCCTGCTCTCCATCATGGCAGTGTTGGGGTTAAGGGCACCACCAACTTGAGACTGACTATTTTCTTTCCATCTCCCTCTGTTTTGCCCCCAGATTCTGGATTAGTGGCAGCTGGTGATTCTTAAAAATGGGGAGAGGGTGGGCAGGGGCATAAAACTTGCTCTGAATTTCAGTGAGCGAGCAAAGTGAGTCTCACATCCTCTCAGAGGGTTTGACAGGAGTAAGCATCCTAGAAAGTTGTAAAAAGAGGTCAAATAATGCATTTTAAACCACGTTTTCACATAAACTTGCTAAAAAAAGCCAGTGTGCACTTGCACAATTTCAGTACTTTATGGTGTACCATTAAATTACCTTGTTTAAAAATTTCCTGTAGGTCCCCATCTGTTAAACATTACCCCTAGTGTGCCTTTGCCAGCATTTGGGACTGGGAGGGGGCAGTGTGTCCAGCCCTCCCCAATATTGCAAATTCCATATGCCAAATGGAATAGGCTTCCTTGAGGCCACAAAGTACTTCTGATAGTCCAGCACCGGTATTTTGCCACAAATGTCCTCTATACCAAGAGTTGTATTCCAGACCCTGTATTTGCCATGGATGCCCCTTAAATGCCAGCATCTTCCTCTAGTATGATAGTGCCACAATGTCACCATGGGTGCTCCATAAGCCAAGAAAAATCTTAAATATTGTGGCAAACTCATAAGCATTAATTCTGCAAGAATGGTAGAATGCACGCACAATTTTAACTATCAAGTTCTGTGATGCTCAAAGGCTTTATGTTACAGCGTGCAACCCCGGTGCACAATTCGTCCATTTTGCGAATGACATGTACTGGAATATGTGTTGGACCCCCATCTGGCCACAACCCAGAATGCACAGCCATGAAATGAGATCGACTCACTGATAATTATCTTCCAATAATAATTTTCATTAGTAATCCATTCGTTATTTCCGTCAATTAAATCCACAATCCAAGCGTATTCATACTTTTATTTTCACCCACAGGTTCAACAATCGCCTATCCAGGCTTCTCTTCAAAACACATGGGGATTCACCAATCCTCATAGTGCAACGTTGAATAATGTAACCCAATGCATTTCGGGCATTGATTACCCTTCCTCAGGGGTAGCTACAATGAAGCAAAATGTATATAAATGATCAGTTCTCCTCCCACACTCATCCATAGAGTTGTTGCTTAATGCACCCCTTCACAAATATCCTACAACCTCTATTCTCATGCTTGCAG